>NC_091282.1:1038369208-1038969208 GCF_032444005.1 Ranitomeya imitator
AATTCTAACGCATCGGGTATTCTAGAATATGCATGTCCGCACAGTACACTGCACAGCCCGCGCAGTACACTGCACAGCCCGCGCAGTATATAGCACTGTGGACATCATATCCCTGTTAAAAAAAAGAATTCAAATATAAAATAGTTATATACTCACCTTCCGTTGGCCCCTGGATTCAGGAAGCGTTTACAGACGCTACTCGTGCGCTCCGGTCTGAAGAGTGCATTGCGGTCTCACGAGATGAGGACGTAGCGGTCTCGCGAGACCGCTATGTCATCATCTTGCGAGATCCGAATGCATGGACCGGTCACCGAAGCGTCGCGAGGAGCGGGAAAGGCTGAGTATATGATGATTTTTTTATTTTTTGTTATTTTTAACATTAGATCTTTTACTATTGATGCTGCATAGGCAACACCAATAGTAAAAAAGTTGGTCACACAGGGTTAATAGCAGCGTTAATGGAGTGCGTTACACCGCGGCATAACGCAGTCCATTAGCGCTGCCATTAACCCTGTGTGAGCGCTGACTGGAGGGGAGTATGCAGTGGGCACTGACTGCGGGGAGGAAGGAGCGGCCATGTTGCCGCCGGACTGCGCCCGTCGCTGACTGGTCATGGCAATGGTCGTGGGCGTTTTGCCACGACCAATCAGCGATTTGGATTCCATGACAGACAGAGGCCGCGAACAATGAATATCCGGGACAGACAGAAAGACGGAAGTGACCCATAGACAATTATATAGTAGATTAGTGATGAGCGAGCGTACTCGTTGCTCGGGCTTTCCCAAGAATGCTCGGGTGGTCTCCGAATATTGGTATCTGTCCGGAGATTCACAGTAGTTTTCATTGCCTTAGCTGCATGATTTACGGCTGCTAGCCAGCCTGAGTACATGTGGGGGTTGCCTGGTTGCTAGTGAACCCCCACATGTATTCAAGCTGTCTATCAGCTGTAAATCATGCAGCTGAGGCAATGAAAACTAAATCTACGAGCAGTTACAAATACTTGGAGATCACCCGAGCATGCCCGGGAAAACCCAAACAACGAGTACACTCGCTCATCACTACTAAAGATAGTTCTTAACGACATTGTTTATGTGTTTGGGTTTGATGTCCTCCAGCATAATTAATTTAGAACCAGACACCACCCGATGCAATTGCATGATGGATAAGCATCTACCTGTATTTATGAGCGTTAATCCTGACCAAATACCAAAGACCTTTGGTTGAAGTGCAGCCCCTAAGTTGCAAGGTACCTCCACCATGCTTCACTGTTACCTGCAGACACTCTTTCTTGTGCTGACCTCCAGCCCTTCAGTAACAAACGGCCTTCTGTTACAGCCAAATGTCTTACATTTTGGTTCATTAATTCAGTGCACCTTTTCTGCAGCCCAATGTTTAATCATTCATGCACTGTTGAGTCACTTTGCCTTGTTTTTGTGTTTAAGGTATACAGCGGGTACGGAAAGTATTCATACCCCTTTAAAATTTTTCACTCCGTTTCATTGCAGCCATCAAAAACCACCGTGTGCACACAGCCTAAGCTACACTTTTGGGTCTGGCAAAAAGATGAGGCAGAAGTTAGGTCAAATAAAGTCCAAACGGTCATCCTCTGGACAGTTTGTCTCATTGCAGTAAATGGAGCAATTAGTGGGAATGTCTGAATTACATTTTCCTTTCTCAGGGATTTAAAGACATAACCCAAGAAAGTATGCCTAGAAAAGTGCATTGCTCTAATGTGAAGATAGCCTTACAGTAACTCACCAGTTACATTTTCCGATATACCTGTACAGTAAATGCTCTCCTGTACAGACTGTAGTTGAGTTTCTGCTCCTTGTGCATTACAGGATGCCATCACCAATGAAATCTCTGCTGGTAGCTCTGTGACCCATGCACTCTCTCCAACCATTTTCATCTTTGTTCTTCGGAAAGGTCATGAGTCACAAGTAAGACTGCTTAGTGCAGTTTAAACAAGTCGACTGGGTCATGTTGACCATGTAAATTTTTCTTTTGTATGCACTATATTTTCTTTTGAAAAATTAAAAAGAAAAGGAAAATCCAGTCCTGTTGAGCAAGACTACAATTTTTTTCTATTTCCCTTGAAGTGAGGCCAGGGTGACGCCAGTGTCTGAACCCCAGGTGGATGAGCATAGAGCTAACAGTTGAGCTGGAATCAAGTTTTTATACTTCCCATGTTAAGCTGAAGAAAATTTTTCTTTATATAAAAGAGTGCAGTTACATTGTGAATGAGCTCATACAAGGATAAGCTGCGGAGTTTTACTTCTGACACGCACTACCGGTCTATACCATCTTGGAGCGCTGTGCACAGAATCACCAATGTATCCTATGAGATCTCAGCTCAGTCCAATGTCCCTGCCTTCTACTTGTTAAAGCAGACCGGGAACTTCTCACCAGCAGGAGACAGGAGGAGGGGTGGAAGTTAAATCACACCGGAAACTGCAACGAGACTCCGTTCACTCTGCAAAGTTAGAGACATCAAAGGAAATGTAATTTGCATTAGGGGACCATAATCAAAGACAGAAGAAATTAAAACGGGACATAATAGAAATTACAATGAAAACAGTTACACACACGGCATATACAGTCTTGGCCAGAAATGTTGGCACCCTAGAAATTGTTCTAGAAAATGAAGCAAAAAAACAAAAATGGGCTGGACTAAATTGTTGGCACCTTTACAAAATTGTGTGTAAACAAATTTGCTTCAAGCATGTGATGCTCGTTCTGTGGGAAATATGAAAATCACATCTGAAACCAGATAAATAGGGGATACATTGACTCAATCTTTGTATTGGGTGTGTCACACTAAGCATAGAGAACAGAAAAAGGAGGAGAGAACTGTGAGGACTCAAGAAACAGAATTGTTGAAATATATCCACAGCTCCAGAGATGTTGATGTTCCATTGTTCCCGGTGTGGCACTTAATCCAGCTTTTTTAAAACATTTATAATAAGTGTTATTTTTATCCAAATTGCTACATCACACATTTAAATTTTTGTTGGGACACCACATTCTGCTACCTACATACTAATCCAGAAGTTTATAAGACATTGCACTACAGCTTATCTCCCTGGACATGGATGGCAGAGAAGAACGCAGGATATCCCATATGGTGGATAAGCAGCCCCATTCAAGTTCCAAAGAAATTCAAGCCATCCTGCCGGCTCGGAGTGCATCAGTGTGAGCGAAAAACTCTTCGAATGAGGCTTACAAAGAAAAGAACACAGTACCCACAGACAAATATGGAGGCGGTTCAAAGATGTTTTGGGTTTGTTTTGCTGTCTCTGGCACTGGCTACCTTGACTCTGTACAAGGCATCATGAAATAGGATTATCAAAGGATTTCGAATCACAATGTAATGCCCAGTGTCAGAGCTGGGTTTGCATCCTAGATCAAGGGGTCTTCCAGCAGGAAAATGATCCCAAGCATACTTTAAGAAGCACCCAGAAATGGATGGAAACACAGCCCTGGAGAGTTCTGAAGTGGCCAACAATGGGTCTAGATCCAAATCCCATTGAACTCCTGTGGAGAGATTTTAAAATGGATGTTGGGAGAAGGCATCCTTCAAATATGAAAGGCCTGGAGCAGTATGCAACAGAAGAATGATCCATAATTTCACTCTAGAGGTGTAAGAAGTGATTGCAGTTATTTATTCCAATGGGTGTGCAACCAAATATTAAGAGGAGGGTGCTTTTTATGTTGTTCCAATATACACAACGGAAATAAAAAACATGTGTGTAACAAAATGTGCAATTGCAATAATTTTCTGGGAGAAATACTTCAAGTTCTGGATCAATTTCAAGGGTGCCAACACTTCTGGCAATGACTGTAGGCCCCCTTAATAAAACCCTTTGCTGCACTAAGTAAAAAAAAAAATTGCCATTGTGTGGTTATAACATCTTATTTAAAGAAGTTGTATGTTTAAGGCTATGTGCACACGTAGGAAAAGAGGTGCAGAATTTTCTGCACAAAATCCGCATCGCCTGGCAGAATCCGCAGCCACGGATTTGCCGTGGTTTTTATGCGGATTTTGTGCGTTTTTTTATGCGGAATTGATGCGGATTTTGCCACTGCGGATTTTTAACATGGAGGGGTGCAGAAACGCTGCAGATCAACACAATAAGGGTATGTGCACACGCTGCGGATTTTGCTGCGGATCCGCAGAGTTTCCGCAGCTGCAGATCCGCAGCGGTTCCCCATGAGTTTACAGTACCATGTTAACCTATGGGAAACGAATTCTGCAGTGCACAAGCTGCGGAAAAAAACGCGTGGAAACGCAGAGGTTTATATTCCGCAGCATGTCAATTCTTTGTGCAGATTCCGCTGCAGTTGTACACCTGCTCCAATAGAAAACTGCAGGCGTAAAGCCGCAGCGGAATCCGCAAGCGATTTTGCACTGCAGTTTTTCCAAATCCGCTGCGGAAAAATCTTCAGTCCTCCAGAATACGTCTGCACATACCCAAAAAGCTATGTGCACACGATGCGGATTTGCTGCGGATCCGCAGCGGATTTTTCCGCGCAGAAACGCTGCAGATCCGCACGGTGTTGTACAGTACAATGTTATTCAATGGGAAAAAAAAAAAAGCTGTGCAGATGGTGCGGAAAAATCAGTGCAGAATTGCTACGGATTTCAAAGAAGTGCATGTCACTTTAGACATCAGCTTTTCATTTGCTCAGGTAGAGCATCTATAATATAACGCTGGGAGCGTCACTCTGTCCGAAGCCTTTATAGACTGCGCCGGCGCAAGCGCCGGCGCAGTCTGGCCCCCACAGAGTGACACTCCCAGGAGATTGCGGTATGCGTAAGCACTGAACGCATACCGCGATCTCCACCGGAGAGTCAGGGACCGCCAGGAGGGTAAGTATATTCACCTTTCCCCATTTCAGCGCTGCGTGCGGCTCCGTCTCCTCTGCTGTGACAGTTAAGAGGGCGCGATGATGCGCTTAATGCGCGCCGGCGCCGCCCTCTGACTTACCAGTCACAGGCAGACGAGCCGGAGTGTGTCTTAAAGAAAATGGCGCCGGAAAGCGCGGACTGCGCAGGCGCCGATTCCGGCAGCAGGAATCGGCGTCCGCGCTTTCCGGCGCCATTTTCATGAAGACACACTCCGGCTCCACTGCAGGTGTGTCTTCAAGAAAATGGCGCCGGAAAGAGCGGACTGCGCAGGCGCCGATTCCAGCAGCAGAAGGACGAAGAAAATGGGCGGAAAGGAATGGCGTAAGTAACAAATTACTGTGGCATGAAGCTGTGGCACTTCATGCCACATCCATTTGTTATTTACGCCACCTGATTCCTTTCCGCCGCCATTTTCTTGGTCCTGCTGCCGGAATCAGCGGCAGCGCAGTCCGCGCTTTCTGGCGCCATTTTCAAGAAAATGGTGCCGGAAAGCACAGACTGCGCAGGCGCCGATTCCGCCAGCTGGAGGACCAAGAAAATGGCGGCGGAAAGGAATCAGGTGGCGCAAGTAACAAATTGCTGTGGCATGAGGCCGTGGCACTTCATGCCACAGCTATTTGTTACTTACGCCACCTGATACGGGGCATATACTATGGAGCATCTTATGGAGCAGCGTATGGGGCATATGGATGGGAGCAGCAAATTAAAGAACAGTGCCGCAGGATGGGAGCAGCACATGACAGAATGGGGGCGCAGGATGGGAGCAGCACATGACAGAACGGGGGCGCAGGATGGGAGCAGCACATGACAGAACGGGGGCGCAGGATGGGAGCAGCACATGACAGAACGGGGGTGCAGGATGGGAGCAGCACATGACAGGATGGGAGCAGCAAATGACAGAACGGGGGGCAGGATGGGAGCAGCACATGACAGAACGGGGGCGCAGGATGGGAGCAGCACATGACAGAACGGGGGCGCAGGATGGGAGCAGCACATGACAGAACGGGGGCGCAGGATGGGAGCAGCACATGACAGAACGGGGGCGCAGGATGGGAGCAGCACATGACAGAACGGGGGCGCAGGATGGGAGCAGCACATGACAGAACGGGGGCGCAGGATGGGAGCAGCATATGACAGAACGGGGGCGCAGGATGGGAGCAGCACATGACAGGATGGGAGCAGCAAATGACAGAACGGGGGAACAGGATGGGAGCAGAACATGACAGAACAGGGGCGCAGGATGGGAGCAGCACATGACAGAACGGGGGCGCAGGATGGGAGCAGCACATGACAGAACGGGGGAGCAGGATGGGAGCAGCACATGACAGAACGGGGGCGCAGGATGGGAGCAGCACGACAGGATGGGGACGCAGAATGGGAGCAGCACATGACAGGATGGGGACGCAGAATGGAGCAGCACATACCAGGATGGAGACCATATACCAATATAAATGCTCGCCACCCGGGCGTAGAACGGGTTCAATAGCTAGTATGTAATAAGTCTGCGATATGCGACTCCAATCACAATGAATAGGAATTCTACAGCAGAGGCCTCCAGCTTCCTGACATGAATTCCTGAGAATAGGTGGACGAATGATTGGTTAAGGCCAGTGACATTCGTGAATTATGGACCTCTCACATTTAACACAAGGCCCAACCCCTGATTCTACAGACCAGGACCAACTGCTTCATAGGCGTGTATTACACAATTGGGAGACCCAACAGTCGGGCCAGGTCTTCTGCTGAGAGAACAGGCAGTGTTTCATGGTTGTGTGCATGAATGGTAGCTCTAGTGGCATTAATTTAACTTATGGCCAATTTAAGAGTTCCCACAAAGAAAAAGTTTATTTTGAAGAGATTATTAATAGATTAAATTCATGTCAGAATATACGATGAGCTAATTACTATTAAGTCATTTATGACCATAATATCAACCACAAATTGAAGACAGACACAATGTGCACTAGATTTACCTACAGTATTTTCTCTGCAAACCAAAGTCAACTCCTAGAGATTATGTAAAATAGTGTTAAATTTCTGTGAATGCAGTAGTCATAGAAACAGGATATAGTATTAAAATAGAAACTAATGATACCTTTAAGGAGAGTTTAACCAATTGCACCCCCCAGCAGAGCACTTTATTATAGAACTAGATGGTGGCCCGATTCTAACGCATCGGGGATTCTAGAATATGCATGTCCACGTAGTTTACTGCCCAGCCACGTACTATACAGCACAGAGCCACGTAGTATATTGGCCAGCCACGTAGTATATTACACAGCCAGGTATGTAACAGGTTAAAAAAGACTTAGAATAAAAAATAAACATACTCACCTTCTGAAGGGCTCTTGTAGTCCTGGCGCCTGTGTGCTGTGCACGCGGCAGCTTCCGGTCCCAGGGTTGGTATGAGCTCAGGACCTGTGATGATGTTGCGGTCACATGACACATGGCAGGTCCTTCTCGCATAGCATCCTTAGCACCGGAACCTGCCGCTTGCACTGCCGAGGACAGCGCCACGTCGGAGGGTGAGAATAACGTTTTTTTTTGTAACATTAGATCTTTTTACTATTGATGCTGCATACGCAGCATCAATAGTAAAAACTTGGTCACACAGGGTTAATAGCAGCGGTTACGGAGTGCGGTACCCGCGGCCCGTTACCGCTGGCATTACCCTGTGTGAGCAGTGAGTGGAGCGGAGTATGCGGGCGCCGGGCACTGACTGCAGGGGAGTAGGGAGGGACTAATGGGACTGTGCCCATCGCTGATTGGTCGCGGCAGCCATGACAGGCAGCTGGCGAATACTGTAGTTTCACAGCAATTTCTGCTACATTTAGGACTGTACCCGTAAGTGCTGCTCAGTCTTGGTCACGGCAGAGGCTGCGCACAACACCATGTATATGGCTAACAAAGCGATGGCCAACAACCGCTAATACATCATGACTTAAGTAAGGCTTCTTTCACACTTCCGTCGGTACTCAAGTTTAATTTCATCACCAGGTATCATTTTAATCAGTATAACGGCGCCGACCTGACACTGTAGATTACTGTGCACAATCCTGCTGACCGTGTCCATAACAAAACAATTCCAATTTCAGACCCAAGAGAATTTTTTTTTTCTCTCTTTTGACAGAATTGACTTTGGTGTTTATTCACAAACGCTTCAGCTTGCATAGGGGTTTGGTCCAAGAACACTTGACAAAAGATGATATATCCAATTACTTCAAGACGTTCTCTAGTGTATCAAAAATAGTGCCCTATTAACACAGGACACCAAGGTAAGACTGATGAGGGGGAATGGGAGTCTCATCGCCCCTACCCCTTCCTGTTTTATGGTTACTCTGCCCATTCCCTGAAATCTGAAGTAAGCAGCTAGTAAAAGGAGGGAGCTGTGGCTTGTGAGTAATGAATGGGAAGCAGTGCCGAGGCGTAGTAGCCACTTTGACTCTTGGCGCTCAGACATAGAGATAAGCTCTTGGCTTATGGCCTAACAAAGGATGCCCAAACCATATTTTGTGCAAACAGCGATCAGATGCAGACATGTTAAGAATAAGGTAAACACCACTGGAACTTAAGGTGTTTCCCTGGGCTTAAATACTGGCGACTATTAATTAGCAGAACGGGATACTCCACAGGAGCTACAATGCTAAGAATGGAGCCTGTGCATGCAAAGAAGCGAACGCAGGGATCTCTAGACTGCCAAAGCCCATTTATACCCTAACCCCAAAGCTAGCCCTAATGGAAATGCATACTTTTTTATTTTATTATTTTTACCTAAAGAGTGATAACAGGGGTGTGATTTACGATTTCTTTATTTTGATCACTGTGATAGGGTCTATCAGTGATCAAAATGAACCAATGGGAAAAACTCCTATTGTTGCCGGGTGCCAGTCGGACGATCTCGGAGGGTGCATATTAGCCTGCCATTTTCTTCCCGGAAGATGACGCCGGTGGCACGGGGACTTCACGGTTGGGGGGGGGAGATGCAGAGACACCGGAGGTATCAGGGGACCGGATTTCTCGCTCCTCTGATGTGCTATCACAATGGGAAATTGTTTTTTTTTTTTGCGGTTGCCGCTATTCCGTTAACAGCGATCGCAACAATGGGGTCGGCAAAAACCATCCCAAATCATGTTCTCTTGGGTTTCAGCTACCCCTGGTAGCCGAGACCCCGGAGAAATTCTGACTCTGGAGGGCGCTATACACTTATTTCTCAGAGCTGTTAAAAAGCGGCGTGCTGAGGCTAAAGTACCTTTAATTACCACTGTTAAAAGGCGTATCGGTGGTCGTTAAGGGGTTAACCCAATCACAACCATGGATGTATCCATGCATCCAGTTGCTAAGGACTTCCTGACCTTGGATGTATGAATACAGCCTAGCTTTAGTGCTGCACCGTGACTGTCGATCATGGTCTGGACCTAGGAACAACGGTGTTACCAGCACCGATTGGTGAGATCGAACGATGACATCGATCCCACCTATCGGAGAGAACAGACACGATCTGACCCCACAATGATCACTCTCCACCTCCGCATTCTGGATTTGGAATATTGCAGAGTGGTCACTGTGCTGTTTTGTCATGCTGTGCTGGGCCTTGTGGTGCCACAGACTTTCAAGCCTGTGCCATTTCACTGCTGGTGTTAATGCTGCTGATCCTTAAAGAAGATGGTCTCAATCTATGATTTTTCCTAATCCACCCTCTTCCCTACCACCCTGCTGATGATCGCCGATCAGTACTTGACCGCCCAATTATCTATTTTTTTGTTCATGCATCCTGCAGCTGTCAAGGACTGATCAGTGGCGCAAATCGCTGATCAGCACCGGTGCTTGCTTTATTTTCAGGACTTTTCTCCCTATTTTTTCTTAGACACCCCCCCCCCCTTAGCACCACCTCCATATGTGCGTCCTGCAGCTGCCAATAAGCAACGAAGACCGCTGATTAGCATCTGTGCTCACTTGTGGCAAGGACTTTTTTTTTTTTTTTGTATCCCTTTTTTCAACACATCCATGAGTGCAGCTGTTGAGCACTGGTCAGTGAGGTACACCACTGATTGGCCTGTTGCGGGGGTGTGTGTGTGTGTGTGTGTGTGTGTGTGTGTGTGTGTGTGTGTGTGTGTGTGTGTGTGTGTGTGTGTGTGTGTGTGTAAAAAAATAATTTAGATTAGTAGAATAGAATTAATGGAACTAGATTAAGGACAGTAAAAATACACTATTAATTGGCAATGACTACAGTATTTACTGTGTAATATAGTCGGAGTTAGTGTCAGATAGTTGCGGATGTAATTTTTTTTTCTGACCGACTTCTGTTTAGTAAGCTAGTTTTTTCTTTAGTTTACCAAATTGCTATATATTCCATTTTACTGTGATCTTATGCCCTCTAGATTATTTTTTTTTATCTACTAAAGAAAAATAAAAGTTGACACCAAACGCATGCGCATACACACACACAAACTTTAGTTAACACAAACACAGCACACATGGAGAAAATGTCCCCCTTGGCCCAATATTAATATTCATCAGAAGAGGCAAATGCCTTCCTTTCCTCTGACGCCTATAGTGAGGGAGAGGAAGGCACCTTTAATCCTCCTCCTCCTGTGATACTGAACCACCACACAGACGTCCCAGGACAGAAAAAGAACCAGTGCCCACTGTTACGGACCCTGCACGGACCTCACCCTGAAGATTATGAGCCACAGATTCAAGATTTTATTGAGCAATCACAAATCAAATTTGACACCACCTACGTCACAGAAATACTTTTTCAAAGCCTTTTTCTCTGAGGATTTTATAAACCTCACGGTGGCCTAAACAAATTGGTACACAGAAATTATTGGCAAAAAAAAAAAAAAAAAAATCACCCTTCATCGTTTTCTAACTGGACCCCTGTAAGTGTAGTAGAAACTATGACGTTTTGGGACCTTGTCCTTCACATGGGGCTTGTAACAAAAAAAAAAAAAATAGCCAATATTTTGGATGCCAGCGCTGATTGGGTGTCAGGCACCACGTCATGCGACCCATGAGAGCCCGCGACAGCGTGGGCACGGGAGGGGAGTATAAGCTTTTTCTACTTTATCGGGGATGAACATTTAGACCTAGAAGGTGGTGTCCTAGTAGTGAATAGCCCCTCTAACTATTGTACACTAGCTAAACAAAAGGAAAATGGTCAATACTACAACCGGTTCTAACCAAGTTATCCAGGCTCAGACGTTACAGAACACGCTACAATAAAATCTAAGATGATGCAAATTGTAAGATGCAGTAAAAAGAAATCAGTGGGTGTTATCTTAGGTAAAAATACTACGGTACCTCACCACCGCTTACAGCAGGTTCCTTTCCTATTCTCTCCGCCTTGCATATCATACAATTAGGTTCTGTAGAAGGACGTAGATCTGGGGATTTATTATGATGGAATATAGGCTGAACTGGATGGACAAATGTCTTTTTTCGGCCTTACTAACTATGTTACTATGTTACATATGGCAGTACAGATGGAGCCACACTACTCTATACGGAGAGCAGCAGACTCCAGGATCATCAGGAGATGAGAAGGAAAAATGGGTCAGAAGAGGAGACATTCACTCAGGGCTTACACTACTGCGTTATACAGGACTGTGAAAAGGAACACATTGTAGTAAAGAAAACAGGCAGCGTTATACTAACAATGCTATAAATAAGGAGCCCAGGCTGAATACTAAAGTGGGAGAGTTCACCGATTCCAACACCTTGACCTTACATAATAAGTTAAAGGGGTTGGAAATAGGTTTTAAACATTACCTCAGTGCCAAGGGGCGTTCAAAAGTTAAAAATCACATGCCTGCCAAACCGGCCTTCCTGTTCTGGTGGCTCTGATGGGGGACATCACATGGCCGTCCTCTGTTTGGCTGCAGACTTTACTTTTCATCCAAGAGAATAAACTTTTCCAGTTGGCACAGAATAGCAAGGCTGCAGCCAATCAGAAGGTGCTGCAGCAGTGCCGCTGCACTGTGTGAGCGCCGGCCGGAAAGCAGAGCACAGCGGTGACGTCACCGCTGTGCTTTCCGGCCGGCGCTCACAGTCAGTGCAGAGAAGCACAGCGCCGGGGAACAGACACTGGAATGTAAGTGTGTAGTGTTTGTTTTTTTTTACGTTTACGCTGGTAACCAGGGTAAACATTGGGTTACTAAGCGCGGCCCTGCGCTTAGTAACCCGATGTTTACCCTGGTTACCCGGGGACTTTTGGATTCGTTGGTCGCTGGAGAGCTGTCTGTGTGACAGCTCTCCAGCGACCACACAGCGACGCTGCAGCGATCGGGATCGTTGTCTAGATCGCTGCAGCGTCGCTTAATGTGACGGTACCTTAAGGGAGGGACTAATCGTACTGTGCCAGTCGCTGATTGGTCGCGGCAGCCATGACAGGCAGCTGCCGAGACCAATCAGCGACGCGGGATTTCCGTTACAGAAGTTGAGGACAGAAAGACGGAATTACCCCTTAGACAATTATATATATATATATATGTATATAGATATCTGGGGCATCTTCTGTCTCCTATAAATGTGTGAAGAAAAAAAGAAAAGAAAAAAAAAAGCCTACTGGATGTTACCAGTTGGTGCGTGCGCTCCACTAAAGTATTTACATGAGACAGGTCCTCTTGAAATTCAATTAACGTTTGTGTGTTTTTGTTTTTTTGGGGGGGCTTTTTTGTTTATTGGGGGGGTGGGGGGCGCACATTGAGGAAAGGAGGCATCCAGCCATGTTAAAAGAGTAAGTAATCTTACCTTTTTTTTCCCTATTTAATAATATTTAAGGACCTTTTAAACTACAAGTAGTGGGATACCAGTTCCCAAGACCCCCATTGATCGCTCAACACCTTTTCTTTCCCCAAGAGGTGAGTGGGTCAGGCAACAAGTGTGTACACACAAAGTGAGGAACAGATTCAATAGATGACATACGCTACTGATTCCATGCTTTCTTATTGAGTCTGTATTCTGCGCTCCCACACCTCAGCGGCCAGGGGGGGGGGGCGCGCTATTTGAGCAATCAATGGGGGTCTTAGGAACCAGACCACCACCAATCTGCTTCCAATTAAAACATTTAAGAAAAAGGATAAATGTTTAGTTACCAATACATTTTCATTTTGGCTTACTTTCTGTTAAAGTATTCAGAAGACTCCTAAGCAATGTTTATATGTTGCGGTTTTACTGCTTTTTTAATGCAAATTACCATATTTTTCGGACTATAAGACACTTTTTTACACAAAACTTTTGGGGGAAAATGGGGGTACATCTTATAGTTGGAATATACTTACAAAATACTGTGGCGGCGGTCCTGGAGGGATCCACCAACATCTTCTGAAAGCTCGGAGGCCCCCCGCAGATCCATTGCTGTGATGCGGTGGCAGATCCCTCCCCGAGCACGACCGCTGCACCACAGAGCACGGGGGTCTCAGCTACCACCGGTAGCCGAGACTCCTGGTAGCTGGGACCCCGGAGAAATTCTGACTCTGGTGGGCTTCCATAGCGCCATTAAAAAGCAACACTGTGGTTTAAGAACCTTAACTGCAGCCGTTAAAAGGCATATCGGCGGTCGTCAAGGGGTTAAACCATAATGTAAAAGGGATCCTGGAAAACGCAGCAAAAAAAACGCAGTAAAACCTGTTTCTTTACTACCAAGAGACCAGGTTTAGCCTGAAAACAACGTGTGAACATAGCATTATAAAGCGATTACTAAGTTCTTTAAACACCATGAGCAACACACAGGGTATTTGTCTCACATATAATAACAATTTATTTAACCATCTAATTTATCACAAGAAATATAGAAGTTCCTCACATAAAGACAAAAAAGCCAATTTACCGTATATACTCGAGTATAAGCCGAGAATTTCAGCCCATTTTTTTAGGCTGAAATTGCCCCTCTCGGCTTATACTCGAGTCATTCCCAGGGGTCGGCAGGGGAGGGGGAGCGGCAGCTGTGTAATAATGCTCACCCGCTCCTGGCGCTGTTCTTGCAGTCCCTGCTTCTCCGGGCACGACGGCTTCTTTCTGTAGTGAGCGGTCACATGGTACCGCTAATTACAGTAATGGATATGGACCCGACTCCACTCCCATAGGGGTGGAGCTGCATATTCATTACTGTAATGAGCGGTACCATGTGATCGCTCACTACAGAAAGAAGCTGCCGCACCCGGAGAAGCAGGGGCTGCAAGAACAGCGCCAGGAGCAGGTGAGTATAATGGGGGCATACTCACCTTTCCCGTTCCACCATCGGCGCTGCTGCGTCTTCTGCGTCCTCTGCAGTGACGCTCAGGTCAGAGGGCGCGATGACGCGATTAGTGTGCGCGCCGCCCTCTGCCTGAACAGTCAGTGCAGAGGACGCGGAAGACACAGCGGCGCCAGTGGTGGAACGGGAAAGGTAAGTATAGCAAGTGCCGGGGGCCTGAGCGACGAGAGTAGAGTATTTTTTTTTTTATTTTTTTTTTTATCGCAGCAACAGCATGTGGGGAAAATATTTCTATGGGGCATATTATGGGGCCATGTGCAGAGTTATATGGGGCAAATGTCTGTATGGGGCCATGGGCAGCATTATATGGGGGCAAATATCTCTGGAGCATCTTATGGGACCATTTGCAGCATTATATGGGGGCAAAGATTTCTATGGAGCATCTTATGGGGCTATGAGCAGCATTATATGGGGGCAAATATCTCTGGAGCATCTTATGGGGCCATGTGCAGCATTATATGGGGGCAAATATCTCTATGGAGCATCTTATGGAGCCATGAGCAGCATTATATGGGGCAAATATCTGTATGGGGCATCTTATGGAGCCACGAGCAGCATTATATGGGGGCAAATATCTCTATGGAGCATCTTATGGAGCCATGTGCAGCATTATATGGGGGCAAATATCTCTATGGAGCATCTTATGGGGCCATGTGCAGCATTTCTGCAGCATTGTATGGGGCAAATGTGTCTATGGAGCATCTTATGGGGCCATCATCAGCATTTGTGCAGCAACCTACTGATGTCTCAATTTTACTTTTATTGGTATCTATTTTTATACTTTTGAAATTTACCGGTAGCTGCTGCATTTTCCATCCTAGGTTTATACTCAAGTCATTACGTTTTCCCAGTTTTTTGTGGCAAAATTAGGGGGGGGGGGGGTCGGCTTATACTCAAGTATACACGGTATGTACAAAAGGGGATGGGTATTTTTTTATGAACTGTATAGTTTTAGAAACCACTAATTAAATTCAGGCCACAAATAAACCTTATTATGTATAAAAGATTAAACAAATATGTACCATATTTTCATGAATATCTTTACTCTTTTATACCGAAAATCTGAGATGATTCTGCCATGTCTCACCAGGGGGCTAGCCAGCTGTTAATGTTTGGAGAAGAGGAAACTAGAAAACACAGGGGTTAAAAAAAAAAAATAGGGATATTTTGGTTGAAAAAGAACAATATTGCTTTAGGTAGAGCTGCGTACACAGAAACTATATGGTGACACAGAATGTTCCTATGACTACACTCACTCCATGTGCCACCATGTGGTCTCCCAATGACCCATACTGACACCATAATACAGAGATAGTCACCGACTAAGATAGTATAGGAGAGGTGCTCTCAGTTGATCTAGGTCCCAAGAGTCCCAACTTAAATGGTCATTTTAATTGCTATTGCTGTGCTGGAACGGTGGGGGCATTTAACAGTTGACAATTACTTTATCACATTGGCTTCCCTAGACAAACATTTCAGTACCTGGGAAAACTGAAAGACAACAATAAAGGTACCTTCACATTTAGCGACGCTGCAGCGATCCAGACAACGATCCCGATCGCTGCAGCGTCGCTGTTTGGTCGCTGAAGAGCTGTCACACAGACAGCTCTCCAGCGACCAACGATGCCGGTAACCAGGGTAAACATCGGGTTACTAAGCGCAGGGCCGCGCTTAGTAACCCGATGTTTACCCTGGTTACCAGCGTAAAAGTAAAAAAAAAACAAACACTACATACTTACCTTCCGCTGTCTGTCCCCCGGCGTTCTGCTTCTCTGCACTGTGTAAGCACAGCGGCCGGAAAGCAGAGCGGTGACGTCACAGACAGCGGAAGGTAAGTATGTAGTGTTTGTTTTTTTTTTACTTTTGCGCTGGTAACCAGGGTAAACATCGGGTTACTAAGCGTGGCCCTGCGCTTAGTAACCCGATGTTTACCCTGGTTACCAGTGAAGACATCGCTGAATCGGCGTCACACACGCCTATTCAGCGATGTCTGCAGGAGGTCCAGCGACGAAATAAAGTTCTGGCCTTCTAGCTCCGACCAATGATGGCACAGCAGGATCCTGATCGCTGCTGCGTGTCAAACTGAACGATATCGCTAGCCAGGACGCTGCAACGTCACGGATCGCTAGCGATATCGTTCAGTGTGAAGGTACCTTAAGTCTTTGGTCATATATGGCCACCACTAATAAAGACTGGTATTTAGAAATGTGAACGTGCACTTGTTAAAGCATGTAGTAATAAAACTGCATGTAAAAAAATAAATAAATACCGTACATGAGCGCCTGAAAAAATGTGAGACTGTCTATAGGGCAGTAGGATTAGACAAATCGTGGGTAAAGAGATGGCGGTAAGGCTACTTTCACACATCAGATTTTTGCCATCAGGCACAATCTGGAGAGTTTAGAAAAAAACGGATCCGTTTTTTTTCCACCAAATCAGTTTTTTCTCATAGAGTTGTATTAGCGCCGGATTGCGCCTGATGGCCACACGTTTCATCTGTTTTTAACCGGATCCAACAAAAATTATGTTTCCGGCGGATGGAGAAAACGTACAGAGGAACTTTTTTCTGTCCGGCAAAAAAATGCACATCGACAGTTCCAGCGATAAACGGATGAAATGTGAGGCGAAATGACTGGATCCGGCCACCGATTCCGGTATTTTTACACTGCGCGCTCTCTCTCATATCCAGGGTTGCAGCGCAGTATTGGAAGAAAACACATTCGCAAGAGGACTTTACCGCATTCAAACAAGCAACACAATCAAATCAGCCCTCACCTCTGCCAAAAAGGCCTACTTTACATCCCTCCTATCTTCCTTACCCTACAACTCCAGTTATTCAATTATTATTCATTCATATTATTCAACTCCCTCTTCTGCCCACCACTGCCGCTTCTGACTTCCCTAATGTCTGCCAAGGACTTTGCCACACACTTCAAAAATAAGACAAACTAATAAACAAGGCAAGTCTTTATTGTCGACCACCACAACCCCTTTGTATACAAGACCAATGCCCTTACCCCATAACCTCCCTCTCCAATATCAGTGAAGGAGAACTTACTCATCTCCTCTCCAAATCACACCTCACCATTTGTGCACCTGACCCCTTCCATCCCACATCCTCCACACTTATCACACCTCTAAACTATGGTACCTTCCCCTCTGCTTTCAAACATGCCACAATCACACCTAACCTCAAAAAGTCATCCCTCGACCCAACCACTAAGTCCAGCGTTTGCCCCATATTGGTGCTCCCAATCACTCCCAAACTCTTTGACCAGCATGTCCATGTTGAACTTTCCATCAACCTTCAATCTGGCTTCTGTCCCCACCATTCCTCTGAAACTGTCCTGACCAAAATTACTAAAGACTTAAAGACTTACTTAAAGGGACTGTCACCTGAATTTGGAGGGAACAATCTTCAGCCATAGGGGCGGGGTTTTCGGGTGTTTGATTCACCCTTTCCTTACCCGCTGGCTGCATGCTGGCTGCAATATTGGATTGAAGTTCATTCTCTGTCCTCCATAGTACACGCCTGCGCAAGGCAAGATTGCTTTCAACACAGTTGACCACTGCCTCCTACTACAGATCCTCTCTTCCTTTGGTGTCAAAAGCCTTACCACCCTGGATCTCCTCATACCTTGCCCACTGCACATGTAGAATCTTCTACTCCAGCCCTTCCTTCTCATCCCACCCTCTCTCTCTGTTGGTGTCCCTCAAGGCTCTGTCCTAGGACCCCTACTCTTAAGGTACCGTCACACTAAGCGACGCTGCAGCGATACTGACAACGATCCGGATCGCTGCAGCGTCGCTGTTTGGTCGCTGGAGAGCTGTCACACAGACAGCTCTCCAGCGACCAACGATGCCGGTAACCAGGGTAAACATCGGGTTACTAAGTGCAGGGCCGCGCTTAGTAACCCGATGTTTACCCTGGTTACCATCGTTAAAGTAAAAAAAACAACCACTACATACTTACCTACCGCTGTCTGTCCCCGGCGCTGGGCTTCTCTGCTCTGGCTGTGAGCACAGCAGTCGGAAAGCAGAGCGGTGACGTCACCGCTCTGCTTTCCGGCTGCCCGGCGCTCACAGCCAGAGCAGAGAAGCCCAGCGCCGGGGACAGACAGCGGTAGGTAAGTATGTAGTGGTTGTTTTTATTACTTTAAAGATGGTAACCAGGGTAAACATCAGGTTACTAAGCGCGGCCCTGCGCTTAGTAACCCGATGTTTACCCTGGTTACCAGCGAAGACATCGCTGAATCGGCGTCACACACGCTGATTCAGCGATGTCAGCGGGAGATCCAGCGACGAAAAAAAAGTTCTGGACTTTCTTCCCCGACCAGCGACATCACAGCAGGGGCCTGATCGCTGCTGCCTGTCACACTGGACGATATCGCTAGCCAAGACGCTGCAACGTCACGGATCGTTAGCGATATCGTCTAGTGTGACGGTACCTTTAATCTTTAAGCTTGGCCTGGGACAACTAAACATCCTATGGCTTTCAGTACTATCTATACCAGTGTTTCTCAACTCCAGTCCTCAAGACCCACCAAACAGGTCATGTTTTCAGGATTTCCTTAGTATTGCACAGGTGAATTTCATTACCTGCTCAAGCATTTATTCCATCACTTGTGCAATACTAAGGAAATCCTGAAAACATGACATGTTGGTGGGTCTTTAGGACTGGAGTTGAGAAACACTGATATATACGCTGATAACACTCAGATCTACCACTATGGCCCAGATGTCACCTCTCTGCTGTCCAGAATCCCAGAGTGTGTACCAGCCTCATCCTCCTTGTGCTTTCTCTTCCGAAAGCTCAATGTGGACAAACCTGAGCTAATTATCTTTCCTCCATCTCATATCTTCCCTATCTGATCTGTCACAATAAAGGACATCACATTTTCCCCTGTACCAGAAATCAGCTGCCTCAGAGTAACCCCTGACTCTGCCCATCAAACCGCACATCCAAGCTCTCGTCACTTTCTGTCACCTCCAGCTCAAAAGTATTACCAGAATTCGTTCTATCCTCAACCCTCAATCTACCAAAATGCTTGTACATGCCCTAATCATCTCCCACCTCGACTACTGCAACACCCTCCTCTGTGGCCTACTTTTTAACATTCTCGCACCTCTCCAGTCCGTGCTGCCCTACTAATTCGTCTCTCTCCTCGCTACTCTCCTGCTCCCCCCTTTGCAAATCCCTTCACAGGCTCCCAATTTCCTAGCGTATTCAGTTCAAACTTATAACACTGACCTACAAAGCCATCCAGAACCTCTTCTCCATATATCTCCAGATGATATCCCTCACGTAATGTCCGGTCTTCCCAAGAACTCTTTCTTACCTCCACACTTATTTGTTCCTCATCCAATCGCCTCCAAGACTTCTCCTGAATATCCCCCATCCTTTGGAATTCTGTGCCCCAACATGTCCGATTATACACCACATACGGATACTTCAGACAGACCCTGAAAACCTGTCTTTTCAAGAAACCTTACAACCTACATTGACCACACAGCCACCTCAACACCATTGTAGCTACTGCAACCCTCAACCTACTTTCTCCTTCCCCATCATCCTGTAGAATGTAAGCCCGCAAGGGCAGGGTCCTCTTCCCTCTGTACTAGTCTACCACTGTTAGTTTGTCTACTGTAAGTGATATTTGTATTTTGGATGCAATCCCTTTTCATGTACAGCACCATGGAATCAATGGTGCTATATAAATAAATTATAATAATGTGGGCTTCAGGGCAGCTCTACCAGTCATTCCCACAACTACTGCTCCTCATTGCGATAAATAATACAGTACATAGTGAGCTCTATTCCATCTTCCAGTTTGAGTTCTCTACTCAAGTACATATCTAGTTGATTGCTCCGAAGAGCAAGCATACTGGCCGTGGGTGTAAGGAAAAGTACGAAGACCAATACAGGTCAAAAAGCAAAGACACAAGGCAACTTCTGCACTCGTCCGCCCTGTGGACAAACACTCGGAGCTGCACACAGGTGACGTTTGTCAGTTTGCAGTCTGTGAACGGCAGTCTTACAGAGACAGCCAAGTTGAAAGGAAATGGGGATTCATCAGCGACTTCCCCTGGCAATACCAGTACATCCCAGGGGAGCCCAGCAGCGGGACGCTCTGATTATTGCAAGAGTTAGGAAAACCCCTTTAAAGCCAATATGTAAGCCTAATCTGCTGTTCTATGTAAGGGAGCAGGTTAAATCTGGAGTAGTGGATTCCTAGTAATAGTCGCAGGTACAGATCTTATGAGTGCCATGTATTGATGAGAAGAGCACATTCTTTGCAGTAAACCCAGGCAGTAAAGCAAAGCATGTAGCCCCTGAGCATCTATACAATGATCCTACAGGTGCATTGAGGGCAAGGCCTTACAAAGAGATTACCAAGTCTATAGATTGTATTATTTCAAAACAGCAGCCAATATTGTACAGTAATAAAAGCAAAGTTATTACCCAGATATGTGCTGCAGAGGACATGTGGGCTAGAGACGTGACGTCACTACTGCAATCTATCAAAAACCAGACCAGTGGCAAAAAGGCAGAATTAGAAAATCAAGAAATTTAGCATGCAAACCCATTAATTCACGACCTATTGGGACAGATGTATTATTGTAAAAGTGCCTCAACTTTGCTGGAAAACGTAACCAAATGTTACTACTTTTGTGAAAAAAAAAACTGGGCCTAACTCAAAAGAGGCTTCATCCATGCCCACCCACAAAATAAAAAATTGGTCTGAGAGTAAAGGTCAAATTTAGATGTCCATAAAACATTATCTGTGTAGGAACAGCAATGTAAGGTTCGACTACAGGTCTCCTGACTTGAACTCAACAGCCTCATATAAGGCTATGAGGCTGTCGGTTCAGGTTGGGAGACCAGCAGCCAGTCCATAAATGAACATCTGAATATGGCCTAAAGGTACCGTCACATTAAGCGTCGCTGCAGCGATCCAGACAATGATCCCGATCGCTGCAGCGTCGCTGTTTGGTCGCTGGAGAGCTGTCGCACAGACAGCTCTCCAGCGACAAACGATGCCGGTCCCCTGGTAACCAGGGTAAACATCGGGTTACTAAGCGCAGGGCCGCGCCTAGTAACCCAATGTTTACCCTGGTTACCAGCGTAAAAGTAAAAAAAAACCAAACACTACATACTTACATTCCGGCGTCTGTCCTCTCCGGCGCTGTGCGTCTCTGCACTAAGCGCCGTCCGGAAAGCAGAGCACAGCGGTGACGTCACCGCTGTGCTTTCCGGCCGCTGCGCTTACACAGTGCAGAGAAGCAGAGCACCGGAGAGGACAGACGCCGGAATGTAAGTATGTAGTGTTTGGTTTACTTTTACGCTGGTAACCAGGGTAAACATCGGGTTACTAAGCACGGCCCTGCGCTTAGTAACCCGATGTTTACCCTGGTTACCAGTGAAGACATCGCTGAATCGGCGTCACACACGCCGATTCAGCAATGTCTGCGGGGAGTCCAGCGACGAAATAAAGTTCTGGACTTTCTGTGCCGACCAACGATGGCACAGCAGGTTCCTGATCGCTGCTGCCTGTCAAACTGAACGCTATCGCTAGCCAGGACGCTGCAACGTCACGGATCGCTAGCGATATCGTTCAGTGTGAAGGTACCTTTACACAGCCTAGAGGGGGTGTAAAGTTAGACAAAAATATCTAACAATGTGCCAAACTTGTTATCAAGCGACAGCCACTGTGATAACTCATTTTCAACCTTTTATATTAGACAATATTGTTATTTTTGCCCTTTTGGTCAAAAAACATCAATCTAGTATGCTGCAAGATCATGGGGCACAGGATAGGATCATATACCAATTATTTGGAATCCTTCTATATTATTTCCAAACACTTTTTCGGTGATTCCTTTGTATCTCCATTCATACTGCACCCACAAACACAAATGACACACCATTTGAAAGGTAAACTTGCCCCTTCAGCAAGAAAATAGCCAAACAAACCACACATCCACGATGTGATCACAAAATACATTTTAAACATTAATTTTCATAAAACTGCAGTAAGGAAAAAGGACCTGCAGGTGGCAACACAATACTCCAATCCAAAGCACAATACCACAAAGCTAAAACAAATCCTAACATTTGCCTTGGGGGCTTTCCAGCTTGCCAAACTCCTTGCCCAGTCGATTTCAGGCAGGTACATATAAAATATTTGCTACATATGTGGGAGTAGAATAAAAGTAAAAATTTACCTGCTTAAGACTTTAGCTTTAAAACTGAAGATATAAATGAATGCAGCCTAAAAGGGACCAGGCAGGCTCTGAACCATCAGATTTTCCGTATTATTGGACAGTCATTGAAACGTCTATCTTCCTTCTAAGGTTGCAGTTTATTGGTGACATGGAGTCACCTCTGGTTCCAAGCAAAAAAAACTGCAGTGTTGACATAACTCAGACTGTACATTGTTTCCCAATGGGAGGACATAGGTGGAAACAACCTTGCAAAAATTGAAACAATCCAACCGTATGGAAAAAAAAAAAAAAAGTAAAATAATCTGCAGATATTACTTTTTTTAAAGGGATATTCCCAATTATTAAACAATGGTGTAAATACGCTCAGTTATGGGGTCAATTCTCCATCATTTTTACTGTCAAAGTAGCACTGCTGTCCTGGGATCTGCTCCGTTCACATACATAGGGCTGTGTTGCACTTCCCTACACTTCAGATAGATGGCAGTGCTGCTGTGGAGGGGAAAAAATGCTGCTGCCCTTGTTCTTCTGCAAGGTCCTGACAATCAGACCACTTCTGATCAGTAAGTAAAATACCATTATGTTAAATGCTGGGGGATCTCCTTTAGGCTGGAGTCACAAGGTATGGAAGAAAAAAAAAAATAAAATTCGGTCCGTTTTACAGGGACGAGAATAGCAGAAATGTTCCCTGAACAATGATCCGTATATCATCCGTGTGCAGTGCGAGGATGCAATTTTCTCGCAGGTAAGCATCCGTATGATGAGATTTTCTTGCTGACTTGCAAAGTGGACGTATAATGGCTCCATGGGCTTAAATATTCGTGAATATATATATTATATGCTAAGCATCTCTTGGAACTCCTTCAAGATTGCTGGTAGACCATTCCCGGTGACTACCTCTTGAAGCTCATCAAGAAAATGCCAAGAGTGTGCAAAGCAGTCATCAAAGCAAAAGGTGGCTACTTTGAAGAACCTGGAATGTATGACATAATTTCAGTTGTTTCACACTTTTTTGTTAAAGGGAACCCGTCACCCCCCTCAGGCGTTTGTAACTAAAAGAGCCACCTTGTGCTGCACAAATGCTGCATTCTGACAAGGTGGCTTTTTAGTTAAACGCCTGCACACGCTGAAATAAACACTTATAAAATGTGCCCCCACATACCCTGAAATCATCCCGGGGGTGGGACTTTCCTTCCTACTCTGGAGCTGTGGGCGCCGCCTCCTTTTGCTGCATTATCGTCGCCTGCGCTGTAAGTTTTTTTTTTTTTTTTCTTTTTCGGGCATGCGCAGTTGCGCTGCCTTTCGTACTTACAGCGCAGGCGCTGGGATGATAATGCAGCAAGAGGAGGTGACGCCCGGCGCGCACAGCTCCGGAGTGACGGCTGTGCTGCGTCTAATTAGGAAGGAAAGTCCCGCCCCCGAGAGGATTTCAGGGTATGACGGGGCACATTTTATAAGTGTTTATTTCAGCGTGTGCAGGCGTTTTTAACTAAAAAGCCACCTTGTCAGAATGCAGCATTAGTGCTGCACAAGGTGGCTCTTTTAGTTACAAACGCCTGAGGGGGGTGACGGGTTCCCTTTAACAAAAAAGTGTGAAACAACTGAAATTATGTCATACATTCTAGGTTCTTCAAAGTAGCCACCTTTTGCTTTGATGACTGCTTTGCACACTCTTGGCATTTTCTTGATGAGCTTCAAGAGGTAGTCACCGGGAATGGTCTACCAACAATCTTGAAGGAGTTCCCAGAGATGCTTAGCATATAATATATATATATTCACGAATATTTAAGCCCATGGATCCATTATACGTCCACTTTGCAAGTCAGCAAGAAAATCTGCGTCTAATTAGGAAGGAAAGTCCCACCCCCGGGATGATTTCAGGGTATGTGGGGGCACATTTTATAAGTGTTTATTTCAGCGTGTGCAGGCGTTTAACTAAAAAGCCACCTTGTCAGAATGCAGCATTTGTGCAGCACAAGGTGGCTCTTTTAGTTACAAACGTCTAAGGGGGGGTGACAGGTTCCCTTTAAGTATAAAATTCCACATGTGTTAATTCATAGTTTTAATGTCTTCAGTGTGAATTTACATAGTCATGAAAGTACAGAAAAATCTTTAAATGAGAAGGTGTGTCCAAACTTTTGCTCTGTACTCTATATCTGTGTTCATCATCTCATTAAATACATTGACATTTGACCAGCTAAATTTTCCTGAAATTGCCTGCGCCCCCAACAGCCAATGTGAGAAAATTTTGCACGGGCCAACTAGTATTTGAGAATTTGTATACTGATTAAAAGTTATACTAACTTTAAAACAGTAGCCCGTCTGTGCCCTGGATCTAAAAAAACGTGATGGCGGTGGGTGTGGACCCACTGTTTCACAGGGTGCGTTTACCCTGTTGGGGTATTACAAAGTGGCTACCTGGTCTTCTGTAGAGCCTCTGGTGGTGAGGATAGGCTTGGCCGTTAGAGTTGCTATCAGGTGCCACCCACTCCAGGGAAGTGCCCAGATCTATAGCAGCGGACCTAAGGGTCAGAGGCAAAACACGAAGCACAGACAGATGTGGTCAGACAATCCAAGCTCGAGGCAGGGAGAACAGGATCAGAACACGAAACTGGTGTCAGGAGCGGAGAGGTCAAACATAACGATTACACTAGCCGGGTAAGTAGCAGGAAAGAAAACAGGAGTGCATCAACACAGGTACCGTAACTAGAAAGTCTGGAACTAGGAACATAAATTCAGGCAAAGAGTGGAGGTAGGAGCTGTCTCATATCCCCTTCTGGCAGGGGATAGATCAGGGAAGGAAAACAACTGCAGGACACAAATGTTTAAATTTCTGCAGAGTCTGGCAGTCCCTCCCTATTGCCAGGAGGAGACAGCCGGAGAATGCAGCAGTGCTTCAAGAGGCAACTCAGCAAGACAGCCTGACACGGGGAGCAGCAGCGCAGCAAATACCGTGTGTAGTGTAGGACGGCGCCCACTAACCATGCGAAAGGAAAGACTGTGTACGCTTCACCCCTCTATGTTATCTAGGGGTTTTTTTACCCCCCATGGACCTAAAACGAACAGGCTGGTTGGTTGCTAACTACCTGCCCACTGCACCCGGCTCAGAGTGGTCGCCGTCCACTCCTGCAGGCCACATCAACAGAGAAGCTCTTCTGGGCTGCTATGTCAACGGGCAGCACTGCTGGCATCATGCTGATTGACGTCAAGTTTTACACCTGGCTGCCATTTGCCTGAGAGCCTGACACTGGCAGTCACACCCCATCAACAGAGAAGGGTGGAAAAGAAGTCACAGCTTCGTTGATGTGATATCAGTAAAAGCCACTGAACCTGCCTTTTTTTTTTTCTCTACTGTGGGTCTAAGAACTTAAAGTCCCGGATAACCCCTTTAACTGGAGCTGATCACACTACTTCAAGTTTGATGTGCAATAATTCAGAAAATCCACTAGTCCAGGAGAGGGGCCCCAATGATAGAAATATTTAAACCCGCTGCAAAGCTATAGCAAGCATAAAGCAAAATAGAGAACTGAAAACTTATTTGGGTGACTTAGATTGATAAGCAAATTAATTTTGGTAAGAACATCGGTCAGATTTTTTTTTTGGTTTTTTTTTTAATATGGAAATGATTAAAAGCACATCTGCAATTAAACCTGAAAATTCAGCTATTCTCAAGCACCGGATCAGAGAAGCAGAAGCATGGGTAGTAGTACGATGGTTCTACAACTGGTGAACTACGGAAAATATTCACCCACGCTGCAGAATGCTCCTCCACCGGGACTCTGTAATACCCGTTTTGCCAGTCATTAGCTCTGTGAAGCCATCACTTTGTGAGTCACTAACAGAATTTCAGCGGCGACTTCTCATTTGAAGTTTTTAGATTTTTGGGTGGAGGTGTCATTTTATAACAATCCAGCACACAGACAAAGCCGTATATATTAGTGAGGGAGGGAGAATAAATTATTAACAAAGGTCTCCGCACAACGCTAAGCAGCGAAACCTTAAACCAAGCTTTGGAGCAGAAAGAGCATACTTCCTACTTAAATGAGAAACTGATCCCAGGATTCATGGAGACATCACTTTAAGGCCCAGAACACGGCCACAGACATAAGTCACCCACCCAGCCAAGCTTCCACTTCCAAAGTTCTGGTTTCAAACTTGACAAACCAGTTGGGCAGCAGATAGACTTTAATGTGCAAATGAAAGGTTAGCAAAATTGCAACCATTCGCCCCCACCCTGCCCCTTCATACCAGTCGGAGGAATGTGACCAAACGTTTTCTGAATGTCCAATGTCAAAGAGGTGGTAATGGCATAAAGTGATATATGTGAAATATAGAACACGTATAGGGAGTTCTGTGCCCCGAAATAGAAGGGGTGGATCCTGCTCGATTTTGTGGTGGGGTGGAAGGCAGAGATGCCGTGACCCTTTTACCTATGCATTTTTTCACAGACCCATAGACTTGAATGGGTCAGTCTCTTCCGATTTATGGCGGAAACTAGTGCATGCGGCAACTTTTTTTTTTTTCCCTAACACAGATTAGGTCGGGAAGGGGGGGAAAACCACACAGAAAAACCTCATCTGCACTGCCCCAATGGATAACATTGGTTCAAGCGCTGTCTGTTTTCCCCTCACAGACCGCACGGGAACCAAAGAACGAGCTCTATAAGGGATACCCAAATGTATGACTTTACCAATTTAATTCAAATGAAACAGCGGCAATGCGAGTAAAGCTACAGGGCAAGACCCAGAAAACTATACATGTAAGGGGGCTCCCAAATCTTCCCAATGTCAGATTTTTCTGTTTTCAGGAAAGAAACTACCTGCATGGGTGTTTAGTAGCCAATATCACCCTTTTCCCTTAATGAAGGGTCACATGCACGCTCGGGCAAACTGAGCACAAATGTTTATGGAGGGGAATGAGGGGGGATTCAGACATTATATTCGCCAGGCAAATAAGTGATCTGCAGAGAACCACTGAAGGTGTATGGGACACATCCTGACCCACAGTATGGATGCTGAGCCAACGTCAAACTTTTGTTAAAACCGGGGATTCACAACGTAATATTAATGTCACAGACCTCTGGACATGAGTATCATACAACAGATATGAGCTCAAGTAGATTTCTGCCACTCTCTGGCGTAAAGTACCCTAAATCTCTCACTCAGCTGCTAGCACGTGCCGCTTTGCTTGGCTTCTCACACTTTTGCAAAAAAAAAAAAATAAGTTGGCATAGTTAACGAAAAATGGCGAAACAATAGAAATATATATTTTACGTTGAAAAAGTGTTCAAATAGTCAACTTTTTCAAGCCAAAAGCACAGAATTTTATTCAAAACATTAACATTTTTCAAATGGTTTTAACTCAGACACTTGTCCTGTGATGCGATTACAGTGGAGGGTCCCACATGTGCCCCCCATCACGTACACAGACCCTACAACAGCTCCTTCCATTCTGGTTACATTATTGTTCTATTATCGGCTTTTCTTCCAACAGGTGAGGTGTAAAGTCCAATGCATGGAGCGGGTACAGGCAGAACTCTAATAATAATTATTACCAACAGACATCACTGAGAAGGTGTGACTCCATATTTCATTAAGGCCCCTTTCACACATCAGTCTTTTGCCGTCAGTCTTAATCTGGCGAATCTTGAAAAAAAAATTGATCCGGCGAGTGTTGCCGCTGGATCGTTTCTTTTCTCATAGACTTGTATTAGCGACAGATTGCCTCACGTTTCATCTGTCGTTCGCCGGATACGTCGAAAATTGTTTATCCAGCGGCCGGAAAACACGCACATAGTAACGTTTTTTGTGTATGTCGAAAAAAAGGACAGCGATGGATCCGTCGCTTGCTAGAATGGAAGTTTACGGTAGTTATTTTTAATTGAGCATGCTCCGATTTTTTTTTAGGATCCAATTAGCTGGATCAGCTAGTCTGATCCGGCGAAAAAACTGGATCCGTCACATCAGTTTTTCACAATCTGCGACGGATCCGTTTTTCTTCAACATTCAACGGATTGTGACTGATTGTAAAAAACTCATGTGTGAGAGCAGCCTAAGGGTATGCGCAGATCACAGATGGAAAAATGGGATACAATGTATGTCAGGGGGTGCGAGTACTGGGACCAACAATCACATTAAATGAAATGGGGAACTCTGGAGATCAAATGGGGGTCAGAGTTAACAGACGATTCTTCCTAGGAATAGATGATACATTTCTTATCATGGAGCTTAATAAATTCAATGCATTTCAGGCCGTCCCTAGTAACCATTCACACATGGCAGACTTGGTGCAGAAACTTTGTGACTGTTCGATTCATATGAATTGGATCGTTTTAACAGTTGACCATTTGCACGGCTTGTGAACACACTATAAAGCCTTGTACACACCTTTTTTTTTCCTCAATTTGTGGGGGTGACATGATGGACATCAAAGGGAACAACTTGAACTAGGTCTTGACGAAGGAGCGTATGGTAAAAATGCATGAAGAGCAGCCATACAAAGAGCACCAAACCTCCCCTCAAACCGAAACGCATATGTAGTGTTTAGCGTAGACTTAAATATTTAACCACATGGGTTTCAGAAAAACAATTAAAAAAATGTCCCTTTTGCCACAGTGAAAATAAAACAGTTACTCAAAGTAAAGGAAAAAAAAAAAAAAAAACTAATTGCTGTAAAAAAAATGCCACTAAGCATCCACTAAATCCAGCTCACTATAGGCTCGGGCTTCACGGTGACATTGCATCCATAATGATGTCCTATGGTGCCACATTGTGACCTACTGAAAGAGTTGCAAATGTTTCCAAATGAGATGAATTCTGTCACTGTTCACAACTCACCTGCTGAAAACGTGAAAGCAATTCGCCTGGAACTGCCACCGATTTGCGATTACGCCATTTTTTTTTTTTAACAGTAAAATTACAGGTTTAAAAGTGTCACAACAGCAAGTCGCTGGTCTGAAGACTGCGGTTTGGCGACACGTCGCCTCGTAGTCTTGGCCCTAATGTAACATCCAGCTGGCACAGAAAATTAATATACAGAAACCTGCTGTAATATGTAAGTGCTACTATCAGACTGATAGATCCCACTGCTGAAAAGCTCGATCACTCAGGAGTCTCTGGCGTAAAGCTGAGGTTATAGCTATAGAAAACATTAACAGAGAAAAAAAAGAAATGATGATTCCAGGCCAAGCAGTATGAGAGCTAGAGATAGAGCGGTCCTGACACGAGGGACCTGCCCACACACTGCACATAGCAGACTTCCTGCACGATATGACACCACACACTCGTAGCCGGCCTGCCGAGAATTGTACCCAATGGTTCAGAGAGGAGACTTCAGAGAAGCCTTGTCGTACAGTGACTGCAGCTGGACGGCATTTATCCACAGCCTGTATCAGGAGGCGAGGACGTTACGTCTGCCACACATGCACCTGCTGAACCCAGCACTAGCAAACCCCAGTGCCCAAGAAGCATCCCCCACCCCAGTGCCCAAGAAGCATCCCCCCACCCCAGTGCCCAAGAAGCATCCCCCCACCCCAGTACCCGGGACGCGTCCCCCCCCCCCAGTGCTCAGGAGGCAGCATTTCTTATAAATTATGCTAGATGTAAATTCCATAGGTCCAGACCTCTGAATTATTCACTGAATGTATGTGTATATTTCTTTGGTCGGTCAAGAGTCTGAATGTTCACTCTTCTTGTAGGTTGAATTGATATTTGTAAATTGATGAATGGTTGTTATTTACCTCATATCATTTCTTACAGTTTATTATACGGTTCTTTGCAAAACAGGGAGTTAAGGTCACTGAACAATAATGTTTGTTAATATGTTTATTACAGATTATACCAAGCCACACAGTTTGTGGACTTGCAAACATTGAAGGATAAACTATAAACACTAAAACAATGCTGGCTAATCTCATCACCCCTTCCCCTTGACCTGTGAATGATGGCTTGAAGGACAGTTCTGAACTATATAAGGAGACATTGCCTCTGTTCCAAGTGACACTACAGGATGTCAGCTTAGGGGACAAAGACCCCAGCTGGAAGAACACAGATCTGTTCCATTGACCATCACTGAACTCTCAGACGTCTTTAAAAATCCAGGTTGGGACAATCAGGTCACCTGGCCACATACCTTACTGCTCTTGGTTAGCTTCCTAAGCTTGTCATCACCTCCTCTCTGTGGGTGCCTGCCAAAAGTGGGGTGCCACTGGTGGGGGTAGTCGGCCCTGGAAGCTAATGAGTCGCAGCTGCTCTAATCCCAGTGAGTCAGCGGAAGGGTGAGAATCTGTAATTCTGCACCATCTTGGGAATTTTGCTGGAACTGTTCTATGTTACTTGGCTGTTTTGTGGTTCAATAACATATTGACATACTGTTTTACACTCACCCTGTACTCTCTGAGTAGTATTATGCCCAAGATAAAAGGAGAGCGGTTCTTCAGTGGGATGATCCATATTCCACGTGGTCTCGAGCCAGCAGACCAGAGCACCCGCTGACCCCCGTGCCTCCACAGACATCTTAGGCTGGGTTCCCATTGTGTTATGGGACCGCGTTTAACGGACAGCGTTGCACGGCGAAATTAACGCCGTGCAACGCGTCCGTTAACGCGCCCATTGAAGGCAATGGGAACGCGCTTCACTAGCGCGTGCCATGTTCGGCACGCGCTAGCAACGCGCCGGTGATTCCTGGCGCGCCGCGGACGCTGCTTGCAACGTCCGAGGCGCGCCCGCGGTCCGTTCCCCGCTCTCGCAGATCAGGGATCTGCGAGAGCGGGGACGTTACCGCGACCGCAGCCCCATAGAAAACATTGCGTTAGCGCAATCCGCTAGCGCTAAACGGATTGCACTAACGCAATGTGACCCTAGCCTTAGCCCCTGCTAGGCTAAAAGGCCCAAGGGACACCAAAAACCCTTCAACTATAGTTGCACCCCTGGGTGGGGGGTTAAACACTAGGAACTCAGGAGTCACAGATGTTCTTGCAAACGTGTGGTCTCATTTATTATTATTATTATTATTATTATTATTAATAATCTTCATTTTTATATAGCGCTAACATATTCTGCAGCGCTTTACAGGTTGCACACTATCATCACTGTCCCCGATGGGGCTCACAATCTAAATTCCCTATCAGTACGTCTTTGGAATGTGGGAGGAAGCCGGAGTACCCCGGGCACGATCCATCTGGCCGATCCGCCCCTCCCCGGGCACGATCCATCTGGCCGATCCGCCCCTCCCCGGGCACGATCCATCTGGCCGATCCGCCCCTCCCCGGGCACGATCCATCTGGCCGATCCGCCCCTCCCCGGGCACGATCCATCTGGCCGATCCGCCCCTCCCCGGGCACGATCCATCTGGCCGATCCGCCCCTCCCCGGGAACGATCCATCTGGCCGATCCGCCCCTCACCGGGAACGATCCATCTGGCCGATCCGCCCCTCCCCGGGCACGATCCATCTGGCCGATCCGCCCCTCCCCGGGCACGATCCATCTGGCCGATCCGTCCCTCCCCGGGCACGATCCATCTGGCCGATCCGCCCCTCCCCGGGCACAATCAATCTAGCCGATCCGCCCCTCCCCGGGCACAATCCATCTGGCCGATCCGCCCCTCCCCGGGCACAATCCATCTGTTGGGGAGAATGTGGAGGCAAGCATAGATGGTAGGCTGACCTTGGAGGGTTCACCTACTATAATCTAATTTGTATGGGATCCCGAGAAAGGTCGCGTTGTCATCAACATGTATAAGAGCCTGTGTGCCAGCTCCATTACAATAGATCGGTGCCAGCTGAACCCCACCAATTATTGGGTCTGATAAATTCTACCATTTTAAAAGGGGAAGGGAGGGGGGGATTTCAAATTGATCCATCATAATACTCAGTCCACAGAGCGCCCCTCTAATGAATGTATGATGCAACATTGGATTGCACCTTGTTCTCAAACCTCCCACCATTTCAGCTTGTTGTTAGTGAATGGGAACATCCCCTCTATTCAGAGGCGGACATGCCCAACTACCAGACAGCAGATACAATGTCTCACCCAAACCATGTGTTAGAGTTGTGCAGGGTTCACACTAGTGTGGTGGCTTCTGCCATGATCGCCCACACTGCTCACCTCCATTATTACAGATCCACATTACCAGAAAGAAGGAGAAAGTCACCAGATCCCAATCCAGGGCTGATGATAGGTGCCAGCCCCGTGGGCAGCGGTGATAAGACGTGCCGCAGTGACAGGGGGTGTCGCAGGGGCCTTGACGGGAGGGGGGGGGGGGTGTCGCGGGGGCCCCGACAGGGAAGGGAGGGGTGTCGGGGGGGCCCCGACAGGGAAGGGGGGGGGGGTGTCGCGGGGGCCCCGACAGGGAAGGGGGGGGGGTGTCGCGGGGGCCCCGACAGGGAAGGGGGGGGGGGGATGTCGCGGGGGCCCCGACAGGGAAGGGGGGGGGTGTGTCGCGGGGGCCCCGACGGGGAAGGGGGGGTGTCGCTGGGGCCCTGACGGGGAAGGTGGGTGTCACGGGGGCCCTGACGGGGGGGGGGTGTCACGGGGGCCCTGACGGAGGGGGAGTCACGGGGGCCCTGACAGGGGGGGGGGGGGTCGCGGGGGCCCTGACGGGGAAGGGGGTGTCACGGGGGCCCTGACGGGGGGGGGGGTGTCACGGGGGCCCTGACAGGGGGGGGGGGGGTGTCGTCACGTGTGACCAGCACTATCTACTCACCAGGTTGAAGACCGTGTCCACCAGGTCCCGGGTGCTCACCTCCCCGACCTCCAGCAGTCCGCTCAGCACTGCGAACTTCATCCGAATACCCCGGATCGGCACCCCCGGGCCTAGGGCCTTGGCCCCTCCGGGGTCGGGGCCCTCTGCGGCGGATCTCTCTTCACCTGTTGTGTGCACCTGCCTCTCCTGGCTGGCCATGGCTGAGTGCAGGAACACACAGGGCCGCCGTGCCTCGCTGTCAGCTGGAAGAGTCCTCCGTGGGTACAGAAATCCTGCGTGGGCAGTGGGGGCACAGCTCCAGACCGGCACCGGGACTCACACACCGGGAACTCCTCCTCCTGTCAGGTGCGACGGGATCACCCCCTCCCTCCTTCTCACTCACTGCAGCGTCCTAGGAAGTGGCCGCTGGTCTCCGCCTGCTCCGCCACGCTATTGGTGACTGCCACTGCTGCCAGTGTTGCTATTGGCTGCCAGTCGCGGGTTTCTGGCAAGACTGCCTTCTCATTGGTCTACCTTCTACTTACAGCGCGCTGATTGGCCATTGCGGCAGCTTGCAGTCTCCTCCTGTCCGCAGGTAAGAGACAGCGCGCCATGGCAGCGCAGCACAAGGGCAGGGCGAGCCGGTGAGTTCACTAACACGTGGTTCGCCGGGCCCTAGGTGGAGGAGCCATTGTCCCGGTGACCGTGTCTGTCCTCCGTGCTGTATACTGCTGCCGGGCTACAGTAGAGGAGGATGCTTTTAGGCTCTTCATGATATAACCTTGCATCAAGGCTGCATAACGTTTTGGTCCAAGATCCAGAGTGCTGAAAAGGGGTACTTACATGAATACATCACCAGGACCACCATCAGTACATTACTACAGCACCAGGACCAAGTTTTCAGATTGTGAGGAAAATCTGGAAAGATTCGGCTTAGTTTCTACCCTATAAATTATGTGAACATACGCAGCCTCGCACTGAATTTTAGGAGAAGAAACTTACCATGTCCTCGTATTCCCAATAGTCTTAGGCTATGTGCACACGTATTTGTGAGGGCTGCGGGTTTTGTGCGGTTTTACACCTGCGGTTTTCTATTATGGAGCAGGTGTAAAACCGCTGCAGAATCCGCACAAAGAAGTGACATGCTGCGCAATGTAAACTGCTGCGTTTTTTTCCGCAGCATGTGCACAGCGTTTTCTGTTTCCCATAGGTTTACATTGTATTGTAAACGCATGGGAAACAGCTGCGGATCCGCAGCAAAATCCGCAACGTGTGCACATAGCCTTAAAGGGAACCTGTCAGGCCCCCTGTGTCCTCCAATCCAGCAGCACTCAGCTATGTGTGATCAAACTCCCTAAAACTTCACTGCATGCTTTAAAAAAGCATTGATCACCTCCACGTTCCTATGCTAATTAGCGCTTTGACTAGTCCGTGGGACGCTGTTTCCCAGAATAGTGAGCCCCCTTTCCATGTTATCACGCCCCTGTGGGCATGATAACATAATTAGCATGAGCCGGCCTCTTCACCAGCTTATGCAAATCTGAGCACAGAAGATGGCTCCCAGTCATGCACAGTGCATCTCTGAAGCCAGGTATATGGTTTCTGATGCCCTTCTGGTCATGGGCAGTGACACTGTCAGAATCAGCAGTGCGCGTGCAGTGCCCACAGGGGCGCTGACTATTCTGGGAAATTAACACCCCATCGACTAGTCATGGACATTAATAGCAAAGGAAAAGCGGGGGTTATAAATGCTTTAATGCTTTTTTAAAGCATTTATGTTACTGAATTTTGTTATATAGGAATGGCTAGGGTGGTATAGGAAACCAGGGATTCAAGCTTCAGGAGGCTAATTTGCATATTCCAGGTGCCTTCTGGGAGAAGCGAAGTCTCCCTAAGCTAGAAGATCGTTGGGTACAGCCGGGACCAGCTGCTTCGAAAGCATCACCAAACCAGAGATTCAAGCTTCAGGAGGCTAATTTGCATATTCCAGGTGCCTTCTGGGAGAAGCGAAGTCTCCCTAAGCTAGAAGATCGTTGGGTACAGCCGGGACCAGCTGCTTCGAAAGCATCACCAAACCAGGGATTCAAGCTTCAGGAGGCTAATTTGCATATTCCAGGTGCCTTCTGGGAGAAGCGAAGTCTCCCTAAGCTAGAAGATCGTTGGGTACAGCCGGGACCAGCTGCTTCGAAAGCATCACCAAACCAGGGATTCAAGCTTCAGGAGGCTAATTTGCATATTCCAGGTGCCTTCTGGGAGAAGCGAAGTCTCCCTAAGCTAGAAGATCGTTGGGTACAGCCGGGACCAGCTGCTTCGAAAGCATCACCAAACCAGGGATTCAAGCATCAGGAGGCTAATTTGCATATTCCAGGTGCCTTCTGGGAGAAGCGAAGTCTCCCTAAGCTAGAAGATCGTTGGGTACAGCCGGGACCAGCTGCTTCGAAAGCATCACCAAACCAGGGATTCAAGCTTCAGGAGGCTAATTTGCATATTCCAGGTGCCTTCTGGGAGAAGCGAAGTCTCCCTAAGCTAGAAGATCGTTGGGTACAGCCGGGACCAGCTGCTTCGAAAGCATCACCAAACCAGGGATTCAAGCTTCAGGAGGCTAATTTGCATATTCCAGGTGCCTTCTGGGAGAAGCGAAGTCTCCCTAAGCTAGAAGATCGTTGGGTACAGCCGGGACCAGCTGCTTGGAAAGAATCACCAAACCAGGGATTCAAGCTTGAGGAGGCTAATTTGCATATTCCAGGTGCCTGAATTTTTGCCTGTAGGACATTATTGCAAGAGAGCTTGGCTGAGTAGATTACACAAGAAGGAAAACACACAGCAAGTCAGCAGGATCTAGGAGCAACATGGCAGATGTGACAACCTACATGGTGAGCTGCAGCATGTGCTACATGTTCACAGATCAACCAGAAGAAGAATCCAATTTCACCTGTCAGAAGTGTAGACTAGTGGCCCTTTTAGAAGAAAAGGTGCGGGGTCTGGAAGAAAGAATAGCAACTTTGAAACTCATCAAAGAGAATGAAGACTTTCTAGACAGAACAGAAGCATCTCTACTGGTCACAGAAGGTGCAAAAAGTGTCAGAGAACCTCCAAAAGCAGATGAGTGGAAGCATGTGACCAAAAGAAGCAAGAAGACCATGGAGAAATCACCAACCACACAACTGAAGAACCGATATCAAATCTTTGTAGAGGATGAAGATGGCACACCTAAGAATGAAGCAATACCAGCAAGCAAAAAAGAAAAGGGCACACAGCAACAAGTGACAGCAAAAATTACAGCCAAGAAGCAACGAAGAGTGGTGGTGGTGGGAGACTCACTACTGAGAGGCACCGAAGCAGCCATCTGCAGACCGGACATAACTGCAAGAGAAGTATGCTGCCTTCCAGGTGCGATGATCAAGGATGTGACCGATAGGATACCAAAGCTCTTCAGCTCCAAGGACGTCCACCCATTTCTTCTGATACATGTTGGCACCAATGACACGGCAAGGAAGGACCTACCGACAATCTGCAAGGACTTTGAAGAGTTGGGGAAGAAAGTAAAGGAACTGGATGCACAGGTAGTTTTTTCTTCTATCCTTCCAGTAGACGGGCATGGCACCAGGAGATGGAACAGGATCCTTGATGCAAACAACTGGCTAAGACGATGGTGCAGACAACAAGGATTTGGATTCCTGGACCACGGTGTGAATTACTGGTATGATGGACTCCTCGCCAGAGACGGACTACACCTCAACAAACCTGGGAAACACACATTCGCCAGAAGACTCGCTACACTCATCAGGAGGGCGTTAAACTAGAAGAAGAGGGGACGGGAAGAAAAACATTAGACTCGAACAAAGACAACCCAGGAAAACATACTCAGAAGGGAGGTAAGAACATTTCTAAAACAATCCACAGTGAGGAGATTGGAACAAAACAAAATCCTCTAAACTGCATGCTCGCAAACGCCAGAAGCCTGACAAACAAGATGGAAGAACTAGAAGCAGAAATATCTACAGGTAACTTTGACATAGTGGGAATAACCGAGACATCGTTAGATGAAAGCTATGACTGGGCAGTTAACTTACAGGGTTACAGTCTGTTTAGAAAGGATCGTAAAAATCGGAGAGGAGGAGGGGTTTGTCTCTATGTAAAGTCTTGTCTAAAGTCCACTTTAAGGGAGGATATTAGCGAAGGGAATGAGGATGTCGAGTCCATATGGGTTGAAATTCATGGAGGGAAAAATGGTAACAAAATTCTCATTGGGGTCTGTTACAAACCCCCAAATATAACAGAAAGCATGGAAAGTCTACTTCTAAAGCAGATAGATGAAGCTGCAACCCATAATGAGGTCCTGGTTATGGGGGACTTTAACTACCCGGATATTAACTGGGAAACAGAAACCTGTGAAACCCATAAAGGCAACAGGTTTCTGCTAATAACCAAGAAAAATTATCTTTCACAATTGGTGCTGAATCCAACCAGAGGAGCAGCACTTTTAGACCTAATACTATCTAATAGACCTGACAGAATAACAAATCTGCAGGTGGTTGGGCATTTAGGAAATAGCGACCACAATATTGTGCAGTTTCACCTGTCTTTCACTAGGGGGACTTGTCAGGGAGTCACAAAAACATTGAACTTTAGGAAGGCAAAGTTTGAACAGCTTAGAGATGCCCTTAATCTGGTAGACTGGGACAATATCCTCAGAAATGAGAATACAGATAATAAATGGGAAATGTTTAAGAACATCCTAAATAGGCAGTGTAAGCGGTTTATACCTTGTGGGAATAAAAGGACTAGAAATAGGAAAAACCCAATGTGGCTAAACAAAGAAGTAAGACAGGCAATTAACAGTAAAAAGAAAGCATTTGCACTACTAAAGCAGGATGGCACCATTGAAGCTCTAAAAAACTATAGGGAGAAAAATACTTTATCTAAAAAACTAATTAAAGCTGCCAAAAAGGAAACAGAGAAGCACATTGCTAAGGAGAGTAAAACTAATCCCAAACTGTTCTTCAACTATATCAATAGTAAAAGAATAAAAACTGAAAATGTAGGCTCCTTAAAAAATAGTGAGGAAAGAATGGTTGTAGATGACGAGGAAAAAGCTAACATATTAAACACCTTCTTCTCCACGGTATTCACGGTGGAAAATGAAATGCTAGGTGAAATCCCAAGAAACAATGAAAACCCTATATTAAGGGTCACCAATCTAACCCAAGAAGAGGTGCGAAACCGGCTAAATAAGATTAAAATAGATAAATCTCCGGGTCCGGATGGCATACACCCACGAGTACTAAGAGAACTAAGTAATGTAATAGATAAACCATTATTTCTTATTTTTAGTGACTCTATAGCGACAGGGTCTGTTCCGCAGGACTGGCGCATAGCAAATGTGGTGCCAATATTCAAAAAGGGCTCTAAAAGTGAACCTGGAAATTATAGGCCAGTAAGTCTAACCTCTATTGTTGGTAAAATATTTGAAGGGTTTCTGAGGGATGTTATTCTGGATTATCTCAATGAGAATAACTGTTTAACTCCATATCAGCATGGGTTTATGAGAAATCGCTCCTGTCAAACCAATCTAATCAGTTTTTATGAAGAGGTAAGCTATAGACTGGACCACGGTGAGTCATTGGACGTGGTATATCTCGATTTTTCCAAAGCGTTTGATACCGTGCCGCACAAGAGGTTGGTACACAAAATGAGAATGCTTGGCCTGGGGGAAAATGTGTGTAAATGGGTTAGTAACTGGCTTAGTGATAGAAAGCAGAGGGTGGTTATAAATGGTATAGTCTCTAACTGGGTCGCTGTGACCAGTGGGGTACCGCAGGGGTCAGTATTGGGACCTGTTCTCTTCAACATATTCATTAATGATCTGGTAGAAGGTTTACACAGTAAAATATCGATATTTGCAGATGATACAAAACTATGTAAAGCAGTTAATACAAGAGAAGATAGTATTCTGCTACAGATGGATCTGGATAAGTTGGAAACTTGGGCTGAAAGGTGGCAGATGAGGTTTAACAATGATAAATGTAAGGTTATACACATGGGAAGAGGGAATCAATATCACCATTACACACTGAACGGGAAACCACTGGGTAAATCTGACAGGGAGAAGGACTTGGGGATCCTAGTTAATGATAAACTTACCTGGAGCAGCCAGTGCCAGGCAGCAGCTGCCAAGGCAAACAGGATCATGGGGTGCATTAAAAGAGGTCTGGATACACATGATGAGAGCATTATACTGCCTCTGTACAAATCCCTAGTTAGACCGCACATGGAGTACTGTGTCCAGTTTTGGGCACCGGTGCTCAGGAAGGATATAATGGAACTAGAGAGAGTACAAAGGAGGGCAACAAAATTAATAAAGGGGATGGGAGAACTACAATACCCAGATAGATTAGCGAAATTAGGATTATTTAGTCTAGAAAAAAGACGACTGAGGGGCGATCTAATAACCATGTATAAGTATATAAGGGGACAATACAAATATCTCGCTGAGGATCTGTTTATACCAAGGAAGGTGACGGGCACAAGGGGGCATTCTTTGCGTCTGGAGGAGAGAAGGTTTTTCCACCAACATAGAAGAGGATTCTTTACTGTTAGGGCAGTAAGAATCTGGAATTGCTTGCCTGAGGAGGTGGTGATGGCGAACTCAGTCGAGGGGTTCAAGAGAGGCCTGGATGTCTTCCTGGAGCAGAACAACATTGTATCATACAATTATTAGGTTCTGTAGAAGGACGTAGATCTGGGTATTTGTTATGATGGAGTGTGGGCTGAGCTGGATGGACAGATGTCTTTTTTCGGCCTTACTAACTATGTTACTATGTTACTATGTGGTAGTTTAGTCACGCATAGCTGACTGCTGCTGGACTGAAGGGCATGGGGGACCTGACAGGTTCCGTTTAAGTTTCGAGGATTTTTAAGTTTTAGTGGATCGCCCCCAGACACAGGGCCACGCGTTCTCGGTACCGGGCCTGTCACGGTGGCTAGACCCGGTCCGCGACCCTGCTAAGGGGCGTCCAATAAAGGTGGTGCAGTCTGTCAGGGGTTCATGACGCCACCTGTGGTGTTCGGTCAGGGTGACCGACGCTGCTGTGGGGTCCGCTGGGGTGATGAAATGGCAGCTGGATGGTATACCTTCCCACAGGTGAAGTATGTCCCCAGGGCTTCCCAGTAAGGTAGATGGTGATGGTGTGAGGTGCGGTCAATAACGAGGACACAAGGTTGCAGTCTCTTTACTGTAGACTTCAGGATCCTCAATCCAGAGCACGTTTAACAGGGCTATCTGAGACCGGCCGGTCCGATGGGCACTTACAGAGTTTCCCTCGCAGATGGAAATTGTTGCCTACCACTAGCGCCTGTGTGTTGTAGTCCTATCCTGCTGAGCATTCGGAATAGTCCTCACAACTGCTGTTCTCGTTCGTCGTTCTCTACAGCTCTCTCTCTCTTTAGTTCCAGATGTTGCTAGTTTCTCGTCCCCCAGATATGTTATGGCTAGGACGCACCCGTATGTGTTATGATCTGGTGGCCAAGGAGCAGCATGAGACGTACTCTGGAGAAGGTGGTACCTGTACTGACCGCAGACCCTGAACTTAGCAGCGCAACTAGAAATAGCCGTGGGATGTACCTAACACTCCCTAGACACCTCGACACAGCCTAAGGACTAACTTCCCCTAAAGACAGAAACGGGAAAACTATCTTGCCTCAGAGAAAATCCCCAAAGGATAGACAGCCCCCCACAAATATTGACTGTGAGAGGAGAGGGAAATGACAAACGCAGACTGAAATCAGGATTAGCAAAGGAGGCCTTACTAGCTAAAAAGAAAGAATAGGACAGAGAACTATGCGGTCAGTATAAAAACACTAGAAAATATCCACCACAGAAAATACAAAACTCCACATCTGACTAAAGACATGGAGGGTATATCTGCATCTCCAGAGATCCCGCTTGGCTGCAAAAAATCCTTACACAGACAAGCTGGAAAAGACCAAACATGAAAATGCACTGAACTATAAGTCCCACAGCATGTGGACAGCAAAAACAAAGCCAGGACTTATCTTTGTTGAAAAGCACAGCAAACAGGAGAGACCAGAAAGGGATGTGAATCCTCCAAAAACAATGGACAACTGGCACTGACTAAAGGATCAAGCAGGACTAAATAGCTGAGTCCAAATTGCAAAAAGTGAACACACCTGATAAATGCTGTGATCCACAGACAGCAGCACTACCAATCATAACCACCGGAGGGAGCCCAAGAGCAGAATTCACAACAGTACCCCCCCCTTGAGGAGGGGTCACCGAACCCTCACCAGAGCCCCCAGGCCGATCAGGACGAGCCAAATGAAAGGCACGAACCAAATCGTCAGCATGAACATCGGAGGCAACAACCCAAGAATTATCCTCCTGGCCATAACCCTTCCATTTGACCAGATACTGAAGCTTCCGCCTCGAAAAACGAGAATCCAAAATCTTCTCAATCACATACTCCAACTCCCCATCAATCAACACCGGAGCCGGAGGATCAACAGAGGGAACAATGGGCACCACATACTTCCGCAACAAAGATCTATGGAAAACATTATGGATGGAAAAAGAGGCCGGGAGGGCCAAACGAAAAGACACTGGATTGATAATCTCAGAAATCCTATAAGGACCAATAAACCGAGGCTTGAACTTAGGGGAAGAAACCTTCATAGGAACATGACGGGAAGACAACCAGACCAAATCCCCAACCCGAAGCCGGGAACCAACACACCGACGACGGTTAGCAAAACGCTGAGCCACCTCCTGAGACAACACCAAATTGTCCACCACATGAGCCCAAATCTGCTGCAGCCTGTCAACCACAGAATCCACACCAGGACAATCAGAAGGCTCAACCTGCCCTGAAGAAAAACGAGGATGAAAACCAAAATTACAAAAAAAGGCGAAACCAAGGTAGCAGAACTAGTCCGATTATTAGGGGCAAACTCGGCCAATGGCAAGAAAGCCACCCAATCATCCTGATCAGCAGACACAAAGCATCTCAAATAAGTTTCCAAAGTCTGATTAGTTCGCTCGGTTTGGCCATTTGTCTGAGGATGAAATGCGGAAGAAAAAGACAAATCAATGCCCAGCCTAGCACAAAAGGCCCACCAAAACCTAGAAACAAACTGGGAACCTCTGTCGGACACAATATTCTCCGGAATACCATGCAAACGAACCACATGCTGAAAAAACAACGAAACCAAATCAGAAGAGGAAGGCAATTTAGGCAAAGGTACCAAATGAACCATCTTAGAAAACCGGTCACAAACCACCCAGATAACAGACATCCTCTGGGAAACCGGAAGCTCTGAAATAAAGTCCATAGAATTATGCGTCCAAGGTCTCTCAGGGACCGGCAAAGGCAGAAGCAACCCACTAGGGCGGGAACAGCAAGGCTTAGCCCGCGCACAAATCCCACAGGACTGCACAAAAGAACGCACATCCCGCGACAAAGAAGGCCACCAAAAGGACCTACCAACCAAATCTCTGGTACCAAAAATCCCAGGATGGCCAGCCAACACAGAACAATGAACCTCAGAAATCACTTTACTAGTTCATCTATCAGGAACAAACAGTTTCCCCACAGGACGGCGGTCAGGTTTATTAGCCTGAAATTCCTGAAGAACCCGTCGTAAATCAGGGCAGATGGCAGAAAGCATCACCCCTTCCTTCAGAATGCCGACCGGCTCAAGAACCCCAGGGGAATTAGGAAAAAAACTCCTAGAGAGGGCATCCGCCTTAACATTCTTAGTACCAGGAATGTACGAGACCTGTTATGACCTGGTGGTCAGGACAATAATGGACCTGGTGTGTTGTGAATTCTGTGGCTGAATTCACTCCTGTGGTCACAAGTGGTACTGCAGCTTCTGAGCTTCCTCCCTCAGGTGTTCTGGTGAGCTCGTTAACTGCTTCATTACTTAACTCCGCCTGATGCTGCTATCCTTGCTCCTTGTCAATGTTTCAGTGTTGGATCTGAGCTTCTCCTGATTGTTCCTGTGACCTGCTGCTCTGTATAGCTAAGTGCTTTTTGCTTTTTTGTTGCTTTTTTTTCTGTCCAGCTTGTCTTTTGTTTTGCTGGAAGCTCTGAGACGCAAAGGGTGTACCGCCGTGCCGTTAGTTCGGCACGGTGGGTTTTTTTTGCCCCCTTTGCGTGGTTTTGCTTTAGGGTTTTTTGTAGACTGCAAAGTTCGCTTTACTGTCCTCGCTCTGTCCTAGAATATCGGGCCCCACTTTGCTGAATCTATTTCATCCCTACGTTTTGTCTTTTCATCTTACTCACAGTCATTATATGTGGGGGGCTGCCTTTTCCTTTGGGGAATTTCTCTGGGGCAAGTCAGGCCTATTTTTCTATCTTCAGGCTAGCTAGTTTCTTAGGCTGTGCCGAGTTGCCTAGGTAGTTGTTAGGCGCAATCCACAGCCGCTTTTAGTTGTGTTTAGGATAGGATCAGGTGTGCAGTCTACAGAGTTTCCACTTCTCAGAGCTCGTTCTTGTATTTTTGGGTATTTTTCAGATCACTGTGTGCGCTCTGATCGTTAAGCACACTGTGTTTCTGGATTGCCTTCATAACACCTGTCATTAGCAAACATAACAGTACAAGGAGCCAAACTAATGATTCTCAATAGAGGGAAAGAAAAAGTTCTGACATCATTTTTTTTTTTTTTTTTCTGCTCTGTGTTCACTTTTTTTTTTTTTTCCCCTAGACATTTGGGTGATTCTGGACACAGGTGTGGACATGGATATTCAGGGTCTGTGCTCTTCAATGGATAATCTCGTTATAAATGTACAAAAAATTCAAGATACTATTGATCAGAAATCTATGTTAGAACCAAGAATTCCTATTCCTGATTTGTTTTTTGGAGATAGAACTAAGTTTCAAGAATAATTGTAAGCTATTTCTGGCCTTGAAACCTCATTCTTCTGGTAATCCTATTCAACAGGTTTTGATTATTATTTCTTTTTTGCGTGGCGACCCTCAAGACTGGGCATTTTCTCTTGCGCCAGGAGACCCTGCATTGAGTAGTGTCGATGCGTTTTTCCTGGCGCTCGGATTGCTGTACGATGAGCCTAATTCAGTGGATCAGGCTGAGAAAAATTTGCTGGCTTTGTGCCAGGGTCAGGATGATATAGAAGTATATTGTCAGAAATTTAGGAAATGGTCAGTACTCACTCAGTGGAATGAATCTGCGCTGGCAGCTTTGTTCAGAAAGGGTCTCTCTGAGGCTCTTAAGGATGTCATGGTGGGATTTCCTATGCCTGCTGGTTTGAATGAGTCTTTGTTTTTGGCCATTCAGATCGGTCGACGCTTGCGCGAGCGTAAATCTGTGCACCATTTGGCGGTACTGCCTGAGGTTAAACCTGAGCCTATGCAGTGCGATAGGACTATGACTAGAGTTGAACGGCAGGAATACAGACGTCTGAATGGTCTGTGTTTCTACTGTGGTGATTCCACTCATGCTATTTCTGATTGTCCTAAGCGCACTAAGCGGTCCGCTAGGTCTGCCGTCATTGGTACTGTACAGTCCAAATTCCTTCTGTCCATTACCTTGATATGCTCTTTGTCGTCGTTTTCTGTCATGGCGTTTGTGGATTCGGGCGCTGCCCTGAATCTGATGGATTTGGATTATGCTAAACGTTGTGGGTTTTTCTTGGAGCCTTTGCGGTGTCCTATTCCATTGAGAGGAATTGATGCTACACCTTTGGCCAAGAATAAACCTCAATACTGGGCCCAGCTGACCATGTGCATGGCTCCTGCACATCAGGAAGTTATTCGCTTTCTGGTGTTGCATAATCTGCATGATGTGGTCGTGTTGGGGTTGCCATGGCTACAAACCCATAATCCAGTATTGGATTGGAATTCCATGTCGGTATCCAGCTGGGGTTGTCAGGGGGTACATGGTGATGTTCCATTTTTGTCGATTTCGTCATCCACCCCTTCTGAGGTCCCAGAGTTCTTGTCTGATTATCAGGATGTATTTGAAGAGCCCAAGTCCGATGCTCTACCTCCGCATAGGGATTGTGATTGTGCTATCAATTTGATTCCTGGTAGTAAATTCCCTAAAGGTCGATTATTTAATTTATCCGTGCCCGAACACGCCGCTATGTGCAGTTATGTGAAGGAATCCCTCGAGAAGGGACATATTCGCCCATCGTCATCACCACTGGGAGCAGGGTTCTTCTTTGTAGCCAAGAAGGATGGTTCGCTGAGACCGTGTATTGATTATCGCCTTCTTAATAAGATCACTGTTAAATTTCAGTATCCCTTGCCATTGTTATCTGACTTGTTTGCTCGGATTAAGGGGGCTAGTTGGTTCACTAAGATAGATCTTCGTGGTGCGTATAATCTGGTGAGAATCAGGCAAGGAGATGAATGGAAAACTGCATTCAATACGCCCGAGGGTCATTTTGAGTATCTAGTGATGCCGTTCGGACTTGCCAATGCTCCATCTGTGTTTCAGTCTTTTATGCATGACATCTTCCGTGAGTATCTGGATAAATTCCTGATTGTTTACTTGGATGACATTTTGATCTTCTCAGATGATTGGGAGTCTCATGTGAAGCAGGTCAGAATGGTTTTTCAGGTCCTGCGTGCTAACTCTTTGTTTGTGAAGGGATCAATGTGTCTCTTCGGTGTGCAGAAAGTTTCATTTTTGGGGTTCATCTTTACCCCTTCTACTATCGAGATGGATCCAGTTGAGGTCCAAGCCATCCAGGATTGGATTCAGCCGACATCTCTGAAAAGTCTGCAAAAGTTCCTGGGCTTTGCTAATTTTTATCGTCGCTTCATCTGTAATTTTTCTAGCATTGCCAAACCATTGACCGATTTGACCAAGAAGGGTGCTGATTTGGTTAATTGGTCTTCTGCTGCTGTGGAAGCTTTTCAGGAGTTGAAGCGTCGTTTTTGTTCTGCCCCTGTGTTGTGTCAGCCAGATGTTTCTCTTCCGTTCCAGGTCGAGGTTGATGCTTCTGAGATTGGAGCAGGGGCGGTTTTGTCACAGAGAGGTTCTGATTGCTCAGTGATGAAACCATGTGCTTTCTTTTCCAGGAAGTTTTCGCCCGCTGAGCGTAATTATGATGTGGGCAATCGAGAGTTGCTGGCCATGAAGTGGGCATTCGAGGAGTGGCGTCATTGGCTTGAAGGAGCTAAGCATCGCGTGGTGGTATTGACTGATCATAAGAACTTGACTTATCTCGAGTCTGCCAAGCGCTTGAATCCTAGACAGGCCCGTTGGTCGTTATTTTTTGCCCGCTTCGACTTTGTGATTTCGTACCTTCCGGGCTCTAAAAATGTGAAGGCGGATGCTCTGTCTAGGAGTTTTGTGCCCGACTCTCCGGGTTTATCTGAGCCAGCGGGTATCCTCAAGGAAGGAGTCATTGTGTCTGCCATCTCCCCTGATTTGCGGCGGGTGCTGCAAAAATTTCAGGCGAATAAACCTGATCGTTGTCCAGCAGAGAAACTGTTCGTCCCTGATAGGTGGACTAATAAACTTATCTCTGAACTTCATTGTTCGGTGTTGGCTGGTCATCCTGGAATCTTTGGTACCAGAGAGTTAGTGGCTAGATCCTTCTGGTGGCCATCTCTGTCACGGGATGTACGTACTTTTGTGCAGTCCTGTGGGATTTGTGCTAGGGCTAAGCCCTGCTGTTCTCGTGCCAGTGGGTTGCTTTTGCCCTTGCCGGTCCCAAAGAGGCCTTGGACACATATTTCGATGGATTTCATTTCTGACCTTCCCGTTTCTCAAAAGATGTCAGTCATTTGGGTGGTCTGTGATCGCTTTTCTAAAATGGTCCATCTGGTGCCCTTGGCTAAATTGCCTTCCTCCTCTGATTTGGTACCTTTGTTCTTTCAGCATGTGGTTCGGTTGCATGGCATTCCTGAGAATATTGTTTCTGACAGAGGTTCCCAGTTTGTTTCAAGGTTTTGGCGAGCCTTTTGTGGTAGGATGGGCATTGACCTATCCTTTTCCTCGGCTTTCCATCCTCAGACTAATGGCCAGACCGAACGAACCAATCAGACCTTGGAAACATATCTGAGATGTTTTGTTTCTGCAGACCAGGATGATTGGGTGTCCTTTTTGCCGTTGGCTGAGTTCGCCCTTAATAATCGGGCCAGCTCGGCTACCTTGGTTTCTCCATTTTTTTGCAATTCTGGGTTCCATCCTCGTTTCTCTTCAGGACAGGTTGAGTCTTCGGACTGTCCTGGTGTGGATTCTGTGGTGGATAGGTTGCAGCAGATCTGGACTCAGGTGGTGGACAATTTGATCTTGTCCCAGGAGAAAGCTCAACTTTTCGCTAATCGCAGACGCCGTGTGGGTCCCCGACTTCGTGTTGGGGATCTGGTTTGGTTATCTTCTCGTCATATTCCTATGAAGGTTTCCTCTCCTAAATTTAAACCTCGTTTTATTGGTCCGTATAGGATTTCTGAGGTTCTCAATCCTGTGTCTTTTCGTTTGACCCTCCCAGACTCCTTTTCCATACATAATGTATTCCATAGGTCGTTGTTGCGGAGATACGTGGCACCTATGGTTCCATCTGTTGAGCCTCCTGCCCCGGTTTTGGTGGAGGGGGAATTGGAGTATATTGTGGAGAAGATTTTGGATTCTCGTGTTTCTAGACGGAAACTCCAGTATCTGGTTAAATGGAAGGGTTATGCTCAGGAAGATAATTCCTGGGTTTTTGCCTCTGATGTTCATGCTTCCGATCTTGTTCGTGCCTTTCATGCGGCTCATCCTGGTCGGCCTGGGGGCTCTGGTGAGGGTTCGGTGACCCCTCCTCAAGGGGGGGGTACTGTTGTGAATTCTGTGGCTGAATTCACTCCTGTGGTCACAAGTGGTACTGCAGCTTCTGAGCTTCCTCCCTCAGGTGTTCTGGTGAGCTCGTTAACTGCTTCATTACTTAACTCCGCCTGATGCTGCTATCCTTGCTCCTTGTCAATGTTTCAGTGTTGGATCTGAGCTTCTCCTGATTGTTCCTGTGACCTGCTGCTCTGTATAGCTAAGTGCTTTTTGCTTTTTTGTTGCTTTTTTTTCTGTCCAGCTTGTCTTTTGTTTTGCTGGAAGCTCTGAGACGCAAAGGGTGTACCGCCGTGCCGTTAGTTCGGCACGGTGGGTTTTTTTTTGCCCCCTTTGCGTGGTTTTGCTTTAGGGTTTTTTGTAGACTGCAAAGTTCGCTTTACTGTCCTCGCTCTGTCCTAGAATATCGGGCCCCACTTTGCTGAATCTATTTCATCCCTACGTTTTGTCTTTTCATCTTACTCACAGTCATTATATGTGGGGGGCTGCCTTTTCCTTTGGGGAATTTCTCTGGGGCAAGTCAGGCCTATTTTTCTATCTTCAGGCTAGCTAGTTTCTTAGGCTGTGCCGAGTTGCCTAGGTAGTTGTTAGGCGCAATCCACAGCCGCTTTTAGTTGTGTTTAGGATAGGATCAGGTGTGCAGTCTACAGAGTTTCCACGTCTCAGAGCTCGTTCTTGTATTTTTGGGTATTTGTCAGATCACTGTGTGCGCTCTGATCGTTAAGCACACTGTGTTTCTGGATTGCCTTCATAACACCTGTCATTAGCAAACATAACACTGGTGGTTAAGAGCACACGGAATGACCTGATAGTTACTGATAATAAAGGACGAGCTCTGGGACGTGGGAACTGTGCTGACCGCAATCCCTAATCCTATCAAACACACTAGAAATAGCCGTGGATTGCGCCTAACGCTCCCTATGCAACTCGGCACAGCCTAAGAAACTAGCTAGCCCTGAAGATAGAAAAATAAAGCCTACCTTGCCTCAGAGAAATTCCCTAAAGGAAAAGGCAGACCCCCACATATAATGACTGTGAGTAAAGATGAAAATACAAACACAGAGATGAAATAGATTTAGCAAAGTGAGGCCCGACTTACTGAACAGACCGAGGATAGGAAAAGTTACTTTGCGGTTAGCACAAAAACCTACAAAATAAACCTCGCAGAGGGCGCAAAAAGACCCTCCGCACCGACTCACGGTGCGGAGGCGCTCCCTCTGCGTCCCAGAGCTTCCAGCAAGCAAGACAACAATAAAATAGCAAGCTGGACAGAAAAATAGCAAACCAAAGAAATACAAGCTGGAACTTAGCTTCAGCTGGGAAGACAGGTCACAAGAACGATCCAGGAGTGAACTAGACCAATACTGGAACATTGACAGGTGGCCTGGAGCAAAGATCTAAGTGGAATTAAATAGAGCTGCAGCTAATGAATTAATCTTGTCACCTGTGGAAGGAAACTCAGAAACACCCTCCAGAGGAAGTCCATGGACAGAACCAGCCGAAGTACCATTCATGACCACAGGAGGGAGCCCGTCAACAGAATTCACAACAGAGACCACAAAATCAAACCGGGAGAAAAACAGGGACCATCGAGCCTGTCTAGGATTCAGCCGTTTGGCAGACTCGAGGTAAATCAGATTCTTATGATCGGTCAGGACCACAATACGGTGCTTGGCCCCCTCAAGCCAATGTCGCTACTCCTCAAATGCCCACTTCGTAGCCAACAACTCCCGATTGCTGACATCATAATTGCGTTCCGCAGGCGAAAACTTCCAAGAAAAGAAGGCACACGGTTTCATCAAGGAACCATCAGAATTCCTCTGAGACAAAACGGCCCCTGCCCCAATCTTAGACACGTCAACCTCAACCTGAAATGGAAGAGAAACATCCGGCTGACGCAACACAAGGGCAGAAGTAAATCGGCGTTTAAGCTCCTGAAAGGCAGAAACAGCCGCGGAGGACCAATTCGTCACATCAGCGCCTTTCTTCGTCAAATCGGTCAGAGGTTTAACCACACTGGAGAAGTTGGCAATGAAACGACGATAAAAATTAGCAAAGCCCAAGAATTTCTGAAGGCTCTTCACAGATGTGGGCTGAATCCAATCATGAATGGCCTGAACCTTAACCGGATCCATTTCTATAGATGAGGGAGAAAAAATGAAGCCCAAAAAAGAAACCTGCACTCCAAAGAGGCACTTTGACCCCTTCACAAATAAAGCATTATTACGGAGGATCTGAAATACCATCCTGACCTGTTTCACATGAGACTCCCAATCATCGGAAAAAATCAAAATATCATCCAAATATACAACCATGAATTTATCAAGATAACTCCGAAAGATATCATGCATGGAGGATTGGAACACAGATGGGGCATTAGAGAGTCCGAATGGCATCACAAGGTATTCAAAATGGCCTTCGGGCGTATTAAATGCAGTTTTCCATTCGTCACCCTACTTAATACGAATAAGATTATATGCCCCTCGAAGGTCAATCTTAGTAAACCAGCTAGCCCCCTTAATCCTAGTAAACAAATCAGTAAGCAAAGGGTATTGAAATTTGACTGTGATCTTATTCAAGAGGCGACAATCAATACAGGGTCTCAAGGAGCCATCCTTCTTGACAACAAAAAAAAACCGGCTCCCAATGGTGAAGAAGATGGCCGAATATGCCCCTTCTCCAAAGACTCCTTAATATAGCTCCGCATGGCGGTATGTTCAGGCACAGACAGGTTGAAAAGTCAGCCCTTAGGGAACTTACAACCTGGAATCAAGTCAATAGCACAATCACAGTCCCTATGCGGTGGAAGGGAACTGGATTTGGGCTCATCGAATACATCCTGGAAATCTGACAAAAACTCAGGAATTTCAGAAGAGGGGGAAGAGGAAATTGACATCAAAGGAACGTGACCATGAACCCCCTGGCAACCCCAACTAGTCAGAGACATACAGTAGATCTCCAATCTAACACCGGATTATGTACCTGTAACCATGGAAAACCCAGCACAATATCATCATGCAAATTATGCAACACCAGAAAACGACAATCTTCCTGATGGGCTGGCGCCATGCGCATGGTCAGCTGTGTCCAAAACTGAGGTTTATTTTTAGCCAACGGTGTAGCATCAATGCCCCTTAAAGGAATAGGGTTCTGCAAAGGCAGCGAGGGGAAACCACAACGTCTGGCAAATTCTAAGTCCATTAAGTTCAGAGCGGCGCCTGAATCCACAAATGCCATGACAGAAAATGATGATAATGAGCAGATCAAGGTCACAGATAACAGAAATTTAGGTTGTATAGTACTGATGGTAACAGAACTAGCGATTCTCTTTGTACGCTTAGGGCAATCAGAAATAACATGAGCAGAATCGCCGCAGTAAAAACACAACCTATTCTGACGCCTGAATCTTTGACGTTCAGCTCTAGACAAAATCCTATCACACTGCATAGGCTCAGGGCTCCGCTCAGAGGACAACGCCACAGTGTGCTCAACTCTGCGCTCGCGCAAGCGCCGATCAATCTGAATGGCCAGAGACATAGAATCACTCAGACCAGCAGGCGTGGGGAACCCCACCATAACATCTTTAACGGATTCAGAAAGACCCTTTCTAGAAATTGCCGCCAAGGCATCCTCATTCCATTTAGTCAGTACAGACCATTTTCTAAATTTCTGGCAATACGATTCTGCCGCTTCTTGACCCTGACACAGGGCCAACAAAATCTTCTCAGCTTGATCCACAGAATTAGGCTCATCATACAATAACCCCAATGCTTGAAAGAAAGAATCAACATTAAGCAAAGCAGAATTGCCAGTTTCCAGGGAAAATGCCCAATCATGTGGGTCACCACGCAGCAGGAATATGATGATTTTAACCTGCTGAATGGGATCACCAGAAGACCGGGGTCTCAATGCAAAAAAACAGTTTGCAGTTATTTTTGAAACTCAAAAATTTGGATCTGTCACAAAAGAATAAATCAGGAGTGGGGAATCTTAGGTTCTAAGGCAGGAGTCTGAACAATATAATCTGAAATACCCTAGCAGCAAGCTGATCCACACGAGAAACTAACTCCTGAACACTCATGTTATTACTAGGTTCCGCAGCCACCCAGAGATTAAGAGGGAGGAAAAGACAAAACAGGCTAAGGAAAAAAAATGGCTCAAAACCTTTCCTCCCTTCTTCTGAGATGCAATTAACTCATTGTTGGCCAGTTGTACTGTTATGATCTGGTGGCCTAGGAGCAGCATGAGACGTACTCTGGAGAAGGTGGTACCTGTACTGACTGCAGACCCTGAACTTAGCAGTGCAACTAGAAATAGCCGTGGGATGTACCTAACACTCCCTAGACACCTCGACACAGCCTAAGGACTAACTTCCCCTAAAGATAGAAATGGGAAAACTATCTTGCCTCAGAGAAAATCCCCAAAGGATAGACAGCCCCCCACAAATATTGACTGTGAGAGGAGCGGGAAATGACAAACGCAGACTGAAATCAGGATTAGCAAAGGAGGCCTTACTAGCTAAAAAGAAAGAATAGGACAGAGAACTATGCCGTCAGTATAAAAACCCTAGAAAATATCCACCACAGAAAATACAAAACTCCACATCTGACTAAAGACATGGAGGATATATCTGCATCTCCAGAGATCCCGCTTGGCTGCAAAAAATCCTTACACAGACAAGCTGGAAAAGACCAAACATGAAAATGCACTGAACTATAAGGCCCACAGCATGTGGACAGCAAAAACAAAGCCAGGACTTATGTTTGTTGAAAAGCACAGCAAACAGGAGAGACCAGAAAGGGATGTGAATCCTCCAAAAACAATGGACAACTGGCACTGACTAAAGGATCAAGCAGGACTAAATAGCTGAGTCCAAATTGCAAAAAGTGAACACACCTGATAAATGCTGCGATCCACAGACAGCAGCACTACCACTCATAACCACCGGAGGGAGCCCAAGAGCAGAATTCACAACACGTATGACGGGAAGGCCTGGAGTTCTTCCGGGACCCTAGAGACGCCCCTCTCCCACTGTTGCCCCCTATGTCTTCGTAGGAAATTTAAGGTAGACAGCCAACCTATAATTAACTGTCCTGCGGAGTTCGGAGTAAGGCCTAAAGTCAGTTACTCCCGCAGTGCTCCGGCCACCGGCTACGCGCCTCAGTGGGATGTTGCCTCGGTCTCACGGCACGACTCCTACTGGTACTCCTTTTTGCTTGATCTCGTTTACACTGTCCCACAATATCCTTCCCTTCGTGTCTCTTTCTTAGGATACCGCCGCAAGGTAGTGCAGGCGCAGTTACGTTACGTTCTGTTCTGTTCGCTAGGCACCTGCCAGGTTCCCACGCCTGACAGGGACCCCCCTGTGTCTTCTCCCTGCAACACCCCCTGCCACGGGATGTTGCCTGACTCCAACCCAATCAACTTCTGACTAACTTCCTCCCAACCCCTAGTTTTACCAGTGTGAGGAGTGGCCCAATAAATAAAGCCTTTTGCTCTCCCTAGTGGCCGGAGTGTGAAGTGTAATGTGTTCTGGTGATACCTGGTCAGGAGAACTCCTTTAGTGCCCTCAGACGTACCATCACTCCCCTTAGTGGCAGAGCGTCACACTGCAACGACCAGATCTCTGGGGCGCTGCACTCCCCCCCGGTTAAATCCAGTACTCCTGGACTGGGAAGAAGAACAACAATACATTGCAGCAAAAGACATACAAAATTTTGAAATGCTAAAACAAGTAAATGGAACAATGCTTCCCTTTATGGGAGGTGAGGACACTTGAACATTACAAACAAAATTAAATATTTTTAAATAACATGTTGACTATAAATAACTCTCAGTACCCAGCCGGGTATTCTACCAAGTGCAAACTTTGAACAATAATTTAACTTTTTCCTTTAAGGGCGTATAAGCTGAACCCACTTAAGGCCTACTATAAAATACTATATAAATAACTCAACCTTTCTTTCCGTTCTAGCTTCCCCAATGCAGGACCGCCTAGCTCCTTGGCTGGGCCTACTGTCATTGTGCCGACCATCTTTCTACATTCTCAGGAGGACTCTCTCTCTAACCCCTACGGGTTCACTTTCAAGCTTTCCTGTCCTCAGTCTCTATCAACATTATCAAACTTGTTAAATTTCAACATTAATAACGTTTCAACTTTTATTAAAGCAATCATGTAAACATTCCCTTTAAGAGGGACCCAAGTCTCTAAGAGGTAGTGCAGATTTTCTCTCTGTCTGCAAGTCCACTGAAAGCAAGACCTTCTGCGTCAGGTCCAGAAGCATTATCTTCGCAAAGTCTTCTTTCACTTGTATAACCAGTAGGGAACTGTTGTGAATTCCGCTCTTGGGCTCCCTCCGGTGGTTGTAAGTGGCACTTTTGTGAGTTCTGCTCTTGGGCTCCCTCCGGTGGTTTTAAGTGGAATGGCTGCTCCTTGGATTTAGCAGTCTGCAGCTGCTTCCACTGATTGTCTTTCTGCTCGGCTATTTATGCCTGGCTCTTCCCTTCAGCCAGTGCCACTTGTCAATGGTTCCTGGTTGGATTCACATCTTTTCTTGGATTTCCCTGATATCCTGACCAGTTCAGCAAAGATAAGTCCTTGCTTTGCTCTTTTCTGTCCACATGTTGTGGACTTATTCGTTCTGTGCATTCTATGTTTTGTCCAGCTTGTCAGTATGGAATAATTCAGTTAAGCTGGAAGCTCTGGGAAGCAGATTTACACTCCACACCTTTAGTCAGGTGTGGAGATTTTTGTGAACTCTGTGTGGATTTTTGTAGTTTTCAATACTGACCGCACAGTATTCTATCCTGTCCTATCTATCTAGCTAGACTGGCCTCCTGTGCTACATCCTGGTTTCATTCTGTGTATGTCTTTTCCCTCTCCACTCACAGTCATTACTTGTGGGGGGCTATCTATCCTTTGGGAATTTTCTCTGAGGCAAGATAGTTTTCCTGTTTCTATCTTTAGGGGTAGTTAATTCTCAGGCTGTGACGAGGTGCCTAGGGAGTGACAGGAGCATCCCACGGCTACTTCTAGTGTTGTGTTGAGCTTAGGGACTGCGGTCAGTACAGGTACCACCTCCTTCAGAGCTCGTCCCATGTTGCTCCTAAACCACCAGTTCATAACAGGGAACACCTTTAAGAAGGTGCAAACTATATACAAAAACAGTTTTGAATCATTCACCGTCCATGATCCAGCAGTCTTTGGAACAATGATAACCCGGTGCAAAAGTAAAAAAAAGAACTATAAACAATAGGGATCCCGGGTAAACAAAGGGACCCCTTTTAGGAATAACCCTGGATGGGTTTTAAGCAGCAGCAAGAAACAGTTAACTATTTACATATTCGGGTCTCCGAGGTTTATTTCCTCGGCATTAGTGGTCATGACAACTCCACCGGCAGCAGTGTGCGGGGCCACCCCGCCGGGTACTCGCGGGCACTCGGTGTGGTCACAGGAGATCCCGGGCTCCAGTCAGGGGTCTGTGTGGCAATTGTCCTGGACCCCGCTACAACCGAGGCGCCCACCACTCCTGAGGTCGAGCTCTCTGCCACCACTGTAGTAGCAGTGTCCACAGTGCAAGTGGTGGTTTTCACAACAGTGCATGTAGGGGTCACCACCGTGGTCTTGGTGACGGTCGTGGTCCGGTCACAAGGGGGCACCCTCGCTATGGGGTACGGCTTCTCCGCCGCTTTGATCGATGATTTCATGGGGACTGGCCGCTTGCGCCCATTCAGGGCGAACCACCCCCTCTCCCCGAAGTGCCGTGTGTAGGTGACTTCGTTCCCCTTGTATAGATCCCGGTCCGGGTGGCCTTCCTTGAGATGGGACTCCACATCTCTCCGGTTTACGAAAACCTCAGAATACAGGTCCGGCTCCTTAACCCTTTCTGACATTAGACGTACTATCCCGTCGAGGTGGGGTGGGCCCCTATGACCACCGATGAGATAGTACGTCATATGCGATCGGCAGCGCACACGGGGGGAGCGCCGCCGATTGCGGCCGGGTCTCAGCTGCCTATCGCAGCTGACATCCGGCACTATGTGCCAGGAGCGGTCATGGACCTCCCCCGGCACATTAACCCCCGGCACACCGCGATCAAAGATGATCGCGATGTGCCGGCGGTACAGGGAAGCATCGCGCAGGGAGGGGGCTCCTTGCGGGCTTCCCTGAGCCCCCCGAAGCAACGCGATGTGATCGCGTTGCTGCGAGGGTCTTACCTCCCTCCCTCCCTGCCTGCTCCAGCCCCGGATCCAAAATGGCCGTGGATCCGGGTCCTGCAGGGAGGGAGGTGGCTTCACAGAGCCTGCTCAGAGCAGGCACTGTGAAGCCTACAGTGCTGCATGTCAGATCGGTGATCTGACAGAGTGCTGTGCAAACTGTCAGATCATCGATCTGTGATGTCTCCCCCTGGGACAAATTAAAAAAGTTAAAAAAAAAAATTTCAAATGTGTAAAAAAATATATAAAAAAATATTCCTAAATAATGAAAAAAATAAAAAAATATTATTCCCATAAATACATTTCTTCATCTAAATAAAAAAAAAAAACAATAAAAGTATACATATTTAGTATCACCGCGTCCGTAACGACCCAACCTATAAAACTGGCCCACTAGTTAACCCCTTCAGTAAACACCGTAAGAAAAAAAAAAAAAAACGAGGCAAAAAACAACGCTTTATTATCATACTGCCGAACAAAAAGTGGAATAACACGCGATCAAAAAGACAGATATAAATAACCATGGTACCGCTGAAAACGTCATCTTGTCCCGCAAAAAAAACGAGCCGCCATACAGCATCATCAGCAAAAAAATAAAAAAGTTATAGTCCTGAGAATAAAACGATGCAAAAATAATTATTTTTTTCTGTAAAATAGTTTTTATCGTATAAAAGCGCCAAAACATAAAAAAAGATATAAATGAGGTGTCGCTGTAATCGTACTGACCCGAAGAATAAAGCTGCTTTATCAATTTTACCAAACGCGGAACGGTATAAACGCCTCCCCCAAAAGAAATTCATGAATAGCTGGTTTTTGGTCATTCTTCCTCACAAAAATCGAAATAAAAAGCGATCAAAAAATGTCACGTGCCCGAAAATGTTACCAATAAAAAAGTCAACCCGTCCCGCAAAAAACAAGACCTCACATGACTCTGTGGACCAAAATGTGGAAAAATTATAGCTCTCAAAATGTGGCAATGCAAAAAATATTTTTTGCAATAAATAGTGTCTTTCAGTGTGTGACGGCTGCCAATCATAAAAATCCACTAAAAACTTGGGGCTGAAGTTAGGGTTAGGGTTTAGATTACATTTACAGTTGGAAATAGAGTTGGGATTAGGGTTAGGGGTGTGTCAGGGTTAGAGGTGTGGTTAGGGTTACCGTTGGGATTAGGGTTAGGGGTGTGTTTGGATTAGGGTTTCAGTTATAATTGGGGGGTTTCCACTGTTTAGGCACATCAGGGGCTCTCCAAACGCGACATGGCGTCCGATCTCAATTCCAGCCAATTCTGCGTTGAAAAAGTAAAACAGTGCTCCTTCCCTTCCGAGCTCTCCCGTGTGCCCAAACAGGGGATTACCCCAACATATGGGGTATCAGCGTACTCAGGACAAATTGTACAACAACTTTTGGGGTCCAATTTCTTCTCTTACCCTTGGGAAAATAAAACATTGGGGGCGAAAAGATAATTTTTGTGAAAAAATATGATTTTTTATTTTTACGGTTCTGCATTATAAACTTCTGTGAAGCACTTGGTGGGTCAAAGTGCTCACCACACCTCTAGATAAGTTCCTTAGGGGGTCTACTTTCCAAAATGGTGTCACTTGTGGGGGGTTTCAATGTTTAGGCACATCAGGGGCTCTCCAAACGCAACATGGTGTCCCATCTCGATTCCAGTCAATTTTGCATTGAAAAGTCAAACGGCGCTCCTTCGCTTCCGAGCTCTGTCATGCGCCCAAACAGTGGTTTACCCCCACATATGGGGTATCGGTGTACTCAGGACAAATTTTACTACAACTTTTGGGGTCCATTTTCTCCTGTTACCCTTGGTAAAATAAAACAAATTGGAGCTGAAGTAAATTTTTTGTGAAAAAAAGTTAAATGTTCATTTTTATTTAAACATTCCAAAAATTCCTGTGAAGCACCAGAAGGGTTAATAAACTTCTTGAATATGGTTTTGAGCACCATGAGGGGTGCAGTTTTTAGAATGGTGTCACACTTGGGTATTTTCTATCATATAGACCCCTCAAAATGACTTCAAATGAGATGTGGTCCCTAAAAAAAAATGTTGTTGTAAAAATGAGAAATTGCTGGTCAACTTTTAACCCTTATAACTCCCTAACAAAAAAAAATTTTGGTTCCAAAATTGTGCTGATGTAAAGTAGACATGTGAGAAATGTTACTTATTAAGTATTTTGTGTGACATATCTCTGTGATTTAATTGCATAAAAATTCAAAGTTGGAAAATTGCAAAATTTTCATAATTTTCACCAAATTTCCGTTTTTTTCACAAATAAACGCAGGTACTATCAAAGAATTTTTACCACTATCATGAAGTACAATATGTCACGAGAAAACAATGTCAGAATCACTGGGATCCGTTGAAGCGTTCCAGAGTTATAACCTCATAAAGGGACAGTGGTCAGAATTGTAAAAATTGGCTTGGTCATTAACGTGCAAACCACCCTTGGGGGTAAAGGGGTTAATAAAGCCCAATCCCTTACGGAGCTTAAAGTCCACTACGGTGCCCTGCCTGCGCGGGTCCTGGTGAGCGGTGCGGTCCTTGCGGGCCCGATCCTTTATCTCGAGGTCCCGCCGGTAGTGAGCTTCTCGCTGGGCCTGGTTTTGTTTCTCCTGCTCCTCCCACTGCCGATCCAGCTGGGACTGGTACTCCTCCCAGCTAAGGGCCTCCACCATCTCCCCTTCTCGTGTCTTAACCCCGGGGAACCCCATAAAGTCAGATCCCGGATTCACCCAGCGGCACACCGTGCGCTCCGCATATACCTCGCCTGGCATGGTGAGCGGCGAGATCGGAGCCTTTAAGAAATGCTCCATGCCCGTGGCCTGGTCCCATGGAGGAAGGCGTTGGAGTTTGTGGGTCCACGGGGAAGGGGGCGCTGCGACTGGGCCTATCAGCAAGTCTTCCGCTGGCAGGGTAGGGTCGGCAGACTCACCGGTCAGCGCGGCTTCCTCCGTTGCAGCCGACTCCAAGGGTTGTACCGGATCCGGGGTCGGGAGTTCCTCCGCGGGTACTTCCTGGCACGAGGCCTCGGTCTCAAGCCTCCACTGGTGAAGCTGCTCCATAAGGCCCTCCATCTCACCCTGCAGGAGATCGGTCCCGGATGTGAGGCTCTGGCTGTTGCACTCGTCCGGGTAGCTGGGGGAGCCCTCCGCTTCAACCCCGCTGTCTGGGTCTGAGCGGCCGGCCATGGCGTCCTCCACGTGGGTCGCCTCCTGGTCTCTTTCCCGCTCTCTTCTTCGTGGGCGGTTTCGTTTCTTGTTCCTCCGCCCCCCATTGAGGATCAGGAGGCGGATCTCAGCTGCTGACGAACACGTCCTCAAGGTACAGAAATATTTAGACTGGGCGGCCATTATCTTTCGCGCTCTCCAGCCTACTCACGCCCACTTCCACGCCCTTCTTCTTCTCTTGCGCTCCTCGTGGCGCTACAATGGCGGCAGTTTTGGCAGGAATCTTGCGGCAGATAGCAATACACAGTCCTTGCAATAAATCACAGTCCAACACGTTTCAATCACAGTTCCAGGGCACACATGACCTGCTTCTCAGGCTTAAGTAGGATCCTGTTCGTGACGCCAAGTTGGATCGCCCTCAGACACAGGGCCACGCGTTCTCGGTATCGGGCCTCTCGGGTTCGGTTCTGAGGCTGTCACGGTGGCTAGACCCGGTCCGCGACCCTGCTAAGGGGCATCCAATAAAGGTGGTGCAGTCTGTCAGGGGTTCGTGACGCCACCTGTGGTGTTCGGTCAGGGTGACCGACGCTGCTGTGGGGTCCGCTGGGGTGATAAAATGGCAGCTGGATGGTATACCTTCCCACAGGTGAAGTATGTCCCCAGGGCTTCCCAGTAAGGTAGATGGTGATGGTGTGAGGTGCGGTCAATAACGAGGACACAAGGTTGCAGTCTCTTTACCTCTTTACTGTAGACTTCAGGATCCTCAATCCAGAGCACGTTTAACAGGGCTATCTGAGACCGGCCGGTCCGATGGGCACTTCCAGAGTTTCCCTCGCAGATGGAAATTGTTGCCCACCACTAGCGCCTGTGTGTTGTAGTCCTACCCTGCTGAGCATTCGGAATAGTCCTCACAACTGCTGTTCTCGTTCGTCGTTCTCTACAGCTGTCTCTCTCTTTAGTTCCAGATGTTGCTAGTTTCTCGTCCCCCAGATATGTTATGGCTAGGACGCACCCGTATGACGGGAAGGCCTGGAGTTCTTCCGGGACCCTAGAGACGCCCCTCTCCCACTGTTGCCCCCTATGTCTTCGTAGGAAATTTAAGGTAGACAGCCAACCTATAATTAACTGTCCTGCGGAGTTCGGAGTAAGGCCTAAAGTCAGTTACTCCCGCGGTGTTCCGGCCACCGGCTACGCGCCTCAGTAGGATGTTGCCTCGGTCTCACGGCACGACTCCTACTGGTACTCCTTTTTGCTTGATCTCGTTTACACTGTCCCACAATATCCTTCCCTTCATGTCTCTTTCTTAGGATACCGCCGCAAGGTAGTGCAGGCGCGGTTCCGTTACGTTCTGTTCTGTTCGCTAGGCACCTGCCAGGTTCCCACGCCTGACAGGGACCCCCCTGTGTCTTCTCCCTGCAACACCCCCTGCCACAGGATGTTGCCTGAATCCAACCCAGTCAGCTTCTGACTAACTTCTTCCCCAACCCCTAGTTTTACCAGTGTGAGGAGTGGCCCAATAAATAAAACCTTTTGCTCCCCCTAGTGGCTGGAGTGTGAAGTGTAATGTGTTCTGGTGATTCCTGGTCAGGAGAACTCCTTTAGTGTCATCAGACGTACCATCACTCCCCTTAGTGGCAGAGCGTCATACTGCAATGACCAGATCTCTGGGGTGCTGCATTAGCATGGCCATAAAGCACGTAATGTATTGCTACATGTGTACAAGAGCAGAACCACCATCAGTACATGAATGCAGCGTCAGTACCACCGTCAGTATATGAATGCAGCACCAGAGCCAATGTCTGCACATGATTGCAGCACCGAAACCATCATCAGTACATGAATGCAGTGTCAAAAACACCGTCACTACCTGAAAGCAGTGCCAGAACCACCATTAGTGCATGAATGCAGTGTCAGAATTACTATCAGTACATGATTGCACCAGAACCACAGTCAGCACATGAATGCGGCGTCAGAACCACTGTCAGTACATGATTGCAATGCTAGAACCATCGTCAGTACATGACTACAGCACCAGTCTTAGTACATAGACCAATTTCAATACCAGGTCAAGCCCTATACAATTGTATCGCATAAACCTACAACGTTCAGTACGGCCTTAACAATGGTAAAGAGATATTGGGAGTTGGTGTTACCAGCTATCATCAGACTGCAGACGATACAGCACTAATGAGACACAGGCAGTGTGACAAATAAACGTTTACACCCAGGTATCATATAGGTGACATCTTCCTTGACTGAAGTTGTTCCTATCACTTTTGTCTCCATGTAGTACAGACACCATGATAAGATTTCATGCCCAGAGCTCATCTCTCCAAACCTCTTTTTTTTCTGTCATCAGCAGCACTTCCCAACAGGTTGCCCTTAATCCCTTCACTCCAAAGCCTGTTTACACTTTCCTGACCAGGCCAATTTTTTCAGTTCTGACCAGTGTCACTTTATGTAGTGATAACTCTGGAACACTTCAACGAATCCTAGTGATTGTGAGATTGTTTTCTCATGACATATTTTACTGCAAGATAGTGGTAAAATTTTGTCAATATGACTAGCATTTATGTTTGAAAATATTGTAATTTTGGTGAAAATATTGAAAATATTGCAATTTTTAAACTTTTAATTTTTATGCCCTTATATCAAAGAGTCATGTCACACAAAACATAGTTACCGTAATAAATTTCATTTCCTACATGTCTACTTTCCATTAGCACAATTTTTGAAATTTTTTTATTAGGAAGTTAAAAGGGTTAAAAGTTGAACAGCGAATTCTAATTTTTACAACAAATGTTACAAACCATTTTTTTACCGGACCACATAACATTTGAAGTGATTTTGAGGATCGTATATCTCAAGAAAACATACAAAATTTAAACCATTCTAAAAACTGCACTCCTCAGGGTGCTCAAAACCACATTCAAGAAGTTTATTAACCTTTCAGGTGCTTCGCAGGAATTATTGTAATGTGGAAGGAAAAAATTAACATTTAACTTTTTCACAAAAATGTTACTGTAGATCCAATTTTGTTTTATTTTCACAAGGGTAACAGGAAAAATTGGACCCCAAAATTTGTTGTAAAATTTTGTGGGGGAAACTACTGTTTGGGCGCAAGGCAGAGCTCAGAAGTGACGGAGCGCTATTGGACTTTTTGAATGCAAAATTTTCTGCAATCATTAGCGAATACTATATCATGTTTGGAGAGCCCCTGATGTGCTTAAAAAGTGGAAACCTCCACAAGTGGCCTCATTTTGGAAACTATACCCCTCAAGGAATTTATCTAGATGTGTGGTGAGCAACTTGAACCACAGGTGCTTCACAGAATTTTACAACGTTGATCTTTGCAAATGTAAAGATATAAATTTTTCCCACAAAAATATTGTTTTAGCCCAATTTTGTTTCCTTTTTCACTAGAATATCAGGAGAAAGTGGACATCAAAATTTGTTGTGCAATTTCTCTTAAGTACTCCGATATCTCATATATGGTCAAAAACTACTTTCAAGGCACAGTGCATAGCTCAGAAGAGAAGAAGTGCGATATTCGAGTTCAGATTTTGCTGGACTGGTTTGAGGGTGCTATGTCACATTAGTAGAGCTCCTGAGGTGCCAGAACAGCAGAACCCCCCCTGTTATGATCAGGTGACCTTGGAGCAGCATGAAAACTTTCACTGGCGTAGGTGGTAACTATACTGACCGCAAACCCTGATCTTAACACCGCAACTAGAAGTAGCCGTGGGGTGTGCCTAACAAAACCTAGACACCTCAACACAGCCGGAGGACTAAATACCCCTATAGATGGAAATAGGAATTCTACCTTGCCTCAGAGCAGAACCCCAAAGGATAGGCAGCCCCCCACAAATATTGACTGTGAGTAGTAGAGGAAAATAATTTAGCAAATGAGGCAACACTAGCTAAACAGGAAAGGATAGGACAGGATACTAAGCGGTCAGTATTAAAAATCCTTCCAAAAATATCCACAGCAGAAAATACAAAAACTCCACCATCTAACTAAAGATGTGGAGCGTATATCTGCAACTCCAGAGAATCCAACAAGACTGAGAAAACACTGACACAGTCTAAGCTGGACAAGAGAAAAACAAATGAATAGCACAGAATATAAGCACACTGCATGTTTGCCACAGAAAAAGAAACAGACACTTATCTTTGCTGAATTGGCAGCTGAGCAGGAGAAGCCAGAAAGTGATCCAACACTTCACAAGAAACTGACAACTGGCAAGGACTAAAGAATCCTGCACACCTAAATATCCCAGTCAGAACTGCAATCAGCAGATACACCTGGCCAGGACTGCGACTCAGAGACAACTGCATTCCCACCTACAACCACTGGAGGGAACCCAAAAGCAGAATTCACAACACCCCCCACCATAAGTGACCCCATTTTACAAACTACACCTCTCAATGAATTCATATAGGGATGCAGTGATCATATTGACACCACTGGTGTGTCACAGAATTTTATACCATTGGACAGTGAAAAAAAATAATTACATTTTTTACCACCACAATTTTGTTTTATCCTCACATTTTACATTTTCACATTGGGACATGGGTGAAAATGGCATCAAAATTTACCCCACAATTTCTGCTGAATGTAGAAATATTTTCTATATGGCTGCACAGTACCTCTTAGCCACAGGGCGAGACTCAGTAGGGATGGAGCGCTATTTACCTCCTGGAGCGCAGATTTTCCTAGAATAGTTTGCGGACTCCATATACAGAGCCCATAAGTGCTAGAAGAGCAGAATCCTCCCTCAGGTGACGCCATTTTGAAAATGATACCCCTTTTGGAATTTATCTACCGGTATTGTGGCAATTTTGACTCCATTGGTGTTTTCCAGAAACAAGCAGCAGTGGATATTGCTGAGTGAAAATTGCAGACTGCCATTGTAGTGCCCAGTTAGTTGTAGTGCCCAGTACATTGTGGTGCCCATCTCATGCTTCTACAGACATGCACCTGTAAAATAGGCAGGCTGTAATCACTACAGAACTGCCAAACATGTGGATGCTAAATGTGGTGTAGGCACACTGGGACTCAGAAGCGAGAGGAGCATTTGGATTTGGGAGCACAGAAGTTGTTACATTTCTTTTGGACAGCGAGGAGTTATAGTGCTTTTCCAGAGCTTTTGTACTACCAGTATATTTAGTTTAACAGATGACGGACCTGAGTGGGGACTTGCTTTTTTTGTGGATCAAGTTACAGCATTTGTTGGGAATATTTTACATAACATTTGGGATCACATTTATCCTTCGTTCTAGGCTGAACACTTATATTGGGGTTTCCATCTAAATCTCTGAGTGACGTGATTCAGATGAAATCCCTGAGGAATTTATTCACTATAATGAGGCAGCAGAATTACTCTGAACTCCGTCTGGCCTCTGTTCAGTGTTGTCCTTCTTTTGAGAAGTGCTCAAAACTGTGGCCCACCTCACTTTTATGCATGCATAAAAATACGGACACTGCCAGATCACAGGCCAGGCGGCGTCAACAGTGCCTCCATTTGCCTCATTATAGGGAATCGTCCATTGGGTGCTCCATCTGAATAACATATTTCAGAGAGCTACATGAAAACCTCGGTGTAAGCGCTCAGCGTAGAGCGCAGGATAAATGTGAACAGAGCCTTACTGCGATCTTTGGGAGACAGAATGGACAAATCAACAGCAGGTGAAGAATTAGTTTTATTTATTTTTTTCCTTGTGCGGTATAAGTGATTAGACTACCTTATTAATCGGGTGGGTGCAATTACAGAGATACCAGATTTATATCATGTTTTTATGCTTGGTTGCTGTCACACAATAAAAGGCGCTTTTTATTACAAAAACAAGTTTTTACATCCCCATATTTAGATATCTATAATTTTTTTTATATTTCTGCTGACAGTCATGTGATGGCTTGTTTTTTGTCGGACGAGTTGACTTTTTTATTGGTACCATTTGTGGGCACATTACATTTTTTGATCACTTTCTATTCAGATTTTTGGGAATCAGAATGAAGAAAAATCAGCAATTCAGGAATTGTTTTTTAGGGTCTTTTTTATGCCGTTCCGCTTGTGGTGAAATTGATAAGGCAGCTTTATTTAAACAAAATCGGATGTCATAAACTGTGTGACATCTGATAATCCAAAAAGCTATCTCTCTATGAAAACTACACTGTACTATTTTTTATTTCTAAAAAACAAATCAGACATCCCTTACACTGTGACGTCTACTACTATAACAACCTAACATAAAAGGAAAAGTCCCTAGGGGCAGTCTCTGATGAGCAGAGATACTGAGCAGAGCGCTGCGGCAACGGGAAGAGCACAAATGCTCAGCGCCGGATGCTGCGCCATAGAAAAAGCGCAAAAAACTGCACAAAATATACAATTGTGAATGGGCAGGATTAGTGAGGTGGGGGGGACTGGGACGAGGATTGGGGAACCGCTGCTGCTACAATCACAGATGAGTCACACAGCAGCCAGTACACAGCGCAGGAGGAGATCGCAGCACAGGAGATCGCACGAGCAGGAGGATCGCACTGGCCACCAGTGATTCTCTTAGGGAAACACAGGAGGAACAGCCACTCTGCACTCCAACTCTGAGGTAAAGATGGTGTGCAGAGTCAGGATCACTATAACTTCTTTGACGCTGATGGGTCAAGAGCAATTGTTCAGCCAATCAGTGCCAAAGCGGTTAATCAGACAATGTGACGTCACGATCACCCCACCCATTGTGACTGTTGTGTCTCAGACAACACCGATCACAGCATGTCAGATGTTTTTTTTAACTTTATTGACACATTGACACATCACTTTGATTGGCTGGTCAGAATTGAACAGCCAATCACAGCGATCACTGACACGGGGGGCGGTACAGACCCCGGGGCGATGTGCAGGGATGGCCTGCTGTCAGGAACAGTAGGCATCTTAGATCAGTTACTTCACGATGGAGCGCGGTGACCGGAAATGCACTGCAATAGGAACGGCCATCCAATCAGAGGCCGGCAGCTGACACAAATGCACACGTTGCTGGCATATGGCGTCACTGTCATGCGCCAGCACGTCAGCACCTCAAATAGTTGAGGAGAAGAGGATGCGGCTGGACCCCTGCTATCTTTACTGAAATCTGCAATGTTGGAGACATATGGGGGGGAAGCAGGATGAGAGAACATACAGTGGGGCAAAAAAGTATTTAGTCAGTCAGCAATAGTGCAAGTTCCACCACTTAAAAAGATGAGAGGCGTCTGTAATTTACATCATAGGTAGACCTCAACTATGTGAGACAAACTGAGAAAAAAAAATCCAGAAAATCACATTGTCTGTTTTTTTATCATTTTTTTTGCATATTATCGTGGAAAATAAGTATTTGGTCAGAAACAAACAATCAAGATTTCTGGCTCTCACAGACCTGTAACTTCTTCTTTAAGAGTCTCCTCTTTCCTCCACTCATTACCTGTAGTAATGGCACCTGTTTAAACTTGTTATCAGTATGAAAAGACACCTGTGCACACCCTCAAACAGTCTGACTCCAAACTCCACTATGGTGAAGACCAAAGAGCTGTCAAAGGACACCAGAAACAAAATTGTAGCCCTGCACCAGGCTGGGAAGACTGAATCTGCAATAGCCAACCAGCTTGGAGTGAAGAAGTCAACAGTGGGAGCAATAATTAGAAAATGGAAGACATACAAGACCACTGATAATCTCCCTCGATCTGGGGCTCCACGCAAAATCCCACCCCGTGGGGTCAGAATGATCACAAGAACGGTGAGCAAAAATCCCAGAACCACGCGGGGGGACCTAGTGAATGAACTGCAGAGAGCTGGGACCAATGTAACAAGGCCTACCATAAGTAACACACTACGCCACCATGGACTCAGATCCTGCAGTGCCAAACGTGTCCCACTGCTTAAGCCAGTACATGTCCGGGCCCGTCTGAAGTTTGCTAGAGAGCATTTGGATGATCCAGAGGAGTTTTGGGAGAATGTCCTATGGTCTGATGAAACCAAACTGGAACTGTTTGGTAGAAACACAACTTGTCGTGTTTGGAGGAAAAAGAATACTGAGTTGCATCCATCAAACACCATAACTACTGTAAAGCATGGTGGTGGAAACATCATGCTTTGGGGCTGTTTCTCTGCAAAGGGGCCAGGACGACTGATCCGGGTACATGAAAGAATGAATGGGGCCATGTATCGTGAGATTTTGAGTGCAAACCTCCTTCCATCAGCAAGGGCATTGAAGATGTAACGTGGCTGGGTCTTTCAACATGACAATGATCCAAAGCACACTGCCAGGGCAACGAAGGAGTGGCTTCGTAAGAAGCATTTCAAGGTCCTGGAGTGGCCTAGCCAGTCTCCAGATCTCAACCCTATAGAAAACCTTTGGAGGGAGTTGAAAGTCCGTGTTGCCAAGCGAAAAGCCAAAAACATCACTGCTCTAGAGGAGATCTGCATGGAGGAATGGGCCAACATACCAACAACAGTGTGTGGCAACCTTGTGAAGACTTACAGAAAACGTTTGACCTCTGTCATTGCCAACAAAGGATATATTACAAAGTATTGAGATGAAATTTTGTTTCTGACCAAATACTTATTTTCCACCATAGTATGCAAATAAAATGATAAAAAAACAGACAATGTGATTTTCTGGATTTTTTTTTCTCAGTTTGTCTCCCATAGTTGAGGTCTACCTATGATGTAAATTACAGACGCCTCTCATCTTTTTAAGTGGTGGAACTTGCACTATTGCTGACTGACTAAATACTTTTTTGCCCCACTGTATATGGGGCAGGATGAACACATATGGGGGCAGGATGAAGACATCGGGGGCAGGATGAGAGGACACATGGGGACAGCATGGAGACATACGGTAGTAGGATGAGAGGACATATTTGGGGGTAGGATAGAGACATGGAGGGCAAGATGAAAGGACATATATAAGGCAGGATGGAGAGATATGGAGCCAGGATGAGAGGACATATATGGGGGCAGGATGGAAGGATGGAGACATATGGGTTCAGGATGAGAGGACATGTATGGGGGCAGGATAAAGACATATGAGGCCAGGACTAAAGAGGACATATATGGGAGCCGTTCATATGAGAGGGCATGATGGAGACATATGGGGCCAGGATGAAAGGACATATATGGGGACAGGATGGAGACGTATTGGACCAAGATGAGAGGCCATATATGGGGGCTGGAGGAAAACATATAGGGGGGCAGGATGGAGACATAGGTGGACAGGATGAGAGGACATATATGAGGACAGAATGGAGACATATGAGGGGTGGTGGCAATATGGAGACATATGGGAACAGGATGAGAGGACAGATATGGGGACAGAATGGACACATATAGGGCCAGGATGAGAGGACATATACAGTTGTGCTCAAAAGTTTACATACCCATGCAGAATTTTTGTTTTTTTTTGGCCTATGAATGATAACCTGTCAAGATCACATCTCACCACTTGCACTCTTGACCCGTTCCCATCCCACCTCATCCCTAACCTCGCCACAGTCTTCATCCCAACCCTAGCACATCTCATCAACATTTCACTTGCATATGGTGTCTTACCCTCATCCTTCAAACATGCCTCAATCACATTTATCCTCAAAAAGCCCTCCCTCGACCCATCCTCTGAGTCTAGCTATCGCCCAATATCACTTCTCCCTTATGCCTCAAAACTACTGGAACAACACATCCATCATGAACTGTCCACCCACCTCTCCTCCTACTCCCTCTTTGACCGATTGCAATCTGGCTTCCGACCACATCACTCAACTAAAACTGCCCTAACTAAAGTCACCAATGACCTGCTAACCTCCAAGAGCAAGCGACACTACTCTATCCTTCTCCTCCTAGACCTGTCTTCTGCCTTTGACACTGTGGACCATTCCCTCTTGCTACAGATTCTGTCAGCTCTTGGCATCACAGATTTCGCCCTATCCTGGATCTTGTCATATCTAACAGACCGGACATTCAGTGTCTCCCTCTCCCACACCACCTCCTCACCTCACCCCCTGTTTGTCGGTGTTCCCCAAGGCTCTTTTCTAGGACCCCTGCTCTTCTCCATCTACACCTTTTGGCCTGGGACAACTTATAGAATTCCACGGTCTGCAGTATCATCTCTACGCCAATGACACGCAGATCTACCTATCTGGACCTGACCTCACCTTCTTACTGACCAAAATCCCACAATGTATGTCCGCTGTTTCATCTTTCTTTTCTATTCGCTTTCTAAAACTGAACATGGACAAAAGAGCATCTCACTCTACGCCTCCACCAGACCTATCCATCAATGTCAATGGCTGCTCACTATCCCCAGTCCGCATGCTCGGTGCCTCGGGGTGATCCTTGACTCTGCCCTCTCTTTCAAGCCACATATCCAAGCCCTTGCCTCCTCCTGCCGACTCCAACTCAAAAACATTTCCCAGCTCCGTACATTCCTTGATCAAGAAACTGCAAAAACGCTTGTGCACATCCTCATCATCTCCCTCCATTACTATTGCAATCTCCTGCTCTCTGGACTCCCCTCTAGCAATCTTTCACCACTCCAATCTAACCTAAACTCTGCTGCCTGACTAATCCACCTGTCTCCCCGTTATTCTCCAACCTCTACTCTCTGCCAATCCCTTCACTGGCTCCCTATTGTCCAGAGGCTCCAGTTCAAAACCCTAACTATGACATATAAAGCCATCCACAACCTGTCTCCTCCATACATCTGTGACATGGTCACCCGGTACTTACATACACACAACCTTTTTTCACATGTAAAGCGCCATGGAATAAATGGCGCTATAAAAATGATTAATAATAATAACACCAAAACTTTTTCTCCTCTCATGGTTAGCGGTTGGGTGAAGCCAGTTATTTTCAAACTACTGTGTTTTCTCTTTATAAATCATGATGACAACCCAAACATCCAAACGACCCTGATGAAAAGTTTACATACCCCATTTTTAATACCGTGTATTGCCCCCTCTAACATCAATGACAGCTTCAAGTCTTTTGTGGTAGTTGTGGATGAGGTTCTTTATTTTCTCAGATGGTAAAGCTGCCCAATCTTCTTGGCAAAAAGCCTCCAATTCCTGTAAATTCCTGGGCTGTCTATCATGAAATGTGCGCTTGAGATCTCCACAAACCGGCTGTATGATATTGAGGTCAGGAGACTGAGGTGGCCACTCCAGAACCTTCACTTTGTTCTGCTGTAGCCAATAACAGGTCGACTTGGTCTTGGGTTTTGGATCGTTGTCAAGTTAGAACGTGCCATGCGCAGCTTTTTTGCTGATGAGTGCAAATTTGCCTTCAGTATTTGCTGATAATGTGCTGCATTCATCTATCAACGTTGACCAAGTTTCCTGTGCCTTTGTATCTCACACATCCCCAAAACATCAGCAATCCACATCAGTGCTTTACAGTAGGAATGGTGTTCCTTTCATCATAGGCCTTGTTGACCTTTCCAAATGTAATGTTTATGGTTGTCGTGGCCAAAAAGTTCAGTTTTGGTCTCATCACTCCAAATTACCTTGTTCCGGAAGTTTCAAGGCTTGTCTCTATGCTGCTTTGCGTATTGTAGGTGTAACAGGGGCCAGAGTGGTAGCCGTGGCGAGGGGCTGCTGCTGTTCCAACACACCCCGGCGCCCCGCTGCATTAATAAAATGTCCTTTCTCCGGTGTGCTGTGTTTGCAATGTATTTCACCCACCTGTGGGTCAGCATTCTCCTCAGACTGCAAAGTCCTGATTCGTCTCAGCAACACGCATTAACTCTCAAACTCCAGATTCATTTCCAATAGAACTTTACTTAACTCCTTCAGTTTCATTACAGACACCATCCAACAGTCTTCACATGTCTCATATGTTTCACCTTCTAAGCTGTCCCTGGTCTTTCCTGACAACACATCATTTGGTACCGTGATCTCTATTCCCGCAGTTTTCTGGATTGTCGTCCTAGCTGATCCCCGGTGCTCCCCGTCCACTTTCCACTTCCTTGGGCAAAATTACAGGATTACGCGTCTAATCCTTGTCGGACCGTAGGTCCTGGACATCACGGAAGTTCCCAAAAGCCTAATTGCTGACCACTCCAACTGCCCAGATCACACCAGTCACAAAGACAGATGTGTCATCCTTCTAATCTTCTCTGTTCACTGTCCTATTCACAACTGAAAACCTTCTAGAGCAATTCCTCTCACTCTGCTCTAGCTCCTCCCACTAACTGCAAATTACCTCAGGAAGGCACTCTCCCTGCCACACTGGCTCCACCCGCATTTTTCTTCAAGTCCCTCCTTATTGTACATCTTGAAACAGCCATACCGCTAGTTTTCAGAGAGTCCTGTATTCCAACCAATGTTATTTGTGGGTTTGTCTTTGCATCCAGAACAATTTTCCTGGCAGTTGTGGACGTTTTTGTTTGCCTACCTGACTGTGGTTTTGTTTTTACAGAGCCTCTGATTTTCCATTTGCTATTCACAGTTTGATCGCTGCTGACTGGCATTATCAATTCCTTGGATATCTTTTTGTATCCCTTCTCTGTTCTATACAGTTCAACTACCTTTTCCCGTAGATCCGTTGACAATTCTTTTGATTTCCCGGGGACTCAAAATCCAGAAACATCAGTGGCTGGATGAAAGATGCAAGAGTCTGTCTGGATCCCAGAAACTCACTCAGCTTTTATGCACACACACTGATTACAAGCAAACAGGTCACAGGTGAGGATGCTACCTTTAGTAGCCTTTCAAACCCATTTGTGTCAACTTCTGTGCATTTTATCAAGTCAAAATCACCAGGGTATGTAACCTTTTGATCATGGTCATTTGGATGTTTTGGGTTATCATTATGATTTAACCCCTTCATGACCCAGCCTATTTTGACCTTAAAGACCTTGCCGTTTTTTGCAATTCTGACCAGTGTCCCTTTATGAGGTAATAACTCAGGAACGCTTCAACGGATCCTAGCGGTTCTGAGATTGTTTTTTCGTGACATATTGGGCTTCATGTTAGTGGTAAATTTAGGTCAATAAATTCTGCGTTTATTTGTGATAAAAACGGAAATTTGGTGAAAATTTTGAAAATTTCGCAATTTTCACATTTTGAATTTTTATTGTTAAACCAGAGAGTTATGTGACACAAAATAGTTAATAAATAACATTTCCCACATGTATACTTTACATCAGCACAATTTTGGAAACAAAATTTTTTTTTTGCTAGGAAGTTATAAGGGTTAAAATTTGACCAGCGATTTCTCATTTTTACAACGAAACTTACAAAACCATTTTTTTTAGGGACCACCTCCCATTTGAAGTCAGTTTGAGGGCTCTATATGGCTGAAAATACCCAAAAGTGACACCATTCTAAAAACTGCACCCCTCAAGGTACTCAAAACCACATTCAAGAAGTTTATTAACACTTCAGGTGCTTCACAGCAGCAGAAGCAACATGGAATGAAAAAATGAACATTTAACTTTTTAGTCACAAAAATTATCTTTTAGCAACAACTTTTTTATTTTCCCAATGGTAAAAGGAGAGCCCCCGTGTGCCTAAAAATTGGAGCTCCCCCATAAGTGACCCCATTTTGGAAACTAGACGCCCCAAGGAACTTATCTAGATGCATAGTGAGCACTTTGAACCCCCAGGTGCTTCACAAATTGATCCGTAAAAATGAAAAAGTACTTTTTTTTCACAAAAAAATTCTTTTAGCCTCAATTTTTTCATTTTCACATGGTCAACAGGATAAAATGGATTGTAAAATTTGTTGGGCAATTTCTCCTGAGTACACCAATACCTCACATGTGGGGGTAAACCACTGTTTGAGCACATGGTAAGGCTCGGAAGGGAAGGAGCGCCATTTGACTTTTTGAATGAAAAATTATCTCCATCGTTAGCGGACACCATGTCGCATTTGGAGAGCCCCTGTGTGCCTAAACATTGGCGCTCCCCCACAAGTGACCCCATTTTGGAAACTAGACCCCCCAAGGAACTTATCTAGATGCCTAGTGAGCACTTTAAACCCTCAGGTGCTTCACAAATTGATCTGTAAAAATGAAAAAGTACTTTTTTTTCACAAAAAAATTCTTTTCGCCTCAATTTTTTCATTTTCACATGGGCAATAGGATAAAATGGATCATAAAATTTGTTGGGCAATTTCTCCCGAGTACGCCGATACCTCATATGTGGGGGTAAACCACTGTTTGGGCACACGGCAGGGCTCGGAAGGGAATGCGCGCCATTTGACTTTTTGAATGGAAAATTAGCTCCAATTGTTAGCGGACACCATGTCGCGTTTGGAGAGCCCCTGTGTGCCTAAACATTGGAGCTCCCCCACAAGTGACCCCATTTTGGAAACTAGACCCCCCAAAGAACTTATCTAGATGCATATTGAGCACTTTAAACCCCCAGGTGCTTCACAGAAGTTTATAACGCAGAGCCATGAAAATAAAAAATAATTTTTCTTTCCTCAAAAATGATTTTTTAGCCTGGAATTTCCTATTTTGCCAAGGGTAATAGGAGAAATTGGACCCCAAATGTTGTTGTCCAGTTTGTCCTGAGTACGCTGATACCCCATATGTGGGGGTAAACCACTGTTTGGGCGCACGGCAGGGCTCGGAAGGGAAGGCACGCCATTTGGCTTTTTAAATGGAAAATTAGCTCCAATCATAAGCGGACACCATGTCACGTTTGGAGAGCCCCTGTGTGCCTAAACATTGGAGATCCCCCAGAAATTACCCAATTTTGGAAACTAGACCCCCAAAGGAACTAATCTAGATGTGTGGTGAGGACTTTGAACCCCCAAGTGCTTCACAGAAGTTTATAACGCAGAGCCATGAAAAAAAAAAAAAAATATTTTCTCAAAAATGATCTTTTAGCCTGCAATTTTTTTATTTTCCCAATGGTAACAGGAGAAATTTGACCCCAAAAGTTGTTGTCCAGTTTCTCCTGAGTACGCTGATACCCCATATATGGGGGTAAACCACTGTTTGGGCACATGCCGGGGCTCGGAAGTGAAGTAGTGACGTTTTGAAATGCAGACTTTGATGGAATGCTCTGTGGGCGTCACGTTGCGTTTGCAGAGCCCCTGATGTGGCTTAACAGTAGAAACCCCCCACAAGTGACCCCATTTTGGAAACTAGACCCCGAAAGGAACTTATCTAGATGTGTGGTGAGCACTTTGAACCCCCAAGTGCTTCACAAAAGTTTATAATGCAGATCCGTGAAAATAATAAATACGTTTTCTTTCCTCAAAAATAATTATTTAGCCCAGAATTTTTTATTTTCCCAAGGGTCACGGGAGAAATTGGACCCCAAAAGTTGTTGTCCAGTTTCTCCTGAGTACGCTGATACCCCATGTATGGGGGTAAACCACTGTTTGGGCACACGTCGGGGCTCAGAAGGGAAGTAGTGACTTTTGAAATGCAGACTTTGATGGAATGGTCTGCGGGCGTCACGTTGCGTTTGCAGAGCTCCTGGTGTGCCTAAACAGTAGAAACCCCCCACAAGTGACCCCATTTTAGAAACTAGACCCCCCAAGGAACTTATCTAGATATGTGGTGAGCACTTTGATCCCCCAAGTGCTTCACAGACGTTTACAACGCAGAGCCGTGAAAATAAAAAATCATTTTTCTTTCCTCAAAAATGATGTTTTAGCAAGCATTTTTTTATTTTCACAAGGGTAACAGGAGAAATTGGACCCCAGTAATTGTTGCGCAGTTTATCCTGAGTATGCTGGTACCCCATATGTGGGGGTAAACCACTGTTTGGGCACACGTCGGGGCTCGGAAGTGAGGGAGCACCATTTGACTTTTTGAATACGAGATTGGCTGGAATCAATGGTGGCGCCATGTTGCGTTTGGAGACCCCTGATGTGCCTAAACAGTGGAAACCCCTCAATTCTACCTCCAACACTAACCCCAACACACCCCTAACCCTAATCCAAACTGTAGCCATAACCCTAATCACAACCCTAATTCCAACCCTAAGGCTATGTGCCCACGTTGCGGATTCGTGTGAGATTTTTCAGCATCATTTTTGAAAAATCCGCGGGTAAAAGGCACTGCGTTTTACCTGCGGATTTTCCGCGGATTTACAGTGTTTTTTGTGCGGATTTCACCTGCGGATTCCTATTGAGGAACAGGTGTAAAACGCTGCGGAATCCGCACAAAGAATTGACATGCTGCGGAAAATACAACGCAGCGTTTCCGCGCGGTATTTTCCGCACCATGGGCACAGCGGATTTGGTTTTCCATAGGTTTACATGGTACTGTAAACCTGATGGAACACTGCTGCGAATCCGCAGCGGCCAATCCACTGCGGATCCGCAGCCAAATCCGCACCGTGTGCACATAGCCTATTTCTAAAGGTATGTGCACACGCTGCGGAAAACGCTGCGGATCCGCAGCAGTTTCCCATGAGTTTACAGTTCAATGTAAACCTATGGGAAACAAAAATCGCTGTACACATGCTGCGGAAAAACTGCACGGAAACGCAGCGGTTTACATTCCGCAGCATGTCACTTCTTTGTGCGGATTCCACAGCGGTTTTACAACTGCTCAAATAGAAAATCGCAGTTGTAAAACCGCAGTGAAATGAGCAGAAAAAACGCGGTAAATCCGCCATAAATCCGCAGCGGTGTAGCACTGCGGATTTATCAAATCCGCAGCGGAAAAATCCAGAGGACCAGAATACGTGTGCACATACCGAAACCCTAACCCTAGCCCTAACCCTAGCCCTAACCCTACCCCTAACCCTAACCCTACCCCTAACCCTAACCCTATTCTAACATTAGTGGAAAAAAAAAATTCTTTATTTTTTTATTGTCCCTACCTATGGGGGTGACAAAGGGGGGGGTCATTTATTATTTTTTTTATTTTGATCACTGAGATATAATCTATCTCAGTGATCAAAATGCACTTTGGAACGAATCTGCCGGCCGGCAGATTCGGCGGGCGCACTGCGCATGCGCCCGCCATTTTGGAAGATGGCGGCGCCCAGGGAGAAGACGGACGGACCCGGCAGGATCGGTAAGTATGATGGGGTGGTGGGGAGCACGGGGGGGGGATCGGAGCATGGGGGGGTGGATCGGAGTGCGGGAGGGGTGGAACGGAGCACGGGGGGGTGGAACGGAGCACGGGGGTGGAACGGAGCACGGGGGTGGAACGGAGCACGGGGGGGTGGATCTGAGTGCAGGGGGGGTGATTGGAGCACGGGGGTGAGCGGACAAGAGCACGGGGGGAGCGGAGCACAGGACGGAGGGGAGCCGGAGCAGTGTACCGGACAGATTGGGGGGCTGGGGGGGCGATCGGTGGGGTGGGGTGGGGGCACATTAGTGTTTCCAGCCATGGCCGATGATATTGCAGCATCGACCATGGCTGGATTGTAATATTTCACCAGTTATAATAGGTGAAATATTACAAATCGCTCTGATTGGCAGTTTCACTTTCAACAGCCAATCAGAGCGATCGTAGCCACGGGGGGGGTGAAGCCACCCCCCCTGGGCTAAACTACCACTCCCCCTGTCCCTGCAGATCGGGTGAAATGGGAGTTAACCCTTTCACTCGATCTGCAGGGACGCGATCTTTCCATGACGCCACATAGGCGTCACAGGTCGGATTGGCACCGACTTTCATGACGCCTACGTGGCGTCATGGGTCAGGAAGGGGTTAAAAACAGAAAACATAGTAGTTTGACAATAAATGGCTTCACCCAACCACAACCCACGAGTGGAGAAAAAGTTTTGGTGTTATCACTCATGGTCTCTGAAAAAAGTGTAAACTTTTGAACACAACTATATGGAGACATTCAGGGGACAGGATGGAGACATATGGGAAGGGGCAGGATGGAGACAAATGGGTCCAGGATGGGAGGACATATGGGGGGCAGGATGTGAGAACATATGTGGGGAATGGAGACAAATGAGGCAGGATGGAGACATGGGGGCAGGATAGAGACATATGGGCTGGAGCACGATGGGGACATATGGGGCCAAGATGGGAAGACATATGGGGAGATAGGATGGATACATGGGGGCAGGATGAGAGGACATATGAGAGCAGGATGGAGACACTTGGGGGCCAGGAATGAGACATATGGGTCAGGATGGGAAGACATACGTATATGGGAGGATGGAAACATATTGGGGGGCAGGATGGAGACATATGAGGCCAAGATGGGAGCACATATTTGGGGGCAGGATGGAGACATATGGGACCAGGATGAGAGAACATATATGGAGTCAGGATGGAGACATATGGGGAGCAGGATGGAGACATATCAGGGACAGGATGGGAAGACATATGGGGCCCGGATGGGAGGACATATGGGTGCAGGATGAAGACACATAGGGGTCAGAAATGAGACACATAGAGGCCAGGATAGGGAACGTTATTACAGGAAGGTGCCAGAATGTAGGACATCATTACATTAGGGGCTAATTAAGGGATATTATTATTGCTGTGATATATTTTATTTTGGTGGATACTGTTTTCAGTGGGAGGGGAGATCCTGTTATGTACAGGATGCCACTGTTGCTTTTTTTCTTCATCTAACGTAGTGTCTAAGTTGAGGAATGTGTTCTGGATAAACTGTCTTATTTTCTTCAGAGACGAGTCCTGACTGAAAGAATTAATGGCGATCGGCCCTGGATGAAGAAGAAAAGCGAAGATGAATATCTACAACTAGAGACGTCACTGGTGAGTCAGTGTGTTAACTGTATACTTACACTATGTAGTATATACAGAGCTCTTGTGTATAATGTCACTGGTGAGTCAGTGAGTTATCTGTACACTGAAACTATACACTGTATACCAGATACAGAGCTCCTGTGTATAATGTCACTGGTGAGTCACTATTAGAGATGAGCTAAGATTTCAATGTTCGGTTCGGATTAGGATCGCTGAATTTGCAATATTCGTCTATTAATTCGTCGAATATTTGCCGAACGTAATCGAACGCCATTCAGGTCAATGGGAGGCAAAAACAAACACATGCACAACACCTTATAATGGCCCCAAATGTTGCCAAAACATCAAATTAGAGGCAGACACCAGGAAAATGGCCTCCATTCACCCACAGTACTAATTCTAGCATGGCACTGCAGCACTCAGACGGGCATGAGGTATCGGGGTCTGGAACAGCATTTACAGCTTTCAAATGAACGTCACAGTAAAACGAGGTAGGTGAGGGATCGGTGCAGGCCTCCTGTGCTGGGAACCCTGATACCACATGCAACACCTCTACCTGCTTTAATGCTGAGCCACACTCAGGTGGCACAAATATCAGTTTTGTAGACTACCATTGTCAAAAAGCTTTAAGGAAAGTAACACGGGTAGTTGAGTCCCAAGGAAGTGGAGGCCTGGCGGTCTTGGAGGCCTACTGCCACAGGCAACACGCATTAAGGAGACTCAACCAGGAGTCTACACATTTGCAAAAATTAGTGGCAGACACCAACAAAGTGGCATCAATTGCAGTAAAGTAGAATTAGAATAGCGGGGACTGACACCTCTTCCACTGCAGCCAACACAGCAGATGGAGACTAGCGGGCAAGGTGGTGGATTCACTGTTCCATAACCCTCTGAAAGTCTGGAAGGGGTGTAACAAGGTGGCCTACCAAATCCATACTCGGACAAGTGGCTGCAGGCAATAACTGCAACCCAAGGAGGTACAAAGAGGTGGCACCAGGTGCTTCTCCATGGCTGACCTACAGAATGTGGCAGCTGACCCCCTACAGCAGGTAAGCTGCTATGGTCAAAAGGAGGGATGAAAAATGCAGGCAGGCACTGTAGGGACTCTGAAATCATTGGTGCAGATGGGACCTGCTGAGGAACATAAAAGCACTGGCAGGTGCGGGCTGGACCAGGTGTTAGACAAATGGGCGCTAGCAGGTATAATCTGGACCGGCAGATGGACAGAAGAGCTCAGATGGGTACAGGTTAGACAAGCAGACAGGCGGACCTGGGGAGCCTGACAACTAGCAAGCATGCAAAGCAAACTAGCAACATAGCTCAGGCACCTCCATATTGGAGGAGAAGCCTTAAATAGAAGGTGTTGCCCAGCTATAGGTTGGGAATACCTTAGGTTGATGCTGTGTTCCCTTTAAGAGTGAGGGAGCACCTGCTGTGCGCCCTCTAAGCATAGTTTCCGGTCCTATAACTGAACAATGGTGGACACCGACACAGGGGGCGAGATGAAGAGGTGGTGTGTGAGTGGGAGATACTGAATGTCCTGTCTGTTTGGTACGAGGAGATCCAACAAAGTGACAAGTCTGTAATGTCAACAGAACAGAAAGTCTGTAGAAAGAGGGAATGGCCCACTGTGTCAAATACAGATGCCAGTAGAAGGAGGAGGACAAACTTGCTTTGCTTTCATTTGGCGGTTAGTAGGTAGTTGGTGACTTTAGTCAAGGCAGTTTCAGTGGAAAGGAGCCGTCTGAAGCCAGATTGTAAGCGGTCAAAGAGGGGGCAAGAGGAGAGGTGGGAGGAAAGTTCAAAATGAGCGCATTGTTCCAGTAGTTTGGAGGCATAGGGGAGAAATTATATGGGGCGATAGGTAGACACAGTGGGTGGGTCTAGGTTGGGCTTTTTGAGGATGAGTGTGATCGAGGTATGTTTCAATCAAGATGGATGACACCAGTTGTTAGTGACAGGGTGAAGAGATGGGTTAGTGTTATGATACGGTGGTCTAGGAGCAACATGGAATGAGCTCTGAAGGACGTGGTAACTGTACTGACCGCAGTCCCTAAGCTCAACACAACACTAGAAGTAGCCGTGGAATGCTCCTATCTCTCCCTAGGCATCTCGACACAGCCTAAGAGCTAACTACCCCTAAAAAAAGAAGCAGGAAAACTATCTTGCCTCAGAGAAAATCCCCAAAGGATAGATTAGCCCCCCACAAATAATGACTGTGAGTGGAGAGGGAAGAGACATACACAGAATGAAACCAGGATGAGCACAGGAGGCCAGTCTAGCTAAATAGATAGGACAGGATGGAATACTGTGTGGTCAGTATAAAACACTACAAAAATCCACGCAGAGTTTACAAAAAATCTCCACACCTGACTAAAGGTGTGGAGGGCAAATCTGCCTCCCAGAGATTCCAGCAAGACAGAATTAATTCACACTGATAAGCTGGACAAACATAGAAAGCACAGAATGGATAAGTCCACAATCTATGGACAGAAAAGAGCAAGCAAAAACTTAGCTTTGCTGAACTGGTCAGGATAACAGGGAACTCCAAAGAGATGTGAATCCAACCAGGAACCATTTACAAGTGGCACTGGCTGAAGAAAGAGCCAGACTTAAATAGCCGAGCAGAAGAGACGATAAGTGGAGGCAGCTGATGACAGCTAACTCCAAGGAGCAGCCATACCACTAGAAACCACAAGAGGGAGCCCAAGAGCAGAACTCACAAAAGTGCCACATACAACCCCCGGAGGGAGCCCAAGAGCGGAATTCACAACAGTACCCCCCCCCTTGAGGAGGGGTCACCGAACCCTCACCAGAGCCCCCAGGCCAATCAGGACGAGCCAAGTGAAAAGCACGAACCAAATCGGTGGCATGGACATCGGAGGCAACAACCCAAGAATTATCCTCCTGGCCATAACCCTTCCACTTGACAAGATACTGAAGCCTCCGCCTCGAAAAACGAGAATCCAAAATCTTCTCAACCTCATATTCCAACTCTCCCTCAACCAACACCGGGGCAGGAGGGTCAACCGAGGGAACAACGGGCACCACATATCTCCGCAACAAAGATCTATGGAAAACATTATGAATGGCAAAAGAGGCAGGAAGAGCCAAACGAAAAGACACCGGATTAATAATTTCAGAAATTTTATAAGGACCAATAAACCGAGGCTTAAACTTAGGAGAAGAAACCTTCATAGGAACATGACGAGAAGACAACCAAACCAAATCCCCCACACGAAGCCGGGGACCAACACACCGACGGCGGTTAGCAAAACGTTGAGCCCTTTCCTGAGACAACATCAAATTGTCCACCACATGAGTCCAAATCTGCTGAAGCCTGTCCACCACAGAATTAACACCAGGACAATCAGAAGGCTCAACCTGCCCAGAAGAAAAACGAGGATGAAAACCAAAATTACAAAAGAAAGGTGAAACCAAAGTAGCCGAACTAGCCCGATTATTAAGGGCAAACTCGGCCAACGGCAAGAAAGACACCCAATCATCCTGATCAGCAGACACAAAGCATCTCAAATAAGTCTCCAAGGTCTGATTAGTTCGCTCAGTTTGGCCATTAGACTGAGGATGAAACGCCGAAGAAAAAGACAAATCAATGCCCATCCTAGCACAAAAGGCCCGCCAAAATCTAGAGACAAACTGAGAACCGCTGTCAGACACAATATTCTCCGGAATGCCATGCAAACGAACCACATGCTGAAAAAATAATGGAACCAGATCTGAGGAGGAAGGCAACTTAGGCAAAGGTACCAGATGGACCATTTTAGAGAACCAGTCACAAACAACCCAGATAACAGACATCTCCTGGGAAACAGGAAGATCCGAAATAAAATCCATGGAAATATGCGTCCAGGGCCTCTCAGGGACCGGCAAAGGCAAAAGCAACCCACTAGCGCGGGAACAGCAAGGCTTGGCCCGGGCGCAAGTCCCACAGGACTGCACAAAAGCACGCACATCGCACGACAAGGAAGGCCACCAAAAGGACCTAGCAACCAAATCTCTGGTACCAAAAATCCCAGGATGACCAGCCAACACTGAACAATGAACCTCAGAAATTACCTTACTTGTCCATCTATCAGGAACAAACAGCTTCCCCACTGGACAGCGGTCAGGCCTATCAGCCTGAAATTCCTGAAGCACCTGCCGCAAATCAGGGGAGATAGCAGAAAGAATCACCCCCTCCTTAAGAATGCCAACCAGCTCAAGGACTCCAGGAGAATCAGGCGAAAAACTCCTAGAGAGGGCATCAGCCTTAAAATTCTTAGATCCCGGAAGATACGAGACCACAAAATCAAAACGGGAGAAAAACAGGGACCATCGAGCCTGTCTAGGATTCAGCCGCTTGGCCGACTCGAGGTACACTGGGGCAAACAAGTATTTAGTCAGTCAGCAATAGTGCAAGTTCCACCACTTAAAAAGATGAGAGGCATCTGTAATTTACATCATAGGTAGACCTCAACTATGGGAGACAAACTGAGAAAAAAAATCCAGAAAATCACATTGTCTGTTTTTTTAACATTTTATTTGCATATTATGGTGGAAAATAAGTATTTGGTCAGAAACAAACAATCAAGATTTCTGTCTCTCACAGACCTGAAACTTCTTCTTTAAGATTCTCCTCTTTCCTCCACTCATTACCTGTAGTAATGGCACCTGTTTAAACTTGTTATCAGTATAAAAAGACACCTGTGCACACCCTCAAACAGTCTGACTCCAAACTCCACTATGGTGAAGACCAAAGAGCTGTCAAAGGACACCAGAAACAAAATTGTAGCCCTGCACCAGGCTGGGAAGACTGAATCTGCAATAGGCAACCAGCTTGGAGTGAAGAAATCAACAGTGGGAGCAATAATTAGAAAATGGAAGACATACAAGACCACTGATAATCTCCCTCGATCTGGGGCTCCACGCAAAATCCCACCCCGTGGGGTCAGAATGATCACAAGAACGGTGAGCAAAAATCCCAGAACCACGCGGGGGGACCTAGTGAATGAACTGCAGAGAGCTGGGACCAATGTAACAAGGCCTACCATAAGTAACACACTACGCCACCATGGACTCAGATCCTGCAGTGCCAGACGTGTCCCACTGCTTAAGCCAGTACATGTCCGGGCCCGTCTGAAGTTTACTAGAGAGCATTTGGATGATCCAGAGGAGTTTTGGGAGAATGTCCTATGGTCTGATGAAACCAAACTGGAACTGTTTGGTAGAAACACAACTTGTCGTGTTTGGAGGAAAAAGAATACTGAGTTGCATCCATCAAACACCATACCTACTGTAAAGCATGGTGGTGGAAACATAATGCTTTGGGGCTGTTTCTCTGCAAAGGAGCCAGGACGACTGATCCGGGTACATGAAAGAATGAATGGGGCCATGTATCGTGAGATTTTGAGTGCAAACCTCCTTCCATCAGCAAGGGCATTGAAGATGAAACGTGGCTGGGTCTTTCAACATGACAATGATCCAAAGCACACCGCCAGGGCAACGAAGGAGTGGCTTCGTAAGAAGCATTTCAAGGTCCTGGAGTGGCCTAGCCAGTCTCCAGATCTCAACCCTATAGAACACCTTTGGTGGGAGTTGAAAGTCCGTGTTGCCAAGCGAAAAGCCAAAAACATCACTGCTCTAGAGGAGATCTGCATGGAGGAATGGGCCAACATACCAACGACAGTGTGTGGCAACCTTGTGAAGACTAACAGAAAACGTTTGACCTCTGTCATTGCCAACAAAGGATATATTACAAAGTATTGAGATGAAATTTTGTTTCTGACCAAATACTTATTTTCCACCATAATATGCAAATAAAATGTTAAAAAAACAGACAATGTGATTTTCTGGATTTTTTTTTCTCAGTTTGTCTCCCATAGTTGAGATCTACCTATGATGTAAATTACAGACGCCTCTCATCTTTTTAAGTGGTGGAACTTGCACTATTGCTGACTGACTAAATACTTTTTTGCCCCACTGTAAATCAGATTCTTATGATCGGTCAGGACCACAATGCGGTGCTTAGCTCCCTCAAGCCAATGTCGCCACTCCTCAAACGCCCACTTCATAGCCAACAACTCCCGATTGCCGACATCATAATTGTGCTCCGCAGGCGAAAACTTTCTGGAAAAAAAAAGCACACGGTTTCATCAAAGAACCATCAGACTCCCTCTGAGATAAAACGGCCCCTGCCCCAATCTCAGAAGCGTCGACCTCAACCTGAAAAGGAAGAGAAACATCCGGTTGACGCAACACAGGGGCAGAAGTAAATCGGCGTTTAAGCTCCTGAAAGGCCTCAACAGCCTCAGAGGACCAATTCGTCACATCAGCGCCTTTCTTCGTCAAATCAGTAAGGGGCTTAACCACACTGGAAAAGTTGGCAATGAAACGGCGATAGAAATTAGCAAAGCCCCAAAATTTTTGAAGACCCTTCACAGATGTGGGTTGGATCCAGTCATGAATAGCTTGGACCTTAACAGGATCCATTTCTATAGACGAGGGAGAAAAAATAAAACCCAAAAAAGAGACCTTCTGAACTCCGAATAGGCACTTAGACCCCTTCACAAATAAAGCATTATCACGAAGGATCTGGAATACCATCCTGACCTGCTTCACATGAGACTCCCAATCATCGGAAAAAAATCAAAATATCATCCAAATATACGACCATGAATTTATCAAGATAATTGCGGAAAATATGCATGAAAGACTGGAACACAGTTGGAGCATTAGAGAGCCCAAATGGCATCACAAGGTATTCAAAATGGCCTTCGGGCTTATTAATTACAGTTTTCCATTCGTCACCCTGTTTAATATGAACAAGATTATATGCCCCTCGGAGGTCAATCTTAGTAAACCAACTAGCCCCCTTAATCTGAGCAAACAAATCAGTAAGCAAAGGCAAGGGGTATTGGAATTTGACCGTGATCTTATTAAGAAGACGATAATCAATACAGGGTCTCAAGGAGCCATCCTTCTTAGCAACAAAAAAGAAACCCGCTCCCAATGGTGACGAAGAGGGCCGAATAATCAAGTTAATAGCACAATCACAGTCCCTATGTGGAGGAAGGGAACTGGACTTGGGCTCATCAAATACATCCTGGAAATCCGACAAAAACTCAGGGACCTCAGAAGAGGGGGAAGAGGAAATTGACATCAAAGGAATGTCACTATGTACTCCTCGACAACCCCAACTAGTCACCGACATAGTTTTCCAATCCAACACCGGATTATGTTCCTGTAACCATGGAAATCCCAGTACAACAACATCATGCAGGTTATGCAACACCAGAAAACGGCAATCTTCCTGATGTGCAGGAGCCATGTACATAGTCATCTGTGTAGAGTACTGAGGTTTATCCTTGGCCAAGGGTGTAGCATCAATGCCCCTCAAAGGAATAGGGCTCTGCAAAGGCTGCAAGGAAAAACCACAGCACCTGGCGAATTCTAAGTCCATTAAGTTCAGGGCAGCGCCTGAATCCACAAATGCCATGACCGAAAAGGACGACAATGAGCAAATCAGGGTCACAGATAAGAGAAATTTAGGCTGTATAGTACTAATGGTAACAAACCTAGCGACTCTCTTAGTACGCTTAGGGCAATCAGAGATAACATGAGCCGAATCACCACAGTAAAAACACAGCCTATTCTGACGTCTGAATTCCTGCCGTTCTATTCTAGTCAAAATCCTATCACATTGCATAGGTTCAGGACTTTGCTCAGAGGATACTGCCATATGGTGCAAAGCTTTGCGCTCGCGCAGACGCCGATCAATCTGAATGGCTAGAGACATAGAATCGCTCAAACCGGCAGGCGTAGGAAAGCCCACCATAACATCTTTAAGGGTTTCAGAGCGGAATTCACAACAGGTTAGGCTTGTGATGAAGACTGGTAAAGTTTGGAATGAGGTGGGACATTATTGTGTGAAGTTCACAGGTAGTGAGGCAAAGTGTTCAGCTGAGAGGAGGGAGGGGGGACTGGTGGATGCAGGAAAGAACTGAAAGTACTGAATAGCTGTTTAGGGTTGTGAGACAGGTTTGATATAAGGGATGAGAAGTCAGTTTGTTTTGCTGCAGTCAGAATTTGCACAGCATTTTACAACTTCTGTTACTGGACAAGCAACTCCGTTCCCTTTCTTTGGCAGTCGTGCAACAGTACGCTTTATAGATGAGGGCCAGAAAGAACATGTGGATGGCAAGACCTGCATTAAGATGCTTCTGCTCCTCTTTCGCCACCTTAGCATCACACAGTACAGCCCTCAGTGGTGGCACCCTAATTAACATTTTTCTTCTTCACATCACAACCCTCCAAGCTCCCAACTGACTGTTGGGAACCACAGATGGTTGAGTCTGCACATCTATTCACACATTGTATGCCATGGGCATAGAGAGTGTACTCTAAAGATCCACAGAGTCAAGAGGAGGAAATCATCTGCACCGATGGACAAATTGTTTCTCATTTTGATCCATGGCCGAATGAAGTTTTGTCCGAGCATAAATCAAACCTCGTCAACAGACATTAACCCTGTTGGTTGAAGGTGACAAGACTCAGATATTTGAAGTGCATGGACTGTACTGTGCTGTCAAGGCAGGAAGAGGAGGAGGGTGACTCTCAGGGCGAGGAGTAGGAGAACAGAGGATGACGATGAGGTAGTAGATCACACTTGATCTACATGCAGTTGAGTAACTCAGCAGAGGAGGAAGAAGACGAGGTTACACAGAGTTATGCAACCACGACAACCAATACATCCTGAGGCCCAACTCTGGCAGTGGACAGCAGCGTTCGCGGTTCGGCAGTTGGCTATCTTGGGTCTTTTTTTCAGACCGACAAAAATCTAAAGAAAATCACGTTATCTGTCAACTTTTTTAAAAACACCCCAGTAGAGTAAAAAAATAAAATACCATATTTTTTGGACTATAAGACGCATCAGACCATAAGACGCACCCCAAATTTTCAGAAGGAAAATAGGGGAAAAATAATGTGTCAAATGGGGGCCTGTCTTACATTCTGAATTCAGCTTACTAGGGAAGGGATCGGCATAGGTGGAGGAGTGGTCACGGGTCGCTCGGTGATCCAGGCTGGTGTGGTGGCCTCCGGGAAATCCCATCCCAAGTTGGTGCAGTGGAAATGCTTTATGCAGGGGCAGTGGTGATGGCTCTGTGTTGGGGCAGTGGCGGTGGCTCTGTGCTGGGGCTGGAGCTCTGTGCTGGGGCAGGGGCTCTGCTAGGTGAGGGGGGCTGTGCTCCGGTGCAGTAGCAGCGGCTCTCTGTGCTCGGGGGGGCTCCACCAGCATTTCATCAAAGCCCGGGAACAAGGCCTCCGGGGAAGATGGCCGCCGGGTCGGGGGAGGCGCATGCTCAGATTCAAATCTGAGATCTCGGGACGAGGGCAGAGAAAGTACTGCAGTATGCAGGCGCCGGGAAAGGTCAGAGAGGCTCAGCGCCTGCGCACTGCAGTACGTTGCTCTGCCCTCAACAGGGCAGACAAAGTATGCCGGAGCCGCAGCGTGAAGACAAGAAGAGGACGTCATCCTATGAAGATGGGAGGCCCCGGACCGCCCTTCCAGGTGAGTATAATCTAACCTCTTTTTCTCTTTTTCTCATCTTTCAGGATACATCTGAGGCTTATCTACAGCTTTACAGAATGCTGTAGATAAGCCCCTAATGCCGGTGGGCTTAGCTCACCTTTGATTTTGGGGGTGACAGGTTCCCTTTAATATGGGAATGTCATTGTGCTAAAATGCAGACTAGCGCATGTCGCCAACCACCGTCCACCCCATCAACCGCATCTTCTGATTCTTCCTCCCTCACCGTGGCAAGTGTTGTCACACAGGTCTCCAGCCGAAAAAACTCCACTTGTTTACCCCCGACAGTTGGGGTGATTGAGAGCCTGTCAGCTGATATGGAATTGGACACGCCTGCTATTTTTGATTGATCTTACATACCAAGCACACCCCATCTTTCTCAATCCACCATAACATCCCCACCTGCACCTCTCACAGTCCAGCAGCTTGTCGTGTAAACAGATGTGTTTTAGAGAGTACCTCAAAATGTCCAAGTTGTGGTTATACTCCTAATTTCATGGGGGACAAAGGGTAAGTGTGGTGAGTCATCTAGGTAGGAGATTGAACTGAGCTGGACAAAGTCCAGATCAGGGGTGTTACCATCTTTGTGTGTCTCAGAGTTTGAAAGTTGTGAGAGGCCACGAGAACTGGCTAGAGATAGAAGCTGGGATGCAGTTGGGGAGGTGGGGCTGTTGAAGTCTCCCAGATTAAGAGTTTTCAATTCTGATGACATAAAGTATGGCCGCAACGCATAAAAAAAGTCAAGGAAGTCGGTTGGTGAGCCTGGGGGCCGGTATATGACTGCTACTCTGAGGAAGACTGGATGGAACACCCTGATGGTGTGAACCACAAAAGAAGATCATACAGTGGCATATACCGCTGCACGGCCAGCTCTACCCTACCTACTGTATCCTCACCCATCCCTTGTAGATTGTGAGCCCTCGCGGGCAGGGTCCTCTCTCCTCCTGTACCAGTTGTGACTTGTATTGTTCAAGATTATTGTACTTGTTTTATTATGTATACCCCTGCTCACATGTAAAGCGCCATGGAATAAATGGCGCTATAATAATAATAATAATAATATACACATATTCCATGTGTTGTAATCTGGACGTGGATAAGCGGTACGCTCACTATTACTTTTCTGAGAACTAATTATTGTGAACAGCCTGCGGCCTCCCCGGATGATTCATCACCCAATCATGTCATTGTTTGGACGATAGGGGCAGCACTTTATGTAGTGAAAATTACTTTCAATACCAGCGCCACATAAAGGTCTTTGAAAGCCCATGGCAAAGCAATATATGGGCCTTTCCCTTTTTTTAAATAAGGAGATGGAAGTCTATAACATATAGTTACATTTAGAAGTTAAAAATTATTCATCTAGGATAAATCTACCGTAATAATTATTTCTACAAGCAACAATTACAACAATCTTTTGTAAACTTCCCAGAAGTGCACAAATAGAAGTGCAACATACTTTAGGTCCAAATAACTCATCTTAATTAACCCAAAGGTTATGTTCTCATTGGACCCAGGGCAGTTATTCGTAATCAAATCCACAGTGTCACAGTGTTGTTTTCCACACCGAGGGCTCCTACTCACCTGCGAGAAACTCGGATGCAGCTGCACGCTCCGCTCCTGAGTGCCGGGTGCAGTGTCGGGCATTGACGTGCGAGACTCATCCGAGTGTCTCGCAGGTGAGTATGAGCCCTTAATTGGGTTGTTTAAAACGATAGTCAAAATAAGCAATTCCTACGGATTAATCCTGCTTATTCATCATTGTCAATGGTAGTGTCCACATGTCTCCCTGCTGACCCCTTTTTGATTGCTCACCAGTCTCTGCTCATTATGCATGTCACTATTATTGTCTGCATCTGATTACATATCTGATCCTGCTCACCCTTGAGTATATGTGAACTATTTTCTCCCAGCTTTACCAGCATGTCTCCTTATCTTTCTTTCTGTACTATGATGTTTACTGCATTTTATATTTGCATGTAATATTGGTCTAATAGAATTATCTATAATTTTTACTTTTGGTGATTTCCCTGTACTCCGTTCTCCTTTCTGTTTAAATTGGGTTGTTGCAGAAATATTAAATCTACTGTAAGGCTATGTTCACACTTTGTGTATTTGCAGCGTTTTTTTCTTTCTGCTTTTTTTAAGGCTACGTTGACATTTGCATTGTGCGGTGCTGCGTCGGCGACGCAACGCACAACGCAAACAAGAACGCATGCAAAACGCATTGTTTTGTGACGCATGCGTCCTTTTTTGGCATGATTTTGGACGCAAAAAAAATGCAACTTGCTGCGTCCTCTGCGCCCTGACGCTTGTGCCAAAAATGACGCATGCGTCACAAAACGCAATACAACGCATGTCCATGCGCCCCCATGTTAAATATAGGAGCGCATGACGCATGCGTCGCTATGCGTCGCCGAACCTGCGCCCGACGCAACGCAAATGTGAACGTAGCCTAATGCAAATTTTCAGCTGTGTTTCACAGTACCTGCAAAGTCAATGCGATTTCTAAAAACACATGCACACACGTTGTTGTTTTTCCTAACTTGGTTTTTGCAAATGCAGCATGTCACTTCTTTCAACATTTTTGGAGAGTTTTCAACCATTGAAAGCAATGGGTTGTGCAAAAAATGCTGCAAAAAGTAAAAAGCGTAGGTATCAGGCTATGCTACGTTTTTGGTGCCAAAATCTGTTGAAGTTTAAGCAGGTTTTTTTTTATGCACTAAACTTTATCAGCATGCACAAGATACAAATGTACCCTGACAAGAACACAGTAAAAAAAGCCACAAAAAAAGGCAGAAAAAACTAATCAAGACCTACTTTTTGTAAGCAGCTGAAACACAGCTTAAACTTGTCATTAAAAAAAACCACGCTGCAGAAATGCACCGTGTGAACATAGCCTAAATATCCCAGGCATAAATTGGCAGGGTCCAGATGTCACATCTGCAGCAACACCCAATTTATAATGGCAATTTTCTCTTCAGCACATGGATGGCAAGTTAAAGAACCTCATCCCTTCACAAGTTTCCAGTTTTCAGCTTTTTTCATATTCATCATGTGATGCACTGGAAAGCAAGGTAAAACAATTTCAAGTGCGTTGAAATTGCAAAATAAGTGTAATTCCACAATTGTTTTGTTTTTTTATTTACCATATTCATTATAGTTATAAACTGCTGTGAATCATCTATAGAAGTTCCAAAAATAATGGTGGAGTTCCAAAAATAATGGCGGTCCCTATGAAATGTGCATGTTTTGTCCTTCAGATGAAGTTTTCTGAATTTTGTGATCATAACCTCATCACCATGATATGTCTACAGGCAATATACAACAATAAATGTCATGGTTCTGGGTTCACCCCTGAGCCTGTGCTTTGTGGTCGGATTTTCTCACCGCTAAGCCACAGCAGATATGCCTTTGCTCCGGGTATTCCGTTATTTGTGAATCTATTGCTTCAGTCTTTTTTAGGGTAACAGGTATTTTCATTTATTCATTTGCATGCTCTATCACCTTTCGGATGCAGCTTTTTATACTTTCCCACTGCTGGTATTTCCTACTGGTGATAGTCTCATTTGGATGTCCACCCATACTGCTGTAATTTAAGCCTGTCAGTGAAAAACATAAAGTCCGAAACACGTCCGGCGTGCAGGGGATGTTTTCCCTTTGAGACTCTATGATATTTTTGTTTTTAACTTTTTACAAACTGGATTAAATAAAAGAACAAAACTTGAATTTTTATGGAAATCACCTGGTGCTGGTTTTTTTTGCCCCTATTTTCTACTAGCCTTCTCCTTCTGTACACTGAAATTTTGGTATTCACTTACTTTTGTTCATATAAACATTTAACCAACTGTGGTTTAATAGTTGCTAACAATATCCCTTTATCAGGATATAAATTATGTGATTGTGTATATTATATATGGAAAGGATAGCTTGATGTAAATTAAGTTATTGTGTATAGTATATATAGAAATGATAGCTTTTCAGATACATTTTTTTAAAAATAAACAAAAATTGTATTTAAAATGTACAGAAATGCCAGGATGAATGTATAAACTGTCCACTAGACATTAGATTGCTCCAGATAATGCTTTACTAATGCTAATGTAGATTTTACATGACAGCTGGGGGAACATTTAAATGTAGGGTTTTTAATATGTGTAGCTTACTGAGGGAATTAAGTCAGGGAAACCAGATCAGCATACATCTGGGAAGGCACATGTCAGAATGATGTTGTTGAAATGATAAGCCAGCTCCTTTACTCCATTGCATTTGTTGTGAACTGGCCTCCAGCAGGTCTCATCCTCCAGTGTGTAGCATGAAGTGACTGCCTTTTCACACACAATTTTCTGTTTACTGTGTAGGTATGCTATTAGGTTATGAGTTTTCGCTGCGTTTTCCCGCTCAGAAATGGGCCAAAAACGCTATGGAATCCTTACGCAAGCTTATTCAATGACATTCCTGAAGTGTGCACATGATCAGTAAATTTCTGTGCGTATTTGGAGTGCGGTGGTTTTTTTTGGAAGCATGTCAGTTCTTTTTGCGTTTCTGCAGCATTTCTGCACCCATTGACTTCAATTGAGTCAGTCAAATCCACAGCAAAAAAGCAGGTATAAAAACGTTTGCGGATTTGCTGAGTTTTTGTTTCGGGTTTTACCGGCTTCCTATGGTGTTTCCCACACTGTCATCTGTGTGACAGCGTGGGGAACACCGGCGCGGTGATTCTTATCGGCGGTAACACTACCGTTGATATTGTCGGTCACAGCACTGCAGGATCATGCTGTCTGATGTCAGGGTGACCCCGCAGCTGTGACTGTCACCCGCGGCAATGCTACTGCAGACTGTCGGTCAGAGCGCTATGGGATCATGCTGTCCAATGTCAACTTGACCCCGCAGTTGTGACTGACTCCCGCGGTAACGCTACTGCAGACTGTCGGTCACAGCGCTATGGGATCATGCTGTCCAATGTCAGCATGACCCCGCAGCTGTGACTGTCACCCGCGGTAACGCTACTGCCGACTGTTGGTCACAGCGCTATGGGATCATGCTGTCCGATGTCAGCGTGACCCCGCAGCTGTGACTGTCTCCCGCAGTAACGCTACTGTAGACTATCAGCCGGGGGCGCGGCCTCGGGAGGGGGAGGCCAATCCTTGCAGTTGGTGCCGGGCAGGTCACGTGGAGATCCTGCTGACCCCCATCCGGGGGTGGTACCATTGGGGGCTTATTTAAAAAAGGGATATGGCAGTTGCTGAGTGTCTCAGACCCATTTTTTCAAATGGAGTCATTGGAGCAAGAAGCACCGCAGCTGCAAAATCGGTAGCAGCCTCAGCCCATAGAAGAGATTCATGTTACCTCCCAGCGGTGATCTAGTAGCAGTAGTCGCGCTGGCAGAGCCAAAAGCATTCAGAAGTCGAGCAAGTCCTCAGGCCGTAAAACATCGCTGGCCAGGAAGGACCCCCCACTAACTACGGTACCGTGTACTACACTTCTGGGTAAATGATCTACGTGAAAGTTCACTTAGTGATCCTCTGCCCCTCTTTTATGCTCCCTTTCTCTTGACTAGGGGAGAAAATGTTCTACCAAGGCCAAACACAGGGAATGCGGCGAGTGTGGGGAACCACTCTCGGATAGTTATGAGAAAAGGTTGTGCAAACCTTGCAAACAACACATAATAGAGGAGGAGGCCCCTGACCTTACGTCTACCTTAAGAGATATGGTTAGACAAGAAATTAGGGGTTCTGTTAAGTCCCGGAAAAAGGGGAAAAAAATTAGATCCCCAGTGTCGGATTTTAGTTCAGACTCGGGCGACCTAAGCTCAGATTCCTCTCCATCTTCCTCTTCATGGATGCTGAATCGGGTAACTCCTGCTTACCACTAGATAAAGTTAATCGGCTGGTTAAAGCAGTAAATAACACAATGGGGATTGAGGAGCCCCAGTCAGAGTGGTCCATGCAGGACATAATGTTTAAGGGGGTTGGATAAAAAATCCCGTTGGTCTTTCCCAGTGATTGATAAAATAAATGCTTTAATTACAAGGGAGTGGAAGAAACCTGAGAGGAAAGGATCGCTCCCACCAGCGTTTAAGAGGAGGTATCCGTTTGAGGAAGAGGCATCACCCTCATGGGATAAAGCCCCGAGGCTAGATGCGGCAGTAGCCAAAGCGTGTAAAAAGACTTCGCTATCATTTGAAGATCTAGGCAATCTAAAAGACCTGTTAGACAGAAAGGCTGACGTTTTTCTTAAGGGTACTTGGGAGACGGCAGCAGGATCCCTGAGACCAGCAATTGCAGCTACTTGTACAGCACGGTCGCTAATGGTGTGGCTTAACATAAAAACAAATTCCTAGAAATTAGATCTTATCCTCCCTTCCTATAATTCAGGATGCAGCAGCTTTCCTTTCAGACGCTTCGGCGGATTCGGAGAAATTGGCAGCTAGATCTTCTGCCCTTTCTAATGCAGCCCGTAGTGCTCTATGGATAAAGTGTTGGCCTGGAGATTTGCAGGCCAGATCAAAATTATGTGGCATCCCCTGTGAGGGGGCACACTTGTTTGAGTCAGTGCTGGATGAACTGTTAGAAAAAGCAGGCGATAATAAAAAACGATTTCCCTTTCTAGGAAGACCCTCATACAGACGGGAATACAATAAAGGATGGTTCAACCGCAAAAGATCAAATAGAGACAGATCCAGATATGACAGTAACAGGAAAAGAGGTAGAGGATATATGTTTTACACCTCTCGGGACTATAAAAAACCTCAATGACTGCTGGACCTGGTGGGGGGAAGACTTTCAACCTTCTACTCTGCCTGGTTGAAAATTTCCAATAGCCCGTGGATCCTCAGCATTATTGCAGATGGTCTAAAGTTCGAGTTCCAAAGGATTCCTCAGGACAAATTTTGTCTAACACCCATTCGTTCTTCTGCAGAACAATTGGCACTAGAATCGGAAGTCCAGGAACTTCAGCAAAAAGGAGTGCTGATTAAAGTGTTCACAATACAGAGAGGTAAGGGGTTTTATTCCCCCCTCTTCCTGATAAAAAAAACCTGATGGGTCCTTCCGCACCATCATTAACTTAAAAGGCCTCAATAAATTTCTGCTGGTTCCTTCCTTCAAAATGGAGTCTGTAAAGACGGCAATAAAACTTATGTTTAACAGTTGCTTCATGGTTGTCTTAGATTTGAAAATCGCCTACTATCATGTCCCAATACACGCAGACCACCAACAATTTCTTAGAGTGGCAGCTTCAATTGGTACAATAGAGCACTTCCAATACCGAGCACTTCTTTTTGGTGTCGTGGTTGCACCTCGTGTATTCACTAAAATAATGGTAAAGCTCATGGCGCACCTTCATGAACAGGACATCTTAATAGTTCCCTATTTAGATGACTTATTAATCGTGGGACATTCGGAATCACTGCACTGACCAGTTAGCAAAGGTGACTTCAATGTTGCAGGAGTTGAGTTGGATCATTAATTTTAAAAAATCCCGTTTACAACCCTCTAAAGTACAGGAGTTTTTGCATCTTGTCATAGATTCAAGTAGGCAGGAATGTCGTCTTCCAGATGCAAAAGTGGATAGGATCCAACAACTAGTAACTAAAGTGATTAAAAAACCTTCAGTCTCTATAAGAAGAGCAATGTCACTGTTAGGATCACTCACATCGTGTATCACTACGGTCCTCTGGGCCCAATATTACACCAGAACACTACAGTGGGACATATTACGTAACACCCGTCACTTGTCAGGTCACCTTGATATTTTTTCACTGTCCACTGAATCTATACAATCCTCACATTGGTGGACACATATACCAAATTTACGTAGAGGTGTTCCCTGGACAAACGATGTGTCCCGAATAGTAACTACAGATGCTAGTCCCAGGAGATGGGGAGCGCACATGGAAAATAATTGGGTCCAGGGACTATGGTCTCAATCTGAGCAGAATTCATCATCCAACCTAAAAGAATTATTAGCGGTAGAACGCGCTTTAAATAAATTTCTTAAACCCTACAGGGTAGACATGTCAGATTTTTTTCAGACAACCAGGTGACCGTAGCCTATATTAACCACCAAGGAGGTACTCGGTCAGGTTTGTTAATGGATGTTGCGGATCGTATTTTTCAGATGGCCAAAAATCATCTACTATCTCTTACGGCTCTTCACATAAAAGGAAAGCTCAATGTCATGGCCGACTACCTAAGCCGCAACAAACTCGGACAGGGAAATTGGACATTGAATCAGACCATCTGCAACCAGATTGTACAATTATGGTGGTGCCCAGACATAGACCTTTTCGCAAGCAAGGAAAACAGACAGTTACATCGATTCTGCTCCTTAAACCCCAGGGAAAACCCATATGCAGTGGACACTCTCCTAATCTCATGGCACTTCAATCTCGCTTATGCCTTTCCCCCTCTAAACTTAATTCCGTTAGTTCTGAGGAAGATACGGGAAGACAGGGCCCGGGTAATCATGATAGCCCCGTTCTGACCCAGAAGGTCATGGTTTCCATGGCTGAGGAAGATGTCCATTTCCCAGCCTTGGATTTTCCCAGAAATACCAGATTTCCTCTCCCAGGGCCCAATTCTCCATCCACGAGTCGCCAATTTACATTTAGCGGCGTGGAATTTGAGAGGTCATTACTAAAGGCGAAGGTGTTTTCTCGAGACCTAGTAAATACATTACTAAAGAGTAGAAAAGTGTCTACGACAAACATTTATGTCAGACTTTGGAAGAAATTCTTAGAGGTCTCAGGGGCACATATTAGCCAAAAAATTTGTAATAAAAATTTTTTGGAATTCCTACAAAAAGGATTAGAAATGGGTTTAGCCACAAGCACTCTCAGGGTTCAAGTGTCGGCTCTGGGGGCGCTGTACAATAGTAAGTTATCCAGTGATCACTGGATATCTAGGTTTTTCAAGGCTGTAACTAGGTCAAGGCCAGTCATTAAGCAAAAATTGGCTCCATGGCACCTAAATTTTGTCCTCTCAGCTCTAATGGAAGCTCCATTTGAACCTATTGATACTGTCACAGTTAAATTCCTATCTTTTAAAATGGCCCTTTTAGTCGCGCTAAGGCTACTTTCACACTAGCATCGGCCCGTCGCAGTGCGTTAGGCCGACGTACCAACGCATCCTGTCTCAACACTGCACAACGGTGGCAGTGGATGCATTATTACAACGCATCCGCTGCCCCATTGTGAGCTGCGGGGAGGAGGGGGCGGAGTTCCAGCCGCGCATGCGCGGTCAGAAACGGCGGACACGACGCACCAAAATACGTTACAAGCAACGTTTTTTGGTGCCGACGGTCCGACGCAACCGTCGCAAGACGGTTCCGACGTGTGGCAATGCGTCGCTAATACAAGCCTATGGAGAAAAAACGCATCCTGCAGACAACTTTGCAGGATACGTTTTTTCTGCAAAACGATGCATTGCGACGGAGGCCAAACGACGCTAGTGTGAAAGTAGCCTTACATCCGCAAGAAGGGTTAGCGATCTACAAGCCCTGTCTAGACAGCCTCCATACATGCAGTTCAGAGAAGATAGTCATTTTGAAACCTGATCCTCTTTACCTTCCAAAAGTAGCTTCAAAATTTCATAGATTACAAGAAGTTGTTCTACCTTCATTTTGTTCTAATTCCAACAATGATAAAGAACGAAAATTCCATTCTCTAGATGTGAGAAGGTGTCTTCTCAGATATATTTCGGCTACTAACTCTTGGAAGAAAGATAATCCTCTATTTGTATCCTTTCAGGGAGTTAGAATTAGAGTGTCCAAAAACACATTAGCTAGATGAATCATGGAGGCAATTTCATTAGCTTATTCAGCAGGTGGTGTACAAATCCCGGAAGGTATTAAAGCTCACTCCACTCGAGCCATGGCTACTTCCTGGGTGGAGAGATCAGAGGTGTCGATTGAAGACATTTGTAAGGCGGCCACATGGTCTTCTCCATCTACTTTTCTTAAAGGGAATCTTGCCTTGCGCAGGCGTGTACTATGGAGGACAGAGAATGAACTTCAATCCAATATTGCAGCCAGCAGGTAAGGAAAGGGTGAATCAAACACCCGAAAACCCCGCCTCTATGGCTGAAGATTGTTCCCTCCAAATTCAGGTGACAGAGTCCCTTTAAACACTATAGACTAGATCTGGGTAGCTCCTCCGATCTCAAGTTTGGGAGAAAGGTGCTTGAAGCAGTTGTCCCTCCCTAGTCTCTTTTACTTCTCTGAAAGTCTCTGGTGCTGCTGTCATGGCGACTGAATAAATACGTAAGCTACTTACCGGTAGCAGTGTTTTTCAGGAGCCCATGACAGCACCCTTGTATTCCCTACCCTATTTCTCGTATGGGTCAACACCTTCTTTTCATTAAGTCCTAAGTATTTTTTCACCGGGTTTAACCCCTTAACGACCGCCGATACGCCTTTTAACGGCGGCTGTTAAGGGTACTTAAACCACAGCGCCGTTAATTAACGGCGCTGTGGAAAAAGTGAATAGCGCCCCCGAGAGTCGGATTTTCTCTGGGGTCTCGGTTGCCGGGGGTAGCCGAGACCCCAGAGAACATGATTCGGGTTTTTTTTTTACCGACCCCCAAATTGCGATCGCCGGTAATTAACCGTTTACCGGCGATCGCAAACAAAAAAAAAAACGCGATTTCCCTTTTAATTTCTCTGTCCTCCAATGTGATCGAACATCAGAGGATAGAGAAATGGGGTCCCCGATAGCCCCCCGATACTCACCTGTCTCCCCCGGTGCTCCTCGTGGCTCCCGATGGGTGCCGCCATCTTTTTCCGGCAAAAAAATGGCGGGCGCAGTGCATCGGCATCGGGAGGATCTTTGGGGTCTCGGCTGCCGGGGGTAGCCGAGACCCCAAAGAACATGATCGGGGTCGGTTTTTACCGACCCTGTTTTGCGATTCCCGGTAATTAACTGTTTACCGGCGGTCGCAAAAAAAAAAAAGGGATCTGTCTTTCTCTGTCCTCTGATGTGATCGCACATCAGAGGACAGAGAAATAGGGGGATTTGGGGACCCTATTATACTTACCGGTGTCCCTGGGTCCTCTTGCGTCCTCTCCTGCCCGCCAGATTCTTAATCGGAAAAGAAAATGGCGGGCGCACTGGGCGCCTTCTGCCGCCATCTGCCGGCCGGCAGGAGAAAGGAGTTGGGGCTAAATTTAGGGTTAGAGCTAGGGTTAGGCTTCTTTCACACTTGCGTCGGTACGGGGCCGTCGCAATGCGTCGGCCTGACGTACTGATGCACGTTGTTAAAATTGTGCACAAAGTGGGCAGCGGATGCAGTTTTTCAACGCATCCGCTGCCCAGTCTATGTCCTGGGGAGGAGGGGGCAGAGTTACGGCCACACATGCGCGGAAATGGCGGACGCGACGTACAAAAAAAAGGTTAGATTGAACTTTTTTTTTGTGACGACGGTCCGGCAAAACACAACGGATCCAGTGCATGACGGACGCGTCTTGTGGCCATCCGTCAGCAATACAAGTCTATGGGTAAAAAAAGGCATCCTGCGGGCACATTTGCAGGATCTGTTTTTTGTCCAAAACGACGGATTGCGACGGATGCCACACGACGCAAGTGTGAAAGTAGCCTTAGGGTTGGGGCTAAAGCTAGGGTTAGGGTTGGGGCTAAATTTAGGGTTAGGGCTAAAGTTAGAATTAGGGATAGGGTTGGGGCTAAAATTAGGGTTAGGGCTAGGATTAGGGTTGGGGCTAAAGTTAGGGTTAGGGCTAGGGTTGGGGATAAAGTTAGGGTTGGGGCTAAAGTTATGGTTAGGGCTAGGGTTGGAGCTAAAGTTAGGGCTAGGGTTGCAGCTAAAGTTAGGGTTAGAGTTGGGATTAGCGTTAGGGTTTGGATTAGGGTTGGTATTAGGGTTAGGGTTGGCATTAGGGTTACGTTTTGGATTAGGGTTAAGGTTAGGGTTGGGATTAGGGTTTGGGGTGTATTGGGGTTAGGGTTGAGGTTAGAGTTGAGATTAGGATTAGGGGTGTGTTGGATTTAGGGTTTTGATTAGGGTTATGGTTAGGGTTGAGATTAGGGTTGTTTTGGGGTTAGGGTTGTGATTATCGTTAGGGTTGTGATTAGAATTATGGATCGGGTTGGAATTAGGGTTAGGGGTGTGTTGGGGGTTAAGGTTGGAGTTAGAATTGGGGGGTTTCCACTGTTTAGGTACATCAGGGGGTCTCCAAACACGACAGCCAATTTTGCGCTCAAAAAGTCAAATGGTGCTCCCTCCCTTCTGAGCTCTGCCGTGCGCCAAACAGTGGTTTACCCCCACATATGGGGCATCAGCGTACTCGGGATAAATTGGACAACAACTTTTGGGGTCCAATTTCTCCTGTTACTCTTGTAAAAATAAAAACTTGGGGGCTAAAAAATCTTTTGTGGAAAAAAAAATATTTTTTATTTTCACGACTCTGCATTATAAACTTTTGTGAAGCACTTGTGCATTCAAAGTTCTCACCACACATTTAGATAAGTTCCTTGGGGGGTCTAGTTTCCAAAGTGGGGTCACTTGTGGGGGGTTTCTACATTTAGGTACATCAGGGGCTCTGCAAACGCAACATAACACCTGCAGACCATTCTATCAAAGTCTGCATTCCAAAACAAGGCTCCTTCCCTTCCGAGCTCTGCCGTGCGCCCAAACAGTGGTTTACCCATACATATGGGGTACCAGCATACTCAGGACAAATTGGACAACAACTTTTGGGGTCCAATTTCTTTTGTTACCCTTGTGAAAATAAAAACTTCGGGGCTAAAAAAAATTTTTTGTGGAAAATGAACTTCTGTGAAGCACTTGGGAATTCAAAGTTCTCACCACACATCTAGATAAGTTCCATGGGGGTTTAGTTTCCAAAATGGTGTCACTTGTAGGGGGTTTCCACTGTTTAGGCACATCAGGTCCTTTCCAAACGCGACATGGCGTCCGATCTCAATTCCAGCCAATTCTACATTGAAAAAGTAAAACGGCACTCCTCTTCCAAGCTCTGCGGTGCACCCAAACAGTGGTTTACCCCCACATATGGGGTATCGACGTACTCAGGAAAAATTGCACAACAACTTTTGTGGTCTAATTTCTCCTGTTACCCTTGTGAAAATAAAAATTTGGGGGCAAAAAGATCATTTTTGTAGAAAAAATGCGATTTTTTTATTTTCACGGCTCTACGTTATAAACTTCTGTGAAGCACTTGGGGGTTCAAAGTGCTCACCACACATCTAGATAAGTTCCTTAAGGGGTCTAGTTTCCAAAATCGTGTCACTTGTGGGGGGTTTCTACTGTTTTGGCACATCAGGGGCTCTCCAAATGCAACATGGCGTCCAGTCTCAATTCCAGCCAATTCTACATTGAAAAAGTAAAACGGCACTCCTCTTCTGAGCTCTGCCGTGCGCCCACACAGTGGTTTACCCCCACATATGGGGCATCAGTGTACTCGGGATAAATTGGACAACAACTTTTGTTGTCTAATTTCTCCTGTAACCCTTGTGAAAATAAAAACTTGGGGGCTAAAAAATCTTTTTTGTGGAAAAAAAAAATATTTTTTATTTTCACGACTCTGCATTATAAACTTCTGTGAAGCACTTGTGCATTTAAAGTTCTCACCACACATTTAGATAAGTTCCTTGGGGGGTCTAGTTTCCAAAGTGGGGTCACTTGTGGGGGGTTTCTACATTTAGGTACATCAGGGGCTCTGCAAACGCAACATAACACCTGCAGACCATTCTATCAAAGTCTGCATTCCAAAACAAGGCTCCTTCCCTTCTGAGCTCTGCCGTGCGCCCAAACAGTGGTTTACCCACACATATGGGGTACCAGCATACTCAGGACAAATTGGACAACTTTTGGGGTCCAATTTCTTTTGTTACCCTTGTGAAAATAAAAACTTCGGGGCTAAAAAAAATTTTTTGTGGAAAATGAACTTCTGTGAAGCACTTGGGAATTCAAAGTTCTCACCACACATCTAGATAAGTTCCATGGGGGTTTAGTTTCCAAAATGGTGTCACTTGTAGGGGGTTTCCACTGTTTAGGCACATCAGGTCCTTTCCAAACGCGACATGGCGTCCGATCTCAATTCCAGCCAATTCTACATTGAAAAAGTAAAACGGCACTCCTTCTCTTCCAAGCTCTGCGGTGCACCCAAACAGTGGTTTACCCCCACATATGGGGTATCGACGTACTCAGGAAAAATTGCACAACAACTTTTGTGGTCTAATTTCTCCTGTTACCCTTGTGAAAATAAAAATTTGGGGGCAAAAAGATCATTTTTGTAGAAAAAATGCGATTTTTTATTTTCACGGCTCTACGTTATAAACTTTTGTGAAGCACTTGGGGGTTCAAAGTGCTCACCACACATCTAGATAAGTTCCTTAAGGGGTCTAGTTTCCAAAATGGTGTCACTTGTGGGGGGTTTCTACTGTTTTGGCACATCAGGGGCTCTCCAAATGCAACATGGCGTCCAGTCTCAATTCCAGCCAATTCTACATTGAAAAAGTAAAATGGCACTCCTCTTCCGAGCTCTGCGGTGCACCCAAACAGTGGTTTACCCCCACATATGGGGTATCGACGTGTTCAGGAGAAATTGCATAACAAAATTTATGGTTACATTTCTGTTTTTACACATGTGAAAATAAAAAAAAATGGTTCTGAATTAAAATGTTTGCAAAAAAAAGTTAAATGTTAATTTTTTCCTTCCACATTGTTTTAGTTCCTGCGAAGCACGTAAAGGGTTAATAAACTTCTTGAATGTGGTTTTGAGCACCTTGAGGGGTGCAGTTTTTAGAATGGTGTCACACTTGGTTGTTTTCTATCATATAGACCCCTCAAAATGACTTCAAATGTGATGTGGTCCCTAAATAAAAATGGTGTGGCAAAAATGAGAAATTGCTGGTCAACTTTTAACCCTTATAACTCCCTAACAAAAAAAAAAATTTGTTTCCTAAATTGTGCTGATGTAAAGTAGACATGTGGGAAATGTTATTTATTAACTATTTTTTGTGACATATCTCTCTGATTTAAGGGCATAAAAATACAAAGTTTGAAAATTGCCCAATATTAAAAATTTTCGCCATATTTCCGTTTTTTTTCATAAATAATCGCAAGTAATATCCAAGAAATGTTACCACTAACATGAAGTACAATATGTCACGAAAAAACATTCTCAGAATCAGCGGGATCCGTTAAAGCGTTCCAGAGTTATAACCTCATAAAGTGACAGTGGTCAGAATTGTAAAAATTGGCTTGGTCATTAAGTAACAAATTGGCTCTGTCACTAAGGGGTTAAATTGTTTATATGCTACTAACCAGGGAGGTCCTCTCATGCTCTGTAAACCAACTGATGCTGGAGAGAGGTGCCGCCCTCTTTATGTCTGTAGGTTTCCTGTCCCTGAAGGGCGGATCCCCTATCTGGTGGTGATGTCATGGGCTCTTGAAAAAGCATTAAGCTACTTACTGGTATGTGAGATCAGAGGAAGCCCCCAAGTCCAACCTATAGTGCTTAAAGAAGGTGGATGGGGATGACCATGTGGCCGCCTTACATATCTGGTCGATTGATACTCCAGATTTTTCCGCCCAGGATGTTGCCATGGCCCTGGTGGAATGCGCCCTCAGATTCTGCGGAGCTGGACCCCCACCTGCAGTATAAGCCAAAGAGATAGCCTCCCTAATCCACTTTGCTAGTGTGTATTTTGATACCCTGAGTCCCTTTCTAGGATTTTGGAAAGATAAAAATAATGCATCATCTTTCTTCCATGTGTCGGTAACAGAGATGTATTCTAGCAGGCATCTCCTAACGTCTAATGTATGGAGTAGTTCTTCCTTAGGGTTAGCAGGATTAGGGAGGAAGGATGGTAAAATTATCTCTTGTGACCTGTGAAACCGTGATGACACTTTTGGTAAATAGGCTGGGTCCGGTCTGAGGATTACTCTGTCTGGTAGAAATTCTGTATAAGGGGATACCCTGGAGAGAGCTTGTATGTCTCCTATTCTACGGGCAGATGTAATTGCTACCAGAAATGCTGTCTTAAGGGATAAGGCCTTAATTGAAGCTGATTGTAAAGGTTCAAATGGCTCTTTAGTCAATGCTGATAGGACTAAGTTGAGATCCCAAGGCATAGATCTATCTTTCTGGATGGGTCTAGATCTACTGGATGCCTTAATGAACCTTGAGATCCAGTAATTATTGGCGATGTTACAGGAGAATAGAGCCCCTAGGGCCGAGACCTGTACCTTTAGAGTACTAGTGGATAGACCTAGCTCTAAGCCTTTTTGCAGGAATTCTAAAATTTGTTTTACAGGTATTCCTTCTTCTAAATTGAAATCAGAAGAGGCCAGAAACTTTCGCCAGGTCCTAGCGTAGATCGTTGTGGTTATTTGTTTCCTACTTTTCATAAGGGTTTCAATCAAACTCGGGGAGAACCCTTTGTTTTTCAGTAACGCCCTTTCAAAATCCATGCCGTTAAATGAAGGTTCTTTACTTGCGGATGACTGATCGGACCCTGGTAGAGCAAATCCGGAATCTCCGGAAGCACCCAGGGATCCTCCACCGACATGATCCTGAGCCAAGTGAACCAGGCCCTTCTGGGCCAGAATGGGGCAATCAATATAACCCTGGCTCGATCTTCTCTTATCTTCCTGACTACTAAGGGTAATAGGCCTAGTGGAGGAAATGCATATGCCAGCTGAAAATCCCAATTGATCAGAAAAGCGTCTACGGCTAGAGGATTCTCCCTGGGATTTAGGGAACAGAATTTTGTTGTCTTCCGGTTGTCCCTGGTAGCAAATAGATCTACATCTGGATGTCCCCATTTGTGGACAATCTGATCGAACACACGATTGTTTAGGGACCACTCCCCTTGCTTCAAGGTGTTGCGGCTTAGAAAGTCCGCTTTGACGTTTTCCTTTCCTCTTATGTGTAGAGCGGATAAGGATAAAAAGTGATTCTCTGCTGTCTGGAACAGACGATCCGCCACTCTCATCAGTGACTCGGAATGAGTTCCACCCTGATGATTTATGTACGCGACCGTCACCCGGTTGTCCGATAGGATCTTGACATGATTACCCTGCAGATATGAGAGGAATTTTTTCACTGAAAGCTCTACTGCCATTAACTCCTTCTGGTTGGAGGAGGCTGATGTTAGTGAGGGGGGCCATAGACCCTGAACCATCATGTCATCCATGTGTGCTCCCCAACCTGAAGGGCTAGCATCAGTTGTTACAACACGTGTTACCTGAGACACCCAGGGAACCCCCGCCGATAAATTTTCACTGACTAGCCACCACTTAAGAGATGTGAGTGCTTTTGGACCTAAAGTAACCTGACTCTGCAGGGACCCCTGTAAGATTTTGTCATTAACCAGCACCTCAGATTGTAATGGTCTGGTGTGGAATTGGGCCCAACGGACAGCGGGAATGCAAGAGGTTAAGGAACCCAATAGTGACATAGCCTGTCTAAGGGTCATGGATGGTTTGTCAATTGCCTTAGACACCTGTTGCTGGATAAGTAATGATTTGTCGGGTGGAAGACAACACTGTTGGGATTCTGAGTTTAATGACAGTCCTAAGAATCTTTGTATTTTTTGAGGCTGTAAACGAGATTTCTCATAATTTATGATCCACCCCAGACGCTCCAGTCTGGATGTGGCTGTTTCTAGCTGGGACAGGCAATGGTCTGCTGAGCTCCCTACTATAAGGAAGTCATCCAAGTAGGGAATGATCAGGATGTCGGACTCCCGTAAGTGCGCCATGACCTCGGCCACTAGTTTTGTGAACACCCTAGGAGCCGCTGATAAGCCAAAGGGGAGAGCTCTGAACTGGAAATGGCGAACGCTACCCTCCATTGACACCGCTACTCTTAGGAACTTCTGGAAATCTTCATGTATTGGAACATGATAGTATGCATCTTTAAGATCTACAACTACCATGAAACAGTGATTAAACAATATCTTTATTGCTGAATTAATCGTTTCCATTTTGAAGGATTCATTAACCAGGAACTCATTAAGACACTTTAGATTAATGATCGTTCTAAACGATCCATCCGGCTTCTTGATCAGAAAAAGAGGAGAATAAAATCCCTTCCCTTTTTCTGAATCTGGAATTTCCACCAATACATTCTTGGCGCATAAGTTCATGACTTCAGCCTCTAGGGCTGCTTGCTCCAGGGGGGAGGAACGATAAGGGGTTAATTTGAATTTATCCCGAGGCCAATGATTGAAGTCCAGCTTTAGACCTTTAGTAACAATGCCTCTGACCCATCTACTGTTCGTTATGTCAAGCCATGCTGAGGAGAATGCTGACAGTCTACCCCCCACAGGGATTGCTAGTCATTGGTCTGGTTTTTTCTGACCCTTTGAGGAACGGCGAAACATATATCCCGTACCTCTACCGCATCTGTCTTCCCATCTGAAACTCTCTCTAGTGGGAGAGGACCCGCGTTTCTTCCCACGACCAAATCTTCTTCGACTGAAGGGTCGGCGGTAGGATGCCGAGTACAGGCTTGGAAACTTCTTTTTATCATCGCCTGCCTTTTCCAGCAACTCGTCCAACGTTGGACCAAAGAGATACTGTCCCTCGCACGGAATGGCGCAGAGCTTAGTTCTGGACTGGATGTCACCTGACCAGCATTTTAACCATAGGGACCTGCGAGCCGCTTTAGATAGACCTGCCGCTCTGGCCGCCATCCTGACAGAGTCCACAGAAGCATCCGATAGGAAGGCTGCAGCATTCTGAATTTTCGGAAGCGCTTTCAGAATAGAATCTCTGGATGCCCCATCCTTCAGCTGAGACTCTAATTGATCTAGCCAGACCATTAATGACCTGGCTGTGCACGTTGCGGCCACTGCTGGTCTGAGGGATCCAGCCGCCATCTCCCAGGTACGTTTTAGAAAGATATCCGCCTTTCTGTCTAGGGGATCTTTGAGGGACCCCATATCCTCAAAGGGTAATGAGGCTTTCTTTGACGCCTTTGCTACTGCCGCGTCCAACCTCGGAGCTTTATCCCATGTCTCCACCACCGGATCATCAAAGGGATACCTGCGTTTTAAAGCTGGCGGTAAGGCCCCCTTTTTTTCCGGTTTCTTCCATTCTCGGAGTATCAATTCTTGGATCTTCTCATTTACCGGAAAAGATCTATGTTTCTTACGATCTAAACCACTAAACATTAACTCCTGTTTTGAGGGCTGTGATTTGGGTTCCTCTATACCCATCGTGCCTCTAACTGATTTGACTACCTTGTCAATCTTATCCAAGGGTAGACAAAATCGTCCAGATTCCTCATCTGATGAAGAGGAGAAAGGACTAGAGAGATAGATACTTTCTTCTCTCTCCTCTTCTGACGAATTAGAGTCCAGAGGGGTCCTATGCTTCGGGCCTTCCGCTTGGGATAGGGATCGTAATGACTCCCTTACTTCTAGCCGGATCATTTCTTTTAAATTTGCCGTACTCACGGACTCTTCTGCTACCTGGGGGAGGACAATATAGGTGATAACCACTATCTGACCTAAGGTCACTTCCACCCAACCACTCCTGTAGACCTCACCGTCTGTTGTATACAGGGGGCACATAACTTTTTAGTACAAGAGTCAGGTAAGGGGACTCCACAGAGGGCACACTCCTTATGCTTGGATTTTTCCGTACTTTTCTTCCCCTGGAAAGATAAAGTATAAGGGGCCCGCGTCACAGAGTGAACTTTCACGTAGGTCACTTACCCGTGCGCCCAAGTCAAGTACCGGAATCCGAGGGGGTTCTTTCCTAGTCGAAGCTCTGGATCCCTGTTCGGATGAGCTTTTCCGACTGGGTTGGTCGCCTCTATCCTTTTTGGGCTTCTGACGCATCTCGTCTGACAGCTGCTGCTGCTGCTGCTGCTCACCACCACTCTCCATGACGGATTACGACCAAAAGCAGGGTTCTGCTATTGTAACCTGCTTATATCCCCCTTGGATCCGGTCAGCAGATAGGCCAGCGCTATCCCTATTGGTTCTGGACACAGCAAGGAGGGCAGACGGCTGTTGGACAAACCGGCGTTCAGATGCGATGGGCGCCGCCATCTTGGATCGCCTGCGCATGCGCAGACGTCCGGCGACCCGGAAGCGGCTACCAAACTCCGCCCCCCCACGTCACCGCACCCGGAAACGCTCCAGCACATGCTGAGAGCGGTGCAGGACACCGGGGGCGGATCGGCAGCGCTCCGGAGCTCCCCACACATCCGAGCCCGGCACCCGCAGCCATGCCGCACCGCTGCACCACCAATGGGAATACTTACCTGCGCCGACGCTGATGGATGCAGGAAATCCTCCGGACTCCGCTCCCTGCTGCGAACGCCACTGCCGTGAAGTCCAGCAAGGACCACCGTGGCGTCTCCAGGGATCTCCGCACCGGCCGAGGTAGGAGACCCCCCCGCTACCGTAATCGGCCGGCCGGCCTGGGCCTTCTGTCTGTAGGCACCCGTCCCCTCAGGAACAGGAAACCAACTGAGGCAAGGGAGAGGTACCGCCCTTTTGTATCTGTAGGTTTCCTGTTCCTAATGGGCGGATCCCCTCTCTCATCGTGCTGTCATGGGAGTCCGAGTAAACACCACTACCGGTAAGTAGCTTACCTATTTTTCATATATCTGCACTATCAGCTTAGATTTTTTCTAACAGCCCATTCTTTAGAGACTGCAAATATCTCATAGGTAGAATATACTTAGGACTGTCTAGTGGTCCAAGCAAGAATCTCTATTACCTGGAGTGGGTTATCATAGACTTTAGGATTTAATTAGGAGAAAAGAGCACTATTGTTGCCTCTCCATTGGTTTGATACCGTTCAGGTTCATCTACCTTTTTATGCACTAATGCGCCTTCACTGGTGGTAGGGTATTTACACCTATTAATAAAAGTTAAATTTTACATGGTTTTCTCGTAGTCATAGAGCCACATTAGCTCCATAGAGCACGGCACATGGCTGTAGCCTGGGCTAGTGCAGCAGCAGGACACGTGGCAGCAATTCCTGGGGTGTGAATATTTTCATGCTCTGTTAACGCTGAGACTTTTGCAATTCCTTGTGTCTCCATGTGTTGCGCTCACTCCTGCAGTTACGCGCTTGGCTGCTAGAGGCCTTCGTCTTTTTTCAGGATACACGTCCACTTCCGCTGACATTCTTCTTCGGTCGCTGTGAAATTGGTTTAGCCTAGAGTGTATGGGCTCCTTCCAGGTCACCTGACTGCAGCCCATACACTCTAGCCGGCTCACTACTGAAGATGCTAGAGTGTATGGGCTCCTTCCAGGTCCTGACTGCAGCCCATACAGTCTAGCTGGCTCAGTACTGAAGATGCTAGACTGTATGGGCTCCTTCCAGGTATATATTCTTGAAGCTAGCAGACTTTAGCAGACTTTATGGGCTGCTGCCTGGCCCTGACTGCAGCCTATACATGACACTAGAATGTATGTGCTCCTTCAAGGTATAAATTATTAAAGCCAGCAGAATATATGGGCTCCGGCCAGGTCCTGACTGCAGCCCATACAGTCTAGCCAGCTCACTGGTGAAGACACTAGACTGTACGGGCTCCTGTCAGGTGTATAGTATGGTAGATACAGACTGTACGGGCTCCTGTCAGGTATATATTATTGTAGATATAGACTGTATGGGCTCCTGTCAGGGATATATTATTGTAGATATAGACTGTACGGGCTCCTGTCAGGTATATATTATTGTAGATACAGACTGTACGGACTCCTGTCAGGTATATATTAGTGATGGTATCAGAATGTATGGGCCCCTATCAGGTATATATATATTAGTGATGATATCAGAATGTATGGGCCCTTGTCAGGTATATATTACAGTAGTGATGATGTCAGAATGTATGGGCCCTTGTCAGGTATATATTAGTGATGATATCAGACTGTATGGGCCCCTGTCAGGTATATATATTAGTGATGATATCAGAATGTATGGGCCTCTGTGAGGTATATATTTCAGTAGTGATGATATCAGAATGTGTGGGCCCCTGTCAGGTATATATTAGTGATGATATCAGAATGTATGGGCCCCTGTCAGGTATATATGCTGCGATTGTTCTCGTATGCTGATTCTACATGAAAAAATAATCACAGATGTGATCTGCCCCATAGATTAACACTGGTCCGAGTGCTATGCGATGTTTTCTCACATAGCACTCGTCCATATTCTACGTTAGTGTGACCCCGGCCTTAAACTTATGAAGCGACACAGACCACCTGCAGTTCAGCCATCATCAATATTTAAGCTGCAAGTTTTTCACCATCCAAAAAATGCCAATTTTAACCTAGTTCCATAGGTTTCTTAAAGGGAACCTGTCACCAGGTTTTCCCCATATATAGTACCACCAGCACCTATATGCCCTTATACACACCCTTCTAGAGTGCTGTACATACCGTATATACTCAAGTATAAGCCGAGATTTTCAGCCCACCTTTTTGGGCTGAAAGTGACCCTCTCGGCTTATACTCGAGTCATTGTCGGCAGGGGGTCGGCGGGGGAGGGGGAGCGGCGGCTGTCACATACTCACCTGCTCCTGGCGCGGTCCCTGCATGTCCGATGGTCTCTGGGCAGCTCTTCCTTTGTTCAGCGGTCACGTGGTACCACTCATTAAAGTAATGAATATGGACGCATATTCATTAACTAGATTGTGGCCCGATTCTAACGCATCAGGTATTCTAGAATATGCATGTGCCCGTTGCTGATTGGTCGAGGCAACCTTTATGACATCATCGTCACCATGGCAACCATTATGACATCTACGTCGATACTGTGCCCGTCGCTGAATCAGAAACGTGGGATTTCTACGTCCTTTATGACATCATTATGACATCATCATCGCTGTGCCCGTTGCTGATTGGTCGAGGCCTGGCTGCCTCGAACCAATCAGACGCGGGATGTCTACGTCCTTTATGACATCATCGTCGCTATGCCCATCGCTGATTGGTCGAGGCCTGACGGCCTCGACCAATCAGAGACGTGGGATTTCTATGTCGATACTGTGCCCGTCGCTGATTGGTCGAGGCCTGGCGGCCTCGACCAATCAGAGACGCGGGATTTCCAGGACAGACAGACAGACAGACAGAAAAACCCTTAGGCAATTATAGATATAGATGAGCTGTACGTGACCGCTGAACGTAGGAAGACGCTGCCGAATCCCGGAGACCATCTGACAGAAGCTGCCAGGGACCGCGCCGGGAGCAGGTGAGTATGACGGAGAGGTGAGCATTGCGCAATATTCACCTCTCCCCTTTCCACCGCTGCGGGCCGCTGTCTTCTGTCCTCTGGCTGTGACTGGTTAGGTCACAGGGCGCGATGACGTAGTTATTGTGCGCGCCGCCCTCTGCCTGAAGTCAGTGCAGAGAACGGAAGACAGCAGCGCTGTTGTGAATTCTGTGGCTGAATTCACTCCTGTGGTCACAAGTGGTACTGCAGCTTCTGAGCTTCCTCCCTCAGGTGTTCTGGTGAGCTCGTTAACTGCTTCATTACTTAACTCCGCCTGATGCTGCTATCCTTGCTCCTTGTCAATGTTTCAGTGTTGGATCTGAGCTTCTCCTGATTGTTCCTGTGACCTGCTGCTCTGTATAGCTAAGTGCTTTTTGTTTTTTTGTTGCTTTTTTTCTGTCCAGCTTGTCTTTTGTTTTGTTGGAAGCTCTGAGACGCAAAGGGTGTACTGCCGTGCCGTTAGTTCGGCACGGTGGGTTTTTTTTGCCCCCTTTGCGTGGTTTTGCTTTAGGGTTTTTTGTAGACTGCAAAGTTCGCTTTACTATCCTCGCTCTGTCCTAGAATATCGGGCCCCACTTTGCTGAATCTATTTCATCCCTACGTTTTGTCTTTTCATCTTACTCACAGTCATTATATGTGGGGGGCTGCCTTTTCCTTTGGGGAATTTCTCTGGGGCAAGTCAGGCCTATTTTTCTATCTTCAGGCTAGCTAGTTTCTTAGGCTGTGCCGAGTTGCCTAGGTAGTTGTTAGGCGCAATCCACAGCCGCTTTTAGTTGTGTTTAGGATAGGATCAGGTGTGCAGTCTACAGAGTTTCCACGTCTCAGAGCTCGTTCTTGTATTTTTGGGTATTTGTCAGATCACTTCGTGCGCTCTGATCGCTAGGCACACTGTGTTTCTGGATTGCCTTCATAACACCTGTCATTAGCAAACATAACAGTACAAGGAGCCAAACTAATGATTCTCAATAGAGGGAAAGAAAAAGTTCTGACATCATTTTTTTTTTTTTTTTTTTCTGCTCTGTGTTCACTTTTTTTTTTTCCCCTAGACATTTGGGTGATTCTGGACACAGGTGTGGACATGGATATTCAGGGTCTGTGCTCTTCAATGGATAATCTCGTTATAAATGTACAAAAAATTCAAGATACTATTGATCAGAAATCTATGTTAGAACCAAGAATTCCTATTCCTGATTTGTTTTTTGGAGATAGAACTAAGTTTCTAAGTTTCAAAAATAATTGTAAGCTATTTCTGGCCTTGAAACCTCATTCTTCTGGTAATCCTATTCAACAGGTTTTGATTATTATTTATTTTTTGCGCGGCGACCCTCAAGACTGGGCATTTTCTCTTGCGCCAGGAGACCCTGCATTGAGTAGTGTCGATGCGTTTTTCCTGGCGCTTGGATTGCTGTACGATGAGCCTAATTCAGTGGATCAGGCTGAGAAAAATTTGCTGGCTTTGTGCCAGGGTCAGGATGATATAGAAGTATATTGTCAGAAATTTAGGAAATGGTCAGTACTCACTCAGTGGAATGAATCTGCGCTGGCAGCTTTGTTCAGAAAGGGTCTCTCTGAGGCTCTTAAGGATGTCATGGTGGGATTTCCTATGCCTGCTGGTTTGAATGAGTCTTTTTCTTTGGCCATTCAGATCGGTCGACGCTTGCGCGAGCGTAAATCTGTGCACCATTTGGCGGTACTGCCTGAGGTTAAACCTGAGCCTATGCAGTGCGATAGGACTATGACTAGAGTTGAACGGCAGGAATACAGACATCTGAATGGTCTGTGTTTCTACTGTGGTGATTCCACTCATGCTATTTCTGATTGTCCTAAGCGCACTAAGCGGTCCGCTAGGTCTGCCGTCATTGGTACTGTACAGTCCAAATTCCTTCTGTCCATTACCTTGATATGCTCTTTGTCGTCGTTTTCTGTCATGGCGTTTGTGGATTCGGGCGCTGCCCTGAATCTGATGGATTTGGATTATGCTAAACGTTGTGGGTTTTTCTTGGAGCCTTTGCGGTGTCCTATTCCATTGAGAGGAATTGATGCTACACCTTTGGCCAAGAATAAACCTCAATACTGGGCCCAGCTGACCATGTGCATGGCTCCTGCACATCAGGAAGTTATTCGCTTTCTGGTGTTGCATAATCTGCATGATGTGGTCGTGTTGGGGTTGCCATGGCTACAAACCCATAATCCAGTATTGGATTGGAATTCCATGTCGGTATCCAGCTGGGGTTGTCAGGGGGTACATGGTGATGTTCCATTTTTGTCGATTTCGTCATCCACCCCTTCGGAGGTCCCAGAGTTCTTGTCTGATTATCAGGATGTATTTGAAGAGCCCAAGTCCGATGCTCTACCTCCGCATAGGGATTGTGATTGTGCTATCAATTTGATTCGTGGTAGTAAATTCCCTAAAGGTCGATTATTTAATTTATCCGTGCCCGAACACGCCGCTATGCGCAGTTATGTGAAGGAATCCCTGGAGAAGGGACATATTCGCCCATCGTCATCACCACTGGGAGCAGGGTTCTTCTTTGTAGCCAAGAAGGATGGTTCGCTGAGACCGTGTATTGATTACCGCCTTCTTAATAAGATCACTGTTAAATTTCAGTATCCCTTGCCATTGTTATCTGACTTGTTTGCTCGGATTAAGGGGGCTAGTTGGTTCACTAAGATAGATCTTCGTGGTGCGTATAATCTGGTGAGAATCAGGCAAGGAGATGAATGGAAAACTGCATTCAATACGCCCGAGGGTCATTTTGAGTATCTAGTGATGCCGTTCGGACTTGCCAATGCTCCATCTGTGTTTCAGTCTTTTATGCATGACATCTTCCGTGAGTATCTGGATAAATTCCTGATTGTTTACTTGGATGACATTTTGATCTTCTCAGATGATTGGGAGTCTCATGTGAAGCAGGTCAGAATGGTTTTTCAGGTCCTGCGTGCTAACTCTTTGTTTGTGAAGGGATCAAAGTGTCTCTTCGGTGTGCAGAAAGTTTCATTTTTGGGGTTCATCTTTACCCCTTCTACTATCGAGATGGATCCAGTTAAGGTCCAAGCCATCCAGGATTGGATTCAGCCGACATCTCTGAAAAGTCTGCAAAAGTTCCTGGGCTTTGCTAATTTTTATCGTTGCTTCATCTGTAATTTTTCTAGCATTGCCAAACCATTGACCGATTTGACCAAGAAGGGTGCTGATTTGGTTAATTGGTCTTCTGCTGCTGTGGAAGCTTTTCAGGAGTTGAAGCGTCGTTTTTGTTCTGCCCCTGTGTTGTGTCAGCCAGATGTTTCTCTTCCGTTCCAGGTCGAGGTTGATGCTTCTGAGATTGGAGCAGGGGCGGTTTTGTCACAGAGAGGTTCTGATTGCTCAGTGATGAAACCATGTGCTTTCTTTTCCAGGAAGTTTTCGCCCGCTGAGCGTAATTATGATGTGGGCAATCGAGAGTTGCTGACCATGAAGTGGGCATTCGAGGAGTGGCGTCATTGGCTTGAAGGAGCTAAGCATCGCGTGGTGGTATTGACTGATCATAAGAACTTGACTTATCTCGAGTCTGCCAAGCGCTTGAATCCTAGACAGGCCCGTTGGTCGTTATTTTTTGCCCGCTTCGACTTTGTGATTTCGTACCTTCCGGGCTCTAAAAATGTGAAGGCGGATGCTCTGTCTAGGAGTTTTGTGCCCGACTCTCCGGGTTTATCTGAGCCAGCGGGTATCCTCAAGGAAGGCATTGTGTCTGCCATCTCCCCTGATTTGCGGCGGGTGCTGCAAAAATTTCAGGCGAATAAACCTGATCGTTGTCCAGCAGAGAAACTGTTCATCCCTGATAGGTGGACTAATAAACTTATCTCTGAACTTCATTGTTCGGTGTTGGCTGGTCATCCTGGAATCTTTGGTACCAGAGAGTTAGTGGCTAGATCCTTCTGGTGGCCATCTCTGTCACGGGATGTACGTACTTTTGTGCAGTCCTGTGGGATTTGTGCTAGGGCTAAGCCCTGCTGTTCTCGTGCCAGTGGGTTGCTTTTGCCCTTGCGGGTCCCAAAGAGGCCTTGGACACATATTTCGATGGATTTCATTTCTGACCTTCCCGTTTCTCAAAAGATGTCAGTCATTTGGGTGGTCTGTGATCGCTTTTCTAAAATGGTCCATCTGGTTCCCTTGGCTAAATTGCCTTCCTCCTCTGATTTGGTACCTTTGTTCTTTCAGCATGTGGTTCGGTTGCATGGCATTCCTGAGAATATTGTTTCTGACAGAGGTTCCCAGTTTGTTTCAAGGTTCTGGCGAGCCTTTTGTGGTAGGATGGGCATTGACCTATCCTTTTCCTCGGCTTTCCATCCTCAGACTAATGGCCAGACCGAACGAACCAATCAGACCTTGGAAACATATCTGAGATGTTTTGTTTCTGCAGACCAGGATGATTGGGTGTCCTTTTTGCCGTTGGCTGAGTTCGCCCTTAATAATCGGGCCAGCTCGGCTACCTTGGTTTCTCCATTTTTTTGCAATTCTGGGTTCCATCCTCGTTTCTCTTCAGGACAGGTTGAGTCTTCGGACTGTCCTGGTGTGGATTCTGTGGTGGATAGGTTGCAGCAGATCTGGACTCAGGTAGTGGACAATTTGATCTTGTCCCAGGAGAAAGCTCAACTTTTCGCTAATTGCAGACGCCGTGTGGGTCCCCGACTTCGTGTTGGGGATCTGGTTTGGTTATCTTCTCGTCATGTTCCTATGAAGGTTTCCTCTCCTAAATTTAAACCTCGTTTTATTGGTCCGTATAGGATTTCTGAGGTTCTCAATCCTGTGTCTTTTCGTTTGACCCTCCCAGACTCCTTTTCCATACATAATGTATTCCATAGGTCGTTGTTGCGGAGATACGTGGCACCTATGGTTCCATCTGTTGAGCCTCCTGCCCCGGTTTTGGTGGAGGGGGAATTGGAGTATATTGTGGAGAAGATTTTGGATTCTCGTGTTTCTAGACGGAAACTCCAGTATCTGGTTAAATGGAAGGGTTATGCTCAGGAAGATAATTCCTGGGTTTTTGCCTCTGATGTTCATGCTTCCGATCTTGTTCGTGCCTTTCATGCGGCTCATCCTGGTCGGCCTGGGGGCTCTGGTGAGGGTTCGGTGACCCCTCCTCAAGGGGGGGGGTACTGTTGTGAATTCTGTGGCTGAATTCACTCCTGTGGTCACAAGTGGTACTGCAGCTTCTGAGCTTCCTCCCTCAGGTGTTCTGGTGAGCTCGTTAACTGCTTCATTACTTAACTCCGCCTGATGCTGCTATCCTTGCTCCTTGTCAATGTTTCAGTGTTGGATCTGAGCTTCTCCTGATTGTTCCTGTGACCTGCTGCTCTGTATAGCTAAGTGCTTTTTGTTTTTTTGTTGCTTTTTTTCTGTCCAGCTTGTCTTTTGTTTTGCTGGAAGCTCTGAGACGCAAAGGGTGTACCGCCGTGCCGTTAGTTCGGCACGGTGGTTTTTTTTTGCCCCCTTTGCGTGGTTTTGCTTTAGGGTTTTTTGTAGACTGCAAAGTTCGCTTTACTATCCTCGCTCTGTCCTAGAATATCGGGCCCCACTTTGCTGAATCTATTTCATCCCTACGTTTTGTCTTTTCATCTTACTCACAGTCATTATATGTGGGGGGCTGCCTTTTCCTTTGGGGAATTTCTCTGGGGCAAGTCAGGCCTATTTTTCTATCTTCAGGCTAGCTAGTTTCTTAGGCTGTGCCGAGTTGCCTAGGTAGTTGTTAGGCGCAATCCACAGCCGCTTTTAGTTGTGTTTAGGATAGGATCAGGTGTGCAGTCTACAGAGTTTCCACGTCTCAGAGCTCGTTCTTGTATTTTTGGGTATTTGTCAGATCACTGCGTGCGCTCTGATCGCTAGGCACACTGTGTTTCTGGATTGCCTTCATAACACCGGTCATTAGCAAACATAACACAGCGCGCAGCGGTGGAAGATAACTATCGCAAGTGCCGGGGGACTGAGCGAAGAGAGGTGAGTATGTGATTTTTTTTATTTTAATCGCAGCAACAGCATATGGGGCATAATGTCTGGAGCATCTTATGGGGCATAATGTGTGGAGCATCATATGGGGCATAATGTGTGGAGCATCTCATGGGGCAAAAACTTTGGAGCATCTTATGGGGTCATCAACCTTTAAGCAGCATTGTATGGGGCAAAAGTTTCCATGGAGCATCTCATGGGGCCATTATTAACATTTGTGCAGCAATATATGGGGAATATTTTAATATGGAGCATCTTATGGGGCCAGGGTCGGACTGGCCCACCGGGATACCGGTGAAATGTCCGGTGGGCCCCGACCCAGGGAGGAGGAGAAGGAGGAGGAAAAAGAAAAAAAACAGACGCGGTCCTTAAATCTTTGGGCGGCGCCAACTGCCGCCGTGACCAGGGCCCCCCCCCGACCAGGGCCCCGTGGTGCCATCGCTGGCATTGGGCCCCCCTTCTAAGGCCGGCTTCACATTCAGCGTATGAAAATACGGTCCGTATATTACGGCCGTAATACGCTGAAAAGTCCCGAAAATAGTGGTCCGTAGCTCCTCCGTAGGCAGGGTGTTTCAGCGTATTTTGCGCATGGCATCCTCCGTATGTAATCCGTATGTCATCCGTACTGCGTGTTTTTATCGCAGGCTTGCAAAACCGACATACGGATATACAAGGGATCCATGTGTAAAAAAAAAAAAATAAAAACATATATACTGTATATATATATATATATATATATATATATATATATATATATATATATACAGTTAGGGCCAGAAATATTTGGACAGTGACACAAGTTTTGTTATTTTAGCTGTTTACAAAAACATGTTCAGAAATACAATTATATATATAATATGGGCTGAAAGTGCACACTCCCAGCTGCAATATGATAGTGTCCACATCCAAATCGGAGAAAGGGTTTAGGAATCATAGCTCTGTAATGCATAGCGTCCTCTTTTTCAAGGGACCAAAAGTAATTGGACAATGGACTCTAAGGGCTGCAATTAACTCTGAAGGCGTCTCCCTCGTTAACCTGTAATCAATGAAGTAGTTAAAAGGTCAGGGGTGGATTCCAGGTGTGTGGTTTTGCATTTGGAAGCTGTTGCTGTGAGCAGACAACATGCGGTCAAAGGAACTCTCAATTGAGGTGAAGCAGAACATCCGGAGGTTGAAAAAAAAAGAAAAAATCCATCAGAGAGATAGCAGACATGCTTGGAGTAGCAAAATCAACAGTTGGGTACATTCTGAGAAAAAAGGAATTGACTGGTGAGCTTGGGAACTCAAAAAGGCCTGGGCGTCCACGGATGACAACAGTGGTGGATGATCGCTGCATACTTAATTTGGTGAAGAAGAACCCGTTCACAACATCAACTGAAGTCCAGAACACTCTCAGTGAAGTAGGTGTATCTGTCTCTAAGTCAACAGTAAAGAGAAGACTCCATGACAGTAAATACAAAGGGTTCACATCTAGATGCAAACCATTCATCAATACCAAAAATAGACAGGCCAGAGTTAAATTTGCAGAAAAACACCTCAAGAAGCCAGCTCAGTTCTGGAAAAGTATTCTATGGACAGATGAGACAAAGATCAACCTGTACCAGAATGATGGGAAGAAAAAAGTTTGGAGAAGAAAGGGAACGGCACATGATCCAAGGCACACCACATCCTCTGTAAAACATGGTGGAGGCAACGTGATGGCATGGGCATGCATGGCTTTCAATGGCACTGGGTCACTTGTGTTTATTGATGACATAAGAGCAGACAAGAGTAGCCGGATGAATTCTGAAGTGTACCGGGATATACTTTCAGCCCAGATTCAGCCAAATGCTGCAAAGTTGATTGGACGGCGCTTCATAGTACAGATGGACAATGACCCCAAGCATACATCCAAAGCTACCCAGGAGTTCATGAGTGCCAAAAAGTGGAACATTCTGCAATGGCCAAGTCAATCTCCAGATCTAAACCCAATTGAGCATGCATTTCACTTGCTCAAATCCAGACTTAAGACGGAAAGACCCACAAACAAGCAAGACCTGAAGGCTGCGGCTGTAAAGGCCTGGCAAAGCATTAAGAAGGAGGAAACCCAGCGTTTGGTGATGTCCATGGGTTCCAGACTTAAGGCAGTGATTGCCTCCAAAGGATTTGCAACAAAATATTGAAAATAAAAATATTTTGTTTGGGTTATGTTTATTTGTCCAATTACTTTTGACCTCCTAAAATGTGGAGTGTTTGTAAAGAAATGTGTACAATTCCTAAAATTTTCAATCAGATATTTTTGTTCAACCCTTCAAATTAAACGTTACAATCTGCACTTGAATTCTGTTGTAGAGGTTTCATTTCAAATCCAATGTGGTGGCATGCAGAGCCCAACTCGCGAAAATTGTGTCACTGTCCAAATATTTCTGGCCCTAACTGTGTATATATATATATATATATATATATATATATATATATATATGTCAGTAGACACATATATGTATATATATTAATATTTCATCCAGCGCGATATAGCAGAAAGCCGGTAATTCAATTGCCGGCTTTTGCTATCTCCTTCCTAAAACCCGACATGATATGAGACATGGTTTACATACAGTAAACCATCTCATATCCCCATTTTTTTTGCATATTCCACACTACTAATGTCAGTAGTGTGTCTATGCAAAATTTGGACGTTCTAGCTAGTAAATTAAGGGGTTAAATGGCGGAAAAAATTGGCGTGGGCTCCCGCACAATTTTCTCCGCCAGAGTAGTAAAGCCTGTGACTGAGGGCAGATATTAATAGCCTGGAGAGGGTCCACGGTTATTGGCCCCCCCCTGGCTAAAAACATCTGCCCCCAGCCACCCCAGAAAAGGCACATCTGGAAGATGCACCTATTCTGGCACTTGGCCACTCTCTTCCCATTCCCGTGTAGCGGTGGGATATGGGGTAATGAAGGGTTAATGCCACCTTGCTATTGTAAGGTGACATTAAGCCAAATTAATAATGGAGAGGCGTCAATTATGACACCTATCCATTATTAATCCAATACTAGTAAAGGGTTAAAAAAATACACAAACACATTATTAAACATTATTTTAATGAAATAAAAACAAAAGGTTGTTGTAATATTTTATTGAACGCCCAATCCAATGACTGAAGACCCTCGTTCTGTAACAAAAAAAACATAATAAACCAACAATATCCTTACCTTCCGCAGATTTGTAAAGTCCAACGATGTAAATCCATCTGAAGGGGTTAAAATATTTTGCAGACACGAGCTTTGCTAATGCAGCAGCTCATGTCTGCAAAACCCCGGGGAATGAAGGTAAAGTAGGTCAATGACCTATATTTACCTGCATTTGCGGTGAGGCGCCCTCTGCTGGCTGTTCCTAGATCGTGGGAACTTTCCTAGAAAGCTCCCTGGCTCGATTTCATAAGAGGCGCCCTCTGCTGGTTGTCCTCATATGAACTCGAGCCAGGGAGCTTTCTAGGAAAGTTCCCACGATCTAGGAACAACCAGCAGAGGGCGCCTCACCGCAAATGCAGGTAAATATAGGTCAATGACCTACTTTACCTTCATTCTCCGGGGTTTTGCAGACATGAGCTGCTGCATTAGCAAAGCTCGTGTCTGCAAAATATTTTAACCCCTTCAGATGGATTTACATCGTTGGACTTTACAGATCTGCGGAAGGTAAGGATATTGTTGGTTTATTATGTTTTTTTTGTTACAGAACGAGGGTCTTCAGTCATTGGATTGGGCGTTCAATAAAATATTACAACCTTTGTTTTTATTTCATTAAAATAATGTTTAATAATGTGTTTGTGTATTTTTTTAACCCTTTACTAGTATTGGATTAATAATGGATAGGTGTCATAATTGACGCCTCTCCATTATTAATTTGGCTTTATGTCACCTTACAATAGCAAGGTGGCATTAACCCTTCATTACCCCATATCCCACCGCTACACGGGAATGGGAAGAGAGTGGCCAAGTGCCAGAATAGGCGCATCTTCCAGATGTGCCTTTTCTGGGGTGGCTGGGGGCAGATGTTTTTAGCCAGGGGGGGGCCAATAACCGTGGACCCTCTCCAGGCTATTAATATCTGCCCTCAGTCACTGGCTTTACTACTCTGGCGGAGAAAATTGTGCGGGAGCCCACGCCAATTTTTTCCACCATTTAACCCCTTAATTTACTAGCTAGAACGTCCAAATTTTGCATAGACACACTACTAACATTAGTAGTGTGGAATGTGCAAAAAAAATGGGGATATGAGATGGTTTACTGTATGTAAACCAGGTCTCATATCATGTCGGGTTTTAGGAAGGAGATAGCAAAAGCCGGTAATTGAATTACCGGCTTTCTGCTATATCGCGCTGGATGAAATATTAATATATATACATATATGTGTCTCACTGACATATATATATATATATATATATATATATATATATATGAGGGGCGATCCAAAAGTAATGATAATCGGTTATTTCTATTGCACACAGAAATTAAAATAAAATGTTTTCTTCTCTCTTAGGTACCCACTAGTCCAGGGAAAAAAAATTACTTAAATAGACCACGATTCCCGGGAGCTACATTCATTTGAATATGAACTGCCGAGGAGTGAACATCAAAATGGAAAAAAACGAGCTCAGAGCTGTCATCAAATACCTCTGCTTGAAAAAAGTGACTACCAAAGACATACACAGCGACTTGGTGGAAACATTGGGGGACTCTTCTCCTCCATATTCCACAGTTGCACGCTGGGCCAAGGAATTTAAGCTGGGAAGAACATCGACGGAAAATAACCATTGTGAAGGACGCCCATCCACGTCCCTCAATGAAGAAAACATGAAAAAAGTTGAAGAAGTTGTATTGGCAGATCGAAGAGAGGGTCAAGATCAAGAATTTTTTTCGAAGGGAATTCTAAGTTTAGAAAAGAGATGGACTAAATGTATAGACTTGTTAGGAGACTATGTAGAAAAATAAATTTATTTTTTGACTATATTCATTGTGTTTAGTATTGATTATCATTACTTTTGGATCGCCCCTCGTATATATATATATATATATATATATATATATATATATATATATATACCTATTCTATGTGTACACATTTATTCTACCTATTCTACTGGAAGCTGTCAGTGTGATTTTACTGTACACCGCACTGAATTGCCGGCTTTTCTCGCTAACACCGCTGCGTATTTCTTGCAAGTCACACTGCTGGTCCGTGTGTGATCCGTTTTTTTGGGGCTTCCATAGACTTTCATTGACGTTTTATTTGCGCAATACGGTGACAAACGCATCATGCTGCGATTTTCTACGGCCGTAGAAAGCCGTATAATACTGATCAGTTTAATACAGCAGATAGGAGCAGGGGCATAGAGAATAATTGTGCCGTATTTTTTGCGAGTTTTACGGACGTAGTTTCTGCGCTCTTACGTCCGTAAAACTCGCAAGTGTGAAGCCGGCCTAAGGGTATGTGTCCACGTTCAGGATTGCATCAGGATTTGGTCAGGATTTTATGTCAGTATTTGTAAGCCAAAACCAGGAGTGGAACAATTAGAGGAAAAGTGTAATAGAAACATATGCACCACTTCTGCATTTATCACCCACTCCTGGTTTTGGCTTACAAATACTGACATAAAATCCTGACCAAATCCTGATGCAATCCTGAACGTGGACACATATACTCACCTCTCCTGGTTCCTGCGGCTGTGCAGTAGCTGCAGTGTCTTCAGTGCCCTCTGACTCTGCGACGTCTCAGGGCAGAGGGCGCGATGATGTCATCACTGTGCGCTCAGCCTCTGTCCTGAGCGTTGCAGAGCCGGAGAGACGCTGAGTGCACCGGACCTGCGCTGGGAACCAGAGAGGTGAGGATTTTACTTTTTTTTTTTTTATGTCTGACTGGTGGTAATATGCTGGAGACACTGGGGCCGGGGGCAGAATGCTGGAGACACTGGGGCAGATTGCTGGAGACACTGGGGCAGATTGCTGGAGACACTGGGGCAGATTGCAGGAGACACTAGGGCAGATTGCTGGAGACACTGGGGCAGATTGCTGGAGACACTGGGGCAGATTGCTGGAGACACTGGGGCAGATTGCTGGAGAAACTGGGGCAATGCTGGAGACACTGGCGCAATGTTGGAGACACTGGGGCAATGCTGGACACACTGGGGCAGATTGCTGGACACACTGGGGCAGATTGCTGGAGACACTGGGGCAGATTGCTGGACACACTGGGGCAGATTGCTGGACACACTGGGGCAATGCTGGACACTGGGGCAGATTGCTGGACACACTGGGGCAATGCTGGACACTGGGGCAGATTTCTGGACACACTGTGGACAATTGGACATACTGGGGCAGATTGCTGGACATACTGGGGCAGATTGGAGGACACACTGGGGGTAATATGCTGGACACACTGGGGCAGATTGCTGGACAACCTGGGGGAAATATGCTGGACACACTGGGGCAGATTGCTGGACACACTGGGGGTAATATGCTGGACACACTGGGGCAGATTGCTGGACAACCTGGAGGTAATATGTTGGACAACCTGGGGGTAATATGCTGGACACACTGGGGCAGATTGCTGGACACACTGGGGCAGATTGCTGGACACACTGGGGCAGATTACTTGACACACTGGGGCAATGCTGGAGACACTGGGGGAATGCTGGAGACACTGGGGGAATGCTGGAAACACTGGGGCAGATTGCTGGAGACACTGGGGCAGATTGCTGGAGACACTGGGGCAATGCTGGAGACACTGGGGCAGATTGCTGGAGACACTGGGGCAGATTGCTGGAGACACTGGGGCTATGCTGGAGACACTGGGGCAGTTTGCTGGACACACTGGGGCAGAATGCTGGACACACTGGGGCAATGCTGGAGACACTGGGGCAATGCTGGAGACACTGGGGCAGATTGCTGGACACACTGGGGCAGATTGCTGGAGACACTGGGGCAGATTGCTGGACACACTGGGGCAGATTGCTGGACACACTGGGGCAATGCTGGACACACTGGGGCAGATTGCTGGACACACTGGGGCAATGCTGGACACTGGGGCAGATTTCTGGACACACTGTGGACAATTGGACATACTGGGGCAGATTGCTGGACATACTGGGGCAGATTGGAGGACACACTGGGGGTAATATGCTGGACACACTGGGGCAGATTGCTGGACAACCTGGGGGAAATATGCTGGACACACTGGGGCAGATATGCTGGACACACTGGGGCAGATTGCTGGACAACCTGGAGGTAATATGTTGGACACACTGGGGGTAATATGCTGGACACACTGGGGCAGATTGCTGGACACACTGGGGCAGATTGCTTGACACACTGGGGCAATGCTGGAGACACTGGGGGAATGCTGGAGACACTGGGGGAATGCTGGAGACACTGGGGGAATGCTGGAGACACTGGGGCAATGCTGGAAACACTGGGGCAGATTGCTGGAGACACTGGGGGAGATTGCTGGACACACTGGGGCAATGCTGGAGACACTGGGGCAATGCTGGAGACACTGGGGCAGATTGCTGGAGACACTGGGGCAGATTGCTGGAGACACTGGGGCAGATTGCTGGAGACACTGGGGCTATGCTGGAGACACTGGGGCAGTTTGCTGGACACACTGGGGCAGAATGCTGGACACACTGGGGCAGATTGCTGGAGAAACTGGGGCAATGCTGGAGACACTGGGGCAATGCTGGAGACACTGGGGCAGATTGCTGGACACACTGGGGCAATGCTGGAGACACTGGGGCAGATTGCTGAACACACTGGGGCAATTCTGGAGACACTGGGGCAATGCTGGAGACACTGGGGCAGATAGCTGGAGACACTGGGGCAATGCTGGAGACACTGGGGCAATGCTGGAGACACTGGGGCAATGCTGGAGACACTGGGGCAATGCTGGAGACACTGGGGCAGATTGCTGGACACACTGGGGCAATGCTGGAGACACTGGGGCAGATTGCTGGACACACTGGGGCAATGCTGAGACACTGGGGCAGATTGCTGGACACACTGGGGCAATGCTGGACACTGGGGCAGATTGCTGGACACACTGGGGCAATGCTGGACACTGGGGCAGATTTCTGGACACACTGTGGACAATTGGACATACTGGGGCAGATTGCTGGACATACTGGGGCAGATTGGAGGACACACTGGGGGTAATATGCTGGACACACTGGGGCAGATTGCTGGACAACCTGGGGGAAATATGCTGGACACACTGGGGCAGATTGCTGGACACACTGGGGGTAATATGCTGGACACACTGGGGCAGATTGCTGGACAACCTGGAGGTAATATGTTGGACAACCTGGGGGTAATATGCTGGACACACTGGGGCAGATTGCTGGACACACTGGGGCAGATTGCTGGACACACTGGGGCAGATTGCTGGACACACTGGGGCAGATTGCTGGACACACTGGGGCAATGCTGGAGACACTGGGGGAATGCTGGAGACACTGGGGGAATGCTGGAAACACTGGGGCAGATTGCTGGAGACACTGGGGCAGATTGCTGGACACACTGGGGCAATGCTGGAGACACTGGGGCAATGCTGGAGACGCTGGAGACACTGGGGCAGATTGCTGGAGACACTGGGGCTATGCTGGAGACACTGGGGCAGTTTGCTGGACACACTGGGGCAGAATGCTGGACACACTGGGGCAGAATGCTGGACACACTGGGGCAATGCTGGAGACACTGGGGCAATGCTGGAGACACTGGGGCAGATTGCTGGAGACACTGGGGCAGATTGCTGGACACACTGGGGCAGATTGCTGGACACACTGGGGCAATGCTGGACACACTGGGGCAGATTGCTGGACACACTGGGGCAATGCTGGACACTGGGGCAGATTTCTGGACACACTGTGGACAATTGGACATACTGGGGCAGATTGCTGGACATACTGGGGCAGATTGGAGGACACACTGGGGGTAATATGCTGGACACACTGGGGCAGATTGCTGGACAACCTGGGGGAAATATGCTGGACACACTGGGGCAGATTGCTGGACACACTGGGGGTAATATGCTGGACACACTGGGGCAGATTGCTGGACAACCTGGAGGTAATATGTTGGACACACTGGGGGTAATATGCTGGACACACTGGGGCAGATTGCTGGACACACTGGGGCAGATTGCTGGACACACTGGGGCAGATTACTTGACACACTGGGGCAATGCTGGAGACACTGGGGGAATGCTGGAGACACTGGGGGAATGCTGGAGACACTGGGGCAATGCTGGAAACACTGGGGCAGATTGCTGGAGACACTGGGGGAGATTGCTGGACACACTGGGGCAATGCTGAAGACACTGGGGCAATGCTGGAGACACTGGGGCAGATTGCTGGAGACACTGGGGCAGATTGCTGGAGACACTGGGGCAGATTGCTGGAGACACTGGGGCTATGCTGGAGACACTGGGGCTGTTTGCTGGACACACTGGGGCAGAATGCTGGACACACTGGGGCAGATTGCTGGAGAAACTGGGGCAATGCTGGAGACACTGGGGCAATGCTGGAGACACTGGGGCAATGCTGGAGACACTGGGGCAGATTGCTGGACACACTGGGGCAATGCTGGAGACACTGGGGCAGATTGCTGAACACACTGGGGCAATTCTGGAGACACTGGGGCAATGCTGGAGACACTGGGGCAGATAGCTGGAGACACTGGGGCAATGCTGGAGACACTGGGGCAATGCTGGAGACACTGGGGCAATGCTGGAGACACTGGGGCAATGCTGGAGACACTGGGGCAATGCTGGAGACACTGGGGCAGATTGCTGGACACACTGGGGCAATGCTGGAGACACTGGGGCAGATTGCTGGACACACTGGGGCAATGCTGAGACACTGGGGCAGATTGCTGGACACACTGGGGCAATGCTGGACACTGGGGCAGATTGCTGGACACACTGGGGCAATGCTGGACACTGGGGCAGATTTCTGGACACACTGTGGACAATTGGACATACTGGGGCAGATTGCTGGACATACTGGGGCAGATTGGAGGACACACTGGGGGTAATATGCTGGACACACTGGGGCAGATTGCTGGACAACCTGGGGGAAATATGCTGGACACACTGGGGCAGATTGCTGGACACACTGGGGGTAATATGCTGGACACACTGGGGCAGATTGCTGGACAACCTGGAGGTAATATGTTGGACAACCTGGGGGTAATATGCTGGACACACTGGGGCAGATTGCTGGACACACTGGGGCAGATTGCTGGACACACTGTCTGGGGGCAATGCTGGGCACTCTGGGGCAATATGCTGGACATACTGGGGCAGATTGTTGAACACACTGTCTAGGGGCAAATATGGACACACTGGGGCAATATGCTGGACATACTGGGGCAGATTAATGGACACACTGTCTGGGGGAAATGCTGGACATACTGGGGCAGATTGTTGGACATACTGGGGGTAATATGCTGGACACAGTGGGGCAGATTGCCGGACACACTGGGGCAGATTGCCGGACACACTGTCCGGGGGCAATGCTGGACACACTGGGGCAATATGCTTGACATACTGGGGAAGATTGCTGGACACACTGTCTGGGGGCAATGCTGGACACACTGGGGCAGATTGTTGGACACTGAGGCAATATGCTGGACACACTGGGGCAGATTGCTGGACACTGGGGCAATATGCTGGACATACTGGGGCAGATTAATGGACACACTGGGGGAAATGCTGGGGCAGATTACTGGACATACTGGGGGTAATATGCCGGACACACTGGGGCAGATTGCCGGACACACTGGGGCAGATTGCTGGACACACTGTCTGGGGGCAATGCTGGATACACTGGGGCAATAATATGCTTGACATACTGGGGAAGATTGCTGGACACACTGTCTGGGGGCAATGCTGGACACACTGGGGCAATATGCTGGACATACTGGGGCAAATTAATGGACACACTGTCTGGGGGAAATGCTGGACATACTGGGGCAGATTGCTTGGCATACTGGGGCAGATTGCTGGACACACTAGGGGTAATATGCTGGACACACTGGGGCAGATTGCTGGACACACTGGGGGCAGGACTGGAGGCATGGGCAGAATGTAGATACGGGGCATGATTGGAGACACGGGGCAGAATGAAATGCATGGGGCAGGATTGGATCATGGGGCCGGATGGATACGATGGAGACAGATGGGGCAGGATGTGGAGATCATATGGGGTAGAATGGATACTCATGAGGGCAGGATGCGAGAACATATGGCTGGAGCCAGGAATGAGATAAACGGGGCCAGGGTGAATTAAGGGATATTATTACTGCAGTGATGTATTTATTTTATTTTTTGAGTATACTGTTTTAAATGGGGGGACGGTCCTGTTACTGTGCAGAGTGACAATATATCGCCTTTTTTTCTTCATGTGGTGTAATGTAGAAGTTGGGAAAAATTAAGTAATATGTTCTGCAAGCGGAGCTTGAGATAACTGTGTTATTTCCTGCAGAAATGAGTCCTGACTGGAAGAAATCATGGTGGTCTGTGCTGGATGAAAGATGAAGGACTTCACCTAGAGACGTCACTGGTGAGTCAGTGTTACCTATACACTGACACTATACACTGTATACTATATACAGAGCTCCTGTGTATAATGTCACCAGTGATCACAGTATTACCTCTACACAGACACTGCATATCAAGTACAGATCTCCTGTGAATACTGGCACTTATGGTGATAGTATTGTGTTTTTTTGTTTGTTTGTTTTTTATTACTGATCAGTATTGTAGTATTCAGTCACTATGTGGTAATATGTGGTCTGGAAATGGTGTTGTGGTATTTGTCCCTTGTATATGCTATTTGGTCACCAAGTGGTGGTAATATGTGGTCTTGACATGGTGCAGTGGTATTTGTTCCTTGTATGTGATATTATTCGATCACTGTGGTTGTAATTTGTGGTCTGGTCATGGTGCGGTGGTATTTGCCCCTTGTATGTAGTATTATTCGGTCACTATGTGGTCTGGTCATGGTGTGGTGGTATTTCTTCCTGTATGTGGTATTATTGGTCTTGGTCTTGGATTGTGTTGTGTATGGCGGTCATTTGTTCTCTCTGATATTAATTAGGAGAAGATTCTTCATTTCCATTAGAGTTTTAATGCTTTGTACACAGCGGCGGAGATGCACTTACAAGGGGTTTCCTGTGGAAAAAAGTAATCGCCTCTCCACAGGATAAGTGATAGCGTATTGATTGGTGGGGGTCTGACTGCTTGGACCCATTCAGCAAAATGTGGAACGTTTTATCCCCATTAGACTGGAGTGGCATCCATATTCATTCCCTCAGTGGCTGCACTTGTTTTTTTCTGGAAGCCCCAAAGAGAATGAATGGAGCTGCGGTCAGAAATCCCACCTGCCGCTGCATTTTAAAATAGTGATAAAAGTGTCCTGTCAGGGATAAAACTTCCCCATACTTCCGATCGGTGCAGTTTCTAATGGTCGGATCTAAGCGATCACCTATCCTGTGGAGCCCATGGATGGGTGATAACTTGTTTTAACCAAGAACCCCTTTACCCCCAAGGGTGGTTTGCACGTTATGGACCGGGCCAATTTTTACAATTCTGACCACTGTCCCTTTATGAGGTTATAACTCTGGAACGCTTCAACGGATCCCAGTGATTCTGACATTGTTTTCTCGTGACATATTGTACTTCATGATAGTGGTAAAAATTCTTTGATAGTACCTGCGTTTATTTGTGAAAAAAAACGGAAATTTGGCGAAAATAACACCATTTTTTTTTTAGGGACCGCATCTCATTTGAAGTCATTTTGAGGGGTCTATATGATAGAAAATACCCAAGTGTGACACCATTCTAAAAACTGCACCCCTCATGGTGCTCAAAACCATATTCAAGAAGTTTATTAACCTTTCTGGTGCTTCACAGGAATTTTTGGAATGTTTAAATAAAAATGAACATTTAACTTTTTTTCACAAAAAATTTACTTCAGCTCCAATTTATTTTATTTTACCCAGGGTAACAGGAGAAAATGGACCCCAAAAGTTGTTGTACAATTTGTCCTGAGTACACCGATACCCCATATGTGGGGGTAAACCACTGTTTGGGCGCATGACAGAGCTCGGAAGCGAAGGAGCGCCATTTGACTTTTCAATGCAAAATTGACTGGAATTGAGATGGGACACTATGTTGCGTTTGGAGAGCCCCTGATGTGCCAAAACATTGAAACCCCTCACAAGTGATACAATTTTGGAAAGTAGACCCCCTAAGGAACTTATCTAGAGGTGTGGTGAGTGCTTTGACCCACCAAGTGCTTCACAGAAGTTTATAATGCAGAACCGTAAAAATAAAAAATCATTTTTTCACAAAAATTATTTTTCGCCCCCAATTTTTTATTTTCCCAATGGTAAGAGAAGAAATTGGACCCCAAAAGTTGTTGTACAATTTGTCCTGAGTACGCTGATACCCCATATGTGGGGGTAAACCACTGTTTGGGCGCATGGGAGAGCTCGGAAGGGAAGGAGCGCTGTTTGACTTTTCAATGCAAAATTGACAGGAATTGAGATGGGACACCATGTTGCGTTTGGAGAGCCACTGATGTGCCTAAACATTGAAACCCCCCCAAGTGACACCATTTTGGAAAGTAGACCCCCAAAGGAACTTATCTAGATGTGTTTTGAGCGCTTTGACCCACCAAGGGCTTCACAGAAGTTTATAATGCAGAACCGTAAAAATAAAACAAAAATTTTTTCCCACAAAAATTATTTTTTAGCCCCCAGTTTTGTATTTTTCCGAAGGTAACAGGAGAAATTGGACCCCAAAATTTGTTGTCCAATTTCTCCTGAGTACGTTGATACCCCATAAGTGGGGGGGAACCACTGTTTGGGCGCATGGGAGGGCTCGGAAGGGAAGGAGCTCCATTTGGAATGCAGACTTAGATGGAATGGTCTGCAGGTGTCACATTGCGTTTGCAGAGCCCCTAATGTACCTAAACAGTAGAAACCCCCACAAGTGACACCATTTTGTAAACTAGACACCCTTAGGAACTCATCTCGATGTGTTCTTAGAGCTTTGAACCCCCAAAGTGTTTCACTACAGTTTGTAACGCAGAGCCGTGGAAATAAAAAAAAAAACTTTCCCCAAAAAATTATTTTTTAGCCCCCAGTTTTGTATTTTCCCGAGGGTAAGAGGAGAAATTCGACCCCAAATGTTGTTGTTCAATTTGTCCTGAGTACGCTGATACCCCATATGTGGGGGGAACCACTGTTTGGGCGCATGGGAGGGCTCGGAAGGGAAGGAGTGCCATTTGGAATGCAGACTTAGATGGAATAGTCTGTAGGCGTCACATTGCGTTTGCAGAGCCCCTAATGTACCTAAACAGTAGAAACCCCCCACAAGTGACCCCATATTGGAAACTAGACCCCCCAGGGAAGTCATCTAGATGTGTTGTGAGAACTTTGAACCCCCAAGTGTTTCACTACAGTTTATAACGCAGAGCCGTGAAAATAAAAAATCTTTTTTTTTTTCCACAAAAATTATTTTTTAGCCCCTAGTTTTGTATTTTCCCAAGGCTAACAGGAGAAATTGGACCCCAAAAGTTGTTGTCCTATTTGTCCTGAGTACGCTGATACCCCATATGTTGGGGTAAACCCCTGTTTGGGCACACGGGAGAGCTCGGAAGGGAAGGAGCACTGTTTTACTTTTTCAACGCAGAATTGGCTGGAATTGAGATCGGACGCCATGTCGTGTTTGGAGAGCCCCTGATGTGCCTAAACAGTGGAAACCCCCCAATTATAACTGAAACCCTAATCCAAACACACCCCTAACCCTAATTCCAACTGTAACCCTAACCACACCTCTAACCCTGACACACCCCTAACCCTAATCCCAACTCTATTCCCAAATGTTAATGTAATCTAAACCCTAATCCTAAATTTAGCCCCAACCCTTAAGGCCCCTTCACATTAAGCGACGCTGCAGCGATACCGACAACGATCCGGATCGCTGCAGCGTCGCTGTTTGGTCGCTGGAGAGCTGTCACACAGACAGCTCTCCAGCGACCAACGATCCCGAAGTCTCCGGGTAACCAGGGTAAACATCGGGTAACTAAGCGCAGGGCCGCGCTTAGTAACCCGATGTTTACCCTGGTTACCAGCGTAAAAGTAAAAAAAAAAAAAACACTACATACTTACCTACCGCTGTCTGTCCCCGGCGCTCAGCTTCTCTGCACTCCTCCTGTACTGGCTGTGAGCACAGCGGCCGGAAAGCAGAGCGGTGACGTCACCGCTCTGCTTTCCTGCTGACCTACGCTCACAGCCAGTACAGGAGGAGTGCAGAGCACAGCGCCGGGGACAGACAGCGTTAGGTAAGTATGTAGTGTTTTTTTTTTTTACTTTTACGCTGGTAACCAGGGTAAACATCGGGTTACTAAGCGCGGCCCTGCGCTTAGTTACCCGATGTTTACCCTGGTTACTAGTGAAGACATCGCTGGATCGGTGTCACACACGCCGATCCAGCGATGTCCACGGGAAGTCCAGCGACGAAATAAAGTTCTGGACTTTGTTCAGCGACCAACGATCTCCCAGCAGGGGCCTGATCGTTGGTCGCTGTCACACATAACGATATCCTTAACGATATCGTTGCTACGTTACAAAAAGCAGCGATATCGTTAACAATATCGTTATGTGTGAAGGTACCTTAACTGTAGCCCCAACCCTAACCCTAGCCCTAACCCTAATGGGAAAATGGAAATAAATACATTTTTTTAATTTTTCCCTAACTAAGGGGGTGATGAAGGGGGGTTTGATTTACTTTTATAGCGGTTTTTTTAGCGGATTTTTATGATTGGCAGCCGTCACACACTGAAAGATGATTTTTATTGCAAAAAATATTTTTTGCGTTACCACATTTTGAGAGCTATAATTTTTCTATATTTGGGTCCACAGAGTCATGTGAGGTCTTGTTTTTTGCGGGACGAGTTGACGTTTGTATTGGTAACATTTTCGGGCACGTGACATTTTTTGATCGCTTTTTATTCCGATTTTTGTGAGGAAGAATGACCAAAAACCAGCTATTCATGAACTTCTTTTGGGGGAGACGTTTATACCGTTCCGCGTTTGGTAAAATTGATAAAGCAGTTTTATTCTTCGGGTCAGTACGATTACAGCGACACCTCATTTTTATCATTTTTTTATGTTTTGGCGCTTTTATACGATAAAAACTATTTTACAGAAAAAATTATTATTTTTGCATCGCTTTATTCTCAGGACTATAACTTTGTTATTTTTTTGCTGATGATGCTGTATGGCGGCTCGTTTTTTGCGGGACAAGATGTCGTTTTCAGCGGTATCATGGTTATTTATATCTGTCTTTTTGATCGCGTGTTATTCCACTTTTTGTTCGGCGGTATGATAATAAAGCGTTGTTTTTTGCCTCTTTTTTTTTTCTTACGGTGTGTACCGAAGGGGTTAACTAGTGGGCCAGTTTTATAGGTCGGGTCGTTACGGACGCGGCGATACTAAGTATGTGCACTTTTTTTTTTTTTTTAGATGAAGAAATGTAATTATGGGAATAATATATATATTTTTTTTTCATTATTTAGGAATATTTTTTTTTTTTTTTTTACACATTTGGAAATTTTTTTTTAACTTTTTTATTTTGTCCCAGGGGGGGACATCACAGATCAATGATCTGATAGTTTGCATAGCACTCTGTCAGATCACTGATCTGACTTACAGTGCTGCAGGCTTCACAGTGCCTGCTCTGAGCAGGCTCTGTGAAGCCACCTCCCTCCCTGCAGGACCTGGATCTGCGGCCATCTTGGATCCGGGCCTGGAGCAGGCAGGGAGGGAGGTAAGACCCTCGCAGCAACGCGATCACATCGCGTTGCTGCGGGGGGCTCAGGGAAGCCCGCAGGGAGCCCCCTCCATGCGCGATATTTCCCTGTACCGCCGGCACATCGCGATCATCTTTGATCGCGGTGTGGCGGGGGTTAATGTGCCGGGGGCGGCCCGTGAGCGCTGCCGATCGCATATGACGTACTATCCCGTCCATGGGAATTAAGGCCCACCCCACATGGACGGAATAGTACGTCTAATGGCAGAAAGGGGTTAATGTAAACTACCGTAATTGTACATCCCAGTTATTGGGACACACGGTAGTTGTGCACCAGCCGCTGGTGATTTACAGCTGATGCTCCACTATAATGACAGATATTTGCATATAGCTGTAGGGTGGGCCCCTAGAGTCCATTCCTCTGGTGGGCCCCAGACACCCCAATCCGACGCTGTATGGGGCGTATTTTGTATGGAGCCATCATGAACTGTATGGAACATTATATGGGGCTCCTGATTCAATATGGATATTCAAAAACACTTAACCTACTGATGTCTCAATGAATTTTACTTTTATTGGTATCTATTTTTATTTTTTGAAATTTACCGGTAGCTGCTGCATTTTCCACCCTAGGCTTATACTCGAGTCACTAAGTTTTCCCAGTTTTTTTATGGCAAAATTAGGGGGGTCGGCTTATACTCGAGTATACACGGTATGTCCCTAAGCCAATGTGCATAATGTAAATAACTTCTTATACTCACCTACAGGGCGGTCCGGTGTTATGTTTGGCGCTGGTCTTCATCCGGCGCAGTCCTTCCCGTGGATGATGTGTTCTACATCATCCACACAACCTCCCTCATCACGCTTCTGTGCAGGAACACTTCTCTGCCGAGCACAAAGCAAAGTACTGCAACGGGCAGAAAGAAGTGCGCTTGCACAGGAGCGCGATGGAAGACACCGTGTGGATGACATGGGACGCGTCATCGACTCAAAGAAAGAAGGACGGTGATAGAGGAGAAGGCCCTGGATTAAGACTAGTGAAGCCCATTGGATAGGGCTAGGCAAGTCTAATATGCCACTATCCTAAGGGCATACAGATAATGGTTGTGCTTTATAAAATGCTGTATATAAGGGTATACAGGCAGTGGGCCTACTATATATACACAGCATTCTAGAATGCTGTAGAAAAGTGCATATAGGTAGTGGTCGTACTTTATATGGGGGGGGATAGAAACAATGATTGAATACTCTGTAGTAAGTAAACGGCTATAGTGCAAGAAAATAACTTAGTTAACATGCTTTTTGGGGGCCCGAGAAAGGAGTCAGAAAAGCGTGTCGGGGCAGATGCGCTGCTGTGAATGTCAGAGTCTATATCTACCATGGTTCTCTTAAGGTAATTTTACCAGAATCGTTTTATCTGAGCATGGTCTCATATAAGGGTACTAGCTATTGAACCGTTCTACGCCCGGGTGGCGAGCATTTATATTGGTATATGGTCTTCATCCTGGTATGTGCTGCTCCATCCTGCGTCCCCATCCTGTCATGTGCTGCTCCATCCTGCGTCCCCATCCTGTCATGTGCTGCACCCATCCTGCTCCCCCATCCTGTCATGTGCTGCTGCCATCCTGCGCCCCCGTTCTGTCATGTGCTGCTCCCATCCTGCGCCCCCATCCTGTCATTTGCTGCTCTCATCCTGCCATGTGCTGCTTCCATCCTGCGCCCCCGTTCTGTCATGTGCTGCTGCCATCCTGCGCCCCCGTTCTGTCATGTGCTGCTGCCATCCTGCGCCCCCGTTCTGTCATGTGCTGCTCCCATCCTGCACCCCCGTTCTTTAATTTACTGCTCCCATCCATATGCCCCATACGCTGCTCCATAAAGGTTTATGGCCCCCATAAAATGCTCCATAGTATATGCCCCTATACACTGCTCCATAAAGGTTTATGGCCCCCATAAGATGCTCCATAGTATATGCCCCATACACTGGTCCATTATGGTTTATGGCCCCCATAAGATGCTCCATAGTGTATGCCCCATACGCTGTTCCATAAAGGTTTATGGCCCCCATAAGATGCTCCATACTATATGCCCCCGTACACTGCTCCATTATGGTTTATGGCCCCATAAGATGCTCCATAATATATGCCCCCGTACACTGCTCCATTATGGTTTATGGCCTCATAAGATGCTCCATACTATATGTCCCCGTACACTGCTCCATTATGGTTTATGGCCCCATAAGATGCTCCATAATATATGCCCCCGTACACTGCTCCATTATGGTTTATGGCCTCATAAGATGCTCCATACTATATGTCCCCGTACACTGCTCCATTATGGTTTATGGCCTCATAAGATGCTCCATACTATATGCCCCCGTACACTGCTCCATTATGGTTTATGGCCTCATAAGATGCTCCATACTATATGCCCCATATGCTGCTCCATTATGGTTTATGGCCTCATAAGATGCTCCATACTATATGCCCCCATACACTGCTCCATTATGGTTTATGGCCTCATAAGATGCTCCATAGTATATGCCCCCGTACACTGCTCCATAAAGGTTTATGGCCCCCATAAGATGCTCCATAGTATATGCCCCGTACACTGCTCCATTATGGTTTATGGTCCCCATAAGATGCTCCATAGTGTATGCCCCGTACGCTGTTCCATAAAGGTTTATGGCCCCCATAAGATGCTCCATACTATTTGCCCCCGTACTCTGCTCCATTATGGTTTATGGCCCCATAAGATGCTCCATAATATATGCCCCCTTACAATGCTCCATTATGGTTTATGGCCTCATAAGATGCTCCATACTATATGCCCCCGTGCACTGCTCCATTATGGTTTATGGCCCCATAAAATGCTCCATTGTATATGCTGCTCCTATATATATATATATATATATATATATATATATATATATATATATATATATATATATATATATAAATAACATACTCACCTATCGTCGCTGGGCGCCGAGTGCTGGGGGGGCCTGAGCAGGCGGGGACACTGGCGCGCTGTGGGGGTCAGGTGCCGGTATCGCTGCCAGCTCAGGCCCCCAAGCACTTACTATATTCACCTGGCCCCATTCCACCGCTGCGCTCCGCCATCTTCCCGGTCCTCGGCCTGTGACTGGTCAGTCAGAGGGCGGCGCCGGCGCGCATTAAGCGCGTCATCGCACCCTCTGAACTGAACGTCACAGGCCGAGGACCGGGAAGATGGCAGCACGCAGCGGTGGAACGGGGCCAGGTGAATATAATACTTACCCTCCTGGCGGTCCCTGCTTCTCTGTTGGAGATCGCGTTATGCGTTAAGGGTTTACGCATACCGCGATCTCCTGGGAGCGTCACTCTGTGAGGCCCAGACTGCGCCGGCGCTTGCGCAGTCTATAAAGGCTTCGGACAGAGTGACGCTCCCAGCGTTATATTATAGATATTACCCTTAGTGGTAGGATGTAGCCGGTGGTGGGTGGAGAAACACAGGAGTAAGTAATGTGGTTTTAAAATTATGCTTTTCAATAAATATTTGTATTTTATTATCCATTAATGGCCTTTTGATCATCGTTTTTGTCCTCATCTATGTAGTAGATTTATATAAGTCCTATTAATTTCATGGTATTTAAAAAATTTTTTTTTATAAATGGTGTTATACAATTTTCAAAAAATATTTATCTACCATGATTGTTTGTCATGTTTATCTAGATATGTGCGCACGTTGCAGACATGCTTGAGGAACGTTCTGCATCTCTTAGCAGAAAACAGTGGAAATTCTGCATTTTTTTTTATGCGGATTTGATGTGTTTTTGCAAATCCAGAGCGCTAAAGATATATTTCTAAAAAAAAAAGGAATTGTGATGTATTTTCCATATTCAACCTCTTCACGAGATACCCTCATTAATATTAACTAAAGACACACACATCCATGTAGGAGCATTAACATAATTAACCTACATATGCTGAAAAAAAATCAACTAAGAAACCTGCTTGAAATGTAATGTATTTTTCAAAAAATAAAAAAAAACCTGCATGGGCTCCCGCATAATTTTCATAACCAGCAGAGGGAAAGTTGACAGCTGATGTTAATATTCTGGAAAGGAACCAATAACCATAAAGGTTTCCAGGCTATTAATATCAGCTCACAGCTGTTTGCTTAGCCTTTACTGGCTATTTTACAGGGGGACACAAAAAATATTGACATGGGGTCCCCCTATAAAATCCAACCAGCAAAGGCTGGGCAGACGGCTGTAGGCTGATATTAATAGCCTGTGAAGAGGCCATGGATATTGGCAGCCCCACAGGCTAAAAACCATCAGCTCTTAGCCATCCCAGAAATGGCGCATCTTATAGATGTGCCAATTCTGGCACATAGCCTCGCTCTTCCCACTTGCCCTGTAGCAGTGGGGTTCATATTTGTGGGGTTGACGTCACCTTTTTATTGTCAAGTAACATCAAGCCCACAGGTTAGAAATGGAGAGGCATCTCCATTACTAAGCTGGCCTAATGTCACCTTACAATACAAAAGGTGACATTAACCCCTTATTACCCCATATGCCACCGCTACAGGGCAGTGAGAAGAGAGAGGCTGAGTGCCAGAATTGGCGCATCTTACAGATGCACCTTTTCTGGGGTGGCAATAACCATGGTCCCTCTCTAGGCTATAATATCTGTCCTCAGTCACTGGCTTCCCTCTGTGGCACAGAAAATTGTGCGGGAGCCCACGCCAGTTTTTCCAGTGAAAACATTTTTAATAAATACATACAGGTCCCAAATTTTACACACACGCACTAACCGTATTAATCACTGACCTATATAAATCTAACCGTTCTGCAATGGTTTACTGTATGTAAACCATGTCTCCTATCCTGTCAGCTTCTGCAATGATTTGACAGAATCCGACAAATTAACTCTTTGTAAGTATTGTAAGCTGTCAGTGTGATTTTACTGTACACTGCACCTGAATTGCCAGCCTTTCAAAGAACACCGTTGCATATTTCTCGCAAGTCACACTGATGGCCCGTGTGGTGTGAATTTTTCTTGCACAAACAGACTTTCATTGGCGAGTCTCGGCTGATATACGGTGCAAATCGCAGTATACTGCAATTTCACTCGCACATATAATACGGCCGTGAAAAAAAAAATTGATGGGAGCTGCCCAATAGATTAACATTGGTCCGAGTGCTATGCGATTTTTTTTCTCACATAGCACTCGTCCATATTCTTCTCTAGTGTGATTCAGGCCTTAAGGGGAAAATCATTCAAAACGTGAAAATTTCTATTTTTTAAAATTTGTACCATTTCTGATTTTTTACAAAATAAAGCAAAACATATCAACCCAAGTTTACCGTTATCATAAAGTCTAATATGTCACGAAAAAAAAAAAAATCTCAAAGTCAATGGGATATGTTGAAGCATTCCTGAGTTATTACTACAGGTCCTTCTCAAAAAATTAGCATATAGTGTTAAATTTCATTATTTACCATAATGTAATGATTACAATTAAACTGTCATATATTATAGATTCATTATCCACCAACTGAAATTTGTCAGGTCTTTTATTGTTTTAATACTGATGATTTTGGCATACAACTCCTGATAACCCAAAAAACCTGTCTCAATAAATTAGCATAATTCACCCATCCAATCAAATAAAAGTGTTTTTTAATAACAAACAAAAAAACCATCAAATAATAATGTTCAGTTATGCACTCAATACTTGGTCAGGAATCCTTTGGCAGAAATGACTGCTTCAATGCGGCGTGGCATGGAGGCAATCAGCCTGTGACACTGCTGAGATGTTATGGAGGCCCAGGATGCTTCAATAGCGGCCTTAAGCTCATCCAGAGTGTTGGGTCTTGCGTCTCTCAACTTTCTCTTCACAATATCACACAGATTCTCTATGGGGTTCAGGTCAGGAGAGTTGGCAGGCCAATTGAGCACAGTAATACCATGGTCAGTAAACCATTTACCAGTGGTTTTGGCACGGTGAGCAGGTGCCAGGTCGTGCTGAAAAATGAAATCTTCATCTCCATAAAGCATTTCAGCCGATGGAAGCATGAAGTGCTCCAAAATCTCCTGATAGCTAGCTGCATTGACCCTGCCCTTGATGAAACACAGTGGACCAACACCAGCAGCTGACATGGCACCCCACACCATCACTGACTGTGGGTACTTGACACTGGACTTCAGGCATTTTGGCATTTCCTTCTCCCCAGTCTTCCTCCAGACTCTGGCACCTTGATTTCCGAATGACATGCAAAATTTGCTTTCATCAGAAAAAAGTACTTGGGACCACTTAGCAACAGTCCAGTGCTGCTTCTCTGTAGCCCAGGTCAGGCGCCTCTGCCGCTGTTTATGGTTCAAAAGTGGCTTTACCTGGGGAATGCGGCACCTGTAGCCCATTTCCTGCACACGCCTGTGCACGGTGGCTCTGGATGTTTCCACACCAGACTCAGTCCACTGCTTCCTCAGGTTCCCCAAGGTCTGGAATCGGTCCTTCTCCACAATCTTCCTCAGGGTCTGGTCTCCTCTTCTCGTACAGCGTTTTCTGCCACATTGTTTCCTCCAACAGACTTACCATTGAGGTGCCTTGATACAGCACTCTGGGAACAGCCTATTTGTTGAGAAATTTCTTTCTGGGTCTTACCCTCTTGGTTGAGGGTGTCAATGATGGCCTTCTTGACATCTGTCAGGTCGCTAGTCTTACCCATGATGGGGGTTTTGAGTAATGAACCAGGCAGGGAGTTTATAAAAGCCTCAGGTATCTTTTGCATGTGTTTAGAGTTAATTAGTTGATTCAGAAGATTAGGGTAATAGGTCGTTTAGAGAACCTTTTCTTGATATGCTAATTTATTGAGACAGGTTTTTTGGGTTATCAGGAGTTGTATGCCAAAATCATCAGTATTAAAACAATAAAAGACCTGACAAATTTCAGTTGGTGGATAATGAATCTATAATATATGAAAGTTTAATTGTAATCATTACATTATGGTAAATAATGAAATTTAACACTATATGCTAATTTTTTGAGAAGGACCTGTATATAAAGCGACACTGGTCAGATTTAACCCCTTCAAGTCGCGGCCCTTTTTCGTTTTTGCGTTTTCATTTTTCACTTCCCTCCTTCCGAGAGCCATAACTTTATTTTTCCGTCAATATGGTCATGTGAGGGCTTATTTTTTGCCGGAACGAATTGTACTTTTGAACGACACCATTGGTTTTACCATGTCTTTTACTAGAAAACGGGAAAAAAATTCCAAGTGCGGTGAAATTGCAAAAAAAGGGCAATCCCACACTTGTTTTTTGTTTGTCTTTTTTGCTAGGTTCATTAAATGGTAAAACTAACCTGCCATTGTGATTCTCTAGGTCATTACGAGTTCATAGACATCTAACATGTCTATGTTATTTTTTATCCAAGTGGTGAAAAGAAAATTTGCTTAAAAAAAAAAAAAAAAGTGCCATTTTCCGATACCCGAAGCGTCTCCATTTTTCGTGATCTGGGGTCGGGTGAGGGTTTATTTTTTGCGTGCCGAGCTGACGTTTTTAATTACACCATTTCGGTGCAGATACGTTCTTTTGATCGCCCGTTATTGCATTTTAATGCAATGTCACGGCGACCAAAAAAAACGTAATTCTGGCGTTTCTGATTTTTTTTCTCACTACGCTGTTTAGCGATCAGGTTAATGCTTTTTTTTTTATTGATAGATCGGGCGATTCTGAACGCGGCGATACCAAATACGTGTAGGTTTTTTTTTTTTTGTTTTATTTAAGATGGGGCGAAAGGGGGGTGATTTAAACTTTTATATTTTTTTCATATTTTTAAAAACATTTTTTTTTTACTTGTGCCATGCTTCAATAGCCTCTATGGGAGGCTGGAAGCTGGCATAGCCTGATCGGCTCTGCTACATAGCAGTGATCATCAGATCGCTGCTATGTAGCTGAAATGCAGGTGTGCTGTGAGCGCCGACCACAGGGGGGCGCTCAAAGCAAGCCTGCATCAGTAACCATAGATGTCTCAAGGACCTCTATGGTTACCTTCCTGATGCATCGCCGACCCCCGATCATGTGACGGGGGTCGGCGATGACATAATTTCCGGCCGGAAGCGCCGGTTGAATGCTGCTGTCTGCGTTTGACAGCGGCATTTAACAGGTTAATAGCGGCGGGTGAGTAGCGATTTCACCCGCCGCTATTGCGCGCACGTCAGCTGTACAAAACAGCTGTTATGTCGCGACTTTGATGTGGGCTCACCGCCGGAGCCCACATCAAAGGGGGTGACACGGCATGCGCAGTACTAGTACGGCGCATGTCGTGAAAGGGTTAAAAAAAATTGGCCCCGTCACTAAGGGGTTAAGTGCTTGTACAAGTGAACATTGTTTCAAAAGTGGTTTACCCGGCTAAGGCTACTTTCACACTAGCGTTTTTTTCAATACGTCGCAATTCGTTGTTTAGGGGAAAAAACGCATCCTGCAAAGTTGTCTGCAGGATGCGTTTTTGCCCCATAGACTAACATTAGCGACGCATTGACACACGTCGCAACCGTCATGCGACGGTTGCGCCGTGTTATGGCGGTCCGCCGGGAGCAAAAAATGTTACATGTAACGTTTTTTGCTGCAGACGGTCCGCTTTTTCCGACCGCACGTGCACGGCCGGAACTCCGCCCCCACCTTCCAATGAGGCAGCGGATGCGCTGGAAAAATGCATCTGCTGCCCCCGTTGTGCGGCGCTTTCGCTGCTTGCGTCGGTGCGCCACAACATCGCATAGCGACGTGCGGTGCACAACGCAAGTGTGAAAGTAGCCTAAGGCTGGTTTCACACCAGCGTTCGGCAGCCTTCTTCCTCCGTTAAGCCCCACCCACTACTGCACCTCTTCTTTCAGCTCCGCCTACGTCTGCATGCGTCCCCTATCTTTAACATTGGGTACGCAGGCCTGCGTCGTTTTGACGATGCGCTGAACTCAGTTGAACGCAACATGTTGCATTTTGTTGCGGTCGGCGCGTCTAAACAACGCATGCGGAGGCATCCGCTTGGCCTGCGTACCCAATGTTAAGGGTATGTGCACACGTCAGGTTTTTTGTGCAGAATTTTCCTGAGATTTTCCTGAGGAGAAATTGGCACCACTCCCAGGAAAACCGCATGCGTTTTTTGTGCGTTTTTTATGCGTTTTTTATGCGTTTTTTTACATGCGTTTTTTGTGCGTTTTTTATGCGTTTTTTACAGCAGTAAAGTTGGTTGAAAAAAAAAAAAAAACATGAGCTCATTTCCTGGTCCAACCCCTCTTCACCATTTAGCTTCCTTGTTGAATTCAAGATGCCGCACCATCGTCTAACTCCAGAACAGAACTGCCTACTGTTGCATACGGCACTACTTTTGCTGCACCACTACAGCGAGCTGGTAAGAAAATGTCATTAGATGTGAACACTTTCCGTATTAGGCTGGGTTCACAATGTGTACAGCAGCCCGTTCAACACATACGTTCACGGTCTGCTGCAACGCAAGTGCTGACTTTGGCACATCACTAACGCAGATGGAGCATCTGCTAGCTACATCTGCGCTAGCAGTGACAGACCCGGAAACGCTGCAGTCAGAGTCTAGAGGTCCGACCGTCACTCAAATGACGGCACATGGCTAGTGATGTCACACATAGGAGTCAATTGTGGCGCTAGCGGACTACGTTTCACCGCATTATGCAGCGGTGTTACGAAGTCCGTCAAAACGGACTGGGGGAACGCAATGTGAACCCAGCCTTGCCAGCTGTATAACATGTGTTGTACAGTTCCATGTAATAACACATACTATATTCTCCCATAGGAGCAATCGCGGAGAAGAAGGGATAGACGGCAAAAAAGGATGTGGGTTCATCCCATCATTCATGAACGGGAGGAAAAGGGACACTTCCATGTTCTTTATCGTGATTTAAGGAGGTAAGATATAGTGAGAAATTGTATGTTGACAGCTGTGTTTCTTTGTACCTTTTTTTGATATATACAACATACATTATGTGTGTGTTTAAAATTAAAGTTTTATGTTCCTTTTTATTTTCAGCTTTCCAGATAAATTTTCTCAGTTTTGCCGTCTTTCCATTGAGGCATTTGATCGTCTTCTAATTCTTCTTGGTCCACACCTCACTTACGAAGATACGGTCATGCGAAGAGCGATCTCTGCAGAAGAAAGGCTGCTCATCACCTTGCGGTAAGGCCTTGCTGCTAGTGCACCCCTAAATGCTGCCACAAATGCTGCCTGTTTAATCCGTAATGCTGCCGCTATGCTGCGAGTGCCCCCATAATGCTGCCAGTTTCCCTCATAATGCTGCCGCTATGCTGCGAGTGCACCGTTTCCCTCATAATGCTGCCCCAATGCTGCGAGTGTACCGTTTACCTCATAATGCTGCCCCAATGCTGCGAGTGCACCCTGTTTCCCTCATAATGCTGCTGCAATGCTGCCTGTGTCCCCATAACGCTAGTGGCCATGATGTGGATGTTTTATCTTGCGACACAATTTGTGTTGGTAGGTTTTCTAAATTTTTTTTTTTCTTTCTTCAGGTTTTTAGCCACAGGAGAGAGCTATACATCCCTGCACCTCCAATTTAGGGTTGGCAAATCGACCATCTCGCAAATTGTACGGTGCACATGTACCGTCATCTGGCAGAAGTTGCGGCCCATCGTGATGCCTTGCCCAACCGAGGAGACTTGGCTGCAGGTTGCAGCAGGCTTTCAAACTGTGGCCAATTTCCCCAACTGCGTAGGTGCTGTTGATGGTAAACATGTGAGAGTGCTAAAGCCACCAAGATCAGGATCACGCTTCTTTAATTATAAGAAGTATTTTTCAGTGGTCTTGATGGCGGTGGCTGACGCACATTACAAGTTTGTTGCCATCGACGTTGGTGCCTATGGTAGTACTGGGGATTCTCGGGTGTTGCAATCATCACAGATTGGACTTCAAATTCTTCGAGATGGCGGCACGCTCCCAGCCCCTAGACCTTTGCCAGGTTCCACACATCCAGTACCCTTTGTGATGGTATCGGATGAGGCATTTCCCTTGAAGCCCCACCTGCTGCGCCCATACCCACGAAGAGCACTGGATGACCGGCGGAGGATTTTTAATTATAGGCTGAGCCGTGCACGAAGATATGTGGAATGTACCTTCGGGATCATGTGTAGTCGGTGGAGGATCTTTCACACTGCCATCCAGTTAGATCCGGAGACCGTGGACACTGTGATAAAGGCATGCTGTGTGCTCCACAACTATGCTCGTGAATACAGCACTGAGGTAGTTGAGGAATTACAGGTGTCAGAATTAGATGCAGTGGACAACTTTGGTCAAGGAAGGCAATGTAACACGGGTGTGCGTGTGAGAGAAACCTTTGCAGACTACTTCATGAGTCCTGAAGGTGCCGTGCACTGGCAATACTCTTGTGCCGGTGTTGAGCTGCCAGAACTGCAGAGAAGATCTGATGCCTAAACAGAATCAAGGCCCAAGACTGGACGTGAGATATAACAGCACAGAACATATGACGGCGGAACCCTATCCACTAATGAACCAGTCTGTACGGCACAGATGCTAACACCTGTGAAAATGTGAGGCATAATCCCTATCAACCGTCGCCAAATCCCTATCTACCAAGGCCCCTTTTTAATTAATCTAATTGTAAACATTGCTAATAAATAAAAAATATTATTTAAACAATAATCGTTTCCATGTTGTTATTGTTTACCGTTGCTTAATCAGATCCCATTTCCGAGCTTCTTATTTTTATGATAATAAGAAATCTGAGTAGTTAAAATAATTTTTTTTAATAAAGTAAAAGAAAAATTAATTACATTAAGAAACTTTTTTTAATGTATATGAACTTACATTTTATAACAAAACTTAAAGGGAACCTGTCACCCCAAAAATCACGGGTGAGGTAAGCCCACTTCTGTAATGCTGTAGATAAGCCCCCGATGTTATCAGAAAAAGGAGAAAAAGACGTTATGTTATACTCAACCACAGGCGCTCTCGCTGCTGGTCAGGTCAGATTGGCGTCTCCGGTACGCTGCGGCCTGACCTGATCAGCAGCGAAAGCGCCTGTGGTTGAGTATAACATAACGTCTTTTTCTCCTTTTTCTGATAACATCGGGGGCTTATCTACAGCATTACAGAATGCTGTAGATAAGCCCCTGATGACGGTGGGCTTACCTCACCCGCGATTTTCGTGGTGACAGGTTCCCTTAAAGAACTTTTGTAAGATTTGGTCATGAACACAACGGTTTAACATTCAGTACACTTCCGTCTCTACTGAAATAGGATGAGATATCGAAACTCAAAATTGATGGTATTCCGGTTGGTAGCCCATATCATTAAATAAGTCAGGTTGGGAGTAGACACTGCTATTGGGCATACTGGAACGATGGCCAGTTGAACTAGGTAAAGGTGTATGGCCACTGTACGCATCTACTTGATTGGCCCTGTATGTTGCCGCCTGTCCGTAACGCTGCGATGCAGCAGCTGGTGGTGGTGGTGGTGGAGGCATAATGGGGTTGCTGAAAATGTTGAAAATACCCGTCATTACTTGTGGAGCAGGGGGTAGGGTTGGTGTGTCATCAATTGCCATTAACAGACAATTGACAGCTGTAACGAACATTTGCTGCTTGTCCCGTGGCAGTGTTCTAACACGGTCTGCCAAAAATGACCCAAATTTGTCATGCTCATCTTGCTTAGAAGAATTATCAAGAAGATTGAGCGTTTTACTCGTTAATTGTTCTATAATTTGACCTTGTTTGGTCTTCTTTTGCACCGGTCTTTTCACTGCCACGGGACGGACAGAAGCAGCCCCCCTCCCCATGTGCCTCGACACACCGCCACCAGAGTTTGCACCAGCGTCAGAGGAAGTAGAAGTAGTGGTATTTGCTGCAACGTCCTGTTCTCCAAGGGAATCACTTATTTCGTGTGACCTTCCGGACAAAGACATGTTCCCCGGAGATTCTTGGCTGTTCATTATGCAGTCTTCTACTTCCTCTCCAATACTGTCCACCGTGGTGTCACCATCGGTAAGGTCCGGAGGTGTTTGGGCAGAGATGTTGCTTTCGGTTCTGCAGACCCAAAAATAAAACAAAGGTTACAAAAATACAAATCATTACGTCAAGCAACACTATTTATTTATATTATCTACCTCCTCAAACTCCGGCTTCCCAATATGAACTTCAGCTGGTCTCCATAGGGCACCCTCTTCCTTGGCGGCGAGCTGCCACTCGGAGTCTTGAGTGATTTAAGATATCTGTCTGTGACAGACCGCCATCTCGTCTTCACATCGCCCACTGCAAATTTAAAATTTTTAAATAAAACATTACAAATCCATTCTTCTTCCTTTTTTTAAAAAAAGGAAATAAATTTATACTTACAAATCTGTGTTTGCTGCTGTGTTGGGAGATTCGGCCACTCTGGAAAGAGAGCGGTTACTATTTTGGGCCAGGCATCACGTTTTGCCCCCTTGTATTTTTCACTTGACCGGTCCCAGACCTCAGGGTGTTGTTCAATCTTCATAAAAAAGGACAACAAGTAAAAAAAATTGAAATTAATTGTGGCCAACAATAAATACACGGTTATGTAAATTTGCATATTTTAGATATAGTAGCATACATCGCAGCAACATAACATAGTGACCAGCCACGTAGTATATTGCACAGGCACTTAGTATATTGGCCAGCCATGAAGTATATTGCCCATCCACGTACTATATATTACCCATCCACGTAGTATATTCCACGTAGTATATTGCCCTACGTTGATGGCCAATATACTACGTGAATGGGCAATATACTATGTGGAATATACTACGTGGATGGCCAATATACTACGTGAATGGGCAATATACTACGTGAATGGGCAATATACTATGTGGATGGGCAATATACTACGTGGAATATACTACGTGGATGGCCAATATACTACGTGAATGGGCAATATAGTACGTGGATGGGCAATATACTACGTGGAATATACTACGTGGATGGCCAATATACTACGTGAATGGGCAATATACTACGTGGATGGGCAATGTACTACGTGAATGGGCAATATACTACGTGCATGGGCAATATACTACGTGGATGGGCAATATACTACGTGGAATATACTACGTGGATGGCCAATATACTACGTGAATGGGCAATATACTACGTGGATGGGCAATGTACTACGTGAATGGCCAATATACTACGTGAATGGGTAATATACTACGTGCATGGGCAATATACTACGTGGATGGGCAATATACTACGTGGAATATACTACGTGGATGGCCAATATACTACGTGAATGGGCAATATACTACGTGGATGGGCAATGTACTACGTGAATGGCCAATATACTACGTGAATGGGTAATATACTACGTGAATGGGCAATATACTACGTGGATGGGCAATATACTACGTGGAATATACTATGTGGATGGCCAATATACTACGTGAATGGGCAATATACTATGTGGATGGGCAATATACTACGTGGAATATACTATGTGGATGGCCAATATACTACGTGAATGGGCAATATACTCCGTGGATGGGCAATATACTACGTGGATGGCCAATATACTACGTGGATGGGCAATATACAAAATATAGTATATTGCCACATCCATTTTGTATATTGCCCAGCCACATAGTATATTGACCATCCACGTAGTATATTACCCATTCACGTAGTATATTGCCCCGCCACGTAGTATATTGCCCATCCACATAGTATATTACCCATTGACGTACTATATTGCCCATCCACATAATATATTACCCATTCACATACTATATTGCCCATCCACATAGTATATTGACCATCCACGTAGTATATTACCCATTCACGTAGTATATTGCCCCGCCACGTAGTATATTGCCCATCCACATAGTATATTACCCATTGACGTACTATATTGCCCATCCACGTAGTATATTACCCATTGACGTAGGATATTGCCCATCCACATAATATATTACCCATTCACATACTATATTGCCCATCCACGTAGTATATTACCCATTCACGTAGTATATTGCCCAGCCACGTAGTATATTGCCCAGCCACGTAGTATATTGCCCAGCCACGTAGTGTTTTAATGAAATAAAGACACCGAGTTTTTGACCATATTTTATTAGTTTGGTATTGGAAGGGTTAAAAAAAATGGTTTACAATGGAACAGGTGCAATTGCACCTGTCCCATTGTAAACATTACTGCAGATGACATATATCATCTCTGCGCAGCCTCACCGGCTGAACGGAGATGAACTGATAGCATGGGAAAATTTTCCCACGCTCCAGCGTTCACCTCCGGTCAGCCGGGGAGTCCGCGCAGCTGCAGTGACTGCCGAACGAGTTCCCCCGAACAGCGCGAGCTGCGTTCGGGAGAACTCGGTATACAGTGAACGGGATCGCTTTACGATCCCGTTCATTGTATCGGCGGCCGCGGTTTAGAGCAGCCGCATGTTATGTGGCTGCTCTAAACTCCAGATCATCGTGGGACAATCGTTTAATTGGATGCTGCGGAGGGTAGGTATACGTTGTGGTTTGTTATTTTAATTTTTTCTGACAAGGGAATCGTGGAATTGGGCGTTTAGGTGAGTATGGTTTTTTTTTTTTTTTATTTTAGGTGGCGATCGCCGGGGACAGGTAATTATAAGGTAACCACTGGCCACCAATGAAATTGTACTTTTTATTATTATTTATTCCACTGTCCACCAATGAAAATAAATAATAATTTACATATCCGTTCCACTGGCCACCAATGATAATTATTAAACACTGGCCACCAATGATAATACACTGGCCACCAATGTAAATAATTATACACTGGCCACCAATGTAAATAATTATACACTGGCCACCAATGTAAATAATTATACACTGGCCACCAATGTAAATAATTATACACTGGCCACCAATGATCATACACTGGCCACCAATGACAATTAAGTTTAGGGGAGAATAGGGGTATATAACTAAGTTTATTAGGGGAATGGGCCCGTAACCACTGTTCACCAATGACCATAGGGGACATTTCATGGGGGAAATAGTACATTGCAGCAGGGACAGTTGGATGGGAAATACTGCTCCCATCGAGCTGAGCCTGCTGCAACGACTTGGAGGGAACAGACATCGGCCGATGAGACTAGTCTCATCGGCCGCTGTCCGAACACACGCACACACATAGATACACATACACACACATATATACACATATACACACACACTTACCACACTTATCATCTGCACCACATCCAGCCTCATCCGATCATACCCCTCCATGTCGGCAGCCATAATACAGGAAGACGGGAATGGTGAGTTTCCTCTTCCTGGATTATGGGATGGGCATGAAATGGCATGATGGGATAGATGGCATGTCACTTCCTGTAGTTTTTCAGGAAATAAACGCTAGAAATCCGCAAATTTTAATATGATTGCGGATTTCTAGCGTTTCAATACAAGTCAATGCATGCGGGAAATCAGCGATTCCGCAAAAATAATGAACATGTTGCTTCTTTTTCCGCAATTCGTTTTTTTTGCGGAAAAAAACGCTACATTGGCACAATTTTTGCGGATTCAATACAAAAGATTGGGAGCCTTATGTTAGCGTTTTTTTCACGTTTTTATCGCGATTTTATTGCGTTAAAAACGCGAAAAAAACGCAAAAAAACCTGAACGTGTGCACATAGCCTAAAGATATGTCTGCATGCATCCTGCATACCCTAGCTGGAGCTGAAGGAAGAGGTGTGGCAGTGGGTGGGGCTTAATGGAGTAAGAAGTCTGCCATCCGCAGCCCTGCCGAACGCTGGTGTGAAACTAGCCTAAGGCCAGTCTCACACGTCCATATAATTCCGGTACCGGAAAAATCGATACCGGAATTATCCGTGTCCGTGTGCTCACGTGGCACATCCATGTGGCACACGTGCGGCATCCGTGTGCCGATTGGGTACCACACGCACCGTGCAGGAGACAGCGCTACAGTTAAGCGCTGTCCCCTGCATCTGGTGCTGAAGCCGCCATTCATTTCTTCTCTCCAGCAGCATTCGCTGGAGAGAAGATATGAAAAATCTTCTTTCCCCAACCCCCTCCATACAGGAGAATCTGCGGCCAGGAGAGGAAGCAGCGAGGGAGCCAAGTAAGTATTTTATTAACAGCGAGGGGGCGCACAGGGGGTGGGAGGGGGTTGGGGACAGGGATCTTTTTTTAACCCCTTTACCCCCAAGGGTGGTTTGCACGTTAATGACCGGGCCAATTTTTACAATTCTGACCACTGTCCCTTTATGAGGTTATAACTCTGGAACGCTTCAACGGATCCCAGTGATTCTGACACTGTTTTCTCGTGACATATTGTACTTCAGGATAGTGGTAAAAATTATTTGATAGTACCAGCGTTTATTTGTGAAAAAAACGGAAATTTGGCAAAAATTATGAAAATTTCGCTATTTTCCAACTTTGAATTTTTATGCAATTAAATCACAGAGATATGTCGCATACAATACTTAATAAGTAACATTTCCCACATGTCTACTTTACATCAGCACAATTTTGGAACCAAAATTTTTTTTTGTTAGGGAGTTATAAGGGTTAAAAGTTGACCAGCAATTTCTCATTTTTACAACACCATTTTTTTTTTTAAGGACCGCATCTCATTTGAAGTCATATTGAGGGGTCTATATTATAGAAAACACCATTCTAAAAACTGCACCCCTCAAGGTGCTCAAAACCATATTCAAGAAGTTTATTAACCCTTCTGGTGCTTCACAAGAATTTTTGGAATGTTTAAATAAAAATGAACATTTAACTTTTTTTCACAAAAAATTTACTTCAGCTCCAATTTGTTTTATTTTACCAAGGGTAACAGGAGAAAATGGACCCCAAAAGTTGTTGTACAATTTGTCCTGAGTGCGCTGATACCCCATATGTGGGGGGGGAACCACTGTTTGGGCGCATGGGAGGGCTCGGAAGGGAAGGAGCGCCATTTGGAATGCAGACTTAGATGGAATGGTCTGCAGGTGTCACATTGCGTTTGCAGGGCCCCTAATGTACCTAAACAGTAGAAACCCCCCACAAGTGACCCCATTTTGGAAACTAGACCCCCTAAGGAACTCATCTAGATGTGTTGTGAGAGCTTTGAACCCCCAAGTAACATAGTAACATAGTTAGTAAGGCCGAAAAAAGACATTTGTCCATCCAGTTCAGCCTATATTCCATCATAATAAATCCCCAGATCTACGTCCTTCTACAGAACCTAATTGTATGATACAATATTGTTCTGCTCCAGGAAGACATCCAGGCCTCTCTTGAACCCCTCGACTGAGTTCGCCATCACCACCTCCTCAGGCAAGCAATTCCAGATTCTCACTGCCCTAACAGTAAAGAATCCTCTTCTATGTTGGTGGAAAAACCTTCTCTCCTCCAGACGCAAAGAATGCCCCCTTGTGCCCGTCACCTTCCTTGGTATAAACAGATCCTCAGCGAGATATTTGTATTGTCCCCTTATATACTTATACATGGTTATTAGATCGCCCCTCAGTCGTCTTTTTTCTAGACTAAATAAACCTAATTGCGCTAATCTATCTGGGTATTGTAGTTCTTCCATCCCCTTTATTAATTTTGTTGCCCTCCTTTGTACTCTCTCTAGTTCCATTATATCCTTCCTGAGCACCGGTGCCCAAAACTGGACACAGTACTCCATGTGCGGTCTAACTAGGGATTTGTACAGAGGCAGTATAATGCTCTCATCATGTGTATCCAGACCTCTTTTAATGCACCCCATGATCCTGTTTGCCTTGGCAGCTGCTGCCTGGCACTGGCTGCTCCAGGTAAGTTTAGCATTAACTAGGATCCCCAAGTCCTTCTCCCTGTCAGATTTACCCAGTGGTTTCCCATTCAGTGTGTAATGGTGACATTGATTCCTTCTTCCCATGTGTATAACCTTACATTTATCATTGTTAAACCTCATCTGCCACCTTTCAGCCCAAGTTTCCAACTTATCCAGATCCATCTGTAGCAGAATACTATCTTCTCTTGTATTAACTGCTTTACATAGTTTTGTATCATCTGCAAATATCGATATTTTACTGTGTAAACCTTCTACCAGATCATTAATGAATATGTTGAAGAGAACAGGTCCCAATACTGACCCCTGCGGTACCCCACTGGTCACAGCGACCCAGTTAGAGACTATACCATTTATAACCACCCTCTGCTTTCTATCACTAAGCCAGTTACTAACCCATTTAAGTGTTTCACTACAGTTTCTAACGCAGAGCCGTGAAAATAAAAAATCTTTTTTTCCCACTAAAATTATTTTTTAGCCCCCAGTGTTGTATTTTCCCAATGGTAACAGGAGAAATTGGAAGTTGTTGTCCTATTTGTCCTGAGTACGCTGATACCCCATATGTTGGGGTAAACCCCTGTTTGGGCACACTGGAGATCTCGGAAGGGAAGGAGCACTGTTTTACTTTTTCAACGCAGAATTGGCTGGAATTGAGATCGGACGCCATGTCGCGTTTGGAGAGCCCCTGACGTGCCGAAACAGTGGAAACCCCCAATTATAACTGAAACCCTAATCCAGACACACCCCTAACCCCAACCCTTTTCCCAACCGTAAATGTAATCTAAACCCTAACTTTAGCCCCAGCCCTAACGGGAAAATGGAAATACATTTTTTTTATTTTTCCCTAACTAAGGGGGTGATGAAGGGGGGGTTTGATTTACTTTTATAGCGGGGTTTTTAGCGGATTTTTATGATTGGCAGCCGTCACACACTGAAAGACGCTTTTTATTGCATAAAGTATTTTTTGCGTTACCACATTTTGAGAGCTATAATTTTTCCATATTTTGGTCCACAGAGTCATGTGAGGTCTTGTTTTTTGCGGGACGAGTTGATGTTTTTATTGGTAACATTTTCGGGCACGTGACATTTTTTGATCGCTTTTTATTCTGATTTTTGTGAGGGAGAATGACCAAAAACCAGCTCTTCATGAACTTCTTTTGGGGGAGACGTTTCTACCGTTCCGCGTTTGGTAAAATTGAAAAAGCAGTTTTATTCTTCGGGTCAGTACGATTACAGCGATACCTCATTTATATCATTTTTTTATGTTTTGACGCTTTTATACGATAAAAACTATTTTATAGAAAAAAATAATTATTTTTGCATCGCTTTATTCTAAGGACTATAACTTTTATTTTTTTGCTGATGATGCTGAATGGCAGCTCGTTTTTTGCGGGACAAGATGACGTTTTCAGCGGTATCATGGTTATTTATATCTGTCTTTTTGATCGCGTGTTATTCCACTTTTTGTTTGGCGGTATGATAATAAAGCGTTGTTTTTTGCCTCTTTTTTTCTTACGGTGTTTACTGAAGGGGTTAACTAGTGGGCCAGTTTTATAGGTCGGGTCGTTACGGACACGGCGATACTAAATATGTGTACTTTTATTTTTTTTTATTATTATTTAGATAAAGAAATTTATTTATGGGAATATTTTTTTTTTGTTTCATTATTTAGGAATTTTTTTTTTTTTTTTTTTTTTTTTTACACATTTGGCAACATTTTTTTTTACTTTGCCCCAGTTTGCACAGCACTGTGTCAGATCACCGATCTGACTAAGAGCAGTGCAGGCTTCACAGTGCCTGCTCTGAGCAGGCTCTGTGAAGCCACCTCCCTCCCTGCAGGACCTGGATGCCGCGGCCATCTTGGATCCGGGCCTGGAGCAGGGAGGGAGGTAGGAAGGAAGACCCTCGCAGCAAAGCGATCACATCGCGTTGCTGCAGGGGGCTCAGGGAAGCCCGCAGGGAGCCCCCTCCCTACGCGATGCTTTCCTGTACCGCCGGCACATCGCGATCATGTTTGATCGCGGTGTGCCAGGGGTTAATGTGCCGGGAGCGGTCCGTGACCGCTCCTGGCACATAGTGTCGGATGTCAGCTGCGATAGGCAGCCGACACCCGGCCGCGATCCCCCCGTGAGCACTGCCGATCGCATATGACGTACTATCCCGTCGGTGGTCATAGGGGCCCACCCCACCTCGACGGGATAGTACGTCTAATGACAGAAAGGGGTTAAACACCAAAAAAAAAAAAAGATTTTTCATATCTTCTCTCCAGCGAACGCTGCTGGAGAGAAGAAATGAATGGCAGCTTCAGCACCACTCTGGGGGGACAGCGCTTACTGTAGCGCTGTCTCCTGCACGGCACACGGACAGCATCCGTGTGCGGTACGTGTTTTACACGGACCCATTGACTTTAATGTGTCCGTGTAATTCGTGCGCTCCCACGAACACTGACACGTCTCCGTGTTTTTCAAACGGACACACGGTCCGTGAAAACAAGCTGACATGTGCAGAGACACATTGATTTTCATGTGTGTACGTGAGTCAGTGTCCCAGATACGTGAGGAAACTGTCACCTCACGTACCGGAGCCACTGACGTGTGAAACCGGCCTAAGGCTGTTATTATAGCACCTTACATGGGTTACACAGATACATCATGGGCTTGTCCTGCCCTACGCATGAAATGAAAAGCTAAAATACAATGTGGAGACTTAATCAGAGCAATGTTTTATTTACATTCAGAACTGGTTTAAGAGGTAAAAAATTACCATTTTCCCACAGAAATATCAGACTTTTACTTATAGAAATACTGGATAAATAGAATTTTAACATTAGATATGGAAACATTTCTAATTTTATAAAACTGCATTTTTTTGCAGTGAATAACTTTATGCCTTTGCTTGTTTGATTTTATGCATTTCTAAAGTATTGTAAAACTGTAATATGCTGTTGATGCATGCGGGCAGGACTGTCAGTAGGGTTTGTGGCCGTGAATAGTGAAGGACACGGAAGCCGACCCTGAGAAACATCCAAGGTGGGAACAGCCCATCATGTCGAAGAGAGTCTGCTAGATCCAGGCCTAGCAGACCAGTGCTGGTGGGTTCATAGATGCTAGGAGGGGGCTGGCCTAAAGGAAGGTCTCGTCTTTTCCTGGTGGGTCAGAGAGTTGTCCCGTCGTTTTTTTTGGACAGAACATTTCCAAAACAACCAAAATTGAACAGCAGATCTCTTGGGAGGCAGACTTTAGTCCTCTGTTGCAGAAGCGAAGTACTCTTAAAGGGAACCTGTCACCCCGTTTTTTCAGATTGAGATAAAAATACTGTTAAATAGGGCCTTGTTATGTAGGCAATCCAGTGACACAGTGTGCCAGCAATCAGAGCACATACAGTGATCTGACAATAACCCAAAAACAATAGAACGAGCTCTGAGACGTGGAATCTCTGTAGACCGCAATACCTGAACCTATCCTAAACACAACTAAAGGCAGCTGTGGATTGCGCCTGTCACTACCTATGCAACTCGGCACAGCCTGAGGAGCTGACTAGCCTGAAGATAGAAAAACAAGCCTGACTTGCCTCAGAGAAATACCCCAAAGGAAAAGGCAGCCCCCCACATATAATGACTGTTAGCAAGATGAAAAGACAAACGTAGGGATGAAATAGATTCAGCAAAGTGAGGCCCGATATTCTAGATAGAGCGAGGATAGCAAAGAGAACTTTGCAGTCTACAAAAAACCCTAAAGCAAAAAACCACGCAAAGGGGGCAAAAAGACCCACCGTGCCGAACTAACGGCACGGCGGTGCACCCTTTGCGTCTCAGAGCTTCCAGCAAAAACGAATAGACAAGCTGGACAGAAAAAGTAGCAACAAAAGCAAAGAAGCACTTATCTAAGCAGAGCAGCAGGCCACAGGAAAGATCCAGAAGCTCAGGTCCAACACTGGAACATTGACAAGGAGCAAGGAAGACAGAATCAGGTGGAGTTAAATAACAAAGCAGCCAACGAGCTCACCAGAACACCTGAGGGAGGAAGCTCAGAAGCTGCAGTACCACTTGTGACCACAGGAGTGAATTCAGCCACAGAATTCACAACAGGGCCTGCGCTGTGCGTTACAATAGTGTATGTAGTGTACCCTGATTCCCCACCTATGCTGCGAAATGCATTACCAAAGTCGCCATTTTCGCCTGTCAATCAGGCTGGTCGTGTTCAAATCAGGCTGGTCACGTCGGGTGGGCGTGGTCACAGCGCTGTTTCTTCCCCAGCTTTACGTTGGTGGCGTAGTGGTGTGCGCATGTCCCAGTGCCGAATCCACTTGCGCGCACGTGAAGAAACAGCACCACGATCTGCGCTATTACTGTCTTCGGTGGGGGCGGCCATCTTCCTGGGGCCGCGCGTGCGCAGATGGAGTGCTCTGCTGCACGGGGCTTCAGGAAAATGGCCGCGGGATGCCGCGCGTGCGCAGAAGAGATCGCGGCGGCCATTTTCCTGAAGCCGAGTTTGCAAAGGGTACACTACATACACTATTGTAACGCACAGCGCAGGCCCTATTTAACAGTATTTTTATCTCAATCTGAAAAAACGGGGTGACAGGTTCCCTTTAAACTGATATTAGGACGCACTAGAAAGTTGGCGTGCATGATTGTTCAGGGCGCTGGCAGTGTGGACCTGCCACCAGAGGAGGCCTAGACCGAAGTCTGGATATTTTAACAGCAGGGTCACAGGAGCCTCTGGAAAACATGGAGGCTGCATGAATAGGAAGGCTTCCCCAGGAGACGTCCATATTGCTCAGCGGAAAACTAGGACTTTTTTGTCCGGTGTTTTTTTTTGTTTTTTTTAAGTAGCCCCCTCACTGCCTAGTAGGATACACCTGTCCTGAAGATCACAAATCCTTCTTCGCAGTCCGATGATGAAGATGGGCATAGAATAACCTGGACTAAGACTTTTCGGTGGCTGGCGCATAACGAATTTGTCTTCCCTCCCTACTCTATCTGGCTCTGGGGGAGGAGGGGGGCAAGAGGGTAGGGGGATTCGTGGCATGGACCGTCCTCTGGGGAACCCAAAACACTCTTGATGTGTAAGGGTACCGTCACACTAAGCGACCCTGCAGCGATACCGACAACGATGTCGATCGCTGCAGCGTCGCTGTTTGGTCGCTGGAGAGCTGTCACACAGACAGCTCTCCAGCGACCAACGATCCCGAAGTCCCCTGGTAACCAGGGTAAACATCGGGTTACTAAGCACAGGGCCGCGCTTAGTAACCTGATGTTTACCCTGGTTACCAGCGTAAACGTAAAAAAAACAAACACTACATACTTACCTTCCGTGTCTGTACTCCGGCGCTCTGCTTTCCTCTGCACTGTCAGCGCCGGTCAGCCGGAAAGCACAGCGGTGACGTCACCACTGTGCTTTCCAGCTGGCTGACGCTCACAGCCAGTGCAGAGAAGCAGAGCGCCGGGGACAGACACGGAAGGTAAGTATGTAGTGTTTGTTTTTTTTACATTTACGCTGGTAACCAGGGTAAACATCGGGTTACTAAGCGCGGCCTTGCGCTTAGTAACCCGATATTTACCCTGGTTACCAGTGAAGACATCGCTGGATCGGTGTCACACACGCCGATCCAGCGGCGAAATAAAGTGCTGGACTTTCCTCAGCGACCAACGATCTCCCAGCAGGGGCCTGATCGTTGGTCGCTGTCACACAACGATTTCCTTAACGATATCGTTGCTACGTCACAAAAAGCAACGATATCGTTAACGATATTGTTATGTGTGACGGTACCTTTAGGGCCTTGCCTCGTAGACCACAGATGATACGGTAGTGACAATTCTAGGTGGGAGATTAGAGTGACAATTCCACTGTCGCCCTCAAGAGCCGTATCTGGAAAAAGAAAAAAGGAAAATCATTAATAAAAAACAAAACCTAAGCCAGAAACTGGGCTGGGCGGTCCAGACCCATGTCTGCCTCCTACTGACATTAAGCTAAAACGGATTAGCTTCGTGCCCTTTTTTGGGCATAGCATAAGCAGCATACACCCATGTTTTTTTTGTGTACCCCCAATGAAGCATTAGCGCCCCCTCCCCCCCCCCCCCCATATTAACCAGAGGGCCACACAGCATAACCTCGCTCCCCCAGTCAGAAACCTCCACCTCACATTAACCAGAGGACCGCACAGGATAAAGGTACTGTCACACTAGACGATATCGCTAGCGATCCGTGACGTTGCAGCGTCCTCGCTAGCGATATCGTCCAGTGTGACACGCAGCAGCGATCAGGCCCCTGCTGGGAGATCGCTGGTCGGGGAAGAAAGTCCAGAACTTTATTTCGTCGCTGGACTCCCCGTAGACATCGCTGAATCGGCGTGTGTGACACCGATTCAGCGATGTCTTCACTGGTAACCAGGGTAAACATCGGGTAACTAAGCGCAGGGCCGCGCTTAGTAACCCGCTGTTTACCCTGGTTACCAGCGTAAAAAAACAAACAGTACATACTTACATTCAGCTGTCTGTCCCTTGCCGTCTGGTTCCTGCACTGACTGCTGGCCGTAAAGTGAAAGCAGAGCACAGCCACAGCGGTGAGTCACCGCTGTGTGACTCACCGCTGTGCTTTCACTTTCACTTTACGGCCAGCAGTCAGTGCAGGAACCAGACGGTAAGGGACAGACAGCTGAATGTAAGTATGTACTGTTTGTTTTTTTACGCTGGTAACCAGGGTAAACATCGGGTTACTAAGCGCGGCCCTGCGCTTAGTTACCCGATGTTTACCCTGGTTACCGGGGACCTCGGGATCGTTGGTCGCTGGAGAGCTGTCTGTGTGACAGCTCTCCAGCGACCAAACAGCGACGCTGCAGCGATCCGGATCGTTGTCGGTATCGCTGCAGCGTCGCTAAGTGTGACGGTACCTTTAATCCAAAGCCCACCAGACATTCCCTCCCCCCCAAGCGTAAATCCCCATATGACGCCCCCTGCCCCAACCGTAAATCCCATCAGAAACCCCTCATCGGATGCCTCCCAGCATAAACCCGCGTCGGACGTCAAACCCCCACAAACCTACATTGAAAGCAGACCCCCCCCCCCCCCCCCCGCAGCACAAACCCCCATCGTAAGCGGACCCTCCCCCACCCAGCACAAACCCCCATCGGAAGTGGACACCCCCCCCACCCAGCACAAACCCCCAGATGCGGACCTCCTCACCCAGCACAGACCCCCAGATGCGGACCTCCTCACCCAGCACAAACCCCCATCGGAAGCGGACACCACCAACCCAGCACAAACCCCCAGATGCAGACCCGCCACCCAGCACAAACCCCCATCGGAAGCGGACACCCCCCACCCCACCCAGCACAAACCCCCACATGCGGACCTCCCCACCCAGCACAAACCCCCAGATGCGGACCACCCACCCACCCAGCACAAACCCCCAGATGCGGACCTCCCACCCACCCAGCACAAACCCCCACATCCCACAAGCAGGTCACCCTCAAATCCCACCACAGGGATCCCCCCACAGACAGCAGGTCCCGCCCCCCCAAAACCCGACCACAAGCATGTCGCCCTCAAACCCCACCACAGGGGTCCCCCCAATAGCCAGCAGCAGTTCGCCCCCACTAAATGGGGTCCACCCTGTAAGCAGCAGGTCACCCCCAAACCCCACCACAGGGGCCCCATCAATAGCCATTAGCAGGTCACCCCCACTAAAAGTTGTCCCCGCAAGCAAGTCGCCCTCAAATCACACCACAGGCATCCCCCACAGCAGCCAGCAGCAGCGGTGCCCCCCCCAAAAAAAAGCCCACCACAGGGATCCCCCACAGCAGCCGCGGTGCCCCCCCAAAAAAGCCCACCACAGGAGTCCCCCCACAGCAGCCAGCAGCAGCGGTGCCCCCCCAAAAGGTCCCCCACAGCAGCAGCAGCGGTGCCCCCCCCAAAAAAAAGCCCACCACAGGAGTCCCCCCACAGCAGCCAGCAGCAGCGGTGCCCCCCCAAAAGGTCCCCCACAGCAGCAGCAGCGGTGCCCCCCCCAAAAAGCCCACCACAGGGGTCCCCCACAGCAGCAGCAGCGGTGCCCCCCCAAAAAGCCCACCACAGGGGTCCCCCACAGCAGCAGCAGCGGTGCCCCCCCAAAAAGCCCACCACAGGGGTCCCCCACAGCAGCAGCAGCAGCGGTGCCCCCCCAAAAAGCCCACCACAGGGGTCCCCCACAGCAGCAGCAGCAGCGGTGCCCCCCCCAAAAAGCCCACCACAGGGGTCCCCCACAGCAGCAGCAGCGGTGCCCCCCCAAAAAGCCCACCACAGGGGTCCCCCACAGCAGCAGCAGCGGTGCCCCCCCCAAAAAGCCCACCACAGGGGTCCCCCACAGCAGCAGCAGCGGTGCCCCCCCAAAAAGCCCACCACAGGGGTCCCCCACAGCAGCAGCAGCGGTGCCCCCCCAAAAAGCCCACCACAGGGGTCCCCCACAGCAGCAGCAGCGGTGCCCCCCCAAAAAGCCCACCACAGGGGTCCCCCACAGCAGCAGCAGCGGTGCCCCCCCAAAAAGCCCACCACAGGGGTCCCCCACAGCAGCAGCAGCGGTGCCCCCCCAAAAAGCCCACCACAGGGGTCCCCCACAGCAGCAGCAGCGGTGCCCCCCCAAAAAGCCCACCACAGGGGTCCCCCACAGCAGCAGCAGCGGTGCCCCCCCAAAAAGCCCACCACAGGGGTCCCCCACAGCAGCAGCAGCGGTGCCCCCCCAAAAAGCCCACCACAGGGGTCCCCCACAGCAGCAGCAGCGGTGCCCCCCCAAAAAGCCCACCACAGGGGTCCCCCACAGCAGCAGCAGCGGTGCCCCCCCAAAAAGCCCACCACAGGGGTCCCCCACAGCAGCAGCAGCGGTGCCCCCCCAAAAAGCCCACCACAGGGGTCCCCCACAGCAGCAGCAGCGGTGCCCCCCCAAAAAGCCCACCACAGGGGTCCCCCACAGCAGCAGCAGCGGTGCCCCCCCAAAAAGCCCACCACAGGGGTCCCCCACAGCAGCAGCAGCGGTGCCCCCCCAAAAAGCCCACCACAGGGGTCCCCCACAGCAGCAGCAGCGGTGCCCCCCCAAAAAGCCCACCACAGGGGTCCCCCACAGCAGCAGCAGCGGTGCCCCCCCAAAAAGCCCACCACAGGGGTCCCCCACAGCAGCAGCAGCGGTGCCCCCCCAAAAAGCCCACCACAGGGGTCCCCCACAGCAGCAGCAGCGGTGCCCCCCCAAAAAGCCCACCACAGGGGTCCCCCACAGCAGCAGCAGCGGTGCCCCCCCAAAAAGCCCACCACAGGGGTCCCCCACAGCAGCAGCAGCGGTGCCCCCCCAAAAAGCCCACCACAGGGGTCCCCCACAGCAGCAGCAGCGGTGCCCCCCCAAAAAGCCCACCACAGGGGTCCCCCACAGCAGCAGCAGCGGTGCCCCCCCAAAAAGCCCACCACAGGGGTCCCCCACAGCAGCAGCAGCGGTGCCCCCCCAAAAAGCCCACCACAGGGGTCCCCCACAGCAGCAGCAGCGGTGCCCCCCCAAAAAGCCCACCACAGGGGTCCCCCACAGCAGCAGCAGCGGTGCCCCCCCAAAAAGCCCACCACAGGGGTCCCCCACAGCAGCAGCAGCGGTGCCCCCCCAAAAAGCCCACCACAGGGGTCCCCCACAGCAGCAGCAGCGGTGCCCCCCCAAAAAGCCCACCACAGGGGTCCCCCACAGCAGCAGCAGCGCCCCCCCAAAAAGCCCACCACAGGGGTCCCCCACAGCAGCAGCAGCGGTGCCCCCCCAAAAAGCCCACCACAGGGGTCCCCCACAGCAGCAGCAGCGGTGCCCCCCCAAAAAGCCCACCACAGGGGTCCCCCACAGCAGCAGCAGCGGTGCCCCCCCAAAAAGCCCACCACAGGGGTCCCCCACAGCAGCAGCAGCGGTGCCCCCCCAAAAAGCCCACCACAGGGGTCCCCCACAGCAGCAGCAGCGGTGCCCCCCCAAAAAGCCCACCACAGGGGTCCCCCACAGCAGCAGCGGTGCCCCCCCCAAAAAGCCCACCACAGGGGTCCCCCACAGCAGCAGCGGTGCCCCCCCAAAAAGCCCACCACAGGGGTCCCCCACAGCAGCAGCAGCGGTGCCCCCCCAAAAAGCCCACCACAGGGGTCCCCCACAGCAGCAGCGGTGCCCCCCCCAAAAAGCCCACCACAGGGGTCCCCCACAGCAGCAGCGGTGCCCCCCCCAAAAAGCCCACCACAGGGGTCCCCCAGAGCAGCCACGGTGCCCCCTCCAAAAAGCCCACCACAGCAGCCACCCACACCCACACCAGCAGCGGTGACCCCCCAAAAAGCCCACCACAGGGGTCCCCCACACAGACATGCAGGTCGCCCACCACAGGGCCTCCCCCCAATAGCGAGCAGCAAGTAGCATTTTTCACCCTGAAACTAACTAACCTCCATACGCCATGGCGTCCACAAGCTATAATCATCATGCTGCTTTGCCGCCCATGATGTGCACTCAGAACACGCCCCCTCCCGATAGGACACGCCCCCGGAAATGACGTCACACATGGAAGGAGCCCATACACTCTAGCTTTTACCCTGTGAAATCTCTCGTCTGCGGCCTGCACTTCCTCTTTCTCTCCCAGCCCGGCAAGATGGCAGTCGGCAAGAACAAGCGTCTGACCAAAGGTGGCAAAAAGGGTGCCAAGAAGAAGATGTGAGTACAACTATCGATGCTTTTGTGAGGGGAGACAGTCAGTGCGGGCACCTGTGATGTGCGGAGGGTTAGAAAGGAAAGGATGGCGCCAGTGTGAGGCGGATTGTACCTGTCCCGGCTCCGTGCTCGGCAGCTGTGCGCTGTATGGAGTGCAGGTCACCATGTGGGCCTGGAGAAGGGAGAGCGGAGGGCCTCCATAGTGAGCTGCTCATGGGGCAGTGCTGGTGTGTGCTGACAGTAGTAATGCCCCATAGTGATATTACAGGCAGTGCTGGTGTGTGGTGACTGTAGTAATGCCCCATAGTGATATTACAGGCAGTGCTGGTGTATGGCGGCTGTAGTAATGCCCCATAGTGATATTACCCCCAGTGCTGGTGTGTGGCGACTGTAGTAATGCCCCATAGTGATATTACCCCCAGTGCTGGTGTATGGTGACTGTAGTAATGCCCCATAGTGATATTACCCCCAGTGCTGGTGTATGGCGACTGTAGTAATGCCCCATAGTGATATTACCCCCAGTGCTGGTGTGTGGCGACTGTAGTAATGCCCCATAGTGATATTACCCCCAGTGCTGGTGTATGGTGGCTGTAGTAATGCCCCATAGTGATATTACCCCCAGTGCTGGTGTATGGTGACTGTAGTAATGCCCCATAGTGATATTACCCCCAGTGCTGGTGTGTGGTGACTCTAGTAATGCCCCATAGTGATATTACAGGCAGTGCTGGTGTATGGCGGCTGTAGTAATGCCCCATAGTGATATTACCCCCAGTGCTGGTGTGTGCTGACAGTAGTAATGCCCCACAGTGATATTACCCCCAGTGCTGGTGTATGGTGACTGTAGTAATGCCCCACAGTGATATTACCCCCAGTGCTGGTGTATGGTGACTGTAGTAATGCCCCACAGTGATATTACCCCCAGTGCTGGTGTATGGTGACTGTAGTAATGCCCCACAGTGATATTACCCCCAGTGCTGGTGTATGGCGACTGTAGTAATGCCCCATAGTGATATTACCCCCAGTGCTGGTGTATGGCGACTGTAGTAATGCCCCATAGTGATATTACCCCCAGTGCTGGTGTATGGCGACTGTAGTAATGCCCCATAGTGATATTACCCCCAGTGCTGGTGTATGGTGACTGTAGTAATGCCCCACAGTGATATTACCCCCAGTGCTGGTGTGTGGCGACTGGTAATGCCCCATAGTGATATTACCCCCAGTGCTGGTGTGTGGTGACTGTAGTAATGCCCCATAGTGATATTACCCGCAGTGCTGGTGTATGGTGACTGTAGTAATGCCCCATAGTGATATTACCCGCAGTGCTGGTGTATGGTGACTGTAGTAATGCCCCATAATGATATTACCCACAGTGCTGGTGTGTGGCGACTGTAGTAATGCCCCTTAGTGATATTACAGTCAGTGCTGGTGTGTGGTGACTGTTGTAATGCGCCATAGTGATATTACCCCCCAGTGCTGGTGTATGGTGACTTTAGTACTGCCACATAGTGATATTACACCCTGTACTGGTGTGTGGTGACTGTAGTAATGCCCCATAGTGATATTACAGTCAGTGCTGGTGTGTGGTGACTGTAGTAATGCCCCATAGTGATATTACAGTCAGTGCTGGTGTGTGGTGGCTGTAGTAATGCCCCATAGTGATATTACAGGCAGTGCTGGTGTATGGTGACTGTAGTAATGCCCCATAGTGATATTACAGGCAGTGCTGGTGTATGGTGACTGTAGTAATGCCCCATAGTGATACTACACCCTGTGCTGGTGTGTGGTGACTGTAGTAATGCCCCATAGTGATATTACAGGCAGTGCTGGTGTATGGCGGCTGTAGTAATGCCCCATAGTGATATTACCTGCAGTGCTGGTGTATGGTGACTGTAGTAATGCCCCATAGTGATATTACAGGCAGTGCTGGTGTATGGTGACTGTAGTAATGCCCCATAGTGATATTACAGGCAGTGCTGGTGTATGGTGACTGTAGTAATGCCCCATAGTGATATTACACCCTGTGCTGGTGTGTGGTGACTGTAGTAATGCCCCATAGTGATATTACAGGCAGTGCTGGTGTATGGCGGCTGTAGTAATGCCCCATAGTGATATTACAGGAAATGCTGGTGTATGGTGACTGTAGTAATGCCCCATAGTGATATTACAGTCAGTGCTGGTGTGTGGTGACTGTAGTAATGCCCCATAGTGATATTACAGTCAGTGCTGGTGTGTGGTGGCTGTAGTAATGCCCTATATTGATATTACAGGCAGTGCTGGTGTATGGCGACTGTAGTAATGCCCCATAGTGATATTACCCGCAGTGCTGGTGTATGGTGACTGTAGTAATGCCCCATAGTGATATTACAGGCAGTGCTGGTGTATGGCGGCTGTAGTAATGCCCCATAGTGATATTACAGGAAATGCTGGTGTATGGTGACTGTAGTAATGCCCCATAGTGATATTACACCCAGTGCTGGTGTATGGTGGCTGTAGTAATGCCCCATATTGATATTACAGGCAGTGCTGGTGTATGGCGACTGTAGTAATGCCCCATAGTGATATTACCCGCAGTGCTGGTGTATGGTGACTGTAGTAATGCCCCATAGTGATATTACAGGCAGTGCTGGTGTATGGCGGCTGTAGTAATGCCCCATAGTGATATTACAGGAAATGCTGGTGTATGGTGACTGTAGTAATGCCCCATAGTGATATTACACCCAGTGCTGGTGTATGGTGACTATAGTAATGCCCCATAGTGATATTACCTGCAGTGCCGGTGTATTGCGACTCTAGTAATGCCCCATAGTGATATTACACCCAGTGCTGGTGTGTGGTGACTGTAGTAATGCCCCATAGTGATATTACCCGCAGTGCCGGTGTATTGCGACTGTAGTAATGCCCCATAGTGATATTACCCCCAGTGCTGGTGTATGGTGACTGTAGTAATGCCCCATAGTGATATTACACCCCGTGCTGGTGTGTGGTGACTGTAGTAATGCCCCATATTGATATTACAGGCAGTGCTGGTGTATGGCGACTGTAGTAATGCCCCATAGTGATATTACCCGCAGTGCTGGTGTATGGTGACTGTAGTAATGCCCCATAGTGATATTACAGGCAGTGCTGGTGTATGGCGGCTGTAGTAATGCCCCATAGTGATATTACAGGAAATGCTGGTGTATGGTGACTGTAGTAATGCCCCATAGTGATATTACACCCAGTGCTGGTGTATGGTGACTATAGTAATGCCCCATAGTGATATTACCTGCAGTGCCGGTGTATTGCGACTCTAGTAATGCCCCATAGTGATATTACACCCAGTGCTGGTGTGTGGTGACTGTAGTAATGCCCCATAGTGATATTACCCGCAGTGCCGGTGTATTGCGACTGTAGTAATGCCCCATAGTGATATTACCCCCAGTGCTGGTGTATGGTGACTGTAGTAATGCCCCATAGTGATATTACACCCCGTGCTGGTGTGTGGTGACTGTAGTAATGCCCCATAGTGATATTACCCGCAGTGCTGGTGTATGGCGACTGTAGTAATGCCCCATAGTGATATTACCCCCAGTGCTGGTGTATGGTGACTGTAGTAATGCCCCATAGTGATATTACCCGCAGTGCTGGTGTATTGCGACTGTAGTAATGCCCCATAGTGATATTACCCCCAGTGCTGGTGTATGGTGACTAGTAATGCCCCATAGTGATATTACACCCCGTGCTGGTGTGTGGCGGCTGTAGTAATGCCCCATAGTGATATTACACCCAGTGCTGGTGTGTGGCGGCTGTAGTAATGCCCCATAGTGATATTACACCCAGTGCTGGTGTATGGTGACTGTAGTAATGCCCCATAGTGATATTACACCCAGTGCTGGTGTATGGTGACTGTAGTAATGCCCCATAGTGATATTACCCGCAGTGCTGGTGTATGGCGACTGTAATAATGCCCCATAGTGATATTACCCGCAGTGCTGGTGTATGGTGACTGTAGTAATGCCCCATAGTGATATTACCCCCAGTGCTGGTGTGTGGCGGCTGTAGTAATGCCCCATAGTGATATTACACCCAGTGCTGGTGTGTGGCGGCTGTAGTAATGCCCCATAGTGATATTACACCCAGTGCTGGTGTATGGTGACTGTAGTAATGCCCCATAGTGATATTACACCCAGTGCTGGTGTATGGTGACTGTAGTAATGCCCCATAGTGATATTACCCGCAGTGCTGGTGTATGGCGACTGTAATAATGCCCCATAGTGATATTACCCGCAGTGCTGGTGTATGGTGACTGTAGTAATGCCCCATAGTGATATTACACCCAGTGCTGGTGTATGGTGACTATAGTAATGCCCCATAGTGATATTACCTGCAGTGCCGGTGTATTGCGACTCTAGTAATGCCCCATAGTGATATTACACCCAGTGCTGGTGTATGGTGGCTGTAGTAATGCCCCATAGTGATATTACACCCAGTGCTGGTGTATGGTGGCTGTAGTAATGCTCCATATTGATATTACAGGCAGTGCTGGTGTATGGCGACTGTAGTAATGCCCCATATTGATATTACAGGCAGTGCTGGTGTATGGCGACTGTAGTAATGCCCCATAGTGATATTACAGGCAGTGCTGGTGTATGGTGGCTGTAGTAATGCCCCATAGTGATATTACACCCAGTGCTGGTGTGTGGCGGCTGTAGTAATGCCCCATAGTGATATTATTTATTTATATAGCACCATTGATTCCATGGTGCTGTACATGAGAAAGGGTTACATACAAATTATAGGTATCACTTACAGTAAGCAAACTAACAATGACGGACTGATACAGAGGGGCAAGGACTCTGCCCTTGCGGGCTTACATTCTACAGGATTGTAAGCGGAAGGAGTCAGTAGATTGGGGAGTTGCAGCAGCTCCGGTGTTGGTGAGGCGGTAGCTCCGGTAGTGGTGAGGAGACAGCGGGGTTATTGCAGGCTGTAGGCTTTCCTGAAGAGGTGGGTTTTCAGGTTATTATTTATTTCTATAGCACCATTAATTCCATGGTGCTGTACATGAGAAAGGGGTTACATACAGAGTTATAGATAACATTTACAGTTAACAAATTAACAGTGACAGACTGGTACAGAGGGAAGAGAACGCTGTCCTTGCGGACTTACATTCTACTTTCCGTCTGAAGGTTCCGAGTGTGGTTGATAGTCGGATGTGTTGGGGCACAGAAGTCCAGATGATGAGGGATATTCAGGAGAAGTCTTGGAGGCGAATAAGTGTGGAGAGCAGGTGGTCTTGGGTGGACCGGAGATTACATGAGGGGAGATAAGTTCAGAGATATATGGAGGAGACAGGTTATGGATGGCTTTGTAGGTCAGTATTAGTAATTTGGACTGGATACGCTGAGGAAATAGGAGCAAGTGAAGAGATTCGCAGAGGGGGGAAGCGGCGGAGTAGCGAGGAGAGAGATGAATTAGTCGGGCAGCAGAGTTAATAATGGACTGGAGAGGTGCAAGGGTGTTAAGGTACCGTCACATTTAGCGACGCTGCAGCGATCTAAACAACGATCCCGATCGCTGCAGCGTCGCTGTGTGGTCGCTGGAGAGCTGTCACACAGACAGCTCTCCAGCGACCAACTATGCGAAGTCCCCTGGTAACCTGGGTAAACATCGGGTTACTAAGCACAAGGCCACGCTTAGTAACCCGATGTTTACCCTGGTTACCAGTGTAAATGTAAAAAAAAAAAACACTACATACTTACATTCCGGTGTCTGTCCCCCGGCGCTGTGCTTTTCTGCACTGGGTATGCGCCGGCCGGAAAGCAGAGCACAGCGGTGACGTCACCGCTGTGCTTTCCGGCCGGCTCTCCGATAATATAGTGATATTACCAGCAGTGCTGGGTGTATGATGGCGGCACTAGTACTACTGCCGCATAGTGAGGTTACCGGCAGTGCTGGTGTATGATGGCAGCACTAGTAATAAAGTGGCTCATGTTTGAAGTGTTATGCTCTTTGTATTTCCAGTGTGGACCCTTTCTCCAAGAAGGACTGGTACGATGTCAAGGCACCTGCCATGTTCAATATCCGCAATCTTGGGAAGACTCTGGTCACAAGAACACAGGGAACAAGTAAGTGCATGTACTAATGTGCATCAGAACTGTCCATTCATAGAGAGGCTACATTATTCGAGAGAATTGACTGTTTAAAGGGGTTGTCCAGGTTTGGAGCTGAAGACTGCAATCACGTTTTGCACAGTGCATGTTGTCAGGATTCTCTGGTGTTGGGAGCTGGTGGTCACGTGGCTGTAGGTACACAATTTGCATTCCTCCCGCCACATTCCGTCTAGCTGTGTCTTCACTCAGTTCACCTGTATTGAGCGAAATTGCACATATTTAATCAATACATGACCGTGTGTATGCAGATCCCATAATTGCAGTCACATGCTCGCACTTTGGGGCTACGGTGGTCGGACCCACAGCGATCAGAAAATTATCCCCAATTCTGTGTGTGGGCAATCACTTTCAAACTTGAAAATACCCCTTTAGCTGCAAAAATAGTACAGTGGTATTTATTTTGGGTAAAAGAAGATAAAAAAAAAATAGGTCCCTTTTGTATAAGGCCAAAGATTGTCTTGTGACTGATCCACAACTTTAATTTTTCTACCGCTGTGACTGAAGAGAACAGGAAATGGCAGTGTAGATGTGAATGAAGCCTTGTGTTATTTTGTTTTTTTACTGACAATTCTGTTAATTTTTTCATTTTACCTAGGTCCTGTAACGGTAATATTTAGGCTACTGAAGGACATTTAGCAGTATATAGAACTAGATCTTGTGCAGCCTCAGATGACCATTTTCTTCATTATTTGGCTTCAGTGTTACTGTACTTTTCACACTATAAGACACACTTTTTCCCCAAAAAATTTGGGAGGAGAATGGAGGGTGTGACCTGTAGTGCGAACGCAGGCTTACCAGAGGGTGGCGGCAGAGGTGTGGCGATGCTTGGGCGGTGCGTAGTGCACCTGAGCAGGGTTCCTTCCTCAAGATGCCAGCAGCAGAAATGTGTCCACACCGTGGGCCCGGTGTCCACGCTGCGCAGAATTGAGCTCTTCACCAGTTTCCCTACGGCCATCTTCCTGAAGCCATGGGCCACCGGAGGCTGTGCGCGCACAGATTGAGATCTCGATGGCACTCGGCTTCAAGAAAATGGCCGCCGAGATCTCAATCTGCGCACGCTCGGCCTCAATCGGTCCATGGCTTCAGGAAGATGGCCGCAGGGAAACGGGTGATGCGCTCTGCTCGGTGTGGACAAATTTCTGCCGCCGGCATCCTGAGGACCCTGCTCCAGTGCTCTGCCTCACTGCTGATACTGGACCCGGAGCATCACACCCCGGGACTGCAGCATTGCCCCACTTCTGCCTCAGCCGGCTTCCTGAGGAAGGGACCATGCCTCCTGTGACCCCGCTGTACCACCGCCGGCCCTCAGCTAAGATATCTTAAATTCGGGCAATAAGACGGACCCCTATATTATAAAAATATTTTTTCTGCTATTTTCCACCCCAAAATTTGGGGTGCGTCTTAGTCTGAAAAATACGGTAATACTCAAGTTTATAATAATAATTATTATTATTATTGCACCATTTATTCCATGGCGCTTTACATGTGAGGAGGGGTATACATAATAAAAACGAGTACAGTAATCTTAAACAAGTCTCGACCCTGCCCACTAGGGCTCACCATCTACAATATATAAATTTACTTACATGATTTACATACCATCTGTATCTCGCATGACCTTTCCTTTGTAGAAATGGGAATGAATGATGAGCGTTTCAGTCCCAAATGATTTCTGTAATTATCGTACCTCGAGATTGTTCTAATTTTTACCACTTCATGTAAGAAATTGAACGGGTTCCTCAGAAAGTGCTCAGTATTTCCTATGTTGTTCAAAACAGAAATTGCTTCTGATGGACTGAAAGGCCGTGTGTTTGAGGTGAGCCTGGCTGACCTGCAGAATGATGAAGTGGCCTTCCGTAAATTCAAGCTGATTACAGAGGATGTACAGGGCAAGAACTGTCTCACCAACTTCCACGGCATGGATCTAACAAGAGACAAGATGTGCTCAATGGTCAAGAAATGGCAGGTATGTGTTTCCCTGTGACTTACAATAGAACAATCTAGTTTGAGCATTGTGCTAGGTTTCCTTTTCTTGTCTGATAGCCTACTGTTTTCTGATTCTGTGTTCTAATCTTTTTGCAGTGCCTCTTTTTTTTTCGCCATATTTATTTTAATGTTGCTGGGGAGTTCTCTTCCTTTTTTTTTTTTTTTTCCTATTCCCCTGCCACAAAGCTTAGAATACTATAAATAACATACCTCCAATGCTGCATTACCTAGCTAGTTCACCAGCTTTCTGTACGCAATGCCACAGCCAATTGCTGGCTGCAGCAGTTAAAATTATCTGATAAAGATGATTTGGGAACAAATGATGACAAACTGTTTCGGTCCCAAATGACGAGCAGTGATTACCACGAGATTTTTCTGATGTTCCCTTGTATATGAGGAAGTCTCCATTTTTTTATTTTTTTTTATTTTTTTTTAGTTGTGGATAGCAAGTATGACTTACTTTGTGTGACTACTAAGGTGTTGTTCTCATATCTTGAAGTACACAGGCTATGCCATTAATGTCTCACCTCTGGTACCTACACCTATCTCAAACATGTCCCTGTCTCGCGCTGCTCAGAAAGGCAAGGGTGGGGCTCAGTTTTGCATTTCCTTTTAGGGTATGTGCACACGTTGCGGATTCTCTGCATATCCGCAGCGTTTTTTGCAGTGCAGAAACGCTGCAGATCCGCAATTGATTTACAGTACAATGTAAATCAATGAGGAAAAAAATGCTGTGCACACTTTGCGGAAAATCCGCTGTGGAAACGCTGCGGTTTAAAAGAAGTAGCATGTCACTACTTTTTTTGTGAATCTGCAGCGTTTTTTGTACCCATTCCATTATAGAAAACCGCAGGGGTAAAAAAACTCAGCAAATCCGCAAGAAAACCGCAGCAAAAACGCTGCGGATCCGTACAAAAAACGCAACAAATTTGTAGCTGCGTTTTCTGCTAGGAGAGGCAGAATCCGCACCAGAAATTCCTAAGCCTAATCTGCAACGTGTGCACATAGCCTTAGAAGTGAATGAAACCATCTTTTACTCACTCTGACCTGCATCTGTCAGGACGTTTATGGCCTATCTTAAAGATATAGTCGTAAGCGTTCGACAACTCATTTATGGAGGGCTTAAAACATTTTAATAACAAGGAAATTAAATTGAGCAGCTCTGACCTGGTAAAGGTGTATGCGATCAGATTGAGTGGGTATGTCTCTAGTGCACAGTAAGATTAAATGAAGACTATGGTTATGCCATGTTGTCCTCTACAGACCATGATTGAAGCACATGTTGATGTGAAGACTACAGATGGCTACCTTCTCCGTCTCTTTTGTGTTGGATTCACAAAGAAGCGCAACAATCAGGTCAGAAAGACATCCTACGCTCAGCACCAACAAGTCCGTCAAATTCGTAAGAAGATGATGGAAATCATGACCCGGGAAGTGCAGACTAATGACCTGAAGGAAGTTGTTAACAAACTGTAAGTTTCTACTTGACCTAAATTATGACTCCTAGCTGTGACGTTAACACTTCCATGTAGGAAAAGTGATCACAACTTGTTTCAGTCCCAAATGAAAATCTGTGGTTATTTTGAGCTTATTCTGAGTTTCCCACCTTGATTCTTTGAGTAATACTGTACTGTTTCAGAGCCTTCCTGTGAAAGAATTGTCTACATGTACATATAATCCATGCTGTCTGGGGTCACTGTGTAGTTGCCATTTCAGCTCTTTCTTTATAGGCACAAGGTTTTTTTTTTGTTTTCTTTACACCATCACTGCCCAGTTACCACAATGAGAATACTTTATTGTTCGAATATTTGTGTGTTAAAAAAAAAAAACCTGCTGTGCATGTCTTGGAAAAAAAAAAGACAATTTTGACCAAAGCAAATACCCATTGTAGTGCGGCGGTGTCCACACTGTGCAGTGATGAGTCAGTGACAGAAGAAAGTTTAAAGTAAATGTAGTTTTATGCTATGTGCACACATTCAGGAATTTTCACGTTTTTTTCGCTATAAAACCGTGAAAAAAACTCATACATTAAGCATTCTATTATTAGAATAGATTCAGCATTTTTCTCTGATCGCCCATGACGGCACCACGGAGAGAGGGGATCCGCCCACCAAGGACAGGAAACCTACGGATAAAAAGGCGGTACCACTCTCCTGCATTAGTTGGTTTCCTGTCCTTGATGGGAGACCTACGGACTTACCAGTTCGTCGTTGGATCCGGGGCCAACCAGTCCGATTCAGGCAGCTGGGGTCCCTCTGCCTCGGCTAGGGTGGTGACCCGAAGCGCCACCGCTGGGAGCCAGTGGGCCGACAGGGTGTGCGGGGGAGGTGACAAGGAGTTCGCGGTCACCTCCCCAGGTAAGATGCAGTAGCGGCAACATCCAGGGGGGTCCCTCTGTGGTTGCGGGAGGTGCAGCGCGACCCTCCCTAAATCAAGCGTCAGTCTGCACACTGCATCGCCATCAGGCGTGCAGGTATTGCGCTACTGGGGCTGCATAGGACCGGGGGTGCCAGTCAGCAGCGCCATATCTGCTTCCGGGCGCTGCTTTGCACAGGCCCGGTATCCAGCTGGTCTCGCGAGGTCTGCAGAGCGCCGGTATGCGCAGGCGCCGGCGGTGCTTGCGGCCGGGCGCTTGGTGCGCTCTGCGCAGGCGCCGGCGTGGCTCCAGCCGGGCGCTTTGTGTACACTGCGTGGGCGCCGGCGGGGCTTCTGGCCGGGGCGCGCTCTGCGCAGGCGCCGGCGTGGCTCCAGCCGGGCGCTTGGTGTGCATTGCGCAGGCGCCGGGGGTGCTTCTGAAGCCGCCGGTATGTTTCGGCGGGGCGCTTGATGCGCACTGCGCAGGCGCCGGCGGGTCTTCCGGTCGGACGGCGCGGATTACCGCTAGAGCGTGTTTTTGAGTCGGATTACTGCGCAGGCGCCGACCGCTCCTCCTATGATCAGTCGCTACTGCGCAGGTGCAGGGAAGCGGCGGGAGGGTTCAAATAGTAGAACCCTCATCCTCTTGGTGGCTCTGCAGTAATAGGCAGGAGCTTCAAGGGGAATAGGAGCGACAACTCAGCCGAGTTCAAGGCACGCAGACCAGCAGCAGTATGAGTGACCCAGCATCACCTCCGCCCGAATCACCTCCACCTGCAGTATCGCCACAGCAGCAGCAAAAAAGGCGGCAGCAGAAAGGGCACCAGGACACCAGCAAAGAACGCCAAAGGTCTCAACACAGTAAGGAGTCCAGTACGGCGTCGGGGGAAAAAGCCAGAGGCAGAGAACCCCCAATCGGTATTTATGGGTCCTGGAGGTGGTAAGTGGATCTTCGTGAATGTCAGAGACAGTAAGATTGTTATTTGTCTCTTTTTAGGGGAGGAAAAGCGTAGCTAAAACTAAACACAAAAGTTGCGCCATCTGTAGAGAGGACCTTCCACCTACATGTGATAAAAGACTATGCAATACTTGCATTCAACAAACTGTGTCTGAAAACCTTCCAGGGTTTGCTTCAGATCTTAAGAGCCTAATTAAAGAACAAGTAGAGGACACTTTTAGGTCACTAAAAAGTGGAAAAAAAAGGAGAAAGACCAGGCATAGGTCTCCATCTCCAGCCTCAAAATCCGAAAGTGGTAGTGAGAGTTCAGCGTCCTCCGTCTCCTCCGACTCATCCTCATCATCTACTTCTTCCTCGGGGGGACATAACTGTTTCCCACTAGAGGATACTGATGGCCTCATAAAGGCAGTAAGAAGCACCATGGGGTTGGTAGACTCCCATCCTAAAAAAACAGTACAAGACATTATGTTTGGAGGCCTAGAACAGAAAAAGAGGAGAGCTTTTCCGCTTAACGAAGCAATTGCAGCCCTAATTAAGAAGGAATGGAAAAAGCCCATGAGGAAGACTCTCTTAACTCCAAAAAGGAAATACCCCTTCGAGGAAGAATCGTGCTCCTTTTGGGAGAAGGCCCCGAAATTAGACGTGGCAATTGCTAAAGCCTCAAAGAAATTCGCCCTCCCGTTTGAGGACATGGGGGTTCTGAAGGACCCAATGGACAAAAAGGCAGATGCATTTCTCAAGGGCTCTTGGGAGGCAGTGGGAGGAGGCCTGAAGCCAGCAGTTGCAGCTGCATGCACTTCGCGCTCCCTGATAATCTGGCTGAACCAACTAAAGGGTCAGTTAAAGGGGAAAACTTCCCGGGACTCAATTCTGGATACATTACCCGTAATGAGGGGGGCTGCGGCCTTCCTAGCCGATGCCTCGGCCGACTCCATCAGGCTATCCGCCAGAGCAGCAGTGTTTGCTAATGCGGCCAGGCGCGCCCTCTGGCTTAAGAATTGGCCAGGCGACCTACAAACGAAAACGAAACTCTGTACCATCCCCTGTGAAGGGGAGTTTCTGTTTGGGTCGACTCTAGACGACATCTTAGAGAAAGCCGGGGACAAGAAATAGTCCTTCCCCTCTCTGGGTCTCCCCTCTTATCGGAAGCCCTTTCGGAACAAGAGGTTTTTCCGTAAGAACCCAGGGAAAGGCCAGGGGAAGTGGGACGATAAGAAAAATAAAAATAAAGGATTTATCTTCAATAAAAACCTCAATGACAGCAAGAAACCTCCACAATGAAGGTTCACCCCAGGTGGGAGGGAGATTATCTCTCTTTCTCCCAGCCTGGAAAAAGATCACCTCCAGTCATTGGATCCTAAACATCATAGAATCAGGACTGAGGTTAACATTCAAGAGGTACCCTCGTCCCTCCTTCAAGGTAACATCTACCAGATCCTCAGCAGAAGAACAGTTAACTCTAGAAAACGAGATTGTGGGGTTAGTAAAAAAAGGAGTACTCCTAGAAGTTCCCCCTCAAGAAAGAGGGCAAGGGTACTATTCCCCTCTATTCCTGAGGAAAAAACCAGATGGTTCCTTCAGGACCATTATCAATCTGAAGAATCTAAACAATTACTTAGAGGTTCAAGCATTCAAAATGGAAACGATAAAGTCATCAATCAAAATGCTGTTTCCTCAGTGTTTCATGGTGGTCCTGGACTTGAAGGACGCATATTATCACGTCCCAATACACAAGGATCACCAGAGATTCCTCAGAATGGCAATCCACATCAAGGGAGTCCTAAGACACTTCCAGTTTACAGCTCTTCCATTCGGCCTAGCAATAGCCCCGAGGGTTTTTACAAAGCTGGTCGCAGAGGTAATGGCTCACCTCAGGGAAGAAAACACCCTGATCGTACCATATCTGGACGATTTCCTGGTGATAGGCTCCTCCCAGCAACATTGCAAGAATCAGCTAGATTTAGTGATTCAATCTCTAAAAAACCTGGGCTGGCTAATAAACCTAGAGAAATCCAAACTGGTGCCTTCTCAGGTTCAGGAGTACCTAGGTCTCACTCTAGACTCCAGAAAAATGGAATGCCAGCTCCCAGAGGGCAAATTACAAAAGATAAAAAGCTTAGCATCAAGAGTACAATCTCTCCCCTCTATAACTCTCCGACAGGGCATGTCACTGTTGGGCTGTATGACCTCTTGCATCCCGGCAGTCCAGTGGGCCCAACTACATTCGAGGGATCTCCAATGGCAGCTACTGTCCGAGCAAATCCGCCTAGGAGAGCATTTAGACGGGCGGTTAACATTGTCTCCTCGCACCAATCTCTCTCTAACTTGGTGGACATTGCAGGAAAATCTTTCCCAGGGAGTTCCATGGGTAATCCCGATATCAAAGGTCCTAACAACGGACACAAGCCCCTCAGGGTGGGGGGCTCATCTGGGCGACCTTGTAGCTCAGGGCATTTGGTCCCCGTCCCTTGCAAACAATTCCTCCAATATGAAGGAACTCCTGGCAGTGAAATTTGCCCTTCAGGAATTCCTGGGGGTCCTTCAATCTCACCATGTAAGGGTGATGTCGGACAATCAGGTGGTAGTATCGTATATAAACCATCAGGGGGTTACCCGTTCCAAAAGTCTAATGGAAGTGGCCAACTCGATCCTTCAGATAGCCGAAAACAACCTTCTATCCCTGACAAGTCTACACATAAAAGGGATAGACAATTACAAGGCAGACTTCCTCAGTCGTTCCAGCCTAAAACAGGGAGAATGGGAACTAAATCCAGGCATATTTACCCAGATCACTCAGAAATGGGGGGTTCCCAAAATAGATCTCTTCGCGAGCCATTTAAACAAAAAAGTAGCCGCCTTTTGCTCTCTATCTCCCATGGGGAACCCAGTAGCCCTGGATGCTTTCCTGATTTCTTGGGGTCACCATCTGGTCTATGCCTTTCCTCCTCTCATTTTGATTCCAGCAGTGCTGAGGAAGATTCGGGAGGACGGGGCGTTGGTCATCTTAATTGCCCCGTTCTGGCCGAAGAGACCTTGGTTCTCATGGATGAGAAAGATGTCGATGTCCGACCCTTGGGTATTGCCAGACCTACAGGATCTGTTGTCACAGGGCCCAATCTATCATCCGAGGGTCAAGAACTTACACTTGACAGCCTGGCTCTTGAGAGCAAAATATTAGAAAGCAGAGGGTTCTCTTCAGGGTTAATTTCAACTCTGTTGAAAAGTAGGAAGCCGGTTACAACAAAACAGTACGGCAAAATATGGAAAAAGTTCCTGTCCGTTTCAGGCGCTAAAATAGGGAAAGAAATTCCTATTAATGCCATTTTAGAGTTCTTGCAAAACGGGTTGGAAATGGGGTTAGCCACCAGTACCCTAAAAGTCCATGTGGCAGCATTAGGTGCTCTATTTAATTTTGACTTGGCTTCAAATAGGTGGGTCTCTAGATTCATTAGGGCGGCAGGAAGATCTAGGCCTCTGCCAGTAAAAGTGGTTCCTCAGTGGGACTTAAATTTGGTCCTTAAAGCCCTGACTAGTCCTCCATTTGAACCATTACATGAATCTACAATAAAAACGCTATCCCTCAAGACAGCTCTTTTAGTCGCCCTTACTTCTGCCCGTAGGGTTAGCGACTTACAGGCCCTTTCAGCCAGGCCTCCTCACACACAATTTCTAGAGGATAGGGTTGTTTTAAAAACAGACCCAGCATATCTCCCGAAAGTGGCTTCAAAATTTCACAGGTCTCAAGAGATATCTCTTCCCTCCTTCTGTCCCAATCCTAAAAATAAGGAGGAACAAAATCTACATACACTAGATGTAAGGAGATGTCTCTTACATTACCTTGAAGTCACTAGAGAGAGTAGGGAGGATTCCTCTCTGTTTGTGTGTTTCCAGGGTCCCCGGAAGGGGAAAAAAGCATCTAAAGCCACCATAGCAAGATGGATCACGGACGCCATCAGCCTAGCATACTCAGCAAGTGGGATGCCCGTTCCCGGGGAGGTTAAAGCTCACTCAACAAGGGCAGTAGCAACTTCCTGGGCGGAGAAGGCCGGAGCTTCCATAGACCAGATATGTAGAGCTGCTACCTGGTCCTCACCATCCACATTCTATAGGCACTATAGATTGGACCTAATCTCCTCTTCAGACCTTACTTTTGGTAAAAGGGTTCTGGAGGCAGTGGTCCCTCCCTGAATGTACTATCTATGTAATTCTCTCCGTGGGGCCGTCATGGGCGATCAGAGAAAAATATAGTTCTTACCGATAACGGTATTTCTCTGAGCCCATGACGGCACCCATACATTCCCTCCCTTCACTTATGGGTGCACACATGGAAATAGTGCCATAGTCTATTATAATTTAAAGTCACGCGGTATCTTGTTATGCTAAACAGTTAAAATTTTTACAAATGTCTTAGTAGTCTCCCATCATTATCTATGTAAACAACTGATGCAGGAGAGTGGTACCGCCTTTTTATCCGTAGGTTTCCTGTCCTTGGTGGGCGGATCCCCTCTCTCCGTGGTGCCGTCATGGGCTCAGAGAAATACCGTTATCGGTAAGAACTATATTTTTTGTGCACATGCTGCGTTTTTTTCCGCGGCGGAATCACATTTTGGAAAAAACACAGCATGTTAATTCCGAACACATTGGAATGCATTGATCCGCTTACTTCCCGCATGTGGCTATGCCCACCATGCGGGAAGTAAGCGGATCGTGTGCGGTTGGTACCCAGGGTGGTCCTCCTGGCCCTGGGAACCATATAATTGTTAAAAAAAAAAAAAAAGAATTAAAATAAAAAATCATGATATTCTCACCTTCCGGCGTCCTCGGCAGTCTTCTCGTTCCTCGCGATGCTCGCGTTCCCAATAATGCTTTGCTGCAATAACCTGTGATGACGTAGCGGTCTCGCGTGATGCTACGTCATCTGAAGTCGTTGCCGCTAGGCATTATTGGGAACGCGAGGAGCGGGAAGACTGCCGGGGACGCCAGAAAGTGAGACTATCGTGTTGTTTTTTTTTTTTTGTTTTGTTTTGGTTTTTTTTTTAATTATTTTTAACATTGGATCTTTTTACTATTGATGCTGCAAAAGTTGGTCACACTTGTCAAACACTATGTTTAACAAGCATGACCAACCTGTCAATCTTCTTGGATTGTTTGGAAAACGCTAGCATTCTGCAAGCTAATTACGTTTGGAAAACGCTAGTGTGCCAATTCCGCATGCGGAATTGCCGTGGAAATTTCCGCGGGAATTCCGGATGTGAGCACATAGCCTGAATGTCCAAAACTTTCAAACAAATGGTATCCTCTGGATTGCAGCCGAGAAACAAGACAGTCTGTAAATGCATCAAGTTGCCGAGGGCAACTGCACCACCGTATTATGCTGCGAGGTGCCAGGCTTTCGCTTTGTTCCCTCGCACAGGCTGAGCTTTTGCAGAGCTGTCTACTCTGCACCTTGCAAACTCCACACTGACACACCCAACCCTCTGCTTCAGGGGTTTTTACAAGGAACATGTAAAACCCGGCCGGAAAGGAAACTGACTGCCCCACTACCATCCTGTAGTCCGTTTCAAAAATAAAAGCCCAGAGCAGGTTTTCCTAAATCTGCCTTGGACAAATACTTGCCCCAAGACCAACACTTTTATTTTGCATTGCAATCACAGCTGTGCCTTTTAACTGCAGTGCACTCCCACTACCTCAATACACCTCCATGCGCATCCTGGGGGGAAAATATAGTGACCCTCGCATGTGACACCGGTCACTGCCTCACACCTTCCACTAGTTTAGTGAAACTAATACGGTAATCTTTTCAACATGACAAACATTCATATTGTGCAAAACATCAGTTGGGCTTGTTAAATGTTTTTAGCTAATCAGCACTTGTTGCATAATTGGGTGGAAAGAAATTCCAACTTTGGCCGATGCAGTCTGTTGATGACCAATGATGTCTACCCATTTTCATCTAATTTGTGTGGGGAATATAAAGGGTTTTCTGGTGAAAACAAGTTATTGATAGCTGATAACTTGTTGATCTGAGGGGATCCAACCGCAAGTACCCGCACTGATCGTTGTCTGACGCCGATGATTGACTGCAATAGTCATGTCGGTAGGTGGCAAGTGATCAGCAGCAAAAGAGTAAAGGAGTCTATAGGGACATCTGGAGCTATAGGGATTGTGAGCGAATTGTCTTGGCCAACCTCTATACTTCAGGTCTTTTGTGCGTTGTGCATTCATGGCTTCCTGACCTGCTGCTTTTTTGAGCGATGTGCTAGTACATTACTATGGTAGTGAAGTGAAATCATGGCTCAGTGTGTAAGGACTTCATTTTGGTACATGCTAGACTGATTCTTTCCAAAACCACACATGGGAAACGACTGTTAGGGTTTGTGTGAAACTTAACACTGAATTCCAGGGGGTATTCTGTACTACAACTTTTAAAACGATACAGTCAACGTGTATGCAGTGTTGGTTTTTTTTCCTTGTATAACATTTATTAAAGTTTTATGCTTGAGTTCAGGCTGTGTTCACACGTTGCAAAAAAGTTTTGTTTGGTGTGGTTTTTTTTCAGGGCATATTTGTCTCTTTTGAATGTTGATAAAGTTTAGTGCATAAAAAAAGCTGATTCTACTTCACCAAGTTTTCACAGCAAAAACGGATACCTGCGGTTTTTGCACCACCCATTGCTTTTAATGGGTGAAATGCGCTGAAAGAGGGGACCTGCTCCATTTTGCAAAACCCAAGGTTTTGCGCAAAATACAGAGGACAAAAAACATGCTGTGTGCATGAGACTTCAGAAGACTTTTTGCTGGTACTGTGAAACGCAGCTGAAAACAACGCAGCATGTGAATATAGCCTAATAATTTAGAGATCAGTTTTTGTTGTGGTATGCTGAAGATAAATTTATAGTGGTTTCATCTAGGTAACTTACTGAACAGGGTGCAGAGGTGGTGGTACCTGAATCCCAGTGCCCTGTAGAAGGTCTATGGCACTGACTGGTATATAGTACAGACCTCAGCCATTGTCAGCAGGGCCATAGACGGAGCTAAGAATGAGCATACACGCTGACACAATCTACAATAATTGGTAGGGATGTTTTAAAAACTGTCAATAATGAGACCGGCTCAGTGTTCTGTTGGGAATGAATCCTATGATATCCTGTGATTGGCTGTGATGGTCAGGTGACAGTAACAGTATATCAGAGACACATCAGCCAATCATCTGATGCTTCCTATGATTGCTGCAGTGCTTCGGTACTTGAAACCGCACCATTACAGGCCTGTCTTTCCTGTCTGCTGGATTCATAAGCGCTAGAGTGCGCGAGTTTGATTTTGTTTCCAAAGCAATCTGTTTTAGCAATTCTTGAACATAACGCTAAAAGGTGGTACTTACAGGGAAGATGGGTATTCTGTTTGGATTTTTCACATTGAAAAGGATGTGTAAAATATCTGCTCAGTAACTGATCCATGATTAGGATTTTTACGTTTTGCAAATCAGACAATGGCATATGCAGCGAAGTCCACAATTTTGCATCGGACTAATAACGTGTTTTCTTTTTAAAGCTCTGTATGCCCCTGTAGGTGCTATTATATTTTTTGTTTGTTTTTGTTTTTCCCAAATCTATATCTGCTTTTGAATTTTTCCTGACTTGGGGGCAGAGACTTGTCTTTCATTGGTGTCAGTATGTCGTAACTATTGTAATTTTCTCGGCAGATTTTCCTGACTTGGGGGCAGAGACTTGTCTTTCATTGGTGTCAGTATGTCGTAACTATTGTAATTTTCTCGGCAGATTTTGTTCACACGCTTGAATTACTTGTACTGGTCTTCAGTTTCTATGCAGTGTATTTATTTTACTTTTTTTGTTTTTTTTATAACTTCAATGTTTTTCTTGAAGTAAGAAAATGTTGTACGTACTTCATCTTAATTTGCCTTTATTTTAGGATCCCAGACAGCATAGGCAAAGACATTGAAAAGGCCTGCCAGTCTATCTATCCCCTCCATGATGTCTATGTTCGCAAAGTCAAGATGTTGAAGAAGCCAAAATTTGAGCGTAAGTTGAAGATTTACTAATGCTTAAAGGGTTATTCCAAGAAAAAGCAAGTTATTCTTTATCCATAAGATAAGGATAATTTCTTATCACTGGGGTTGCTAGTGGTTGGGAAAGGCTCTGTAAATGCTTCCTGAATGGAGCTGCAAATGTGTGGTCTCTGCTCCATTCGTTGTCTATAGGGTGCTGGATTGTCAGTTTCATAGGAACTGAATAAAGTTGAAGTCAAACATGCACTCTCTGATCCCTAGGGATCCTAGTGCCAGGATCCCCAGTGATCAGCAAGTTATTCTGTGACCAATGGATATAAGGCATGGAATTTGCCCCGATAATTGGTAATTTGACATCCTATATGTATATGCCTTCAATGTCTTTGGTGGGAAAGTGCAGTGAAGATTTTCCCAGAATATATTCCAATTCATTGCTTATCATAAGAAATGCATATGCATAGAGGATGAACAATATGGTGCAGTCTGTGCCTTCTACTAAGCAAAAAGTCACCCCCTTTTCAATATAACTTTACAGGCAGAGTCATTAAAAGGGTTGTCCAATACTAGGACAATGCCTTCAAAAACTAAATGTTCGTCCCCTATAAAATAATAGCCTATACTCGCCTCTCATGCTGGCTCTGTTCTCGCAGTGTCTGCACTTGCGGTCCCGGGGCTTTGATGCGGTGGAATGACACATAATACCCTGCACCCAGTCAGCGCTGGCGTCACTGTCCCCGCCTTCAGACAAACTGTACATGAAGAGGAAGTCCAGGCTGCAGCTGATCCCTGGCTTCCTCTTCATCTTCAGTTCGTACTTAGATGGAGACAGGGATGCGCTGATTGGGTGCCAATGTCAAAACACCGCATCACAGCCCCTGAGAGTGAGTGCCGACACTCCGGGAATGGTAGCTCCAATTACTGTTGAACCATGCAGATGCTGATGTTAATCTAATATTGGTATTTAAAGGGTTCTGGAGCACAAATACAGAGGCAACAGAACCAATTGGCTACCTTTGCAGCCAAAACAACCCTATCCGCCCCCAACCTGAAACACAATATTGATGGGTTGCCTTGGTGGCCAGTGGTCCACTGAAGGCTCCTGTAGCTATACATGTGCTCTCATGATGCTCAGATAGTGCTCTATATGCTGAAGTATTGCAGTGTACAATTCAAACCCCCTAGGAAAAATGCTTTGAAAATGTTAACTTTTGAATTAGGAAAAAGCTAAACATGAAAAGAAATTAAATAAGTTATTCAGTATCACCAATTCATGAAATTCTGAATAACAATATAAATGTAATTAGCCGTTGAGGAAAATTGAAGTGGCCAAACTTGTCATTTTTAAGTCTTATTAAATTTTTGGTTATCTACCTCAAAATATGCAATAAAAAGTGGGGAAAAAATGTTGCATGTACTCAAATGGTATGGATAAAAACTAGTTCTGCACATAACTAACAAGTCTTCACACTGCTTTGACAGTAAAATGAAAGTGTAAGGTTAAAGGAAATCAGTCACCCCATTTTTCGCCTATAAGCTAAGGCCACTGCCATCAGCGGCTCATCTGCAGCATTCTGTAATGCTGTAGATAAGCCCTGCCCCCTCCCCCCCCATACCTCCCGATGTAACCTGAAATATAAGAAAAACAAGTTGGATTATACTCACCCAGGGGCGGTCCGGTCCGATGGGCGGTGACCTTAGCTTATAGGCGAAAAATAGGGTGACAGATTCCCTTTAAGTTCCAGCAGAGTGGATGGGACTTATAGAAATCTCATGCCCACTGGTTTTATTTTACTCCACATAAACTGATTTGTGGTGTGTGTTTCAAATGTGCAAAACGTCAATTTCTCTGCACAGAAATGCACTAAAACCGTTTATAATGTGACTATCGATAGTTGACTATCAATAGTTTTTTCAAAACCAAATGCGAGGTAGTATCAAAAACAAGCTTAATTTAAATCATGACTCACCAGCAAGTCAAAAACACGTTAAGAATACCATTAAATGCAATGACAAATATACAAGTAATGTAATTTACCGAATGGGTGAAACATCAAGAACTCGTCAAATATTTGTGTGACCATAGGCTTACAGGTCACAAACCATTTTTTTTTTTATTTGCAAAGTTCTAAGCCTTATATTTTATTAGTTTAAAATAAATATATATGTACTAGATGGTGGCCCGATTCTAACACGTCGGTTATTCTAGAATATGTAGTTTACGGCCACGTAGTATGTTGCCCCGGCCACGTAGTATGTTGCCCCGGCCATGTAGTATGTAGCAATGTGGGCACCATATCCCTGTTAAAAAAAAAAAAAAAAAAAAAAAAAGAATTAAAATAAAAAATAGTTATATACTCCCCTTCTGTCGGCCCCTGGATCCAGCCCAGGCATTTACCGATGCTCCTCGTGACACTCCGGTCCGAAGAGTGCATTGCGGTCTCGTGAGATGATGTGCGGTCTCGCGAGACCGCTGCGTCATCACCTCGCGAGACCGCAATGTATGGACCGGTCACCGGAACGTCGCGAGGAGCGGGAAAGGCCTCGACTGGATCCTGGGGCCCACGGAAGGCGAGTATATAATGATTTTTAATTTTTTTTTATTTTTAACATTAGATCTTTTTACTATTGATGCCGCATAGGCATCATCAGTAGTAAAAAGTTGGTCACACTGGGTTAATAGCAGCGTTAACGGAGTGCGTTACACCCTGGCATAACGCGGTCTGTTAACGCTGCCATTAACCTTGTGTGAGCGTTGACTGAGGGGGTGGGGGTATGGACTGTGGGCATTAACTGTGGGGAGTAAGGAGTGGCCATTTTGCCGCCGGACTGTGCCCGTCACTGATTGGTCGTGGCCTTTTCGTCGCGACCAATCAGCGACTTGGGATTTCCGTGACAGACAGAGATGGAAGTGACCCTTAGACAATTATATAGTAGATGTATGGCAGTGCTATAATTATACTCGCCTGAAGAACAGTGTTGCCAGGCCATGTTAACTGGACAAAGTTTTATGAACAAAAGAGCTGAAAAAACCCAAAAGCTCACAGATTAAAAATTGCCTGGACAAAAAGGCTTAGATAATTCTTTTACTTGAGAACTTCAGGATTTCAGTGCAAAGATTAAAACATTGCTTTTATATTTTTTTCTCTGCCCATTTTATGGCTGTTACCTTTTCTATATCCTACCAACTGTTGACTGTTTGTTTTTTTTAACCTTGCTGTCTTAAGTCATTGAGTATATGAAGAAGACATCCACAATCTAAAGATAGTTTGTTCTCCTTTTTGCAGTGGGTAAACTTATGGAGCTCCATGGAGAAGGCAGTGGTGCTGGAAAACCTTCTGGCGATGACACGGGCGCTAAAGTTGACCGGGCTGATGGATATGAGCCTCCTGTGCAGGAGTCTGTCTGAGATGCTAGATTTGAAGTAGCCTGCAAAAAAAATAAACAAACTGTTCTATATTATGTGTCTGTATTATTTGTGCGCTATGGACAATTGCTTAAAGGTTTCCCTCAGTACGGACATGTACATATCCTATAGTGATACCATCATTATCTTGTGGAGGCTTCAACTTTAAGATCTATTAAAATGCGTGGACCAAAGCAGTCTTTGGCGTGCATTAACATTAGTCTTTTAAAGGGAACCTGTCACCTGAATTTGGCGGGACCGGTTTTTCCATTCGCCACGACAGCACCCACGAGAGAGGGGATCCGCCCCTAGGAACAGGAAACCTACAGAGAGATAAAAGGGGCGGCCCCCCCTCGCTCCTCAGTTGGTTTCCTGTTCCTAGAAGGGAACCCACAGAGAAAAACTATGGAGTACAGATGAAGAGGAAGGTCCGCCTGGATGCCGCCTGTCCGTCTCTGATGAGAGACAGGGGCTCCAGGACGGATGGACAGAGTCGGGGGTTCCTGCTGGCTCCCCCCTCATCTGCTATGGCGTGGAGCAACAATGTCCCTGCTGGGACATCGTTGTGAAGTATGACCGAGGAGGGGAAATGTACCTCAGGTAAGCGGTGCTGCCTTGTGTAGAAGCCGGCGTCGCTGTTTCCGATCCTGGATGGTGGTGAGAGCGGCCGGCAAGCGGCAGGGACGCCGGCGCTGAGCAGTGCAGCGGCGCTCCCTGGACTCAGAGGTCGCGTTACCACTTCTGGGGGCGGCGGTGCGGCCTAGCGATGGCGCCGGCGGGTGGAAGGAACGCCGGCGCAGTGCGGCGACGCTCCCTGCACTCAGAGGTCGAGTTGCTACTTCCGGGGGCGCCGCCATATTGGATTTTATGAGCGATCCTCCCCCCTGGGCTGCACTACGGCGCTGGTAAGAGAAAAAAAAAAAAAAAAAAATGGGAAAGGGGTGTGTGAGACCGGCGCTATAAATTGCAGCTCAGCTGTGTAGAAGGTGCGTTAACATGTCGTCTCATGAGGAGATTTGTGAGCGCCCTATGGAGGTATTGGTTGTACCCAGTGAAAAGGTCAGGAAGAGAGATGGTACAAAAGTGAGCGACTCCACTGACAAGTCAGGAAGGAGGTCGTCCCGTGGCACACCCCAGGCCGAACAAAAGAGCCGAGACCCAGTATATAGAAATACTTCAGGGTGAGTGTTCATTTAACTTCATGAAAGCTTATGTTAGGTCTCCTCTCCTTATGTGTTTGTAGGGGAAAAGGACGGGGAAGACCAAGCACGTGCAGTGTGCAATATGTACTGAGCCCTTACCTGATGCTTATAGCAAAAAATTGTGCCCAGCTTGTATAGATAACACCCTGCGGCAGGAAGAGTCCGTTAAAATGGATGAAATCTGCCTTATGATTCGGGAGGAGCTTCAAAGTTTGCGAAGCAGTCCGTCCGTAAATATTGAGAGGAGAGTTAGCAGAGCATCCTCGCCTAAAGCTGACACGTCGGCAGAAAGTGGGGAGGTCGAGTCAGATGTCTCTGTTATCAGATTCACCAGATGAAGAGGACTATGCTTTCCCATAGATGGCATAAATAACTTGGTTAAATCCGTAAGAAGTACTATGGGGGTTTCTGAATTAAAAGAACCTCAGACTCAGCAGGAGGTGATGTTCGCGGGTCTTTCTCAGCGAAAGGGCCATGTATTTCCGGTGAACCAGGCTATAAAGGACCTGGTCAAGAAAGAATGGAGTAAGGGTCAAAAGGGGTTTGTGCCAGTGTCCTGTAAGAGACGCTACCCCTTTGATGATGAGGACTTGGCCACTTGGGCTAAAGTACCGAAAGTTGATGCGGCTGTAGCATCTACTGCTCGCCGTTCCTCTTTACCGGTAGAGGATGCGGGTTCTTTGTCCGATCCAATGGACAGAAAATCTGATGCGCTTCTCATAAAATCATGGGAAGCCTGTGTGACTGCATTTAAACCTGCAATCTCCGCTACATGTACCAGTAGATCCATGTTGGTCTGGCTGGATCAGCTAGATCAGAACATCAGAAGTGGCGTTTCCAGAGAAAAGTTGCGAGCCTCCATTCCATTAATCAAGGGGGCTGCGGCATTTATATCTGATGCCTCAATAGACTCTCTCCGCCTGGCGGCTAGATCAGCAAATCTCTCAAATACGGCTCGTCGAGCGTTATGGCTAAAGAATTGGAAGGGAGACGCCCAGTCCAGGGCTAAATTGTGTGCCATACCCTGCCAGGGTGAGTACCTCTTTGGATCTGTCCTGGATGACCTACTCACTAAGGCGGGCGAAAGGAAAAAAGGGTTTCCTAATCCCTTTATTCCTTCCTACAGAAGAGCGTTCAGAAAGCCACCATTTGGAAGGAAAGGAGGCTTTAAAGACCGCTGGAGTAACAGGGAGTTCAGGCAGAAGGGCAATCTGTTCAATAAGCGTCCCTTCAGACCAGCGGATAAATTCCGTGAACCCTATTCCACCAGTGGGCGGTAGACTACTACAATTTGTGGAACAATGGAGAGAGATAACGGCTAATACATGGGCCTTAAATTTAATTTCATCAGGTCTCACTTTAGACCTCATCCGGACACCTCCGGATTCTTTTCTTCTTACATCCCTGAAATCCAGGCTGCAGCAAGAAGCACTGGAAACTGAAATCAAGTCTCTTTTGTCTAAACAAGTATTAATAAAAGTTCCACCATCTGAAATAGGAAAGGGCTTTTATTCTCCCTTATTTCTAATAACTAAGCCGGATGGGTCCTTTAGGACTATATTTAATTTAAGAAAGTTAAACCCCTTCATAAGACCTAAAGCCTTTAAAATGGAGTCCATTCGATCAGCCATTAAAAATCTATTTCCCAACTGTTACATGGTGGTGCTGGATCTTAAGGATGCTTACTACCATCTGCCTATACACCAGTTACACCAGCAGTTTCTCAGGGTAGCAGTTGTTAGATGGTCAGGTTTGTCATCTGCAATATAGGGCAATGCCCTTTGGCCTATCTTTGGCTCCGAGGGTCTTCACTAAATTGTTAGAGGTAATGTCTTTTCTGAGCTTAAAGGACACACTAATCATCGCGTATTTAGATGATCTTCTAATAGTGGGTAGAGACTCCCTACAGTGTGAACAGAGATTGTAAGAGGTAGCCGTTTCATTACAATCTCTTGGTTGGATTATTAATTGGGAGAAATCCAGACTCCGGCCTGTTACATGTCAGAAGTTCCTTGGCCTCCTTTTAGATTCGGTTGATCAAGTATGTTGCCTGCCAGATAGTAAAAAGACCTCCATAATTGATAAAGTGAACTTAGCAATCAATAGGCGTAGTATGACTTTGAGAAGCGCCATGTCGTTGCTGGGGTCTTTAACTTCTTGTATTCCTGCAGTTGAGTGGGCACAGTTTCATACCAGGCAGCTGCAGAGATTTATATTACAGGAGAATATTGAGAATCAGGGTCGTTTAGATCAGATAGTTTTTCTTCCAACAGAAGTGGTACACTCCCTCACATGGTGGTTAGATTGGGGAAATCTGTCAAAAGGAGTCCTGTGGGTAATCACTCCTTCAAATATAGTTACCACAGATGCTAGTCCTGAAGGTTGGGGGTGCACATTTTCGAGATCAGATGGTCCAGGGACTCTGGTCCAGATCAGAGTATAGTGATTCTTCTAACGTTAAAGAGTTGAGAGCTGTATCCACTTTCTTCCTCAGCTGCAAGGCTCTCACACAAGGGTCCTCTCCGACAACACCTCTGCGGTGGCCTATCTAAACCGTCAAGGAGGTACACGGTCGGACACTCTCATGGAGGTGACATCAGACATCATAATGTTAGCCGAAGGTCATCTGTTGTCCTTATCAGCGGTACACATAAGAGGGGTAGACAACTTTCAGGTCGATTTCCTCAGTCGTCATACTCTTCATCAAGGGGAATGGATGCTCAACAGGAAGATTTTCAAAATAATAACAGCCCGATGGGGCATGCCTCAAATAGACTTGTTCTCAACAAGATCCAATCGACAGGTCAGGATGTTTGCCTCCCTATGCAGGCTAGACAATCCAGACATATTAGATGCCCTTCAGGTACCATGGACATTCGACCTGGCATACGCTTTTCCCCCATGGAATCTATTGCCCATGGTGATAAGGAAGATAAGAGAGGAAGGGGCAAGAGTTGTGTTAATAGCCCCCTTTTGGCCCAAGAGGCCATGGTTTTCATGGCTCAGAGCCATGTCAGTGACAGACCCGTGGATTCTGCCTCTGGCCGACAACATGCTGTCTCAAGGTCCGTTTTTCCATCCTCAAGTGAAGGGCATGAACTTAACTGCCTGGAATTTGAGAGGCAATTACTAAGTAGAAAAGGGTTTTCTAGTGGATTGATAGATACCCTTATGAAGAGTAGAAAGCCTTCTACCACCAAAATTTGTTAGAATCTGGAAAAAATTTCTTCAATTTCACACTACACAAATTTCTTCAGAGGTGCCTATATTTTCAATACTGGAGTTTTTGCAAAAAGGACTAGAATTGGGACTTTCGGTTAATACTTTGAAAGTTCAGGTTTCAGCGTTAGGGGCCCTCTTCAGTTATGATATCGCAGGTGATAGATGGATATCCCGTTTTATATCTGCATGTGAACGGTCGAAACCAATAAATATTCCACAGGTGCCCCAGTGGGATCTATCTTTGGTCCTGGATGCATTGACACAAAGCCCGTTTGAGCCTATTCATGCAGCCTCATTAAAGAACATCTCGTTAAAAGCGATATTGTTAGTAGCATTGATATCAGCTAGAAGAGTAAGTGATCTGCAGGCATTGTCAATCGATCCTCCATACCTATCTATAACACCTGATAGAATAATTTTGAAAACAGACCCATGTTACCTGCCTAAGGTGGCCACTAGTTTTCATAGGTCCCAGGAGATCCTATTACCTACCTTTTATAAAGACCACTCATCTCCAGAGGAAGTAAGACTTCATACCCTAGATGTTAAGAGGACTATTCTAGCCTATTTAGAGAGAACTAGGGACTGGAGGAAGAGTAGGGCCCTGTTTGTGTCTTTTCAGGGTAAAACCAAAGGATCCAGAGTCACGAAGGGGACGTTATCTCGTTGGATCAGAGAAGCCATAACCTTGGCTTACAGAGCCAAAGGAAGAGATCCTCCGATGCATGTGGGGGCTCATTCCACAAGGGCCTTGTCGACTTCCTGGGCAGAAAGGGCGAACGTGCCAATAGAACTCATATGTAAGGCCGCAACTTGGGCTTCACCGGGCACCTTTTATAAGCACTATAGATTAGACCTATCTGCTGCTTCTGATCTAACCTTTGGGGTTTCGGTTCTTGACTCAGTTAACCCGCCCAATCTATAGTCTCTGAAAATCTCTCGTGGGTGCTGTCGTGGCGAATGGAAAATACCGGATTACTGCCTGAGGAGGTGGTGATGGCGAACTCAGTCGAGGGGTTCAAGAGAGGCCTGGATGTCTTCCTGGAGCAGAACAATATTGTATCATACAATTATTAGGTTCTGTAGAAGGAAGTAGATCTGGGTATTTATTATAATGGAATATAGGCTGAACTGGATGGACAAATGTCTTTTTTCGGCCTTACTAACTATGTTACTATGTTACTATGTTACTATGTATGTTACTCACCGGTAATGCTCTTTTATAGAGCCCACGACAGCACCCATTCACATCCCTCCCTTTTCTTTGTATAGTTGCACGTGGTGCTTTTTTGGTGAGGTGTAAATATTAGAAAGATGTAGTATAAGGTTGTAAATATGTATATATACCTGGACCTATTAACTAAAACCTGGCGGCGGTTCCTCCTATTCTCTGTAAAACAACTGAGGAGCGAGGGGGAGCCGCCCCTTTTATCTCTCTGTAGGTTTCCTGTTCCTAGGGGCGGATCCCCTCTCTTGTGGGTGCTGTCGTGGGCTCTATAAAAGAGCATTACCGGTGAGTAATCCGGTATTTCGGTTATATGGGCGGAGTTTTCGGGTGTTTGATTCACTCTTTCCTTACCCGCTGGCTGCATGCTGGCCGCAATATTGGATTGAAGTTAATTCTCTGTCCTGCATAGTACACGGACTACGTAGTACTACGGAGGACAGAGAATGAACTTCAATATTGCGGCCAGCATGCAGCCAGCGGGTAAGGGAAGGGTGAATCAAACACCCGAAAACTCCGCCCATATGACCGAAAACCAGTCCCGCCAAATTCAGGTGACAGGTTCCCTTTAAGGTTTCTTTTCAGCTTTAAGGCTATGTTCACACTAGGTGTTTTTGTATGCATTTTTAATGAAAATTTTGAGCTGCGTTTTACAGTACCAGCACCAGCAAAGTATGAGATTTCAGAAATCTCGTGCACACAACTTTTTGTAATCTGTATTGTGCTTTGTATGTTTGCACAATGGAGCATGTCACTACTTTTTAAGCGTTTCTTTTTCAGCATTTTTTTACCCATTGGGAGCAATGAGTGGTGGAAAAAAAACATAGGTATCGGGTTTTGCAGCAGTATTTGAAACCTATTTTTTCTATTCGCCACGACAGCACCCACGAGAGAGGGGACCCGCCCCTAGGAACAGGAAACCTACAGAGAAATAAAAGGGACGGCCCCCCCTCGCTCCTCAGTTGGTTTCCTGTTCCTAGAGGGGAACCCACAGAGAAGACTCTATGGAGTTGCTGTAGAAGAGGAAAACTCGCCTGGATGCCGTCTGTGCATCTCTGCTGAGCGACAGGGGCTCCAGAGCGGGTAGACAGGGGTTCCTGTTGGCTCCCCCCTCATCTGCTGCGGCCGTCTGCGGGGCCTGAAGTTTAGCAACGATCTCTCTGCTGGGAGATCGTTGTTTGGAACGGCCGAGAGAGCGGCATGTACCTGGTTCGACCCGGTCCTGGGTCAAGTAAGGGTGCCCTCCGGATGATGTGGCGGTGTGTCGGCTTTTCCCCGGTCCCTTGGTATCGTGGTGACCGGGTGTAGGTACTAGAATCTGCCGGCAAGGCGCGGAGGCGCAGTAAGCCGAAATCCGGATGTAGTTTCCTGAACCTCTGAGGTCAGTGTTGCATTTCCGGGGGAACCGCCATATTGGATTCTCTGGCGGTCCCATTGCCCCTGACGCTATACAGACTTCTATCAGGTAAAAAAAAAAAAAAGAGGTGCAGCGGAGGAAAGGGCGTGTATGGGGAGTTACTGCACTATAAATTTCATTTAGTAGTGCAGTCAGTGTGCCATTATGTTGTCCCAAAAGGAGGTCTGTGTGCACCCTATGGAAGAGCCACTAGTACCCAGTGGTGAGGCCAGGAAAAGGAGTAGTGGACACTCTAAAATGAGTGACTCCACTGACAAATCGGGAAGGAAGTCGTCCCGTTCCACATCCCAAGCCATGGCAAACCAGCAGCCAGTATAAAATAATACGCTGGGTGAGTGTATATATAGCTTCATTGAAGCTTATATTGATTCCTCTGCTTATATTCTTCCTAGGCAAAGAGGACGGGGAAGACCAAGCACAAACAGTGTGCTATATGTACCGAACCCCTGCCTGACTCTTATCTTAAAAGTCTGTGTCAGGCTTGTATAGATAACACCTTGCGGCAGGAGGAGTCTGTTAAGATGAATGAGATACGGCTTATAATTCGGGAAGAACTTCAGTCGTTGGGAGGTGGTCCTTCCGTAAATATTGAAAAAAGAAATAGAAGAGTATCCTCACCTAAAGCTGACACTTCAGCAGAGAGTGGGGAGGTCGACTCAGAGGTCTCTCAGCTGTCCAATTCTTCAGAGGAAGAGGACTTTGTTTTCCAACTGATGGCGTAAACAACTTGGTTAAGTCAGTGAGGAATACGATGGGGTTATCTGAGTCAAAAGAACCCCAAACGCCACAGGAAGTCATGTTCGCTGCTCTTTCTCAGCGAAAAGGCCACATATTTCCGGTAAACCAGGCCATAAAGGACCTCGTTAAGAAAGAATGGAGTAGAGGTCAAAAGGGGTTTGTGCCAATATCCTGTAAGAGACGCTACCCCTTCGATGACGAGGATTTGAATGCCTGGGCTAAAATACCAAAAGTTGATGCGGCGGTTGCGTCTACATCTCGCCGTTCCTCTTTACCTGATCCCATGGATAGAAAATCAGATGCACTTCTTAAGAAATCGTGGGAAGCCTGTGTAACGGCATTGAAGCCGGCAATCTCAGCCACGTGTACTAGCAGGTCTATGCTAGTCTGGCTAGAACAGCTGGATCAAAATATTAAGAGTGGCGTATCCAGGGAGAAATTACGTGCGTCTATTACCTTGATTAAGGGTGCTGCGGCTTTTATATCTGATGCCTCAATAGATTCCCTCCGCCTCGCGGCCAGAACAGCTAACCTCTCCAATACGGCTCGGCGTGCATTATGGCTAAAAAACTGGAATGGGGATGCCCAGTCTAGATCCAAATTGTGTGCCATACCCTGTCAGGGTGAGTACCTCTTTGGAGCTGTCCTTGATGATATACTTACTAAGGCGGGTGAAAGGAAGAAGGGGTTTCCTAATCCCTTTATTCCTTCTTACAGAAGGGCGTTCAGGAAGCCATCGTTTGGCAGGAAGGGAGGCTTTAAGGATCGATGGAGTAATAAAGAGTTCAGGCAGAAGGGCAATCTGTTCAACAAGCGTCCCTTCAGACCAGCAGATAAATTCCAGGGACCCTATTCCACCGGTGGGCGGTAGACTTCTGGGATTTATTAATCAGTGGAGGAAAATAACTGTGAATCCATGGGCAGTAAATTTGATATCTTCAGGCCTCACCCTAGACTTTATCCGAACTTTAATGATAAACTTACCTGGAGCAGCCAGTGCCAGGCAGCAGCTGCCAAGGCAAACAGGATCATGGGGTGCATTAAAAGAGGTCTGGATACACATGATGAGAGCATTATACTGCCTCTGTACAAATCCCTAGTTAGACCGCACATGGAGTACTGTGTCCAGTTTTGGGCACCGGTGCTCATGAAGGATATAATGGAACTAGAGAGAGTACAAAGGAGGGCAACAAAATTAATAAAGGGGATGGGAGAACTACAATACCCAGATAGATTAGCGAAATTTGGATTATTTAGTCTAGAAAAAAGACGACTGAGGGGCGATCTAATAACCATGTATAAGTATATAAGGGGACAATACAAATATCTCGCTGAGGATCTGTTTATACCAAGGAAGGTGACGGGCACAAGGGGGCATTCTTTGCGTCTGGAGGAGAGAAGGTTTTTCCACCAACATAGAAGAGGATTCTTTACTGTTAGGGCAGTGAGAATCTGGAATTGCTTGCCTGAGGAGGTGGTGATGGCGAACTCAGTCGAGGGGTTCAAGAGAGGCCTGGATGTCTTCCTGGAGCAGAACAATATTGTATCATACAATTATTGGGTTCTGTAGAAGGACGTAGATCTGGGGATTTATTATGATGGAATATAGGCTGAACTGGATGGACAAATGTCTTTTTTCGGCCTTACTAACTATGTTACTATGTTACCTCCGGATTTCTTCCTTCTCACCTCTCTAAAATCCAGGCTACAACAAGAGGCTCTAGAGATTGAAATTAAGTCCCTTTTAGCTAAACGAGTCTTAATAGAGGTTCCGTCGTCTCAAGTAGGGAAGGGGTTCTACTCCCCCTTGTCTCTAATTACTAAACCTGACGGATCCTTTAGAACTATATTTAATTTAAGGAAGCTGAACACCTTCATAAGACACAGAACTTTCAAAATGGAATCCATTCGGTCAGCCATTAAGAACTTGTTTCCTAACTGTTACATGGTGGTACTTGATCTTAAAGATGCTTACTACCATCTTCCTATACACCAATCTCACCAGCAGTTTCTTCGGGTAGCAGTTTTAATAGATGGTCAGGTTCGTCATCTACAATATAGAGCTATGCCCTTTGGCCTATCTATGGCTCCGAGGGTATTTACGAAATTATTGTTGGAGGTAATGTCCTTTCTGCGATTAAAAGACACTTTGGTCATTCCATATCTGGATGATCTCCTAATTGTAGGAAAAAATGCCCTACAGTGTGAGGAAAGGTTGGAGGAAGTGGTGTTTTCTTTGCAAAGGCTTGGCTGGATTGTCAACTGGGAAAAATCCAGACTCCAACCTGTTACCTGTCAAAAATTCTTAGGAGTCCTTCTGGATTCAGTTGACCAAGTATGTTGGTTGCCTGAGGATAAGAAGGTTTCCATAACTTACAAAGTAGACTTAGCCATCAAAAAACGTATGTCTTTGAGAAGTGCTATGTCGTTGCTAGGTTCATTGACTGCTTGTATCCCTGCAGTTAAATGGGCGCAATTTCATACCAGGCAGCTCCAAAAATTTATATTACAGGAGGATATTAAAAATCGAGGACGTCTGGATCAGACAGTTCCTCTAACGTCAGAGGTTGTACACTCCCTTACATGGTGGTTAAAATGGGAAAATCTGTCAAAAGGGGTCCTATGGGCTATCGTTCCTTCTAGTATAGTGACCACAGATGCTAGTCCTGAGGGCTGGGGAGCACATTTTCAAGACCAAGTGGTTCAGGGTCTTTGGTCTAGATCAGAGTCTGATAAATCCTCTAATGTTAAAGAATTAAAAGCCATATATTACTCCCTGCTCCACTTTCTTCCCCAGCTACGAGGCTCTCACACAAGGGTCTTCTCCGACAACACCTCTGCGGTGGCCTATCTGAATCATCAAGGAGATACTCAGACACTCTCATGGAAATCACATCAAACATCATGATGTTAGCCGAGAATCATCTGTTGTCATTGTCGGGGGTACACATCAAAGGCATAGACAACTTTCGTGCCGATTTCCTCAGCCGTCACACCATTCATCAAGGGGAGTGGATGCTCGACAGGAGGATTTTCAAACTGATAGCAGCCCGGTGGGGCACACCTCAAATAGACTTGTTTGCAACAAGGTTCAATCGTCAGGTCAAAACATTTGCCTCCCTGTGCAGACTAGACAACCCGGACATATTCGATGCCCTTCAGGTGCCATGGACATTCGACCTGGCTTATGCATTTCCTCCTTGGAATCTATTACCAATTGTAATAAGAAAAATAAGGGAGGAAGGAGCAAGAGTTCTGTTGATAGCCCCATTTTGGCCCAAAAGGCCATGGTTTTCATGGCTCAGAGCCATGTCAATTACAGACCCGTGGATTCTGCCTCTGACTGACAACATGCTGTCTCAAGGTCCGTTTTTTCATCCTCAGGTGAAGGGCATGAACTTAACTGCCTGGAATTTGAGAGGCAATTACTAAGTAGGAGGGGGTTTTCTAGTGGGTTGATGGATACCCTTATGAAGAGTAGGAAGCCTTCTACCACCAAAATTTATGTTCGGGTCTGGGAAAAAATTTCTTCAGTTTCACACTATCTCTAAACAGCAAAAGTACAAAAAGAGGATTCAGAGATCCTCCAAAAATTAGAAAAAACAGCAAAACACGGCAGAGGTTCTTACCTGCCTAGGCCTCCAAACAAATGCACTAACAGGATGCAGTGGACCCATGTGATAAAATAGAAACACAGGTGCAGCATAACCGATGACGCAGCCACTCACCAGCTACCAAACTAATGGAGGGGGTGGCTGCTTGGCACATAGCTGCACATAAAAACTTGCATGTGGCGCTGTTCACACAATGGAGATGCACAGCATCCAGGCAGGCCTAGTAGTGACACCCTACTATTAGATCAGGCGGGTCTGCCCAGCGCTATCAAAATGCACCCCACGTGCACAGACACCACAGTTTACAAGCAGAAAATGGGCCCAACTGCACCCTGAAAAAAAGTGCAAAAAACACAAAAAATATTATGTGAGGTATTGGTTTATATTCTGGCCAAAATACGCAAGCTCATAACCCACGTCAAGGGTCCTCACGCTTATGAGTCCTATCTCTAAACAGCAAAAGTACACCTGACAGAATAGTTTTGAAAACAGACCCATTGTTACGCCCACAGGGTGTGACAAGGTAAAGTGGACTCACTAGACCAGGGGTCCCCAACTCCAGTCCTCAAGGCCCACCAACATGTCATGTTTTCAGGATTTCCTTAGTCTTGCCCAGGTAATAATTGCATCACCTGTGCAGTGCAAAGGAAATCCTGAAAACATGACCTGTTGGTGGGCCTTGAGGACTGGAGTTGGGGACCCCTGCACTAGACCACTGATGGTGCAGTGGCGGCTGTATACCCGATACTCAAAAGACAGGAGAGTAGATCTCATAAACCAAAAGATATTTATTAACAAAAAGGAAACAGGTGTCAGAGGGAGAGAACCTCTGGATCACAGCACTGTACCACGTAGTGGAGCACCGGGCAAGGTGTACCCCTATACAGGGATTCCCCCGTCACAACACCAGGTGGCCTGAATGCTACGAATCCAGGACCAGAGGACGACCCATTCTGACAAACTAGCAACACAGTAGAATACTTGGGCCAGCTGGTGGGGACAATCCCAGAAGCTCCATGAAATCCAGCAAGGTAGTTTCCACTGGTAGCAGGGTCTGGAGGATTCCGTGAGGAGAGGCAAGACAACCTGGAGTGAGAACCGGAGAGACCAGAGAAGTCCAGAATGGGATTCACCAGAAGAGGACTCTGTGAAAATAGAGACATAAGTAAAGTGCAGAGCACAGCAGAGCGTGGCCTGAAGCTGCGGCAACAATCCAAAGAATGAACACATAGCCCAGGCACCTCCCTAAAGGGGAGGGTGCTTTTTATGCACAGTGCATCATAACACAGGCGGCCCTAATAGCGAACAGGTGTCCTGCTGTTTCAAGTATGTGCAGGAAGCGGGGCGCGGCTCCTAAGAGCATTTCCAGGAGACCTGCCAAGAGGATGCAGGTTCTTAGCAGAGAAAGAAGCCGCAGATCGTCTGGAGCCACGGACAGGGTGAGTAAGGCTGTGTGATAGGTGCCGGTCTCCCTGCACAGCGGAGACCGAACCTGCGGCTGAGGGCATGACAGTACGCCCCCCCTTCAAACCTGTCGGGAACCTAAGAAGAACTGGGGCATTAATGTTCTCCACAGGCTCCCAGGATCTCTCCTCAGGACCGTATCCCTTCCAGTCAACCAGAAAGAGGGACCTGCCCCCTCTTTTCTTCATGGCCAGGATGTCCTTCACTTCATAAACGTCCTCGGAACCGACAGGAGGAGGAAAATTACCAGGATCCTGGGTGAAGCGGCTGAGGACAACTGGTTTCAGCAGGGATACATGGAAGGAGTTATGGATCCGTAAGGAGGCAGGCAATTTCAAATGATAGCACACATCGTTGATTCGGTGGAGTACTTCAAAAGGACCGATGAAACGAGGAGGGACTTTAAGTCGGATTTGCCTGGAAGACAGCCATACCTTATCTCTGGGATGGAAAGGTGGAGGATCCAGACGTCTCTTATCCGCATGTTCCTTGGTTCGAACAGATGCCTGCTCCAGTGAGGTCCTCGTCTCAGTCCAGACTTTTGTGAAGTCCTTGGCCAGGGACTCAGCTGCTGGATTGCTGGAAGCAAGAGGCAGTGGAGTCGGGATCTTAGGATGCTGTCCATAAACAATAAAAAATGGGGAGTTAGAGGAGGACTCACCTACATGATTATTGTAGGAAAACTCAGCCCATGGCAGCAGGTCGGCCCAGTCGCTGTGGTGACCATTCATGAAGTGTCGCAGATAGTTGGTGAGGACTTGATTCACTCTCTCCACTTGGCCATTAGATTGTGGGTGATAGGCCGAGGAGAAGTCCAGAGTGACATCCAACAGTTTACAGAGGGACCGCCAGAATCAGGAAATGAATTGGACTCCGCTGTCGGAAACAATGTGAAGTGGAAGTCCGTGAAGCCGAAGGACATGCTGAATGAAGAGCTTTGCGAGTTTAGGAGCGGAAGGAAGACCAGACAGTGGAGTGAAATGTCCCATCTTGGAGAACCGGTCTACAACAACCCAGATTACTGTACAACCGGATGATGCTGGCAGATCTGTGATGAAATCCATGGCAATGTGTTGCCAGGGAGCAGACGGGAGAGGGAGGAGGTGACCGGCTGGCAGTTTCTTGGGTGTTTTATTACGAGCACAGGAGGAACAGGCTGCAACAAAGTTCAGAACATCTTGGCGCAAAGTGGACCACCAGTAGTGTCGAGAAATTAGTTGTAACGTCTTCTTTTGACCAGCGTGTCCGGCAAGCTTAGAAGAATGACCCCAGTGTAAAACTCGCTTCTTGTCTCTTTCAGTTACAAGGGTCTTACCGGGAGGGAGTTGCGACAGCCTGACTGGAGCCACCGTGATCATCTTGGACGGTTCAATGATATGCTGAAGCTCCTCTTCAAGGTCGTCAGACAAGAAGGACCTGGAAAGCGCATCGGCTTTGATATTCTTCTCTGCAGGACGGAAATGGAGAGAGAAATTGAACCGAGCAAAGAACAATGACCAACGAGCCTGGTGAGGATTGAGTCTTTGAGCAGATTGAAGATAGGACAGATTCTTATGATCAGTGTAAATGATGACTGGATGAACTGCGCCTTCAAGCAGATGTCGCCATTCCTCTAAGGCTAGCTTAATTGCTAGTAACTCTCTATCACCAATTGAGTAGTTACATTCACAGGGTGTAAATGCCTTGGAGAAGAAACCACAGGTCACCATCTTACCAGTAGGCAGTTTTTGTGTGAGGACTGCTCCGGATCCGGATGACGAAGCGTCCACTTCAAGGAAAAACTGTTTGTTGATCACAGGCCGATGAAGAGCTGGTGCGGTTGAGAAGGCTTGTTTGAGGGAGACGAAAGCTGATTCGGCCTCAGGAGTCCAATCCTTTGGTTTGGCTCCTTTACAAGTCAGGGCAGTGAGTGGTCTTACCAGAGAGAAGAATTGTGGAATGAATTGCCGATAGCAGTTGGCGAATCCTAGGAACCGCTGAATGGCCTTGATTCCCTCAGGTTTTGGCCACTTTAACACAGCAGAAACCTTCTCTGGATCCATCTCGAGACCTGTATCGGAAATAATATAGCCAAGAAAGGGTAAAGACCTCCGTTCAAACAGACATTTCTCAAACTTTGCGTAGAGACGATTCTCCCTCAATCTTTGAAGAACGAGCCGAACATTCCTCCTGTGAGTTGGTAAGTCGGGAGAAAACACCAGGATGTCATCCAGATACACCACCACACAAACATAGAGCAGGTCACGAAATACATCATTGACAAACTCCTGAAAAACGGCGGGAGCATTGCTTAACCCGAAAGGCATGACTAGATATTCGTAATGACCATCTCGCGTGTTGAAGGCGGTTTTCCACTCATCCCCGGATCGTATCCTGACGAGGTTGTAAGCCCCACGGAGATCCAACTTGGTGAAAATCCTGGAACCTCGAAGCCGATCAAAGAGCTCAGGAATTAAGGGAAGTGGGTATCTGTTCTTTACCGTTATTAGGTTGAGACCACGGTAGTCGATGCATGGGCGAAGAGACCCATCTTTCTTCTTGACGAAGAAGAACCCAGCTCCAGCTGGGGAGGAGGACTTCTGGATAAACCCTCGAGCCAAATTCTCCTTGATGTAATCGGACATGGCTTGAGTCTCAGTAGGAGAAAGAGGGTAGATCCTACCTCGAGGCGGAGTAGATCCAGGGATAAGATCGATGGGGCAATCGTTAAGGCCTGTGCGGTGGAAGTGTCTCGGCTTCCTTCTTGTTGAATACATCTGCGAAGGACCAGTAGGCAGACGGTAGCCCTGGTAAAGCTGCTGGAGGCCATGGGGTAGAACCAGGCCGTACTGGTATGAGGCAGTGTTCGTGACAAGACTGACCCCATCGAAGGACATCTCCAGACCGCCAATCCAGAACAGGTTCTTGGAGGCGCAGCCACGGAAGACCTAGAAAGAATGGTGGAGAAAGATTCGGTAACACATAGAAGGTAATCCTTTCCCTGTGTAGTGCTCCGATTTGAAGCTCCACCTCTTCGGTGATACCGATAATGGCATCTTTCAGGGGTCTACCATCTACGGAGATAATGCGCCAGGACCGCTGCAGTGGAACAATTGGAATCCAGAACTGCCTGGCCACAGCTTGCTGGATGAAATTTCCACCAGATCCAGAGTCCAGATAGGCCGTCTCGGAGAACCGCACCTTCCCGAAGATTACCTGTATGGATATGGTTAGCGGGAGAGAAGAGTCATTTTCACCTAGGGAGGTCTCCCTTACCTGTCCTAGGCGGAAGAGTTCTTCTGACCTCTCAGTTCCACTGCATTGACCGGAAGTGGAGCGTCCACCATAACGATATGGATTCCTAGTGGGAATTTCCTCCTGCTGATTCCTCTTCACCCTCACGCGGTCAAGCTCCATGGGCACATCCTTAAAGACCGGAGCAGGACACGGAAACCGAGGTTTCGGTGAAGAAGACGCTGGATGAGGAAATTGCTTCTCGAGAAGCCTCTCTGGAACACTGCTGAAGACGCATGTCAATCCGAATGGCGAGGGATATGAGATCATCCAGGGTCTCGGGTAGGTCCCTGCCTGCCAATTCGTCCTTGACTCTTCCAGATAACCCTCGCCGGAAGACTCCGAAGAGGGGCTCATTGGTCCACTGGAGCTCTGAAGCCAAGGTACGGAAACGGATGGCATACTGACCGACAGAGAGAGAGCCCTGTTGCAGATCAAAGAGAGACTCCATGGCAGATGTGACACGACCAGACTCATCAAATATCTTGCGGAACGTGTCCAAGAATACCTGCAGATCAGACACAATGGGATCATTCCGCTCCATTAGGGGGTTGAACCAAGCTAAAGCCTCTCCCTCCAGATGAGAGGCAAGGAAAGCCACCTTGGCCATGTCTGTCTGAAAATGCTGAGGCAAAAAAACGAAAATGCAGCAAGCATAGGTTAAGAAATCCTCTGCACAACTTGGGGTCACCATAGTAACGAGGAGGCTTGCAGAGACGAGGAGGACAGTCTCTCATGGTGGGCTCAAGCGTAGGATGCTGTACCTTAGTTAACCGGTCATCCACAGAGGTCATGTAGTCCAACAAGCGGGCCTGCGTCTCATGTTGGTGATTGAATTCCAGATGGAGCTCTGCTAGCTGGGTCACGTTTGGTGGACTCTGTAGCATGTAGAGTAGATAAGCGGGTATCCAGAGTTTGCATGAAGGAAACTAGCTGATCCTGGCTTTGACAAAGCGCAGCTAGCTCTCTCTGGACTGAGAATCGGGTATCAGCGGAGTCCATGGCCTGGGCTAACTGTTACGCCCACAGGGTGTGACAAGGTAAAGTGGACTCACTAGACCACTGATGGTGCAGTGGCGGCTGTATACCCGATACTCAAAAGACAGGAGAGTAGATCTCATAAACCAAAAGATATTTATTAACAAAAAGGAAACAGGTGTCAGAGGGAGAGAACCTCTGGATCACAGCACTGTACCACGTAGTGGAGCACCGGGCAAGGTGTACCCCTATACAGGGATTCCCCCGTCACAACACCAGGTGGCCTGAATGCTACGAATCCAGGACCAGAGGACGACCCATACTGACAAACTAGCAACACAGTAGAATACTTGGGCCAGCTGGTGGGGACAATGCCAGAAGCTCCACGAAATCCAGCAAGGTAGTTTCCACTGGTAGCAGGGTCTGGAGGATTCCGTGAGGAGAGGCAAGACAACCTGGAGTGAGAACCGGAGAGACCAGAGAAGTCCAGAATGGGATTCACCAGAAGAGGACTCTGTGAAAATAGAGACATAAGTAAAGTGCAGAGCGTGGCCTGAAGCTGCAGCAACAATCCAAAGAATGAACACATAGCCCAGGCACCTCCCTAAAGGGGAGGGTGCTTTTTATGCACAGAGCATCATAACACAGACGGTCCTAATAGCGAACAGGTGTCCTGCTGTTTCAAGTATGTGCAGGAAGCGGGGCGCGGCTCCTAAGAGCATTTCCAGGAGACCTGCAAAGAGGATGCAGGTTCTTAGCAGAGAAAGAAGCCGCAGATCGTCTGGAGCCACGGACAGGGTGAGTAAGGCTGTGTGATAGGTGCCGGTCTCCCTGCACAGCGGAGACCGAACCTGCGGCTAAGGGCATGACACCCATGTTATCTACCTAAAGTAGCCACTAGTTTTCATAGATCTCAGGAGATCCTATTACCTACCTTCTATAAAGACCACTCATCTCCAGAGGAAGTAAGACTTCATACCCTAGATGTTAAAAGGACTATTCTAGCCTATTTAGAGAGAACTAGGGACTGGAGGAAGAGTAGGGCCCTGTTTGTGTCTTTTCAGGGTAAAACCAAAGGATCCAGAGTCACGAAGGGGACGTTATCTCGTTGGATCAGAGAAGCCATAATCTTGGCTTATAGAGCCAAAGGAAGAGATCCTCCAATGCATGTGGGGGCGCATTCTACAAGGGCCTTGTCGACTTCCTGGGCAGAAAGGGCGGATGTGCTAATAGAGCTTATATGTAAGGCCGCAACTTGGGCTTCACCTGGCACCTTTTATAGGCACTATAGATTAGACCTATCTGCTGCTTCTGATCTAACCTTTGGGGTTTCAGTTCTTGACGCAGTTAACCCACCCAATCTATAGTCTCTGTAAATCTCTCGTGGGTGCTGTCGTGGCGAATAGAAAATACCGGATTACTCACCGTTAATGCTCTTTTATAGAGCCCACGACAGCACCCATTTATTAGAAATGTAAATTTATTTCATTTCGTATTCAAGCAAAATGCGCACAAAAAGGACCAAAAAGGTACATAAAGTAGGTATCAAGATCCACATGAGGTAGGTATCATATTTCAACGTTTCGGCTATAGCATTAGCCTTTATCAAGAGATACCTAAATAGGGCGATATAAATTCAAATTACTAACAAAAATAATAAATAAAAAAGCAAAAATATTTACACCCGTAGACATTTCATACTCATTGGTAAAATGACGACTCCATCATATACATATATCTCCAAGCAACAGACCATTGTGTTAGGAAAAAATATGTATCAAATATGTTCAAAAATCCATAATCAGATACCACAAAGCTTGAAAAAACTAATGTAACAGCTCACACCGCAGTATATGTCCCTGTTAATATATATCCCATATAATGTTGTGAAAGAATATATGAAAAATATGTAAAAAAATATATAAAAATAAAAAATGATTGCAAAAATATTGCAAAAACACTGCAAAAATATAACCAACCAAAATATTACAAAAATAACGCGAGAATATCAAAAGAATATCTCCAAAAAGCATGTGTACACATACACACATATACACATGCATACAAAGATATACACATGTATACACGCGTGCATATACACACATACACATCCACTAGACAAGATACTGAGCAAAATATCCCTGCTCGATCTCCCTAAAGCAAAAGAAAAAGAAAACCCAGGAAACCAAAGTGAAAGTGTCCATACACTATAAATGGACGCCAAAAGGGTGAGTTTAATCCGATAGATCTAACCATATAAGGCTACGTTCACATTAGCGTTCCGCTAATGTGCGTCGCTGTTGCGTCGGCGACGCAGCGGCGACGCGCCCCTATGTTTAACATGGGGGACGCGTGCGTTTTTTTTGTTGCGTTTTCCGACTCGTGCGTCGTTTTCGACACTAGCGTCGGACGCAAGAAAATGCAACAAGTTGCATTTTTTGTGCGTCCGATTTTTGTCAAAAAACGACGCACGCGTTGCAAAACGCAGCGTTTTTGCGTGCGTTTGCGCTCGTTTTTTGGTGCGTCGTGCGTTGCGTCGCCGTTGCGTTGCCGACGCACCGGCGCGCAACGCTAATGTGAACGTAGCCTAACTTGTCTAGTAATGATACCAGGGGAGAAATGAAAAAGCAATGAGGAAAAGAGAGCAGTCCCAGTGTCTAATCTTACCAAAAGGATGTGACTCGAGTGCTCAGGAAGGTCCGGAGTGCGGTAGTGGGACGCTGCAAATATGTGTCCTTATATGCGAGCAGGCTGAACCCGGGAACAGATACTTCCGGGTGAATATGAGGAGCCAGAGATCTAGTGCACATGTGCGGCCAGGGAGCCGAAAGGAGACGATAGCAGCCGAAAGAAGCCGAGAAATCCAGCCGGTCATATGACACCCCTGCTAGTGTCAAGGAGGGTCGGCTCCTGTCTATAAGAGAAGATAAAAGAAAAAAAGGGGGGGGAGGGAGAGTAAAGGAGGGGAGGGAAAAGGAAAAAACAAAGGGGAAAAAAGGAAACTATTATAATGAACGGTATGTGAATTGGCATAACATGCAGCAACAGGAGAACATAATATATGTCTATGATAGTGCATCCAATCAGATAATGAGCCAATAGAGAGATACATCAATATAGGATATATAAAAACTATTAGAGAAATAATGAAAAAATAAAGAAAAAATAATGCAAAAAGTGAATATAAAAAAAAAATAAAATAAACAAGATTATGCAAAAAGTGCAAAATATAAAAATATAAGCAAAATATGAAAAAATACATGAAAAATATATGAAAAAATAAAAAATTATTCTATGAAAAATATGTAAAATATGTAAGCAAATGTTCCAATGGACCCAAGCAAAATAAAGAGTGGGGGAAAACATAGTATAAAGGTCCATACAAAAAAGTCATCTAATACATAACCTCATACTCCCTGTTGAGGCCTAATGGGAAAAGAGTTTGTAATTTGTGGATCCAATAGGATTCCCGTATCTTCAATTTTTCAATTCTATTACCCCCTCTCCTCATGGGAGGTATCCAGTCGATTATTTGGTATTTGAGTTGTGCAACTGTATGATTGTTCTGGGAAAAATGTGCAGGAACCAGAAGAAGAGTACGCCCACACCGGATGGTAGATTTGTGTTGGGATATCCGGTCCCGGATATGTTGGGTGGTCTCGCCCACATATCCGAGACCGCATGGACACTTAATAAGATATATAACGAATGATGAATCACATGTAAAATGTCCTTTAATAGGAAACCTATGCCCCGGACCTATTAACTAAAACCTGGCGGCGGTTCCTCCTATTCTCTGTAAAACAACTGAGGAGCGAGGGGGGGCCGCCCATTTTATTTCTCTGTAGGTTTCCTGTTCCTAGGGGCGGATCCCCTCTCTCGTGGGTGCTGTCGTGGGCTCTATAAAAGAGCATTACCGGTGAGTAATCCGGTATTTTACCCTTCGTCACGACAGTACCCTCTTTGACAGAGGGACCCGCCCATAGGAACAGGAAGCCTACAGAGATAAAAAGGGCGGTCCCCCTCTCCTCAGTTGGTTTCCTGTTCCTGTCGGAATCCCCCAGGTATACCTACAGCATGTTGGATCCTGGGCTGTGCATCTGCCTGGGTGGTTGCTGCGAGTACACCAGGAGCTGCGGCATCAGGAGCAGCGTCGGGGGAGCCACTGCATGCAGCCTCTTCTCTCGTCTGTACGATTTCCAGCAGGGTCCAGGCAGCAGGCCCAGCCGAAGGAGGGGAGCACGCTGGAGTGCGGGCCGGCGGCGTCACACCGCTAAGGAGTGGCGGCACTATGGCTGCGGTAAGTGTACTCTGCCATGCTGACCCGGAAGTAGTCGGAGTACTTCTGGTGCGTCGTCGGCGGGGAACGCCGCAGGTTCAAAAAGGCACTGGGGCTAAGAGCAAATGTGCTCATAATGTCGTCCCCGGCGCATGATGGGCACTCACCAGCAGTGGAGCAAGATAGCGCTAGCAAGGACAGCAGCGCTAAAAGCACCAAATCCACTGACAAAAGAAGTGGACGTTCTAATGAGAGATCTGCCACTCAGATGAAACCAAGGAGAAGAGAAATAGATCTACCCAGAGGCCGCACAGCGTCCCCACCTCCTAAACCGGTACCGTCATTGCTTCACTAGGTGAGTGTATACAATCCTCTACCTATTAAGCTGACCCCTTCCTTCTCTATACTCTCCCTCATAGGCTAAGAAAACCAGTAAATCAAAGCATGTGGAATGTGCCCTGTGTATGCAACCCCTTCCTGATGCATATGCAGCGCCCCAGAGATCTGGTCGTTGCAGTATGACACTCTGCCGCTAAGGGGAGTGATGGTACGTCTGATTGCACTGAAGGAATTCTACTGACCAGGTATCACCATCACACATTACACTTCATACTCCGGCCACTAGGGGGAGAAAAAGGCTTTATTGGGCCACTCCTCACACTGGTAAAACTAGGGGTTGGATAGGAAGTTAGTCAGAAGCTGACTGGGTTGGATTCAGGCAACATCCCTTGGCAGGGGGTGTTGCAGGGAGAAGACACAGGGGGGTCCCTGTCAGGCGTGGGAACCTGGCAGGTGCCTAGCGAACAGAGCAGAACGTTACGGAACTGCGCCTGCACACCCCGCGGCGGTATCCTAAGAAAGTGACACGAAGGGAAGGATATTGTGGAACAGTGAGAAACGAGATCAAGCACAAAGGAGAGCCAGTAGGAGTCGTGCCGTGAGACCGAGGAAACATCCTACTGAGGCGCGTGGCCGGAACACCGCGGCAGTAACTGACTCTAGGCCTTACTTTGCACTCCGCAGGACAGTTAATTATAGGTTGGCTGTCTACCTTAAATTTCCTACGAAGACATAGGGGGAAACGCGTGGAGAAGGGCGTCTCTAGGGTCCTGGAAGAGCTCCGAGCCTTCCCGTCATACGGGTGCGTCCTAGCCATAACATACCTGGGGGACGAGAAACTAGTAACATCTGGAACAAGCGAGAGAGAATTAGAAAGAACGAACGAGAACAGCAGTTGTGAGGACTGTTCCGAATGCTCAGCAGGGTAGCACTACAACACACAGGCGCTAGTGGTAGGCACTGATTTCCACCTGCAAAGACATAGGGGGCAACGTGTGGAGAGGGGCGTCTCTAGGGTCCTGGAAGAGCTCCGAGTCTTCCTGTCATACGGGTGCGTCCTAGCCATAACATACCTGGGGGACGAGAAACTAGTAACATCTGGAACAAGCGAGAGAGAATTAGAAAGAATGAACGAGAACAGCAGTTGTGAGGACTATTCCGAATGCTCAGCAGGGTAGCACTACAACACACAGGCGCTAGTGGTAGGCACTGATTTCCACCTGCAAAGGGAACTCTGGAAGTGCCCATCGGACCGGCTGGTCTCAGATAGCCCTGTTAAGCGTGCTCTGGATTAAGGATCCTGAAGTCTTCAGTAAAGAGACTGCAACCTTGTGTCCTCGTTATTGACTGCACCTCACACCATCACCATCCATCTTACTGGGAAGCCCTGAGGACATACTTCACCTGTGGGAAGGTATACCATCCAGCTGCCATTCCATCACCCCAGTGGACCCCACAGCAGCGTCGGTCACCCTGACCGAACACCACAGGTGGCGTCACGAACCCCTGATAGACTGTACCACCTTTATTGGATGCCCCTTAGCAGGGTCGCGGACCGGGTCTAGCCACCGTGACAGCCTCAGAACCGAACCAGAGAGGCCCGATACTGAGAACTCGTGGCCCTGTGTCTGGGGGCGCTCCACATATCGCAAGAGGTTGTGTCCCAGTTGCATTAATCAAACCTTACAGGAAGAGTCTGCAGTAACAACTACCAATATCAGAGCCATGATTAGGCAAGAGATCCAATCTCTGGGGTCCAGAAGCTCAAAGAAGCAGGGAGGCAGAAGCCTTTCCCCCGTATCGAGTTCAGAATCAGAAGAGGGCTTAATCTGATCATCTAATACCTCAGGGTCGTCATCTAGTTCTTCTGATGAGGGCCGAGCATGCTTTCCAATTGATAGCATAGGTAATCTCATAAAATCTGTTAGGAATACTATGGGTTGCCCAGACATGAAGGAGACCAGGTCGGCACAAGATATTATGTTTGCTGGCCTAGCCCAGAAAAAACGACGAGCCTTCCCAGTTGTTTCCGCTATTAAGGATCTGGTCAAAAAGAATGGGACAAACAAGGTAAAGGATTTGTCCCATCCTCTTCCAAAAGACGTTACCCTTTCAGTGATGAGGAGCTGGAAGTATGGTCTAAGGTCCTAAAAGTGGATGCAGCAGTGACATCCACCTCTAAACAATCGTCTCTTCCTGTAGAAGATGCAGGAGTTTTGTTAGACCCACTAGACCGTAAAACTGAAGCTCTACTTAAAAGGTCTTGGGAGACTAAAGGTACCGTCACACTCAACAACTTTCCAACGATCACGACCAGCGATACGAAACGATCGTTGGAAAGTCCTTGTGTGGTCGCTGTCACACAGACAGTTCTCCAGCGACCAACGATGCCGAAGTCCCCGGGTAACCAGGGTAAACATCGGGTTACTAAGCGCAGGGCCGCGCTTAGTAACCTGATGTTTACCCTGGTTACCATTGTAAATGTAAAAAAAACAAACACATACTTACATTCCGGTGCCTTTCACGTCCCCGGCGTCCGCTTCCCTGCACTCCTCCTGCATCCTGTGTAAGCGCCGGCTGTAAAGCAGGGCGGTGACGTCACCGCTGTGCTCTGCTTTACGGCCGGCCGGCGCTGACACAGGATGTAGGAGGAGTGCAGGGAAGCAGACGCCCGGGGACGTGACAGGCACCGGAATGGGAGTATGTGGTTTTTTTTTACATTTACAATGGTAACCAGGGTAAACATCGGGTTACGAAGCGTGGCCCTGGTTTACCCTGGTTTTATTTTTTACGTTTGAGAAATGATTATTAATAAAAATTAAACTAAATACATTTTTCATTTACAGAACACAGTCTAACCTCACTGACAGGGAGACAGGGTCTGACTCTGAACTGGTCATTGACCCAGTTGGTGAAGGTGAAGAGGTGGCTGGTCCATCTTCTGCTCCCTCAGGCTCTATCCCTCCAGGATCCTCCTCCTCTGGCCAGCCAGCTCCAGCTGCACCAGAACCACATCAAGAGGCCCCACAGTTATCAGCAGCAGCAGCACCACCACCTAGCCAGGATGACCCTGGAAATAGCAGCAGCCCTACTGTTGTCCTGGAGCGATCACCATAGGCTGCAGTCAGACCACAGCTTTCACGCCGCAGGAGAGAGCTTCTCCAAAGCAGGAGAAACGTGGATGCTGGGGTCATGAACTATTTGGCACGAGTTCGAGAGGATGATGGGGAGGAGGGCTTTACAAGGAGCCTTGCCCAGTACTTAAAGGGACACTGTCACCTGGATTTGGAGGGAACAATCTTCAGCCATGGAGGCGGGGTTTTGGGGTTTTTGATTCACCCTTTCCTTACCCGCTGGCTGCATGCTGCCTGCAGTATTGGATTGAAGTTCATTCTCTGTCCTCCGTAGTACATGCCTGCACAAGGCAATCTTGCCTTGCACAGGCGTGTACTATGGAGGACAGAGAATGAACTTCAATCCAATATTGCAGGCAGCATGCAGCCAGCGGGTAAGGAAAGGGTGAATCAAAAACCCCAAAACCCCGCCTCCATGGCTGAAGATTGTTCCCTCCAAGTCCAAGTGACAGTGTCCCTTTAAGGTCCATAGAGCGGGAGTTGAGGCTTCGTGTGAGAGGGTGTTTTCAGATCCTTATTGATGCATGCACCCCCCCCAAATAACCCATACAATCTTTTGCAGATGATTGAACAGTGGCAGATGTCACCAGAAAATATTCTGCGGCCTCAGAGATTACAAGGCATGCATGATATGCTCATAACCATATGTGAAATAATTAAATACAACAGACCCAGTTTCAAAATTGTGATTAAAAATATTTATATATCTCAATAATTACACATGCAAAATTGCACAGTCTTGCCAGGGAGTAGCACCTTGAGGAGTCAAAAAATAATTTGTCAATACATCCCGAACTTTGAGGCCAGAAAGTGGACGACGCGGAGGAGGGACATATGGGGTAGGCCTACTAACATTGCTCATGAGGTGATCTTCAAAATTTGGTGAGGAACAATCATGTATTCTGGTGAAATTATGTAGAATAACACAGGCTTTGATCACTTGATTGATTGTAGCCTCACTCAGCTGAATGGCAGACTGAAGAACCTGCCATTTGGCTACAAGAATCCCAAAGGCGCACTCAACCAGTCTCCGTGCCCTGGAAAGTCTCAAATTAAACACCCTCCACCGGTGGTCAAGGTTGCGCCTGGGGTAAGGCCTCATGACGTGCCTCGTCAGTTGGAATGCCTCATCTCCAACCAAAACAAAAGGCACTGCTTCCGCATTGGAGCCTGGGAGTTGTTGTGGTGGTGGGAGGTTCAACTGGTTGTCACGTAGCCGCCGACCCATTATGGACGAATTGAAGACCCTAGAGTCTCCAGTTCGCCCATAGGCCCCAATGTCTACAATTATAAACCTGTAGTTACTGTCAGCAACTGCTAACAGAACTACAGAGAAAAACTGCTTATAATTGTAGAATTGGGAACCAGAGTTTGGCGGCTTACGCACCCTGATATGTTTCCCATCCACAGCTCCAATGCAGTTAGGGAAGTCACAAGTGTTTTTGAAACCAGTGGCGATTTTAAGCCAATCCTCCTGTTTGGGCTCAGGCATCACAACTTCCTGAAGTTTCTGCCATATTTGGGAACAGGTTGTCCGAACAATGCCTGAAATTGTCGACCGCCCAATCAGAAACTCCAGGTGTAGACCCGCATAGGACAAGCCTGTGGACAGGAAGCTGAAATACAAGAAAAATAAATAAAAAACATTAACATGAGGACTAAGAAAACATGAATAAGCACAAGTGTATATTTCATTTACTATGACATTATTTACAATATAAAAATGTTCATTTAACATTCTTACTATACTAGAATATTAACACCAGTTTTGTTGATGTGCTTGTGGCTTCATGTCCAACTAAAGTTACTGAAACATAGTAGGACACAACACATTTAAAAAAAAGATCATCAACAAACAGTATGTGCGAAAGTTGAATACATACCGTAAGGTTAGGAGCAGACGCTCCTCAGCAGAGATGGCTTTTCTCATCCAGGTGTCCTGATAGGTGATCCCAGGACGTAAGATCTCCAACAACATGTCAAAAGTCCTGATGGACATGCGACTATACAGGTAAAACTTGTCAGGATGTGCCCTCAAAGCTGAATATAGTCTCTGGAAATGTCCTTTACTCTGGCGTTGGGTCAATAGAGGATGTACCCACAATCTTCGTCTCCTCCTTCGCGGATCAACATTGACCGGATATGGCTGGCCAAAGCGACGAGACAACACCCAGTGAAGCAACACCCGCTGAGTTGTGCTTAAATACACATGGTCAGACATGTTTGTAAGATCAAAGCAACACAGCCAAAATATGCTAGAGAACATATAGGGCAGATGGGAGGGGTCCACCTGTTGTAGAGGGCTTAAATAGTGTTGTTAATGATGGTTCAAATGAATTCCAGGCCTGAAAACAGTTAAATGTCCATTTTGTGATGGTGCGTGCAAAATACGCCATACGGATCACATACGGATTACACACGCACAAGCACATGCGCAAAATACGCGACCACACCTAAGCAACGCATTAACTAAGGAAGTAGATTTCTGGGACATTTTGGCGTATTGCACGCGTAGTACGGACGTATAATACGTTCCGTATTGTCTTACGCTGAGTGTGACGCCGGCCTAAAAGGATGGAAAGGGGATGCACAGTCCAAATCTAGACTTTGTACAATCCTGTGCCAGGGTGAGTTTCTGTTTGGAAAAGTTCTTGATGACCTACTCAACAAAGCAGGATAGAGAAGGGTTTTCCTAAACAATTTCTTCCTTATAGGAGAGCGTTTAGAAGATGGCCATTTAACAGAAGGAGTCCGTTTGAGCCACAAAAAGATCGCTGGGATACGAAGGAAACAAAGCAGAAAGGTGCCTTGTTTAGTGGCTCCGATTCAACTAAACGTAGTAGATACCGCCAGTAAAGAAATCCCAGTAGGTGGAAGACTAAAAATTTTTTCACCATAAGTGGGAACATATAACATCAAGTCAGTGGATCCTCCACCTAATAAAAACAGGATTAAAATTAGAATTTTTTTCAACTCCCACAAGATGGTTTAATTGTAACATCTCTGAGAGCACCGGAACAAGAGGCGCTCCAGTTAGAAATATTTAATCTTTTGGCTAAAAATGTTCTCGTAGAAGTACCAAAGAATCAGGAAGGAAAGGAATTGTATTCCCCTTTATTTCTGATTCCAAAAACTGATGATTCTTTCCGTACTATAATAAACCTTAAAAAATTGAATTCTTTTTTCAGGTCTCCTATCCATGCACAGCATCAACAATACCTCAGAGTGGCAGTCAACCTTGGAGGCCGGATCTGTCACTTCCAGTTTACAGCAATGCCATTCGGCCTTTCAATGGCTCCTCTTGTTTTCACGAAGGTTATGCTCGAGGTGATGGCCTATCTACGGCAACAGGATACATTAATTGTTCCCTACCTGGATGATTTTTTAATAATTGGAAACTCTGCCTCACAATGGAAAGAGCGCTTGGCTAATACCATTTCATCTTTACAGGCGTTAGGATGGATTGTGAATTTCGAGAAATCCAGACTTCATCCAGAAACCCTCCAATCCTTCCTGGGGCTACACTTGGACTCTTTAAGGTACCGTCACACTCAGCAATGCTGCAGCGATATTGACAACGAGCCGATCGCTGGAGCGTCGCTGTTTAGGTCGCTGTAGAGACGTCAAACACAGCAACTCCAGAACGATGCAGGAGCGATCCAGTGACGTAACAGCGCCTCGCTTATCGCCAGCAATGTTTTACATGGAGCTAACAACCAGCGAGAAGCTGGTTGTTAGCTCCATGTAAAACATTGCTGGCATCATTGCTTTTGATGTCAAACATGACGATACACGCCGACCTGACGACGAAATAAAGTTCTGGACTTCTAGCTCCGACCAGCGATGGCACAGCGGGATCCAGATCGCTGCTGTGTGTCATACACAACGAGATCGCTATCCAGGACGCTGCAACGTCACGGATCGTTGTCGTTATCGTTGCAAAGTTGCTGAGTGTGACGGTACCTTAAGTCTGGTAGGCACGGCACTGTATAAGGAACGTGCCTCTGACTGCAGAGCCCCTAAGGGATAGCTAGAGGGGAAATCAGTGCAGTGCCCAGTTCCCCCCTCCCACTACCTCCCCAGGTGAGGTCATGATTGGGACGCCCAGCGGACCAACCGGGGAGAGGAGGTGAGTCAGGCCACACCCTCAGGGGTTAAATTCCAGTGACCGGGCCAGGTTCTCCCTCTTTCTCCCCGGTTGACCCTTGGAAGCTGTTGTTGTCCCTGATCTCCTGACCACCATGGCTGCCCCTACGACCGAGGCCCTACAGCAAGGAGCTGCACAGGAAGGTGAGCAATGGTCGCGATCCCCTAATCCTGGTTTGGGTGCTCACCTTCCTGTGCCCTCTCCTCACCCCCTGGCATCCCCTCAGGCCTCCCTGTCGTCCCCCTGGGCTCCATCCCTGCACATCCCCCCTCCTGGGGCCTCGTCCTCTTCTCACCCCCTGGCCTCTCCGTCCTCCCCCAGGGCTCCGTCCCGGCTTATCCCCCCTCCTGGGGCCCCGTCCTCTCCTGTCTCCCCGGCGCTGCTGACCCCCACTCACCAGCTCATTGTGGCTGCAGACTCCGGTCCTTCGGGGCTCCAGCTGCTAGCCCCTGGCGCTCCGGCTGACCGGGCCGCAGCGGCGCCCCAGGGCAGACGTTCGGGGCGGTCCTCCCGTCCTCCCGTGCGCCTACGTGTTGGGGGGGAGCCGGCGCTGCCAGGTCGCCGTGCTTCTGCCCCACGTGTGGCGCCGGGATGCGCGGCGGAGGTCTCGGCGCTTGCCCCTGGCGCCGCTGCCCGCCGGTGCCGGGTGCCGGCTCCATACGCCGATCGCGTCCGGGCCCCGGGCACTTCCTGTCCCCGCTCTGAAACCCGGGGCCCGGCGCGCTTAGCACATCATCCGCCGCCCTCCCATGTTAGGCAGGCCCGCCCTGCCTCCCATAGTGCAGTGCGGGCCGGGCAGGACACGCCCACTTCCGGCCCCACTTCCTCCAGTGCTGGAGCAAGCAGGGGGCCGCCCGCCGCCTCGGTCCCCTCGGTGGCGCGCCAGCCGCTTAGGGGGACCGGGGGGCAGCCGGCCCAGGCATACCGCAGGTCCCCGGCAGCGTCAGGGAATCCCTTCTCCCTGATGCCGGCTGGGGACTGCCAAGCACCGCCCACTAACAGCGGCGGGGCCCCAACCCGCCAAATTGGCCGGGGGGGCGCCTCAAACACGGCCCTCACAAGCTCCCCGAGCCAGGTCCCTCACTTTGGACCTCTGGCCAGCCCACCCCTGGCCCACCGCGTCCCCCCAGCAGGCACATCAGCGTTGCCTGTGCGGGGAGGCGGGCGGCGGTCGGGGGCCAGAGCCACGAACACGGCCGCGGAGCGTGATGACTGGTCTATTCAGACCAGCCAGCACGCTCCGCAGCCAGGAATGTACGCACCAAACACGCACACAGTCGCACCAAACACTAACACAGCTGCAATAAATTACGCGCCGCCAACACCCCCATGCTCCCAAACGCTAATTGCAGACAGTTTCCTATCAGTCCCCGCCCTGATGCGCTCACCCTGCGGTTCCAGCCTAATAGTCTCTGCACCTTCCCCGTCTCTACCCCCTGCACCGCCACTCACGCCCCGTGGCCAAGATAACTTCCCCCTTACTCCCGAGGTGCATGCACCTAACACAACCCCTAGACAGGGCGATCGCAGACATAGATGTCGCAGATCGTCCTCACCCTCATCAGTAGATTCCCGCCACCGTTCCCGCTGTCCCTCTAGCTGTCGCCATTCCCACTCCAGACGCCGACACCACTCACGCAGGAGCCACCACAGATCCCGCTCCTCCAGATGGCGTTCGCCATCCACAACCGGTTCAGAAACATCGGGGAGTCACAACGGGCGGTACCGGTCACACGCCGAAAGACGGCGGTCTCACCGGACACCCAGAGCGGGTACCCGGTGGGAACAGACACTGACACCCCCCGTTACCGTCCAGGCAGAGATCGGAGCCCCAATAGCCTCTCATCATCGAGCACACGACAGATCTCATCCGTCACGTGCTCCTTCATTGGCTGACGCACGGGGAGACATGCCATACGTACCTCCCCGGTCCACCAGCCAGCACCGAGCTCCGTCCTGGCCTGACGCACAGGGAGACACACCATACGTACCTCCCCGGTCCACCAGCCAGCACCGAACCATGGAGACAACTGACGCCGGAGCACCTCCCTCTCCAGGGGACGCTCGGCACCAGACGAGAATACATCCCCGTGCCACGGCGCTGGCCGCTGGCCTGCCATCTTCATCCTCCTGGGCGGGCGGCCAGCACCAGGACAGCGCCACGGCAGGAGCCAGAGTACCTCCGTCCGGAGACACTCGGCCGGCATCTGACAGCGGTGAGTTCTTTGATGTTGGTGAACATTCTACAATGCAAAATGTGGGAGAAAGCGAGCTGGCGGCCGCTATTAAGACCCTAGTTCAGCAGTTGACACGCCCAGGCGTACCAACTGATGCTAGCACCACCCAAGCAGCTAGTCTGCACAAGGATGCATTTTTCTGTGGAGTTAGCCCACTGGGAGCGCATGTTGACTTGGAGACAAAACAAAAAATTTGGGAAAATGGTTATGTGGATATATGGTCACTGATATCGGCCGACCAACAGTCCGTAGACAAGGAAAGGAGGACTGGCGAGCGGTTGCAAGATAGGAGCAAACCAAAAATAGCTCAAACAATGAATAACTGGCTCCAGGCCTTCGCGGTTCTCGGATGTATAATGGGCCAAAAGCACCCAGAGCGTTGCTCCGAATTATTTATTTACCAAGATCTAATATATAATTCATATAAGTGTCACAGCGGGGCGGCATGGAAACGGTACGACGAGGAGTTCCGCAGGCGGTTGGCCATGCAACCAGACTTGGGCTGGGGGGTGAAAGCGACGGACGTTTGGTTACGACTGATGTTGTCCCAAAAGCAGCCCCCCTTTTCGGCAGCGACCACTTATCACTCAACAGCAGCAGGCCAGAACACAGTGGTCGCACGCGGACCTGGGGCCTGCTTACTGTTTAACGATGGATACTGCCGTTTCCAAGGGTCCTGTAAATATAGACACGAATGCTCCTCCTGCGGAGGAGGACACCCTGCGGCCAGATGTACCCGCCAGTCAAATAGAGCACCTGCGAGGTCTAACCCCGGTGAACGTAACCGCAATGGGCCCATGGCTAAGCCGTTATCCCAATAAAGAAGCGGCAGAGCAACTATATTTCGGTTTTAAACACGGTTTTTATATCCCTTTCAAACCCAGCCCCTCGCCAACTATTGCAAATAATTTAAAATCGGCACGCGAATTCCCTGATATTTTACAGCAAAAAATCCAAAAAGAAGTTGAGCTGGGCAGGATGGCGGGACCTTTTAGTTCGTTGCCATTTAAAAATCTCAGAATCTCGCCTTTAGGTATTGTTCCCAAAAAGGAGCCAGGAAAATATCGGCTAATACATCACCTTTCCTACCCAAAAGGCGCATCAGTTAACGACGCAATACCCGCGGAAGACTCGTCCGTAACCTACTCTTCTTTTGACAGGGCGGTCGAGCTCGTGCGCGCAGTCGGGCCCGGTGCCCTGCTGGCGAAATCCGACATAGAGTCAGCCTTCCGCCTTTTGCCCGTTCACCCGGAATGTTTTCATTTATTAGGCTGTGAGGTGGACAGGCTATTTTACTTTGATATGTGCCTACCAATGGGCTGCTCCATTTCCTGTCATTACTTCGAGCTTTTCAGCACCTTCCTAGACTGGGTATTACGATACGAAACTGGTAGCAACTCAACGATTCACTACCTCGACGATTTTTTGTTCGTCGGTCCCGGGGACTCCAGACTCTGCTCCTTTCTTCTCCAAAAGTTTAAGTTTTTAGCCAAAAAATTTGGGGTACCACTTTCACCGGATAAAACAGTCGGCCCTTGTAACGTTTTGCCTTTCCTCGGTATTGAAATAGACACCAATGCAATGGTGTTTCGATTACCAGCTGATAAGCTGCAAAAAACTCTGCAAATGGTTAAAAATTGCTACGAAGCAAAAAAAGTTACCCTGCAGCAGATGCAGTCCCTGCTAGGATTGCTCAACTTTGCCTGTCGTGTAATGCCGGCGGGCAGAGCGTTTTCACGCCGACTATCACTGGCAACCAAGGGCATAGCCCAGCCGAGCCACAGAATTAGGCTAAACCGTTCCCTGAAGGCAAACTTGCTGGTCTGGAGGACATTCCTGGAGTCCTACAATGGGCATACATGCGTTATGGCGCAGGAGACGCCAAGCAAAGATCTAGACTTGATGGTTGGTGGAAATATTACTGATGGTTTCGCGGCGATATACAAAAACCAGTGGTGCAAAGGCCAATGGCCTGAACTATGGACCACGGCCGCATGGGGCCGTGACCCAGCACTGGTGGAAATTTTGGCAATAGTGACATCAGTCGAGCTATGGGGTGCCCAATTGGAAAATACAAACATCAGATTTACAACAAAACAGCTGAGAACAGCAAAAGCCCTAAACAGCATGTCCTCTTCTTCTCAGCCGGTACTCGCGCTGTTGCGCCGCCTAGCACTATTATGCCTGAAGCACAACATCTGGTGCCGGGCCAGATTTACGGCGACTGTCGATGATAAAATTGTTAACTCTTTGTTATCTTCCGATTGGCAGGCATTCAAACTCTTCCTCCCCAGGGCGCGAACGTCGGGCCTGCGGTGTCCTCCTTCTCTCTTGGACATGGTGGCCAATCATTGATGCCCTTGATCCGCGCTTCGGTGACACCGGCGACTTGGCAGGTTTACGGTAAGGCGTGGGAGGAGTGGTGCTCGCTAACGCAAGGAAGACCAGTCGATAGGTGCAACCGGACGAGATGCGACGTCCTAGTAGAACTTTTAGAAAAGCTCAGGCAGGGAGGTGCGTCAGGGACATTAGCGCAACGTCATCTGTCGGGAATAGCATTCTTCTTTCAGCTGCTGGGGTGGGTGGACGTAACCAAATATTTTTTCATCAAACAAGCCGTTAAAGGCTGGAGAAGGTTGCAACCTAGTCAGGAATGCCGACGCCCAGTTTCCTTAAGGCTGCTGGCCGACATAATTGCAATTTCTTCATCGGTGTGCAAATCACAATACGAGGCAACGCTGATATCCGCAGCGTTCGCAATCGCCTTCTTCGGGGCACTTCGCATCAGCGAATTAGTTCCCCAGTCAAAAACAGCATCAATAGGCGGCTTAATCAATGAAGACCTCGTCATATGCAGCGAAGCTCTGCGCATTAGAGTACGGAGATCCAAGTGCGACCCCACCGGGAGGGGGACATGGGTATTGGTCAAGGCGTCAGGCGGCCCTATATGCCCCGTAAAAATAGTTAAAAACTATGCGCTAGTAAGACATCCGGGTAGATTCCTCCTTTCACACACCGACGGGTCCCCTCTTACTAAATATCAATTTCAAGCGATTTTTAGACAGTGCCTAGAGGCACTCGGCGTGGCTCCAAAGGAATATGGGACACATTCATTCCGAATAGGGGCGGCGACCGAAGCAGCTAGAGCGGGGGTATCGGAAGTCGAGGTGCAGAGAATGGGCCGCTGGAAATCCGCATGCTTTGCAAGATACATAAGACCAGACCTGCTCTAACACTTCTTGTCTCTTCCAGGCAGCTTTAAGCCCACAGTTTGGGTAGTGGGGCATTCTTTTGTCTACTGGGCGTGCAAAAGGGCCAAACTCAGGACGGGGGGAACCAATTTTGGCTTCCCGAATTTGGAAGTCAACTGGAGAGGCGTCAGAGGGCTTCGGTGGCGTCAGATCTTCCCGGAGTTGGTCGACATCGCTAAGAAGGCCAAGGGGCCGGTGGTTCTGGTGCTACATGCCGGAGGCAATGATTTGGGCAAGCGGAAAGGGGCCGAGCTGTACACAGTAATGTCAACGGACATCGAGCGGTTTGTCTGTTTATTACCAGATATGGTGGTGGTGTGGTCAGAGATAATACCTCGAGCGGTCTGGCACGGAGCTAAGGACGTAAAAGCCATCGAAAACGCAAGAAAAAGGATTAACACAAAGATGTCGAAGTTTGTGAGAGAAAATTACGGCATTGTGGTTCGACACCAGGAGTTAGAAGGGAACAATTTTGCTTTGCTGAGACCAGATGGCATCCACCTCACGGACATCGGACTGGACATATTCTTGGAGGGTTTGCGGGATGGTGTTGAACAGGCTCTAATGATGTTGTGTGGGGGTCGGAGTCTTGTGTAGGTCATACACATGATCCTCCGTGGCGGTAGGTAGAGGGGGGCAAAGGTTCGTAACCTCTCATCGGCTTGCTGGCCCAGCGGTCGTCGGCTGGGGCCTTCAGCAATGAGTGCGTCGCGATGTGTAATTGCCCTTCTCTACTTTGCAATTAATAAAACTGTGACCGACCTGTTCAACCCATCCAGGATTGTTGGTATCTTTTATTACGGAGTGGTGGGACGGGGGAAGGCACTGGTTATGACACACGGGTCTCTGCAGTCTGGTAGGCACGGCACTGTATAAGGAACGTGCCTCTGACTGCAGAGCCCCTAAGGGATAGCTAGAGGGGAAATCAGTGCAGTGCCCAGTTCCCCCCTCCCACTACCTCCCCAGGTGAGGTCATGATTGGGACGCCCAGCGGACCAACCGGGGAGAGGAGGTGAGTCAGGCCACACCCTCAGGGGTTAAATTCCAGTGACCGGGCCAGGTTCTCCCTCTTTCTCCCCGGTTGACCCTTGGAAGCTGTTGTCCCACCCTCCCTCCCTTATAAATTGATAAATGTGCTGTGCAATTACTGTTAAAATGTTTTGAATTTTAAATTTAAAAAAAAAAAAAAAAAAAAAAAGGATTTTGATGTTCTTTTATATACGTCACAGTGGCGGTAGGTAGAGGGGGGCAAAGGTTCGTAACCTCTCATCGGCTTGCTGGCCCAGCGGTCGTCGGCTGGGGCCTTCAGCAATGAGTGCGTCGCGATGTGTAATTGCCCTTCTCTACTTTGCAATTAATAAAACTGTGACCGACCTGTTCAACCCATCCAGGATTGTTGGTATCTTTTATTACGGAGTGGTGGGACGGGGGAAGGCACTGGTTACGACACACGGGTCTCTGCAGTCAGAGATATCTCTTGCCAGAATCCAATAAGTTGACCATAATCTCAAAAGTTAGTATGGCGAGATCTAAACCTCAAATGTGACTGAGACACCATGTCTCTCAGGCTCTCTCATCTCCTGCATCCCTGCAGTACAATGGGACACTAGGACCTTACAACATGAGATCCTATTTGCGCAGTACTATTGTCAGGGACGTTTAAATACAAAAATTATCCTTTCTAAAGAGGTACTTAATTCTTTGACTTGGTGGTTAGATAAAAACCATTTGTCCAGAGGGGTCCCATGGACAATAAAACCCTTTAAAATAATTACCACTGACGCTAGCCCAGAAGGGTGGGGGGCCCATTTAGGTCAGGATTTAGCTCAAGGCTGCTGGAACACTGTGCAGTTACAGCAGTCCTCCAATTGGAAGGAACTGAATGCAGTTAATTATGCTTTGAATTGTTTCCTTCCCCAGCTCCGAGGATTTCATGTCAGAATCCTATCGGACAATATGACAGTCGTCACATATTTAAATTGTCAAAGCGGAACGCGATCGGGAAGTCTAATGTCTTCAGCAATAAATATCTTCGATCTAGTGGAAGTCAACCTCTTATCACTCACGGCTCTTCATATCAGAGGAGTAGAAAACTCAAAAGCCGACTTCCTCAGACGCCACAGGCTTCGCCAAGAGGAAGGGACTCTCAATGCTCAGGTATTCAGGAAGATAGTCAAGATATGGGGACTTCCACAAATAGATTTATTTGCGACCAGGGAAAACAGACAGGTGCAAATATTCGCCTCCCTAAACGCAGCGGATCATCCAGACATAAGACTCTCTCCAGTATCCCTGTTTTAATACAGGAAAGAAATATATCTTGGTACCGTGTTAGCCAGTAGATAGAAAAATAGTTCCATAAAGATGCGGTACATTCTGGCATCCTCCATTTTGATACAGGAAACTTTGTAACTGTTTATCACCCATGGTAATTCTGCTTCATGTCACCTGGCTTATCCATGGTGGTTTTTTTTTTTTTTCTATACGATGTTGTGCATAAATATGTGATTCTTCAGAATTTGTTTTAGTCTTGCCTGATGAAGAGACGTATGTAGTCTCGAAAGCTTGCAATTTGTTACCATCTTTTCAGTTAGGCATTAAAAGGTATCAACCACTGAGGACTCTCAATTCTAAATATTTTCCAGTATCCCTGGAAATTTGACCTAGCTTTTGTACTCCCACCAATGATGTTAATTCCAAAAAGATAAGGGAAGAAGAAGCAAGGGTGATTCTAATAGCATCCTTCTGGCCAAGAAGACCTTGGTTCTCATGCCTTCGAGCGATGTCTGATTGCGATCCCTGGATACTGCCAACAATCCCAGACCTACTGTCTCAAGGTCCATTCCATCACCCACAGGTGAAGGGACTCCACTTGACAGCGTGAAACTTGATAGGCAAATACTAACTTCAAGAGGCTTTTTCCCAAGATTTGATTGATGCACTACTACTAAGTAGGAAACAATCTACAACCATAATATACAGTAGAGTATGGAGGAAGTTTTTGAGCTATTATGCAAAACCCCTCTCTAATACAGTTCCAATTAAGATCATTCTAGAGTTCTTAGGCTGCCGTCACACTAGCAGTATGTGGTCAGTATTTTACATCAGTATTTGGAAGCCAAAACCAGGAGTGGGTGATAAATCCAGAAGTGGTGCATATGTTTCTATTACACTTTTCCTCTACAGTAATTGTTCCACTCCTGCTTTTGGCTTACAAATACTGATGTAAAATACTAACCAAATACTGCTAGTGTGACGGTGGGGTCCAATTTCTCCTGTTACCCTTGGGAAAATACAAAATGGGGGGCTTAAAAAAAATTTTTGTGGGAAAAAAAAAAAGATTTTATTTTCACGGCTCTACGTTATAAACTGTAGTGAAACACTTGGGGGTTCAAAGCTCTCACAACACATCTAGATGAGTTCCTTAGGGGGTCTACTTTCCAAAATGGTGTCACTTGTGGGGGGTATCTACTGTTTAGGTACATTAGGGGCTCTGCAAACGCAATGTGACACCTGCAGACCATTCCATCTAAGTCTGCATTCCAAATGGCGCTTCTTCCCTTCCGAGCCCTCCCATGCGCCCAAACAGTGGTTCCCCTCCACATATGGGGTATCAGCGCACTCAGGACAAATTGGACAACAACTTTTGGGGACCAATTTCCCCTGCTACCCTCGGGAAAATACAAAACTGGGGGCTAAAAAATAATTTTTGTGGGAAAAAATGTTTGTTTTATTTTTATGGCTCTGCATTATAAACTTCTGTGAAGCCCTTGGTGGGTCAAAGCGCTCACCACACCTCTAGATAAGTTCCTTAGGGGGTCTACTTTCCAAAATGGTGTCACTTGGGGGGTTTCAATGTTTAGGCACATCAGTGGCTCTCCAAACGCAACATGGCGTCCCATCTCAATTCCTGTCAATTTTGCATTGAAAAGTCAAACAGCGCTCCTTCCCTTCCGAGCTCTCCCATGCACCCAAACAGTGATTTACTCCCACATATGGGGTATCAGCATACTCAGAAGAAATTGGACCCCAAAAGTTGTTGTACAATTTATCCTCTTACCCTTGGGAAAATAAAAAATTGGGGGCGAAAAGATAATTTGTGAAAAAATGATTTTTTATTTTTACGGTTCTGCATTATAAACTTCTGTGAAGCACTTGGTGGGTCAAAGTGCTCACCACACCTCTAGATAAGTTCCTTAGGGGGTCTACTTTCCAAAATGGTGTCGCTTGTGGGGGGTTTCAATGTTTAGGCACATCAGGGGCTCTCCAAACGCAACATGGTGTCCCATCTCGATTTCAGTCAATTTTGCATTGAAAAGTCAAATGGCGCTCCTTCGCTTCCGAGCTCTGTCATGCGCCCAGTGGTTTACCCCCACATATGGGATATCGGTGTACTCAGGACAAATTGTACAACAACTTTTGGGGTCCATTTTCTCCTGTTACCATTGGTAAAATAAAACAAATTGGAGCTGAAGTAAATTTTTTGTGAAAAAAAGTTAAATGTTCATTTTTATTTAAACATTCCAAAAATTCCTGTGAAGCACCAGAAGGATTAATAAACTTCTTGAATATGGTTTTGAGCACCTTGAGGGGTGCAGTTTTTAGAATGGTGTCACACTTGGGTATATTCTATCATATAGACCCCTCAAAATGACTACAAATGAGATGTGGTCCCTAAAATAAAATGGTGTTGTAAAAATGAGAAATTGCTGGTCAACTTTTAACCCTTATAACTCCCTAACAAAAAAAAAATTTGTTTCCAAAATTGTGCTGATGTAAAGTAGACATGTGGGAAATGTTACTTATTAAGTATTTTGTGTGACATATCTCTGTGATTTAATTGCATAAAAATTCAAAGTTGGAAAATTGCGAAATTTTCAAAAATTTTGCCAAATTTCCTTTTTTTCACAAATAAACGCAGGTAATATAAAAGAGATTTTACCACTATCATGAAGTACAATATGTCACGAGAAAACAATGTCTGAATCACTGGGATCCGTTGAAGCGTTCCAGAGTTATAACCTCATAAAGGGACAGTGGTCAGAATTGTAAAAATTGGCCCGGTCATTAACGTGCAAACCACCCTTGGGGGGTAAAGGGGTTAATTTAACAATGGCGGTTCCTCTCGTACTCTGAAAAAACAACTGAGGGGGACCGCCTTTTTTATCTCTAGGTTTCCTGTTCCTATGAGCGGGTCCCCCTCTCAAAGAGGGTGCTGTCGTGGACTCATTAAAAGAGCATTACCGGTAAGTAATCCGGCTTATTTTTGTTGATTTTTTTTTTTCAGGTTTACCATCTTGTCTTCATCGCCTAAGGATGGCAGTTTAAATTAGTAATAATAATAATTTTATTTCTATAGCGCCAACATATTCTGCAGCACTTTACATTTTAAAGGGGACTTATACAGACAATAGACATTACAGCATAACCATAAACACATAAAAAACATATACCAAGAGGAATGAGGGCCCTGCTGGCAAGCTTCCAATCTGAGATTAGCATAGTTTAATTAAATTAGTGATGTGTACAAAGGAAATATAGGCCAACCAAGGTGTGAGATTGAACAATGCCTGAGCAACTCAGTGGCAGATCAAAGTGTAAAAGTAAACAATGTCACCTCCCCAAGCTGTTACAAGTGTATTTTTATTTTTTCATGAACATGTCTTGCATTGGTACCCTGTGTTAATGTTTCTGTGGTGGAAGTAAAACTTAATGTTAGGATCCTGATAAACGCAGCAAAAACATTAGCGTTTTTTTGCTGCAAATTTTAATCTGCGTTTCAGAGTTACCAGCAAAGTCACATTTCAGAAAACTAATGAGCGCACACTTATTTTTTCCAGACTGATTTGAAAAACTTGCTTTTTTGAAAACTGCAGCATGTAATTTTTTCACCCATGCAAAGCAATGCACTGTGGAATTAATGGCACTATGTAAGTGAGTAAAATAAATAAGTGCAAAAATGCAGGTATACGGTTTTGCTGCATTTTTTTCTTTACTAAAAAATGTACAGCGGTATGTGAAACCCATTTTTCCAGGACGTCCCTTCTGACAGCACCATTGGGAGGTTGTCCTAATCCCCTATAGGGACAGGAACACACAAGGTTAAAAGGCCCCTCCCTCCCCATCCCCTCAGTGTTTTTCCTGTCCTTATCAGGGACAGACACAAAAGAGTGTACCTTACATCTTCCAGGGAGCAGGAGCTCCTGATGCCGAACGCATGAGCATTGGGATGTGGTCCTCGCAATCTCTCCCCTTTCTCCTGCAGAAGGTCCGGAGGCTGACACCCCGCCAAACAGCGTCCAATCCACAGTGGTTCCTGACCGTGGAAACTTACCCTTATATCTTGTAGATTGTGAGCCCTCGCGGGCAGGGTCCTCTCTCCTGTACCAGTTGTGACTTGTATTGTTAAAAGGGAACCTGTCACTGGTGCAGGTGTACTCCGGAGCTGCAGCTCCGGTGCAGGTGTACTTTGCCCTGTTGAGGGCAGAGCAAAGTACTGTAGTGCGCAGGCGCCGGGCCTCTCTGACCTTTCCCGGCGCCTGCGCACTGCAGTACTTTGCTCTGCCCTCAACAGGGCAAACAAAGTACGCCTGCGCCGCAGCTGCGTCGTGAAGACAAGAAGAGGATATCATCGTAAGAAAATAGAAGGCCCCGGACCACCACCCTGACGCCATCCAGGACCTTCAGATAAGCGACAATGGAATGCAAACAACCAACGGCCGTCAAGGAGACTGCACATGTGCAGCGCGCTCCAGGAGCCACCCATACAAAGATCCGGTGCCGGCAGACCCCCCATACGCGCCAGGGTCTGGAGAAGGGTAAACCAATATGTACCATGCAGTGAAAAGTGACAAGTGTGGGAACATGAGTGAATGTGAAATGGAAGGAAAATAGATAAGACCACATTATATGAATAAATCAAATGAAAAAGAAAAGGTTAAAAAATAGGCAAAAGAGTGAATTCACTATGTTATTAATGGCAAATCCAGTGTAAATTGTTAATATAATGTTAAAATCACTAACTACCTACTTACAGCCAAAGCTAACAGACAATACTCTGTACTCCTCCTTCTAGACCTGTCCTCTGCTTTTGACACAGTTGACCACTGCCTCCTACTACAGATCCTCTCCTCCTTTGGCATCAAAGAACTCACCCTATCCTGGATCTCCTCGTACTTTTCCAACCGCACATTCAGCGTCTCCCACTCCCACACTACCTCATCCCACCCTCTCTGTTGGAGTCCCCCAAGGCTCTGTTCTAGGACCCCTACTCTTCTCAATCTATACACTTGGCCTAGGACAACTCATAAAATCTCACGGTTTCAAGTACCACCTTTATGCTGTTGACGCTGAGATCTACCTTTCTGGCCCAGACGTCACCGCTCTGCTGTCCAGAATCCTGGAGTGACTATCAGCCATATCCTCCTTCTTCTTCTCTCACTTCCTCAAACTCAATGTGGACAAATCTGAACTCATCATCTTTCCTCCATCCCATAGATCTTCCTTACCTGACCTATCTATCGCAATTAATAATTAACGACATCACGCTTTCCCCCGTACCGGAAGTCCGCTGACTTGGAGTAACCTTTGACTCTGCTATGTCCTTCAAACCGCACATCCAAGCTCTCTCCACCTCCTGTCGCCTCCAGCTCAAAAATATCTCCAGAATCCGTCCTTTCCTCAACCGTCAATCTACTAAAATGCTTGTGCATGCCCTCATCATCTCCCACCTTGACTACTGCAACATTTTTTTCTGTGGCCTCCCTGGTAACACCCTTGCATCTCTCCAGTCCATCCTTAACTCTGCTACCCAACTTATTCATCTCTCTCCTCGCTACTCCTCCTCTTCCCCCCTCTGCAAATTCCTTCACTGGGTTCCATTCCTAATTACTAATACTGACCTACAAACCCATCCATAACCTGTCTCCTCCATATATCTCTGAACTAATCTCCCGATATCTTCCCTCGTGTAATCTCCGGTCCTCCCAAGACCTCCTCTCCCCCACACTTATTCGCTCCTCACCCAACCGCCTCCAAGACTTCTCCCGAATATCCCCCATTCTCTGGAACTCTTTGCCCCAACACGTCCGACTATCAACCACATTCGGATCCTTCAGACGAAACCTAAAAACCCACCTCTTCAGGAAAGCTTACAGCCTGCACTGACTCCGCTGCCTCCTCAACACCGGAGCTCCTACAACCCTCAACCTATTGTCTCCTTCCCCATGATCCTGTAGAATGTAAGTCTGCAAGGGCAGGGTCCTCGCCCCTCTATATCAGTTTGTCATCATTAGTTTGTTTACTGTAAGTGATATCTGTAATTTGTATGTAACCCCTTCTCATGTACAGCACCATGGATTCAATGGTGCTATATAAATTAATAATAGTAATATCCACATTAATTACCCCAATACAGATTCAGAATTAGTATCTGGAGCCACTAAAAAGTGTAAACCATAAAAAAAATCCTCATATCAAACACATCAGTTGAATCCCCATTTCCATAAAAAGTTGAGTGCAGATGTCCATAGTATACCATATGCGGCATTCCATCATCCCAAAGGATATTTAGATGAATCTGGAATGTCAAGACCCACATTTGACAGTCGCATATAAATGGTCCATAGTAAGTAGGTTTACGTCCATGGTTGAAGAAATTTGACTTTGTCCAGAACATAACCTTCACAAAAAAGAAATGACAGCCAAGGATCAGTAGGTAACACAAAAAGGTGAACACTTAATCAGGCACGAACAGGCAACATACCCCTAACTAGAAAGAATATAAAAAGAAAATTAATAAACATATACAAAAAATTGATATACACAGTAAAACCAGATCTAAAGTAACAAACTCATTAAGGCCTACCGGAGCAAACCGTATTAAGCCGATAGATTATGATTATTGCTTTAATATAATAAAAACTATTTTATAGAAAAATATTATTTTGAGAGCTATAATTTTTTTTATTTTTAGACTGACGGAGCTATGTGGTGGCTTGATTTTTTTTGCCGGACAAGATAATGTTTTCAGCGGTACAATTTTTATTTACATTCCTCTTTTTGCTCGTTTTATTGCACTTTTTGTTTGTCGGTATGAAAAAATAAAGATTTTTGCCTTTTTTTTTTGTTTTAACGGCGTTCAATTAAGGGGTTAACTAGTGGGACAGTTTTATAGGTCAGGTAATTCCGGACACAACAACTTTTTTATACATACCGTAAATGTATTTATAAATGTGTTTATTGGAATATTTTTACTTTTTGTTCTTTATTTGGTTTTCATTTTATATTTTTACAATTTTTAGTAACTTTTTTTTTTCTCCTTTGCCTCATTGGGAGACACAGACCATGGGTGTTATGGTGCTGCCAACTGGAGGCGACACTAAGGCTTCTTTCACACTAGCGTCGGAATCTCCCCGTCGCAATGCGTCGGGGAGAGATTCCGACGCTAGCGTTTGCTGCATTGCACAATGGAGGCAGCGGATGCATTTTTCCGGCGCATCCGCTGCCCCATTGTAAGGTGCGGGGAGGTGGGGGCGGAGTCCGTCGGGAGAAAAAAACGTTACATGTAGGGTTTTTTTCTCCCGACGGTCCGCCAAAGCACGACACATTCGTCGCAAGACGGATGCGAAGTGTGCAAATCCGTCGCAAATGCGTCGTCAATAGAACTGTATGGGGAAAAACGCATCCTGCAAGCACTTTTGCAGGATGCGTTTTTTCTGCAAAACGACGCATTGTGACGGATTTAAAAAAACGCTAGTGTGAAAGTAGCCTAAGTAAGGCCCCTTTCACACATCAATCTTTTGCCGTCAGTCTCAATCCAGCAAATTTTGAAAAAAACAGATCCGGCGAATGTTGCCACCGGATCTGTTTTTTCCTCATAGACTTGTATTAACGATGGATTGCGACAGCCTCACGTTTCATCCGTCGTTTGCTGGATCCGTTAAATTGTTTATCCGGCGGCCAGAGACAATGGACATAGTAACGAAAAAATGGACAGCGACGGATTTGTCCGTCATTTGCTAGAATGGAAACTTATGGCGCCAGATCCATTAACCCTTTCCCTACCTGTGACACAGCGTATGCGTCATGAAAGTCGGTGCCAATCCGACCTGTGACGCATGTGCTGTGTCACAGAATGATCGCGTCCCTGCAGATCGGGTAAAAGGGTTAACTCCAATTTCACCCGATCTGCAGGGACAGTGGGAGTGGTACTTTAGCCCAGGGGGGTGGCTTTGCCCCCACGTGGCTACCATCGCCCTGATTGGCTGTTGAAAGTGCAACAGCCAATCAGAGTAATTTGTAATATTTCACCTATGAAAAGTGGTGAAATATTACAATCCAGCCATGGCTGATGCTGCAATATCATCGGCCATGGCTGGAAACACTGATCTGCCCTTTCCCCCCCCCCACTGCCACCAATCACCTCCCCAGTCCTCCGTTCTGTGGTCTGCTCCCCTCCGTCCTCTTGTCTGCTCCCCCTGTGCTCAGATCTACCCCTCCCATGCTCCGATCCACCCCTCCCGTGCTCCAATCCACCCCTCCCGTGCTCCGATCCACCCCTCCCGTGCTCCGATACACCTCTGTGCTCCAATCCAACCCCCCTGTGCTCCGATCCACCCCCCTGTGCTCTGATCCACCCCCCCTGTGTTCCGATCCACCTCCCCCCATGCTCCAATCCACCCCCCCGGGCTCCCCCCCACCTTCTCATACTTACCGAGCCTCCCGGTGTCCGTCCGTCTTCTCCATGGGCGCCGCCATCTTCCAAGATGGCGGGCGCATACGCTGTGCGCCCGCCGAATCTGCCAGCCGGCAGATTCGTTCCAGGTACATTATGATCACTGTGATAGGTCTTATCACAGTGATCAAAATAAAAAAAATAGTACATGAACCCCCCTCCCCCTTTATCACCCCCATAGGTAGGGACAATAATAAAATAAAGAAAATATATATATTTTTTTTCCGTTAGGGTTAGAATTAGGGTTAGAATTAGGGTTAGAACTAGGGTTAGGGTAAGGCTATGTGCACACATATTCTGGTCCTCTGCGGATTTTTCCGCAGCGGATTTGATAAATCCGCAGTGCAAAACCGCTGCGGATTTATCGCGGATTAACCGCGTTTTTTCTGCGGATTTCACTGTGGTTTTACAACTGCGGTTTTCTATTGGAGCAGTTGTAAAACCACTGCGGAATCTGCAAAAAGAAGTGACATGCTGCGGAATGTAAACCGCTGCGTTTCCGCACAGTTTTTTTCGCAGCATGTGCGCATCGTTTTTTGTTTCCCATAGGTTTACATTGAACTGTAAACTCATGGGAAACTGCTGCGGACCCGCAGCTGCGGAAACGCTGTGGATCCACAGCGTTTTCCGCAGCATGTGCACATACCCTTAGAATTAGGCTATGTGCACATGGTAAATACGAAGCAATGACATCATATGCAAATGGGAGATAGATGATGAAGGAACAGGCCCAACAATGAAGCCCAAAAATCACCCCAATGCTAATATGGACAGTTGCAGGACAAACTGCAGAATTCAATGAGAAAACACGAAAAAGCACCAACAACAGTTTTTTAGTCCAAAATATCAAATATAATATAGTAAAAATAACAAACAGGTTCAGGGTAAAACATGGGAGAAACATGCAGCGATGCGGCACAAATGTGCCCAACGAGAGCAATGGGGTGGGGTGAGCTGTGGACGGTGCGGTGGTTGGTGTGTATATTGCGGGTATGTTCCTGGTTATTTTTCTTTCCCACATTGTCTTTTTCTTTATATAGGTGTTGTTACTTTGCTATTTAGCTGTTGGATTGTGCCCTTTACTGGCTGGGTCATTTACCAGTCTTGCTATAGCTCTTTCTGATGGAATTTCCCCCTTACACTTATGATTCACCCCATGCGCTGTCCATTGCTCTCGTTGGGCACATTTGTGCCGCATCGCTGCATGTTTCTCCCATGTTTTACCCTGAACCTGTTTGTTATTTTTACTATAATAAATTATATTTGATATTTTGGACTAAAAAACTGTTGTTGGTGCTTTTTCGTGTATTCTCTATGTGCACACGGTGCAGATTTGGCTGCGGATCCGCAGCAGATTCGCCGCTGCGGATTCGTAGCAGTTGTATTTGCGTTGTATTTTCCGCGGCATGTCAATTCTTTGTGCGGATTCCGCAGTGTTCCTCAATAGGAATCCGCAGGTGAAATCCGCACAAAAACTGGAAATCCGTGGTAAATCCGCAGGTAAAACGCAGTGCCTTTTAGCTGCGGATTTTTCAAAAATGGTGCGGAAAAATCTCACACGAATACACAACGTGGGCACATAGCCTAAGAGTTAAGGTACTGTCACACTAGACGATATCGCTAGCGATCCGTGACGTTGCAGCGTCCTCGCTAGCGATATCGTCCAGTGTGACAGGCAGCAGCGATCAGGCCCCTGCTGTGCTGTCGCTGGTCGGGGAAGAAAGTCCAGAACTTTATTTCGTCGCTGGACTCCCCGTAGACATCGCTGAATCGGCGTGTGTGACACCGATTCAGCGATGTCTTCGCTGGTAACAAGGGTAAACATCGGGTAACTAAGCGCAGGGCCGCGCTTAGTAACCCGATGTTTACCCTGGTTACCATCCTAAAAGTAAAAAAACAAACACTACATACTTACCTACAGCCGTCTGTCCTCCAGCGCTGTGCTCTGCACTCCTCCTGCTCTGGCTGTGAGCGTCGGTCAGCCGGAAAGCAGAGCGGTGACGTCACCGCTCTGCTTTCTGGCTGCCCGGCGCTCACAGCCAGACCAGAGAAGCAGAGCGCCGAGGACAGACAGCGGAAGGTAAGTATGTAGTGTTTGTTTTTTTACTTTTTAGGATGGTAACCAGGGTAAACATCGGGTTACTAAGCGCGGCCCTGCGCTTAGTTACCCGATGTTTACCCTGGTTACCGGGGACCTCGGGATCGTTGGTCGCTGGAGAGCTGTCTGTGTGACAGCTCTCCAGCGACCAAACAGCGACGCTGCAGCGATCCGGATCGTTGTCGGTATCGCTGCAGCGTCGCTATGTGTGACGGTACCTTTAGGGTTGGATTTAGGGCCAGGGTTGGAAATAGGGTTAGGATTAGGCTTGTGGTTAGGGTTATGGTTAGGGGTGTGTTGAGGTTAGGGTTGTGGTTGGGGTTAGGGTTAGGGTTGGGATTAGGGTTAGGGGTGTGTTGGGGTTAGGGCTGTGGTTAGGGGTGTGTTTGGGTTAGCGTCGTGATTAGGGTTATGGCTAGAGTTGGGATTAGGGTTAGGGGTGTGTTGGGGTTAGTGTTGGAGTTAGAATTGAGGGGTTTCCACTGTTTAGGCACATCAGGGGTCTCCAAAAGCAACATGGCGCCACCATTGATTCCAGCCAATCTTGCGTTCAAAAAGTCAAATGGTGCTCCCTCCCTTCCAAGCCCCGACGTGCGCCCAACAGTGGTTTACCCCCACATATGGGGTACCAGCATACTCGGGACAAACTGGGCAACAACTATTGGGGTCAAATTTCTCCTGCTACCCTTGTGAAAATAAAAAAACTGCTTGCTGAAACATCATTTTTGAGGAAAGAAAAATGATTTTTTTATTTTCACGGCTCTGCGTTGTAAACTTCTGTGAAGCACTTGGGGGTTCAAAGTGCTCACCAGATATCTAGATAAGTTCCTTCGGGGGTCTAATTTCCAAAATGGGGTCACTTGTGGGGGGTTTCTACTCTTTAGGCACATCAGGGGCTCTGCAAATGCAACGTGACGCCCGCAGACCATTCCATCAAAGTCTGCATTTCAAAACGTCACTACTTCCCTTCCGAGCCCCGACGTGTGTCCAAACAGTGGTTACCCCCACATATTGGGTACCAGCATACTCGGGACAAACTGGGCAACAACTATTGGGGTCCAATTTCTCCTGTTACCCTTGTGAAAATAAAAAATTGCTTGCTAAAAATCATTTTTGAGGAAAAAAAAATGATCTTTTATTTTCACGGCTCTGCGTTGTAAACTTCTGCGAAGCACTTAGGGGTTCAAAGTGCTCACCACATGTCTAGATAAGTTCCTTGGAAGGGGTCTAGTTTCCAAAATGGGGTCACTTGTGAGGGGTTTCTACTGTATAGGCACATCAGGGGCTCTGCAAATGCAATGTGACACCCGCAGACCATTCTATCAAAGTCTGCATTCCAAAACGTCACTACTTCCCTTCCGAGCCCCAACGTGTGCCCAAACAGTTGTTCCCCCCCACATATGGGGTATCAGCATACTCAGTACAAACTGGACAACAACTTTTGGGGTCCAATTTCACCTGTTACTCTTGTGAAAATAAAAAATTGCGGGCTAAAAAATAATTTTTGAGGAAAGAAAAATGATTTTTTTATTTTCACGGCTCTGCGTTATAAACTTTTGTGAAGCACTTGGGGGTTTAAAGTGGTCACTGCACATCTAGATTAGTTTCATGGGAGGTCTAGTTTCCAAAATGGGGTCACATGTGGGGGAGCTCCAATGTTTAGGCACACAGGGGCTCTCCAAACGCGACATGGTGTCCGCTAACGATTGGAGCTAAATTTTCATTCAAAAAGTCAAATGGCGCTCCTTCCCTTCCGAGCCCTGCCGTGTGCCCAAACAGTGGTTTACCCCCACATGTGAGGTATCGGCGTACTCAGGAGAAATTGCCCAATAAATTTTAAGATACATTTTATCCTGTTGCCCAAGTGGAAATTAACAAATTGAGGCTAAAAGAATTTTTTTGTGAAAAAAAGTACTTTTCATTTTACGGATCAATTTGTGAAGCACCTGGGGGTTCAAGGTGCTCACTATGCATCTAGATAAGTTCCTTGGGGGGTCTAGTTTCCAAAATTTGGTTAAATGTGGGGGAGCTCCGATCTTTAGGTACACAGGGGCTCTCCAAACGCGACATGGTGTCCGCTAACGATTGGAGCAAATTTTTCATTCAAAATTCAAATGGCGTTCCTTCCCTTCCGAGCCTTGCCGTGTGCACAAACAGTGGTTTGTTACCACATATGAGGTATCGGTGTACTCAGGAGAACTTGCCCAACACATTTTACGATCCATTTTATCCTGTTGCCCATGTGGAAATGAACAAATTGAGGCTAAAAGAATTTTTTTGTGAAAAAAAGTACTTTTTCATTTTTACGGATCAATTTGTGAAGCACCTGGGGGTTCAAAGTGCTCACTATGCATCTAGATAAGTTTCTTGGGGGGTCTAGTTTCCAAAATGGGGTCACTTGTGGGGGAGCTCCAATAGTTTAGGCACACAGAAGCTCTCCATGGCGTCCGCTAAAGATTGGAGCCAATTTTTCATTGAAAAAGTCAAATGGCGCTCCTTCCCTTCTGAGCCCTGTCATGCGCCCAAACAGTGGTTCCCACTGCTCAGACAAAAAGGGGATAATAGTATCCAAGATGTAAAACAAGGTCTTGAAAGAAAACGTAAATGACACTATCTAATGACCCAACTGTGTGTATCTGGTCCAATGCCCCAGTCCGGTTGCTATACAAAACCTGTTATCCACCTAACAAATGAAAAGACAGAGAAGGAGGCCAGTGCGCAGATCCCCATGAATGGGACACCTGGAAGTCCAGCAAAGAGCCATGTGAGCAAGAGGTAGTAGCGGGTGAACCCCACGCGTATCGCCACTAACCATGTGGCTTCTTCAGGGGAGGAAGTTCCCCTGTATAGCAACCGGACTGGGGCATTGGACCAGATACACACAGTTGGGTCATTAGATAGTGTCATGTTGTGAATTCTGTGGCAGAGCTCCCTCCTGTGGTCACAAGTGGTACTTCGGCTGGTTCTCTCTGTGAGCTTCCGTTGGTGGAGGAAAGTGGTACTGCGGCTTCTGAGTTTCCTTCCTCAGGTGATGTGGTGAAGTCGTTAGGTGCTGCTCTATTTAACTCCACCTAGTGCTTTGATCCTGGCCTCCAGTCAGTGTTCTAGTATTGGACCTGTTTCCTCCTGGATCGTTCCTGTGGCCTGCTGCTCTGCATAGCTAAGTTCCTCTTTGCTATTTGTTTGCTGTTTTTTTCTGTCCAGCTTGTCAATTTGTTTTTTACTGCTTGCTGGAAGCTCTGGGACGCAGAGGGTGTACCTCCGTGCCGTTAGTTCAGTACGGAGGGTCTTTTTGCCCCCTTTGCGTGGTTTTTGTAGGGTTTTGTGTTGACCGCAAAGTTACCTTTCCTATCCTCGCTCTGTTCAGAAAGTTGGGCCTCACTTTGCTAAATCTATTTCATCTCTACGTTTGTCTTTTCATCTTAACTCACAGTCATTATATGTGGGGGCTGCCTTTTCCTTTGGGGTATTTCTCTGAGGCAAGGTAGGCTTATTTTCTATCTTCAGGCTAGCTAGTTTCTCAGGCCGTGCCGAGTTGCATAGGGAGCGTTAGGCGCAATCCACGGCTGCCTTTAGTGTGGTTGGAGAGGATTAGGGATTGCGGTCAACAGAGTTCCCACGTCTCAGAGCTCGTTCTTGTTTTTTGGGTTATTGCCAGGTCACTGTATGTGCGCTGACCTCTATGTCCATTGTGGTACTGAATTACCTTTCATAACAGTACTGGAGGCCCAAAGTACTAATGATTCTCAATAGAGGGAAAAAAGAAGTTCTGAGACCATTTTTTTTTTCTTTGCACTGTGTTTTGCCTTTTTTTTCCCCTAGACATTTGGGTGGTTCAGGACACAGGTGTAGCAATGGACATTAACCCCTTCATGCCGCGGCCCTTTTTCATTTTTGTGTTTTCGTTTTTCGCTCCCCTCCTTCCCAGAGCCGTAACTTTTTTATTTTTCCGTCAATATGGCCATGTGAGGGCTTGTTTTTTGCATGCCGAGCTGACGTTTTTAATGATACCATTTTTGCACAGATACGTTCTTTTGATCGCCCGTTATTGCATTTGAATGCAATGTCGCGGCGACCAAAAAAAACGTAATTCTGGTGTTTCAAATTTTTTTCTCACTACGCTGTTTAGCGATCAGGTTAATGCTTTTTTTTACTGATAGATCGGGCGATTCTGAACGCGGCGATACCAAATATGTGTAGGTTTATATATATTTTTTTTATTATATTTTGCATGGGGCAAAATGGGGGTTATTTAAACTTTCATATTTTTTTTATTTTTTTTCATATTTTTAAAAACATTTTTTTTTATCTTTTGCCATGCCTCAATAGCCTCTATGGGAGGCTAGAAGCTGGCACCACTCGATCGGCTCAGCTACATAGCAGCGAACATCAGATCGCTGCTATGTAGCTGAATTGCAGGTGTGCTATGAGCACCGACCACAGGGGGGCGTTCACAGCAGGCCGGCATCAGTAACCATAGAGGTCCCAAGGACCTCTATGGTTACCATCCTGACGCATCACCGACCCCCGATCATGTGACGGGGGTTGGCGATGCGCTTCTTTTCTGGCCGCGCGATGGTTAAATGCCGCTGTCAGCGTTTGACAGCGGCATTTAACAGGTTAATAGCGGCGGGGGAATCGCGATTTCACCAGCCGCTATTGCGCGCACATGTCAGCTGTACAAAACAGCTGACATGTCTCGACTTTGATGTGGGCTCAACGCCGGAGCCCACATCAAAGGGGGAGACACGATATGAGCAGTACATGTACTGCTCATGTCATGATTAAAGGTCTGTCTTCATGTGTGGATCAGCTCAAGGCAAGAGTACAAAGTATTCAAGACTTTGTGGTTCAGAATTCTATGTTAGAACCGAGAATTCCTATTCCTGATTTGTTTTTTGGAGATAGAACTAAATTTCTGAGTTTCAAAAATAATTGTAAACTATTTCTGGCTTTGAAACCTCGCTCCTCTGGTGACCCAGTTCAACAAGTTAGGATCGTTATTTCTTTTTTGCGTGGCGACCCTCAGGACTGGGCATTTTCTCTTGCGTCAGGAGATCCTGCATTAAGTAATATCGATGCATTTTTCCTGGTGCTCGGATTGCTGTACGATGAGCCTAATTCAGTGGATCAGGCAGAGAAGAATTTGCTGGCTCTGTGTCAGGGTCAGGATGAAATAGAGGTATATTGTCAGAAATTTAGAAAGTGGTCCGTACTCACTCAGTGGAATGAAGGTGCGCTCGCAGCTATTTTCAGAAAAGGTCTCTCTGAAGCCCTTAAGGATGTCATGGTGGGATTTCCTATGCCTGCTGGTCTGAATGAGTCTATGTCTTTGGCCATTCAGATCGGTCGACGCTTGCGCGAGCGTAAATCTGTGCACCATTTGGCGGTATTACCTGAGCTTAAACCTGAGCCTATGCAGTGCGATAGGACTTTGACCAGAGTTGAACGGCAAGAACACAGACGTCTGAATGGGCTGTGTTTCTACTGTGGTGATTCCACTCATGCTATCTCTGATTGTCCTAAGCGCACTAAGCGGTTCGCTAGGTCTGCCACCATTGGTACGGTACAGTCAAAATTTCTTCTGTCTGTTACCTTGATCTGCTCTTTGTCATCGTATTCTGTCATGGCATTTGTGGACTCAGGCGCTGCTCTGAATTTGATGGACTTGGAGTATGCTAGGCGTTGTGGGTTTTTCTTGGAGCCCTTGCAGTGTCCTATTCCATTGAGAGGAATTGATGCTACGCCTTTGGCCAAGAATAAGCCTCAGTACTGGACCCAGCTGACCATGTGCATGGCTCCTGCACATCAGGAGGTTATTCGCTTTCTGGTGTTGCATAATCTGCATGATGTGGTCGTGTTGGGGTTGCCATGGCTACAAGTCCATAATCCAGTATTAGATTGGAAATCCATGTCTGTGTCCAGCTGGGGTTGTCAGGGGGTACATGGTGATGTCCCATTTCTGACTATTTCGTCATCCACCCCTTCTGAGGTTCCTGAGTTCTTGTCTGATTACCGGGATTTATTTGATGAGCCCAAGTCCGATACCCTACCTCCGCATAGGGATTGTGATTGTGCTATCGATTTGATTCCTGGTAGTAAATTCCCAAAAGGTCGACTGTTTAATTTATCTGTGCCTGAGCACGCCGCTATGCGGAGTTATGTGAAGGAGTCTTTGGAGAAGGGGCATATTCGCCCGTCATCGTCGCCATTAGGAGCAGGGTTCTTTTTTGTAGCCAAGAAAGATGGTTCACTGAGACCTTGTATAGATTACCGCCTTCTAAATAAGATCACGGTTAAATTTCAGTACCCCTTGCCATTGTTATCTGATTTGTTTGCTCGGATTAAGGGGGCTAGTTGGTTCACCAAGATAGATCTTCGTGGTGCGTATAATCTTGTGCGTATTAAGCGAGGCGATGAGTGGAAAACTGCATTTAATACGCCCGAGGGCCATTTTGAGTATCTAGTAATGCCATTCGGACTTGCCAATGCTCCATCAGTGTTTCAGTCCTTTATGCATGACATCTTCCGAGAGTACCTGGATAAATTCCTGATTGTGTACTTAGATGACATTTTGATCTTCTCGGATGATTGGGAGTCTCATGTGAAGCAGGTCAGAACGGTGTTTCAGGTCCTGCGTGCTAATTCTTTGTTTGTGAAGGGATCAAAGTGTCTCTTTGGTGTTCAGAAGGTTTCATTTTTGGGGTTCATCTTTTCCCCTTCTACAATCGAGATGGACCCTGTTAAGGTCCAAGCCATCCATAATTGGACTCAGCCGACATCTCTGAAAAGTCTGCAAAAGTTCCTGGGCTTTGCTAATTTTTATCGTCGCTTCATCTGCAATTTTTCTAGTATTGCTAAACCATTGACCGATTTGACCAAGAAAGGTGCTGATTTGGTCAATTGGTCTTCTGCTGCGGTGGAAGCTTTTCAAGAGTTGAAGCGTCGTTTTTCTTCTGCCCCTGTGTTGTGTCAACCAGATGTTTCGCTTCCGTTCCAGGTCGAGGTTGATGCTTCTGAGATTGGAGCAGGGGCTGTTTTGTCGCAGAGAAGTTCTGATTGCTCGGTGATGAAACCATGCGCCTTCTTTTCCAGGAAGTTTTCGCCTGCTGAGCGAAATTATGATGTGGGCAATCGAGAGTTGCTGGCCATGAAGTGGACATTCGAGGAGTGGCGTCATTGGCTTGAAGGAGCTAAGCATCGCGTGGTGGTCTTGACTAATCATAAGAACTTGACTTATCTCGAGTCCGCCAAGCGGTTGAATCCTAGACAAGCTCGTTGGTCGTTGTTTTTTGCCCGTTTTGACTTTGTGATTTCATACCTTCCGGGCTCAGAAAATGTAAAGGCGGATGCTCTGTCTAGGAGTTTTGTGCCCGACTCTCCGGGTTTATCTGAGCCGGCGGGTATCCTCAAAGAGGGAGTAATTGTGTCTGCCATCTCCCCTGATTTGCGGTGGGTGCTGCAAAAATTTCAGGCTAATAAACCTGATCGTTGCCCAGCGGAGAAACTGTTTGTCCCTGATAGGTGGACGAATAAAGTTATCTCTGAAGTTCATTGTTCGGTGTTGGCTGGTCATCCTGGAATCTTTGGTACCAGAGAGTTAGTGGCTAGATCCTTTTGGTGGCCATCTCTGTCGCGGGATGTGCGTACTTTTGTGCAGTCCTGTGGGATTTGTGTTCGGGCTAAGCCCTGCTGTTCTCGTGCCAGTGGGTTGCTTTTGCCCTTGCCGGTCCCGAAGAGGCCTTGGACACATATCTCTATGGATTTTATTTCAGATATTCCCGTCTCTCAAAAGATGTCAGTCATTTGGGTGGTCTGTGATCGCTTCTCTAAGATGGTCCATTTGGTACCCTTGTCTAAATTGCCTTCCTCCTCTGATTTGGTGCCATTGTTTTTCCAGCATGTGGTTCGTTTACATGGCATTCCAGAGAATATCGTTTCTGACAGAGGTTCCCAGTTTGTTTCGAGGTTTTGGCGAGCCTTTTGTGGTAGGATGGGCATTGACTTGTCTTTTTCCTCGGCTTTCCATCCTCAGACTAATGGCCAGACCGAACGAACCAATCAGACCTTGGAAACATATCTGAGATGCTTTGTTTCTGCTGATCAGGATGACTGGGTGTCCTTTTTGCCTTTGGCTGAGTTCGCCCTTAATAATCGGGCCAGCTCGGCTACCTTGGTTTCACCGTTTTTCTGCAACTCTGGGTTCCATCCTCGTTTCTCTTCAGGGCAGGTTGAGTCTTCGGACTGTCCTGGTGTGGATACTGTGGTGGACAGGTTGCAGCAGATTTGGACTCATGTAGTGGACAATTTGACTTTGTCCCAGGAGAAGGCTCAACGTTTCACTAATCGCAGACGCTGTGTGGGTCCCCGACTTCGGGTTGGGGACTTGGTTTGGTTATCTTCTCGTCATATTCCTATGAAGGTTTCCTCTCCTAAGTTTAAACCTCGTTTTATTGGTCCGTATAGGATTTCTGAGGTTCTTAATCATGTGTCTTTTCGTCTGACCCTTCCAGATTCTTTTTCCATACATAACGTATTCCATAGGTCATTGTTGCGGAGATACGTGGCACCTATGGTTCCATCTGTTGATCCTCCTGCCCCGGTTTTGGTGGAGGGGGAGTTGGAGTATATTGTGGAGAAGATTTTGGATTCTCGTGTTTCAAGGCGGAAACTCCAGTATCTGGTTAAGTGGAAGGGTTATGCTCAGGAAGATAATTCCTGGGTCTTTGCCTCTGATGTCCATGCTCCCGATCTTGTTCGTGCCTTTCATATGGCTCATCCTGGTCGTCCTGGGAGCTCTGGTGAGGGTTCGGTGACCCCTCCTCAAGGGGGGGTACTGTTGTGAATTCTGTGACAGAGCTCCCTCCTGTGGTCACAAGTGGTACTTCGGCTGGTTTTCTCTGTGAGCTTCCGTTGGTGGAGGAAAGTAGTACTGCGGCTTCTGAGTTTCCTTCCTCAGGTGATGTGGTGAAGTCGTTAGGTGCTGCTCTATTTAACTCCACCTAGTGCTTTGATCCTGGCCTCCAGTCAATGTTCTAGTATTGGACCTGTTTCCTCCTGGATCATTCCTGTGGCCTGCTGCTCTGCATAGCTAAGTTCCTCTTTGCTATTTGTTTGCTGTTTTTTTCTGTCCAGCCTGTCAATTTGTTTTTTACTGCTTGCTGGAAGCTCTGGGACGCAGAGGGTGTACCTCCGTGCCGTTAGTTCGGTACGGAGGGTCTTTTTGCCCCCTTTGCGTGGTTTTTGTAGGGTTTTGTGTTGACCGCAAAGTTACCTTTCCTATCCTCGCTCTGTTCAGAAAGTTGGGCCTCACTTTGCTAAATCTATTTCATCTCTACGTTTGTCTTTTCATCTTAACTCACAGTCATTATATGTGGGGGCTGCCTTTTCCTTTGGGGTATTTCTCTGAGGCAAGGTAGGCTTATTTTCTATCTTCAGGCTAGCAAGGTTTCTCAGGCCGTGCCGAGTTGCATAGGGAGCGTTAGGCGCAATCCACGGCTGCCTTTAGTGTGGTTGGAGAGGATTAGGGATTGCGGTCAACAGAGTTCCCACGTCTCAGCGCTCGTTCTTGTTTTTTGGGTTATTGCCAGGTCACTGTATGTGCGCTGACCTCTATGTCCATTGTGGTACTGAATTACGTTTCATAACAGTGTCATTTAAGTTTTCTTTCAAGACCTTGTTTTACATCTTGGATACTATTATCCCCTTCTTGTTCGAGCATGGTCTTTATTGTGTGCTAAACAAGCTTGCGTATATTTATTTGTGTCCATGTACGCTGATTTTTTTTGGGGGACAAGACATATATGCATATATATACCCTTTCCCACCACATATTTTATATGGTACTGTGAATAGATGGGGGCTGCTCTTATTGATATTTTTTCCTGTATTTAACATTTATTGTTGAGTCCATGTACGCAGCGTCGAGCATATTTTTGGTACCGTAGTTACAAGATGTCCATGATCCATATTATTGGACATGGCCTTTGTAGATTTTCAGAACTGTTTTAAATGTTTTTAAATTGTTGTGTTTGCAGTGTCATGTTTTTTCCATAATAAATTGAGTGTTTAATTTGTTTGGGTGTTCCCTATGTATATGGGCATTCTTTTTCTTGTGTTTTGCATGTTATATACTTAAACTGCCCATGGGTGAACCCCATTCTTTAAAAATCTTCTTCATTATCATATAAGTGGTGCCCTCCCCATCTTCTCTAATTATTGCTTAAGGAGACTATGTGGTTCACGCCTCTTTAGTTGCGATTGCAAGTTGGGTTGTGATCCCACCCAACGCTACCCCTTTTTCATTGTGATCCCACCCCACGGTGCCTCCTTTTCTACAGTGATCCAACCCCACGCTGCCTCTTTGTTCATAGTGATCCCATGCCAACTCTTTTTCCATATTGATCCCACCCCACGCTGCCCTTTTTTCATAGTTATCCCACCCCACGCTGCTCATTTTTCAGTCATCGCACCCCATGCTGCCCTTTCTCCATAGTGATGCCATGCTGCCCCTTTTTCATAGTGATCCTACCTCACACTGCCCATTTTTCTATAGTTATCCCACCCCTTCTCCATAGTGATCTCACCCTATGCTGCCCGTTTTTCCATAAGCATCACACCCTATGGGTCCCCCTTTTGCATAGGCATCCCATTCCATGCAGGCACCATTTTCCATATGCATCCTACCCCATGCGGCCCCTTTTTCCGTACTGGGCTGTCAAGTCTGTACATTGAGCCCCCCACCCAAGGCTGTCCCTTATATGTTCAGCTCAATGAGCACTTATCTACTCCGGCTCCTCCTCTGGAGCAGTCTGCAGTAACGTTGACAGCGTGGTTAGACAAACTCGTAGCGCTGTCGTGACGTGCGGAGCATGCGCACCCTGGACTTGCAAGCTGATTGAGCTCTACTGACCCCAGAAGTGCAGGTGCGTCTTAAAGACAATAATACAAATAAATGCAGGGACAATTTTTTACATATGAATTTCTGATTGTTTTTTTTAATGACATTTTTTGTGAGTCCGTATAATGAAAAAGTGACATTTTTGGCTTGTTTTATGTTGTTCGCTAAATTAAATAAATAATGTGCCAGCTTTATAGAGCGGGTCGTTATGGATGCAGCGATGCCAATTATGTGTACAGTTTGTTGTTTATTTTTGTTTTAGCAGAAACGCTGCGTTTTGAATGGCGAAACAAGGTTTGTGATTTGTGTGCACTTTGTATTTTTTTAAAACTTTGTTTTTTGTTTTTTTTTTCACCAGGGTAAACATAGTTTTATTATATAAGCAATATGAGATATGAGTCAACATTCATCCATATAAAACAGTATAATGAATTACATAAGGCTAGAATTAAATCTCCGAAGGCTCTAGTAATTTCTTTCAGTAGCAAGCAGTATCAAGACATATGGTTAAAACCTAAAGAGTTAAAAAAAACAAAAACATTTGACTTTGCAAAATGATTATACAGTAAAATTACTTGTAAATCTAAAACTAAATATTAATATTTGAAAGAATATACTGGACCATCCCCAAAATACCACACAGTATTATAGCCCAACAGTCAATTTTCCCATACAAATTGCCCCAACAGTGCACCCCACATGCACAGGCTGTTGCCTCTACAATGGCTCCAGCAAAGTATGATGCTCCCACTGTGTCCCAAGCATAATGGAAAGCTGCCTCAGAGCCCCCACACAGCATGATGCCCCCACAGTGAAGCCAGGAAATAATGATGCCCCCGCATTACCACCATATTTTGATGCCCCCACAGTGTCCCCAACACTTTATAATGCTGTGGCAGTGATCCTAAAGTATGATGCCCCTACTGTTTTCTCCAAAAAATATTGTCAATTAAAAAAAAAAACTCCTAAAAACTAATCATCTTCACCGTGGTCAGATAACTTTTCTGAATGAGGCTGGTGTAATCTAGCACCATCATTACATCTGAGACTCAGATGCACAAGCTGAATGGTGGAACAAGGAGTCAAGGGCTTTCGATTCCGCCATTGTATTCAACTGTATCCGCAACTGAAGGAAACAGACATTTTTAAAATTGAGGTGCTGGGTGGAAGAGTGGGGTGAGGGCGCAGCTCTGAGCCCACCGACTCCTGGGCCCCTACATGTTTTATTTTACTTTTGTTTTCACTTTTTTACTGCTGGACATGTATAATTTTAACTTTGCTAAATTGTCTCATACACGGCAGTACTCATGTACAGCAGTGCATAAGAGCAGTCAGTGTCTGACAGCCTGTGAGAGCCAACTTATTGCTAGATCTCACAGGCCATTATACCTGGGGTCATCATATGACCTCAGGGTACCATAGTAATTGGGACCCGCAATTCTCATCGCAAGAGACAGATGGTTACTAAGGGGGTCTTGTGACCCCCCTTGTAACAACTGAAATACCGCTGTCGTGATTGACAGTGATATTTAAGGAGTTAATTGGCCCCAATCAATAATTGATTGGGGCCAATAATTGATTGATTGCCACTGAATAATCCCTCTACTTGCTGCAAATATATTTCTAGCTAATTTTGTTAACTGGCCAAAAAATGTCGCTGTTGTTGAACGTGGTCAAGTGACCATGCGATATCGCTATAAGATGTGTTAGGAGGGTTTTTAAAAAAATGAAACACAGGAAAAGGAAGCGCGGCCATCTTGTGCAGGGTCTGCAGAAATGAGGGGTGAGTGAGGCTGAGCGGGAGAAGAATCCGACTATATCCTCTCATAACAGCACCCCTCTGAGTTAGAAGCAGTGGCAGATTGGAGCTGAGCTAGTCTGGGATCTGAACATGTCCTGATGCGAGGGAATTCCTGCCATACAAGCTGTTAAGAAACAGGAGGGGACTGGGACCTGGAGAGAGTGGTGCTACATAGTGATGAGCGAATAGCATTGTTGCTCGGGTGATCTCCGAGTATTTGTTAGTGCTCGGAGATTTTGTTTTCGTTGCCTCAGCTGCATGATTTACGGCTGCTGGACAGCCTGAATACATGTGGGAATTGCCTAACAAATGCTTTACTCACATGTAATCAAGCTGTCTAGCAGCCGTAAATCATGCAGCTGTGGCGACGAAAACTAAATCTCCGAGCACTAACAAATACTCGGAGATCACCCGAGCATGCTCGGGGAGACCCAAGCAACGAGTATACTCGCTCATCACTAGTGCTACATCCCATGAAAGAGTCACACCGCGAGCATCTTCGGTATTCCTCACTGGCTGGAGGAACTCTGCATCCGCCTGCATGTGCTGATTAGTCTGTTCTGAGCAGACCCGGCGAAAGGACACTAAAGCCCATTGTGATGCCACAGTATGTAAATGTGCACGCATCACAATATATGTTAGATGCCAAGAGATACAAGACTTATAGTTAGATATATTGACTTTACGGATCACGTTCTATTGCAACTCAGTGACTGAATATTCTATGCTACTCTGGTGCTGGCACAGCATGCATGGTACCCCAAACAAGATTTCCGCTGTATCTGGAACAACACTCGTGGTACATGATTTACATCTGCATCCAAAACGCTGCATTCTACATTACAAGCACAGTGAATAGGATTTAAAGATGTGGCACCTCTAGTCCACACTGCTCAAAAAAAGAGAACACTAAAATACTGCAACCTACTGTAGATATCATTGAAGGCAATATTCCAGTTGCAAATCTTTATTCATTACATAGTGGAATGCATTGAGAACAATAAAACATAAAAATGATCAATGTAAATCAAAATTAATATGCCATGGAAGTCTGGATTTGGAATGATACTCACAATCAAAGTGGAAAATTAAATTACAGGCTGATCAAACTTCATTGGAAATGCTCCAAGACAAAGAAATGATGCTCATTAGTGTTTGGTCTCCACGTGCCAGTATGACCTCCCTACAATGCCTGGGTATGATCCTGATGATGCAGTGGATGTTCTCTTGAGAGATCTCCCAGACCTGGATAAAAGCATCAGTCAACTCCTGGACAGTCTGTGGTGCTGGTGGATGGAACCAGATGTGATGTTCCAGATGTGCTCCTTTGGATTCAGGTCTGGGGAATGGACAGGCCAGTCCATAGCATTAATGCCTTCATCATGCAAGAACTGCTGAAACACTTCAGCCTCTTGAGTCCTAGCATTGTCATGCATCGGAAGCAGAAGCGAAGCTAGGGTTTTGGTTCAAGGGGGGCGAAACTCCTGAGTGGGCCCCTAACCAGGTAACCTTGATTACAACTCGATGACACACCCCAAGGCTACTTTCACACTAGCGTTGTTTGGCGTACGTCAGAATGCGTCGTTTTGGAGAAAAAACGCATCCTGCAAATGTGCCCGCAGGATGCGTTTTTTCTCCATAGACTTGCATTAGCGACGCATGGCCACATGTCGCATCCGTCGTTCGACGGATGCGTCGTGTTTTGGCGGACCCTCGGGACAAAAAACGTTACATGTAATGTTTTTTTTGTGCATCGAGTCCGCCATTTTTGACCGCGCATGCACGGCCGAAACTCCGCCCCCTCCTCCCCAAACATTACAATGGGGCAGCAGATGCGTTGAAAAACTGCATCCGCTGCCCCTGTTGTGCATTTCATTCACAACGTGTGTCGGTACGTCGGGCCGACGCATGGCGACGGCCCCGTACCGATGCTAGTGTGAAAGTAGCCTAATAGTGGAGGAGAACCTCAGCAGATGACCGTGCTGTTACTGAAGATAATCTCTATATAAAGGCCAATATGGATATTACCGCCATATGGTCAGTGGTAGATACCAGCCCTGCAGAACATATAAGAGATCACGGCACAGTTACAGATAATGACTTACCGCTGACATTCTTTCTGATGGAATCGTTCATTTCCCCGTCTTTTCCATCTGGCCCAGACCGACATGACAACTTCTTCCAGCTACAACTCGTCTGCAGAGAATACAACAAAGACACGTTTCACTTCTCATATTCCAGCCCCATCACCATCTATTCCCAACCTGCACAAACTCCTCATCCTGCTGATACTCCAATACTGATCGGCTGCTGACGTATGTGTCCCCATTACTGCACCTGATACACTGATACTGAGCTGCTGCTGCCGTATGTGTCCCTATTACTGCACCTGATACCCCAATACTGAGCCGCTGCTGCCGTATGTGACCCTATTACTCCACCTGATACCCCGATAATGAGCCTCTGCTGCCGTATATGTCCCTATTACTCCACCTGATACCCCGATACTGAGCCTCTGCTGCCGTATGTGACCCTATTACTCCACCTGATACCCCGATACTGAGCCTCTGATGCCGTATGTGACCCTATTACTCCACCTGATACCCCAATACTGAGCTGCTGCTGCCATATGTGACCCTATTACTCCACCTGATACCCCAATACTGAGCCGCTGCTGCCGTATGTGTCCCTATTACTGCACCTGATACCCCAATACTGAGCCGCTGCTGCCGTATGTGACCCTATTACTCCACCTGATACCCCAATACTGAGCCGCTGCTGCCGTATGTGACCCTATTACTCCACCTGATACCCCGATACTGAGCCTCGGATGCCGTATGTGACCCTATTACTCCACCTGATACCCCAATACTGAGCTGCTGCTGCCGCCATATGTGACCCTATTACTCCACCTGATACCCCAATACTGAGCCGCTGTTGCCGTATGTGACCCTATTACTCCACCTGATAGCCCAATACTGAGCCGCTGCTGCCATATGTGTCCTTATTACTGCACCTACTGTGTGGTTCTGTGTGCCCTCTAAATTCTAAAGCACCCCTCTATAATATAGTAATGCCGGGTGCAAGTGCCCTAGAAAACAGTGCCCATATTTTGCCCCCTAGAAAGTAATATTGCCCTGTGTACCATTTGATAGCCACAGTAACCTGTGTTCCCCTATAACAAAAAGTGCCCACTTTACATTTAATAATGCCCTGAGTATCCCCCCTGTACAGCTCCCCTATACACAGCATGATGCTCTCTTATACACAGTATAATGCCCCCTCAATGTATAGTACCACCCACACAGTATACTGACTCCTTAGTAGCCCCCAAACTGTTTGATGGCTCCAACAATGTATAATGACTTCATACTGTATGATAGCCCCCTAGATAGCCTCCATATACAGTAGCATAATGCACCAAATAGTCCACAATATAATATAATGCACTCACCATAGGCAGACCCTGTAATAAGGCAGCACCCCTATAGGCAGACCCTGTAATAAGGCAGCCCCCCCATAGGCATAACCTGTAATAAGGCGGCAGATCCCGATAGGCAGACCCTGTAATAAGGCGGCAGATCCCCATAGGCAGACCCTGTAATAAGGCAGCAGCACCCGTAAAAAATACCTCTTTTCTTCCTGGTTCCAGCGCTGCTCCTGCTGATCTCCTGACAGCGGGCGCCGGGCAATGACGTTATCGCACCCGCTGTCAGTGTCGGCGACGTCAGACGCCGACACTGACAGGGGGATGATGGGAGAAGGAGCGTAGCACTCCTCCCATTAATGCGATCAGCTGTATCGGCTAAATGCCGGTACAGGTGATCTTCCGATGATGGCGGGGGGCCCACTGCTGACACTGGGCCCCCCTCCTGCTCAGGGGCTCTATAGCGGCCGGGTGGCAGAGAAGCGAGATCGATTCGCCCTGCTCTGCCACAGAATGTAACTGTATCGGAGCGCAGTAGCGTAGCTCCGGGTGGGCCCCCTCAGAGCACCACGCCTGGGCACACCCGCACCCTCTGCCCCCCGGTAGTTACGCTACTGATCGGAAGGAACCCAAGGCCCACTGCCACTGCATATGGTCTCACAACACATGAAGCTCTCATCTCGGTATCTAATGGCAGTCAGGGTACTTTTGGCTAGCACATGGAGGGCTACTGACCTACTGTCAAACCAGTAATGCTGGAGGATATTGCAGGCAGTAGAACATTCTCCATGGCTTCTCCAGACTCTTTCACATGTGCTCAGTGTGAACCTGTTCTCATTTGTGAAGAGCACAGAGTTCCAATGTAAGCTCAACACTAGAGTTGAGCGAATTTACTCGGGTCCCTGCATATTCAGCAAGCTATAGCGCTTCCTGAATAAGCTGCAGAGGGAACCCGGCTTCCTGGATAGTGTTGGCTGATCAGCTGTTCAGCTCTGCACCTGCAAGTGTCGCGGCTGTGTGACAGTCACGACACATGCATGGATATCCTATTTGTTGGGCTGTCCATGCATGTGTCATGCCTGTCACACAGCCATGGTATATGCAGCTGCAGAGCTGAACAGCTGATCAGTCGGTGCGATCCAGGAAGCCAGGTTCCCTCTGCAGCTTATTCGGTAAGCGCTATAGCTTGCAGAATAAGGAGGGACCTGAACAAATTCACTCAACTCTGCTCAAACTGTCAGAAACAGATTCCATGAGGGCCTGACATCCAAAAGTGGGTGTTGAGTAAACACATGGATGTTAGTGGCCTGCTGAAGGTCATTTTACAGGGCTGCAACACTGTTCCTCCTTGTAAAAAGGAGATAGCGGTCCTGCTGCTGGATTGGCACCCTCCATGTCTCCTGGTACTGTATCTGCTCCATGCTCTGGACACTGTGTTGATAGACACAGCTATCCTTCTTGCCACAGCTTGCATTGATGTGCCATCCTGGATTAGCTGCACTACCTGAGCAACTTAAGTGGGTTGTAGACACCGCCTCATGTTACTGTACAGTACCTCTAGGGGTGAGAGCAATGACAAAATGCAAAGGGGACCAAAACAACAGCCAAAAAGGATGAGAACAGAGATATGGTCTGTGGTCACCCCCTGCAGAATTACTCCTTTATAGGGGTTGTCTTGCTTATTGCTTTTTATTTCTGCTAGTGATGAGCGAATGTGCTCTGATAACGTCTTATGCTCTGGTGTTATCTACAACCCCTGGCAAAAATTATCACCGGCCTTGGAGGATGTTCATTCAGTTGTTTAACTTTGTAGAAAAAAAAAGCAGATCACAGACATGGCACAAAACTAAAGTCATTTCAAATGGCAACTTTCTGGCTTTAACCAATCTACCAATGTCCTTTTTTGGGAAGCCTAATCTTTAGTTTCTAGCAACTAAGATTTTATAATTTTTATAATTAGGTCCAATTTTCTAATTTTTTGTGTTGTGTTTGTAAAATGAATGTTTTCAAAATAGGAAATCATGTCATTGTCATTTTTAATTGAATATTGGGACGCCCTTTTCTGAAAAATTCCTACTTGAAATTTTTTTGCAAATTATGTTTCTGATTCATTAGGACCCAAATCATTAAAAACCTGTCAATAAAAAAAAATTGCTAATTTGGCAAGTAATGGGTTAAGAAACACTAAAAGAAATCAAGAATAAAAGATGTGGTAGTCTGTAATGGTTACTTTTTTTCAATCAAGCATAGGGAAAAAATTATGGAATCACTCAATTCTGAGGAAAAAAGTATGGAATCACCCTGTAAGTTTCCATACACAAAAATAACACCTGCATGAAATTAGATCTGCTCGTTAGTCTGCATCTAAAAAGTAGTGATCACACCTTGGAGAGCTGTTGCACCAAGTGGACTGACATGAATCATGGCTCCAACAGGAGAGATGTCAATTGAAACAAAGGAGAGGATTATCAAACTCTTAAAAGAGGGTAAATTATCACACAATGTTGCAAAAGATGTTGGTTATTCACAGTCAGCTGTGTCTAAAATCTGGACCAAATACAAACAACATGGGAAGGTTGTTAAAAGCAAACATACTGGTAGACCAAGGAAGACATCAAAGCGTCAAGACCGGAAACTTAAAGCAATATGTCTCAAAAAAAGGAAATGCACAACAAAACAAATGAGGAGCGAATGGGTGGAAACAACTGGAGTCAACGTCTTGACCGAATTGTAAGAAACCGCCTAAAGGAAATGGGATTTACAGAAAAGCTAAACGAAAGCCATCATTAACACCTAAACAGAAAAAAACAAGGTTACAATGGGCTAAAGAAAAGCAATCGTGGACTGTGGATGACTGGATGAAAGTCATATAATAATAGAACAACACGGCACTCGTAGTAGTGTATAGAGTAGGTGCTCAAGTAGGGTATCAAGCCCAACAAATCCAAATCCGACAAAACTTGGCACTCTAGATGAATTATCATATGCAAAAGGTTTATTGATGTGCATCCATAAAGGCAAGTCGAACGTTTTAGGTCCACATCCGGACCTTCATCAGAACAAATATAAGAGATCTGGTGCAGGGAGAAACGTTAATCCTGTCTCTATAAATTCCAATATTGGTAGGGAAGCCATGGATGCAGCAAGATGTCCTGTCCACGTAGGCGCACGTGTGATGCGACTGGAGTCGCTGGGTAAATGGTGACTGAGAGGTGAGTATTGTGTTATTTTTTATGGGTGCTGCCTAATACACTAAAGGATCTGACTATGGGGGGCTGCTGCCTAATACACTACAGGATCTGACTATGGGGGGCTGCTGCCTAATACACTACAGGATCTGACTATGGGGGGGCTGCTGCCTAATACACTACAGGATCTGACTATGGGGGGCTGCTGTCTTATACACTACAAGATCTAACTATGGGGGGCTGCTGCCTTACACACTACAGGATCTGACTATGGGGGGGCTGCTGCCTAATACACTACAAGATCTGACTATGGGGGGGCTGCTGCCTAATACACTACAGGATCTGACTATGGGGGGGCTGCTGCCTAATACACTACAGGATCTAACTATGGGGGGGCTGCTGCCTAATACACTACAGGATCTGACTATGGGGGGGGCTGCTGCCTAATACACTACAGGATCTGACTATGGGGGGCTGCTGCCTAATACACTACAGGATCTAACTATAGGGGGGGGGCTGCTGCCTAATACATTACAGGATCTGACTATGGGGGGCTGCTGCCTAATACACAACAAGATCTGACTATGGGGGGCTGCTGCCTAATACACTACAGGATCTGACTATGGGGGGGCTGCTGTCTTACACACTACAGGATCTGCCTATGGGGTGCTGCTGCCTAATACACTACAGAATCTGACTATATGGGGGGCTACTGCCTAATACACTACAAGATCTGACTATGGGGGGCTGCTGCCTAATACACTACAGGATCTGCCTATGGGGGGCTGCTGCATAATACACTACAGGATCTGACTATATGGGGGGCTGCTGCCTAATACACTACAGGATATGACTATGGGGGGGCTGCTGCCTAATACATTACAGGATCTGCCTATGGGGGCTGCTAATACACTACAGGATCTGACTATGTGAGGGGGGGGGGGCTGTTGCCTAATACACTACAGGATCTGCCTATGGGGGGGCTGCTGCCTAATACACTACAAGATCTGACTATGGGGGGCTGCTGCCTAATACACTACAGGATCTGACTATGGGGTGCTGCTGCCTAATACACTACAGGATCTAACTATGGGGGGGCTGCTGCCTTATACACTACAGGATCTGACTATGGGGGGGGCTGCTGCCTAATACACTTCAGCAGAACTGGGCAAGATGCAGCCCGCGGGCCGCATCCAGCCCGCCTGATGATTTTAAGCAGCCCGCCAGCTAGCTGTCACTTCTGACAGCCGCCCCCGGCACCGCTCGGCCAGCCGCCAGCTGCTTCTGAGGAGGACCGCTGGCGGCTGGAGTGAAGGCCAGGTTGATTACCTGTTTATCGGTGGCGGTGGCCATCTTCCCGAGGCTGCGCGTGCACAGATGGAGTGTTCTGCTTCATGGGGCTTCAGGAAAATGGCCGCAGGAGGCCGCACGTGCGCAGATGGATATCGCGGTGGCCATTTTCCTGAAGCCGAGTTTGCAGATTTAGATCTCGGCTTCAGGAAAATGGCCGCCGTGATCTCCATCAGCGCATGCGCGGCCTCCCGCGGCCATTTTCCTGAAGCCGCGTGAAGCAGAGCACTCCATCTGCTCACGCACGGCCTCGGGAAGATGGCCGCCGCCACCGATATTCAACTCGGCTCTGCTGCTCACATTGCATTCCGGGCCGCTGCGTCACCTCACCGGTGGAAGGGACCCTGCGCACGCCATACCGCACCTCTGCCGCCGCCACAGCACTGCAGCAACCCCCCCATGGACACCAGGCCATGGCATCGCCCACCTAAGCAGGAAGGGACCCTGCTCAGGTGCACGCCATACCGCATCACCCCACCTCTGCCGACACCATGCCTCCTGTGACCCTGCTCTGCCACCGCCAGCCCTCAGGTAAGAATCTTACCGTAAAATACTGTAAATTCGGACAATAAGACGGACCCCAATCTTATAAAAAAAAACACGGCACTCGTAGTAGTGTATAGAGTAGATGCTCAAGTAGGGTATCAAGCCCAACAAATCCAAATCCGACAAAACTTGGCACTCTAGATGAATTATCATATGCAAAAGGTTTATTGATGTGCATCCATAAAGGCAAGTCGAACGTCTTAGGTCCACATCCGGACCTTCATCAGAACAAATATAAGAGATCTGGTGCAGGGAGAAACGTTAATCCTGTCTCTATAAATTCCAATATTGGTAGGGAAGCCATTGATGCAGCAAGATGTCTTGTCCACGTAGGCGCACGTGTGATGCGACTGGAGTCGCTGGGTAAATGGTGACTGAGAGGTGAGTATTGTGTTATTTTTTATGGGTGCTGCCTAATACACTAAAGGATCTGACTATGGGGGGCTGCCGCCTAATACACTACAGGATCTGAATATGGGGGGGGCTGCTGCCTAATACACTACAGGATCTGACTATGGGGGGCTGCTGTCTTATACACTACAAGATCTGACTATGGGGGGCTGCTGCCTTACACACTACAGGATCTGACTATGGGGGGGGCTGCTGCCTAATACACTACAAGATCTGACTATGGGGGGCTGCTGCCTAATACACTACAGGATCTGACTATGGGGGGCTGCTGCCTAATACACTACAGCATCTGACTATAGGGGGGGCTGCTGCCTAATACATTACAGGATCTGACTATGGGGGGGGGCTGCTGCCTAATACACTACAAGATCTGACTATGGGGGGGGCTGCTGCCTAATACACTACAGGATCTGACTATGGGGGGCTGCTGCCTAATACACTACAGGATCTGACCATAGGGGGGCTGCTGCCTAATACATTACAGGATCTGACTATGGGGGGCTGCTGCCTAATACACAACAAGATCTGACTATGGGGGGCTGCTGCCTAATACACTACAGGATCTGACTATGGGGGGGCTGCTGTCTTATACACTACAGGATCTGCCTATGGGGGGCTGCTGCCTAATACACTACAGGATCTGACTATATGGGGGGCTACTGCCTAATACACTACAAGATCTGACTATGGGGGGCTGCTGCCTAATACACTACAGGATCTGCCTATGGGGGGCTGCTGCCTAATACACTACAGGATCTGACTATATGGGGGGCTGCTGCCTAATACACTACAGGATCTGACTATGGGGGGGGCTGCTGCCTAATACACTACAGGATCTGCCTATGGGGGCTGCTAATACACTACAGGATCTGACTATGTGAGGGGGGGGGGGCTGTTGCCTAATACACTACAGGATCTGCCTATGGGGGGGCTGCTGCCTAATACACTACAAGATCTGACTATGGGGGGCTGCTGCCTAATACACTACAGGATCTGCCTATGGGGGGCTGCTGCCTAATACACTACAGGATCTGACTATGGGGGGCTGCTGCCTAATACACTACAGGATCTGACTATGGGGGGGCTGCTGCCTTATACACTACAGGATCTGACTATGGGGGGGGCTGCTGCCTAATACACTTCAGCAGAACTGGGCAAGATGCAGCCCGCGGGCCGCATCCAGCCCGCCTGATGATTTTAAGCGGCCCGCCAGCTAGCTGTCACTTCTGACAGCCGCCCCCGGCACCGCTCGGCCAGCCGCCAGCTGCTTCTGAGGAGGACCGCTGGCGGCTGGAGTGAAGGCCAGGTTGATTACCTGTTTATCGGTGGTGGCGGCCATCTTCCCGAGGCTGCGCGTGCACAGATGGAGTGCTCTGCTTCACGGGGCTTCAGGAAAATGGCCGCAGGAGGCCGCACGTGCGCAGATGGAGATCGCGGTGGCCATTTTCCTGAAGCCGAGTTTGCAGATTTAGATCTCGGCTTCAGGAAAATGGCCGCCGTGATCTCCATCAGCGCATGCGCGGCCTCCCGCGGCCATTTTCCTGAAGCCGCGTGAAGCAGAGCACTCCATCTACTCACGCACGGCCTCGGGAAGATGGCCGCCGCCACCGATATTCAACTCGGCTCTGCTGCTCACATTGCATTCCGGGCCGCTGCGTCACCTCACCGGTGGCAGGGGCCCTGCGCACGCCATACCGCACCTCTGCCGCCGCCACAGCACTGCAGCAACCCCCCCATGGACACCAGGCCATGGCATCGCCCACCTAAGCAGGAAGGGACCCTGCTCAGGTGCACGCCATACCGCATCACCCCACCTCTGCCGACACCATGCCTCCTGTGACCCTGCTCTGCCACCGCCAGCCCTCAGGTAAGAATCTTACCGTAAAATACTGTAAATTCGGACAATAAGACGGACCCCAATCTTATAAAAAAAAACACGGCACTCGTAGTAGTGTATAGAGTAGATGCTCAAGTAGGGTATCAAGCCCAACAAATCCAAATCCGACAAAACTTGGCACTCTAGATGAATTATCATATGCAAAAGGTTTATTGATGTGCATCCATAAAGGCAAGTCGAACGTCTTAGGTCCACATCCGGACCTTCATCAGAACAAATATAAGAGATCTGGTGCAGGGAGAAACGTTAATCCTGTCTCTATAAATTCCAATATTGGTAGGGAAGCCATTGATGCAGCAAGATGTCTTGTCCACGTAGGCGCACGTGTGATGCGACTGGAGTCGCTGGGTAAATGGTGACTGAGAGGTGAGTATTGTGTTATTTTTTATAGGTGCTGCCTAATACACTAAAGGATCTGACTATGGGGGGCTGCCGCCTAATACACTACAGGATCTGACTATGGGGGGCTGCTGCCTAATACACTACAGGATCTGACTATGGGGGGGGCTGCTGCCTAATACACTACAGGATCTGACTATGGGGGGCTGCTGTCTTATATACTACAAGATCTGACTATGGGGGGCTGCTGCCTTACACACTACAGGATCTGACTATGGGGGGGGCTGCTGCCTAATACACTACAAGATCTGACTATGGGGGGCTGCTGCCTTACACACTACAGGATCTGACTATGGGGGGGGGCTGCTGCCTAATACACTACAAGATCTGACTATGGGGGGCTGCTGCCTAATACACTACAGGATCTGACTATGGGGGGCTGCTGCCTAATACACTACAGGATTTGACTATAGGGGGGGCTGCTGCCTAATACATTACAGGATCTGACTATGGGGCGGGGCTGCTGCCTAATACACTACAGGATCTGACTAAGGGGGGGGGGGCTGCTGCCTAATACACTACAAGATCTGACCATGGGGGGGGCTGCTGCCTAATACACTACAGGATCTGACTATGGGGGGCTGCTGCCTAATACACTACAGGATCTGACCATAGGGGGGGCTGCTGCCTAATACATTACAGGATCTGACTATGGGGGGCTGCTGCCTAATACACAACAAGATCTGACTATGGGGGGCTGCTGCCTAATACACTACAGGATCTGACTATGGGGGGGCTGCTGTCTTATACACTACAGGATCTGCCTATGGGGGGCTGCTGCCTAATACACTACAGGATCTGACTATATGGGGGGCTACTGCCTAATACACTACAAGATCTGACTATGGGGGGCTGCTGCCTAATACACTACAGGATCTGCCTATGGGGGGCTGCTGCCTAATACACTACAGGATCTGACTATATGGGGGGCTGCTGCCTAATACACTACAGGATCTGACTATGGGGGGGCTGCTGCCTAATATACTACAGGATCTGCCTATGGGGGCTGCTAATACACTACAAGATCTGACTATGTGGGGGGGGCTGTTGCCTAATACACTACAGGATCTGCCTATGGGGGGGCTGCTGCCTAATACACTACAAGATCTGACTATGGGGGGCTGCTGCCTAATACACTACAGGATCTGCCTATGGGGGGCTGCTGCCTAATACACTACAGGATCTGACTATGGGGGGCTGCTGCCTAATACACTACAGGATCTGACTATGGGGGGGCTGCTGCCTAATACACTACAGGATCTGCCTATGGGGGGCTGCTGCCTAATACACTACAGGATCTGCCTATGGGGGGCTGCTGCCTAATACACTACAGGATCTGACTATGGGGGGGCTGCTGCCTTATACACTACAGGATCTGACTATGGGGGGGGGCTGCTGCCTAATACACTTCAGCAGAACTGGGCAAGATGCAGCCCGCGGGCCGCATCCAGCCCGCCTGATGATTTTAAGCGGCCCGCCAGCTAGCTGTCACTTCTGACAGCCGCCCCCGGCACTGCTCGGCCAGCCGCCAGCTGCTTCTGAGGAGGACCGCTGGCGGCTGGAGTGATGGCCAGGTTGATTACCTGTTTATCGGTGGCGGCGGCCATCTTCCCGAGGCTGCGCGTGCACAGATGGAGTGCTCTGCTTCACGGGGCTTCAGGAAAATGGCCGCAGGAGGCCGCACGTGCGCAGATGGAGATCGCGGTGGCCATTTTCCTGAAGCCGAGTTTGCAGATTTAGATCTCGGCTTCAGGAAAATGGCCGCCGTGATCTCCATCAGCGCACGCGCGGCCTCCCGCGGCCATTTTTCTGAAGCCGCGTGAAGCAGAGCACTCCATCTTCTCAAGCATGGCCTCGGGAAGATGGCCGCCGCCACCGATATTCAACTCGGCTCTGCTGCTCACATTGCATTCCGGGCCGCTGCGTCACCTCACCGGTGGAAGGGAACCTGCGCACGCCATACCGCACCTCTGCCGCCGCCACAGCACTGCAGCAACCCCCCCATGGACACCAGGCCATGGCATCGCCCACCTACCACACGCCGTACCGCATCACCCCACCTCTGCCGACACCATGCCTCCTGTGACCCTGCTCTGCCACCGCCAGCCCTCAGGTAAGAATCTTACCGTAAAATACTGTAAATTCGGACAATAAGACGGACCCCAATCTTATAAAAAAAAAAAATTCTGCAATTTTCACCCCAAATTTGGGGTGCGCCTTATGGTCCGGTGCGTCTTATAGTCCGAAAAATACGGTAATTATATTAGTTCGGCCCTCTAAAACCATCCCACTTTCTCATGCAGCCCCATGGCAAAATTAATTGCCCACCCCTGCACTACAGGATCTGACTATGAGGGGGGGGGGGGCTGCTGCCTAATACACTACAGGATCTGCCTATGGGGGGCTTCTGCCTAATACACTACAAGATCTGACTATGGGGGGGGGAGGGCTGCTGCCTAATACACTACATGATCTGACTATATGAGGGGCTGCTGCCTAATACACTACAGGATCTGACTATGGGGGCTGCTGCCTAATACACTACAGGATCTGACTATGGGGGCTGCTGCCTAATACACTACAGGATCTGCCTATGGGGGGCTTCTGCCTAATACACTACAAGATCTGACTATGGGGGCTGCTGCCTAATACACTACAGGATCTGACTATGGGGGGGGCTGCAGCCTAATACACTACAGGATCTGACTATGGGGGCTGCTGCCTAATACACTATAGGATCTGCCTATGGGGGGGCTGCTGCCTTATACACTACAGGATTTGACTATGGGGGGCTCCTGCCTTATACATTACAGGATCTGACAATGGGGGGGTGCAGCCTTATACATTACACAATCTGACTATGGGGGGGGGGCTGCTGTCTTATACACTACAAGATCTGACTATGGGGGCTGCTGCCTTACACACTACAGGATCTGACTATGGGGGGCTGCTGTCTAATACACCACAAGATCTGACTATGGGGGGGGCTGCTGTCTAATACACTACAAGATCTGACTATGGGGGGCTGCTGCCTAATACACTACAGGATCTGACTATGGGGGGGGGCTGCTGCCTAATACACTACAGGATCTGACTATATGGGGGGCTGCTGCCTAATACACTACAGGATCTGCCTATGGGGGGGCTGCTGCCTAATACACTACAGGATCTGCCTATGGGGGGCTGCTGCCTAATACACTACAGGATCTGACTATATGGGGGGCTGCTGCCTAATACACTACAGGATCTGACTATGGGGGGGGCTGCTGCCTAATACACTACAGGATCTGCCTATGGGGGCTGCTGCCTAATACACTACAGGATCTGCCTATGGGGGGGCTGCTGCCTAATACACTACAGGATCTGCCTATGGGGGGCTGCTGCCTAATACACTACAGGATCTGACTATATGGGGGGCTGCTGCCTAATACACTACAGGATCTGACTATGGGGGGGGCTGCTGCCTAATACACTACATGATCTGCCTATGGGGGCTGCTGCCTAATACACTACAGGACAGGATCTGACTATGGGGGGGGCTGCTGCCTAATACACTACAGGATCTGACTATATGGGGGGCTGCTGCCTAATACACTACAGGATCTGACTATGGGGGGGCTGCTGCCTTATACACTACAGGATCTGACTATGGGGGGGCTGCTGTCTAATACACTACAGGATCTGACTATGGGGGCTGCTGCCTAATATACTACAGGATCTGACTATGGGGGGGGGGCTGCTGCCTAATACACTACAGGATCTGCCTATGGAGGGCTGCTGCCTAATACTCTATAGGATCTGACTATGGGGGCTGCTGCCTAATACACTACAGGATCTGCCTATATGGGGGGCTGCTGCCTAATACACTACAGGATCTGACTATGGGGGGCTGCTGCCTAGTACACTACAGGATCTGCCTATGGGGACTGCTGCCTAATACACTACAGGATCTGACTATGGGGGGCTGCTGCCTAATACTCTACAGGACAGGATCTGACTATGGGGGGCTGCTGCCTAATACACTACAGGATCTGCCTATGGGGGGGCTGCTGCCTAATACACTACAGGATCTGCCTATGGGGGGCTGCTGCCTAATACACTACAGGATCTGACTATATGGGGGGCTGCTGCCTAATACACTACAGGATCTGACTATGGGGGGGGGCTGCTGCCTAATACACTACATGATCTGCCTATGGGGGCTGCTGCCTAATACACTACAGGATCTGCCTATGGGGGGGCTGCTGCCTAATACACTCCAGGATCTGCCTATGGGGGGCTGCTGCCTAATACACTACAGGATCTGACTATATGGGGGGCTGCTGCCTAATACACTACAGGATCTGACTATGGGGGGGGCTGCTGCCTAATACACTACATCATCTGCCCATGGGGGCTGCTGCCTAATACACTACAGGACAGGATCTGACTATGGGGGGGGGGGCTGCTGCCTAATACACTACAGGATCTGACTATATGGGGGGCTGCTGCCTAATACACTACAGGATCTGACTATGGGGGGGCTGCTGCCTTATACACTACAGGATCTGACTATGGGGGGGCTGCTGTCTAATACACTACAGGATTTGACTATGGGGGCTGCTGCCTAATATACTACAGGATCTGACTATGGGGGGGGGGCTGCTGCCTAATACACTACAGGATCTGCCTATGGAGGGCTGCTGCCTAATACTCTACAGGATCTGACTATGGGGGCTGCTGCCTAATACACTACAGGATCTGCCTATGGGGGGGCTGCTGCCTAATACACTACAGGATCTGCCTATGGGGGGCTGCTGCCTAATACACTACAGGATCTGACTATATGGGGGGCTGCTGCCTAATACACTACAGGATCTGACTATGGGGGGGGGGCTGCTGCCTAATACACTACATGATCTGCCTATGGGGGCTGCTGCCTAATACACTACAGGATCTGCCTATGGGGGGGCTGCTGCCTAATACACTACAGGATGTGCCTATGGGGGGCTGCTGCCTAATACACTACAGGATCTGACTATATGGGGGGCTGCTGCCTAATACACTACAGGATCTGACTATGGGGGGGCTGCTGCCTAATATACTACAGGATCTGCCTATGGGGGCTGCTAATACACTACAAGATCTGACTATGTGGGGGGGGGCTGTTGCCTAATACACTACAGGATCTGCCTATGGGGGGGCTGCTGCCTAATACACTACAAGATCTGACTATGGGGGGCTGCTGCCTAATACACTACAGGATCTGCCTATGGGGGGCTGCTGCCTAATACACTACAGGATCTGACTATGGGGGGCTGCTGCCTAATACACTACAGGATCTGACTATGGGGGGGCTGCTGCCTAATACACTACAGGATCTGCCTATGGGGGGCTGCTGCCTAATACACTACAGGATCTGCCTATGGGGGGCTGCTGCCTAATACACTACAGGATCTGACTATGGGGGGGCTGCTGCCTTATACACTACAGGATCTGACTATGGGGGGGGGCTGCTGCCTAATACACTTCAGCAGAACTGGGCAAGATGCAGCCCGCGGGCCGCATCCAGCCCGCCTGATGATTTTAAGCGGCCCGCCAGCTAGCTGTCACTTCTGACAGCCGCCCCCGGCACCGCTCGGCCAGCCGCCAGCTGCTTCTGAGGAGGACCGCTGGCGGCTGGAGTGAAGGCCAGGTTGATTACCTGTTTATCGGTGGCGGCGGCCATCTTCCCGAGGCTGCGCGTGCACAGATGGAGTGCTCTGCTTCACGGGGCTTCAGGAAAATGGCCGCAGGAGGCCGCACGTGCGCAGATGGAGATCGCGGTGGCCATTTTCCTGAAGCCGAGTTTGCAGATTTAGATCTCGGCTTCAGGAAAATGGCCGCCGTGATCTCCATCAGCGCACGCGCGGCCTCCCGCGGCCATTTTTCTGAAGCCGCGTGAAGCAGAGCACTCCATCTTCTCAAGCATGGCCTCGGGAAGATGGCCGCCGCCACCGATATTCAACTCGGCTCTGCTGCTCACATTGCATTCCGGGCCGCTGCGTCACCTCACCGGTGGAAGGGAACCTGCGCACGCCATACCGCACCTCTGCCGCCGCCACAGCACTGCAGCAACCCCCCCATGGACACCAGGCCATGGCATCGTCCACCTACCACACGCCGTACCGCATCACCCCACCTCTGCCGACACCATGCCTCCTGTGACCCTGCTCTGCCACCGCCAGCCCTCAGGTAAGAATCTTACCGTAAAATACTGTAAATTCGGACAATAAGACGGACCCCAATCTTATAAAAAAAAAAAATTCTGCAATTTTCACCCCAAATTTGGGGTGCGCCTTATGGTCCGGTGCGTCTTATAGTCCGAAAAATACGGTAATTATATTAGTTCGGCCCTCTAAAACCATCCCACTTTCTCATGCAGCCCCATGGCAAAATTAATTGCCCACCCCTGCACTACAGGATCTGACTATGAGGGGGGGGGGCTGCTGCCTAATACACTACAGGATCTGCCTATGGGGGGCTTCTGCCTAATACACTACAAGATCTGACTATGGGGGGGGGGGGAGGGCTGCTGCCTAATACACTACATGATCTGACTATATGGGGGGCTGCTGCCTAATACACTACAGGATCTGGCTATGGGGGCTGCTGCCTAATACACTACAGGATCTGACTATGGGGGCTGCTGCCTAATACACTACAGGATCTGCCTATGGGGGGCTTCTGCCTAATACACTACAAGATCTGACTATGGGGGCTGCTGCCTAATACACTACAGGATCTGACTATGGGGGGGGGGCTGCAGCCTAATACACTACAGGATCTGACTATGGGGGCTGCTGCCTAATACACTATAGGATCTGCCTATGGGGGGGCTGCTGCCTTATACACTACAGGATTTGACTATGGGGGGCTCCTGCCTTATACATTACAGGATCTGACAATGGGGGGGTGCAGCCTTATACATTACACAATCTGACTATGGGGGGGGGGGCTGCTGTCTTATACACTACAAGATCTGACTATGGGGGCTGCTGCCTTACACACTACAGGATCTGACTATGGGGGGCTGCTGTCTAATACACTACAAGATCTGACTATGGGGGGGGCTGCTGTCTAATACACTACAAGATCTGACTATGGGGGGCTGCTGCCTAATACACTACAGGATCTGACTATGGGGGGGGGCTGCTGCCTAATACACTACAGGATCTGACTATATGGGGGGCTGCTGCCTAATACACTACAGGATCTGCCTATGGGGGGGCTGCTGCCTAATACACTACAGGATCTGCCTATGGGGGGCTGCTGCCTAATACACTACAGGATCTGACTATATGGGGGGCTGCTGCCTAATACACTACAGGATCTGACTATGGGGGGGGGGCTGCTGCCTAATACACTACAGGATCTGCCTATGGGGGCTGCTGCCTAATACACTACAGGATCTGCCTATGGGGGGGCTGCTGCCTAATACACTACAGGATCTGCCTATGGGGGGCTGCTGCCTAATACACTACAGGATCTGACTATATGGGGGGCTGCTGCCTAATACACTACAGGATCTGACTATGGGGGGGCTGCTGCCTAATACACTACAGGACAGGATCTGACTATGGGGGGGGCTGCTGCCTAATACACTACAGGATCTGACTATATGGGGGGCTGCTGCTTAATACACTACAGGATCTGACTATGGGGGGGCTGCTGCCTTATACACTACAGGATCTGACTATGGGGGGGCTGCTGTCTAATACACTACAGGATCTGACTATGGGGGCTGCTGCCTAATATACTACAGGATCTGACTATGGGGGGGGGGCTGCTGCCTAATACACTACAGGATCTGCCTATGGAGGGCTGCTGCCTAATACTCTATAGGATCTGACTATGGGGGCTGCTGCCTAATACACTACAGGATCTGCCTATATGGGGGGCTGCTGCCTAATACACTACAGGATCTGACTATGGGGGGCTGCTGCCTAGTACACTACAGGATCTGCCTATGGGGACTGCTGCCTAATACACTACAGGATCTGACTATGGGGGGCTGCTGCCTAATACTCTACAGGACAGGATCTGACTATGGGGGGCTGCTGCCTAATACACTACAGGATCTGCCTATGGGGGGGCTGCTGCCTAATACACTACAGGATCTGCCTATGGGGGGCTGCTGCCTAATACACTACAGGATCTGACTATATGGGGGGCTGCTGCCTAATACACTACAGGATCTGACTATGGGGGGGGGGGCTGCTGCCTAATACACTACATGATCTGCCTATGGGGGCTGCTGCCTAATACACTACAGGATCTGCCTATGGGGGGGCTGCTGCCTAATACACTCCAGGATCTGCCTATGGGGGGCTGCTGCCTAATACACTACAGGATCTGACTATATGGGGGGCTGCTGCCTAATACACTACAGGATCTGACTATGGGGGGGGGCTGCTGCCTAATACACTACATGATCTGCCCATGGGGGCTGCTGCCTAATACACTACAGGACAGGATCTGACTATGGGGGGGGGGGGCTGCTGCCTAATACACTACAGGATCTGACTATATGGGGGGCTGCTGCCTAATACACTACAGGATCTGACTATGGGGGGGCTGCTGCCTTATACACTACAGGATCTGACTATGGGGAGGCTGCTGTCTAATACACTACAGGATTTGACTATGGGGGCTGCTGCCTAATATACTACAGGATCTGACTATGGGGGGGGGGGGGGGGGGGCTGCTGCCTAATACACTACAGGATCTGCCTATGGAGGGCTGCTGCCTAATACTCTACAGGATCTGACTATGGGGGCTGCTGCCTAATACACTACAGGATCTGCCTATGGGGGGGCTGCTGCCTAATACACTACAGGATCTGCCTATGGGGGGCTGCTGCCTAATACACTACAGGATCTGACTATATGGGGGGCTGCTGCCTAATACACTACAGGATCTGACTATGGGGGGGGGCTGCTGCCTAATACACTACATGATCTGCCTATGGGGGCTGCTGCCTAATACACTACAGGATCTGCCTATGGGGGGGCTGCTGCCTAATACACTACAGGATGTGCCTATGGGGGGCTGCTGCCTAATACACTACAGGATCTGACTATATGGGGGGCTGCTGCCTAATACACTACAGGATCTGACTATGGGGGGGGGCTGCTGCCTAATACACTACATGATCTGCCCATGGGGGCTGCTGCCTAATACACTACAGGACAGGATCTGACTATGGGGGGGGGGGCTGCTGCCTAATACACTACAGGATCTGACTATATGGGGGGCTGCTGCCTAATACACTACAGGATCTGACTATGGGGGGGCTGCTGCCTTATACACTACAGGATCTGACTATGGGGGGGCTGCTGTCTAATACACTACAGGATTTGACTATGGGGGCTGCTGCCTAATATACTACAGGATCTGACTATGGGGGGGGGCTGCTGCCTAATACACTACAGGATCTGCCTATGGAGGGCTGCTGCCTAATACTCTACAGGATCTGACTATGGGGGCTGCTGCCTAATACACTACAGGATCTGCCTATATGGGGGGCTGCTGCCTAATACACTACAGGATCTGACTATGGGGGGCTGCTGCCTAGTACACTACAGGATCTGCCTATGGGGGCTGCTGCCTAATACACTACAGGATCTGACTATGGGGGGCTGCTGCCTAATACTCTACAGGACAGGATCTGACTATGGAGGGCTGCTGCCTAGTACACTACAGGATCTGCCTATGGGGGCTGCTTAATACACTACAAGATCTGACTATGGGGGGCTGCTGCCTAATACACTACAGGATCTGACTATGGGGGGCTGCTAGCTAATACACTACAGGATCTGACTATGGGGGGGCTGCTGCCTAAAACACTACAGTATCTGCCTATGGGGGCTGCTGCCTAATACACTACAGGATCTGACTATATGGGGGGCTGCTGCCTAATACACTACAGGATCTGACTATATGGGGGGCTGCTGCCTAATACACTACAGGATCTGCCTACGGAGGGCTGCTGCTTAATACACTACAGGATCTGACTATATGGGGGGCTGCTGCCTAATACACTACAGGACAGGATCTGACTATATGGGGGGCTGCTGCCTAATACACTACAGGATCTGACTATGGGAGGGCTGCTGCCTAATAGACTACAGGATCTGCCTACGGGGGGCTGCTGCCTAATACACTACAGGATCTGCCTATGGGGGGCTGCTGCCTAATACACTACAGTATCTGACTATATGGGGGGCTGCTGCCTAATACACTACAGGATCTGACTATGGGGGGGCTGCTGCCTAATACTCTACAGGATCTGACTATGGGGGGGGGGCTGCTGCCTAATACACTACAGGATCTGACTATGGGGGGGGGCTGCTGCCTAATACACTACAGGATCTGACTATGGGGGGGGGCTGCTGCCTAATACACTACAGGATCTGACTATGGGGGGGGGCTGCTGCCTAATATACTACAGGATCTGACTATGGGGGGGGGCTGCTGCCTAATACACTACAGGATCTGACTATATGGGGGGCTGCTGCCTAATACACTACAGGATCTGACTATGGGGGGGGCTGCTGCCTAATACACTACAGGATCTGACTATGGGGGGGGGCTGCTGCCTAATATACTACAGGATCTTACTATATGGGGGGCTGCTGCCTAATACACTACAGGATCTGACTATGGGGGGGGGGGCTGCTGCCTAATACACTACAGGATCTGACTATATGGGGGGCTGCTGCCTAATACACTACAGGATATGACTATGGGGGGGCTGCTGCCTAATACACTACAGGATCTGACTATGGGGGGGGCTGCTGCCTAATATACTACAGGATCTGACTATATGGGGGGCTGCTGCCTAATACACTACAGGATCTGACTATGGGGGGGGGGGGGCTGCTGCCTAATACACTACAGGATCTGACTATATGGGGGGCTGCTGCCTAATACACTACAGGATCTGTATTACGGACACTACTAGAACTAAGAGTGGACCCTCTGGACCGTGGGCAGCCCTAACCCTGGGCGAGCAACCTAGAGATGAACCGACCCCTATACAGGGACCGTAAGGGGCAGGCCCAGAGGTCACTTACCCACAGTGGAAGTACCGAGAGGGACGGCTCCAGGGAAGAGAACAAAAAGGCACGAAAGGAAACTCGAAAGGACTGTAAACCAGAAGGGGAACACGGACGCCAGCGGGAGACTGTGGAACAAAACAAAAAGGAAGGTTAGGAATACTAAGCAAAACAGAAACTGGAAACACAAGAACAGAGGACAAAAACGGAAAGGAACGCAGTCCGCCAAAAGAGACGGCGAACAGCGAGGCAAAGAACGAGCACAAGCGAGAGAGCCAGAAGCACAGGAAATGCAAAGACAATCAGGCAAAGAGGCACAGAGAAGGACGCCTAATATAGCAAGGACACGGGCAGGGATTGGTTGAGACTATACTGACCTATCCCTGGGAATGGTATTGGGTGCGATGCGCCTGCCCCTATTGTGGAAGCCAGAGCGCCTGCGCAGGGTCAGCAAGCCCCCAGTGACCGAAGACTCCGGAAGTGAAGCGGAGCCGGCGGGACACCCGAACCCGGAAGTGGAATGCCGGGGACGCGCCGCTGCAGGGGAAAGAACAGAGCGGCGAGAGCGCGCCGCAGGAAGATCAGAGACCCCAGCAGGAGAGGACGAGCGGACGTGACTAGAGCCGACACCGGGACCGCGGCGAGCCGCAGCCGCAACAGCGGTAACAGTACCCCCCTCCTTACAACCCCCCTTACGTAAACGGGCAAAAAATCTGTTAAGAATACGAGGAGCATTAATGTTTTCGGAGGGCTCCCAAGATCTCTCCTCAGGACCAAAACCTTTCCAATCAACCAAAAAAAAGTCCTTTCCACGGATTTTCTTAACCGCTAAGATATCCTTCACAACGAAAATATTATCTGCACTGATAGGTTGCGAGGAAGAAGTAGACGGAGAATGGAAGCGGTTAAAGATAACTGGTTTGAGAAGAGAGACATGAAAAGTATTGGGAATACGGAGCGAGGCAGGTAACTTCAGCTTGTAGGCGACATCGTTAACTCGACGCAGAATCTCAAAAGGACCAATGTAGCGTGGACCAAGCTTATAGGAGGGAATCTTGAGCCTGATGTATTTCGAAGAAAGCCAGACCTTGTCACCGGGTACAAAAGGAGGAGGATCCAAGCGCTTCTTGTCTACTTGCCTCTTCATCTTTAAGGATGCTCTATCGAGCGATTTTTTAACCTCACCCCAGATCGTAGAAAAATTGCGAGCAGACGAGTCTGCTGCTGGAACTCCGGAGACAGAAGAGACTGGTAGGGGCAGACCTGGATGTTGACCAAACACCACAAAGAAAGGAGTCTTCGTAGAGGCTTCACTGGAATGGTTATTGAAAGCAAACTCCGCCCAAGGAAGTAGATCGACCCAATCACTATGATGAACATTGGTGAAGTGTCGCAGATAGGCGGCTAAAGTCTGGTTAGTCCGCTCGGCTTGACCATTTGTTTGAGGATGGTAGGCGGAAGAGAAATCCAGAGAAACTTTAAGGAGCTTGCACAGAGCTCTCCAGAATCAAGAGGTGAATTGTGCTCCTCTGTCGGAGACGATATGAAGAGGAAAGCCATGGAGTCTGAAAATGTTCCGGATGAATATTTTAGCTAACTCAGGCGCAGACGGTAAACCGGGAAGAGGAATGAAGTGAGCCATCTTGGAAAACCGGTCTACTACGACAAGGATGATGGTGCAACCAGAGGAACGTGGTAGATCGGTAATGAAATCCATGGCTATATGCTGCCAAGGTACAGATGGAACCGGTAGAGGAAGGAGATTGCCAAAAGGTAACTGTCTGGGCACTTTGTTCCTAGCACAGGAGGGACAGGATGCAACAAATTCTTTGACATCTTGGCGTAGAGTAGGCCACCAGTAATACCGCGAGATGAGAAGGAAAGTCTTCTTAGAACCCGCATGTCCAGCCAATTTGGAGGAATGACCCCAAGACAACACTCTCACCTTGTTGCAGTCCGAGACGAGGGTTTTACCTGGAGGCGGAGAAAACATCTGTAGTGGTGCCACAGTCATGATTTTGGCGGGGTCGATAATGTACGCTGGCCGTTCCTCCGTGTCCGGCGGCTGAAAGGACCTGGACAGTGCATCTGCTTTAAGGTTCTTGTTGCCGGGCCGAAAGCGCAACTCAAATTCGAAGCGAGCAAAAAACAGAGACCATCTGGCCTGTCGAGGGTTTAGTCTTTGCGCAGTTTGTAGATACGCAAGGTTTTTATGATCGGAGTAGATTACAAATGGATGTACAGACCCCTCCAACAGATACCTCCACTCTTCCAAGGCCAATTTGATGGCTAATAACTCACGATCACCAATGGTATAGTTTCGTTCGGAGTTAGAAAAACTCTTAGAGTAAAAACCGCAAGGAACCACTCGCCCTTCAGAAGTCTTTTGCGAGAGCACAGCTCCAGCTCCCGTAGCGGACGCGTCTACCTCCAGAATGAAGGGTTTATTAACCTCCGGATGCTGCAAGACTGGAGTGGAGGAAAACGACTTCTTGAGAGATTCGAAGGAGACTTCTGCTTCCGGAGTCCATACCTTAGAGCTGGAACTTTTTCGGGTGAGAATGGTAAGAGGTTGGATTATAGATGAAAAGTGCGGAATGAATTGTCTATAGTAATTGGCAAACCCAATAAATCGTTGGATGGCCTTCACTCCACAGGGTTGTGGCCATTTGAGTATGGCGCTCACTTTCTCAGGATCCATCCTAAGACCCGAATCCGAGATGATGTATCCCAGAAACGGCAAGGAGGTTTGTTCAAACAGACATTTCTCGTATTTGGCGAACAGGTGGTTCTCTCTCAGACGCTGCAGGACCTTGCGAACACATCTACGATGAGACGGAAGATCAGTGGAAAAAACAAGAATGTCATCCAGATACACCACAACACATGAGTAAAGAAGATCTCTGAATATATCGTTGACGAACTCTTGAAAAACTGCGGGGGCGTTGCAAAGCCCGAATGGCATAACCAAATATTCGTAGTGACCGTCTCGAGTGTTAAAAGCGGTCTTCCATTCGTCACCGGCACGTATACGCACAAGGTTGTAAGCGCCCCGAAGATCAAGCTTGGTGAAGATACGGGCACCACGGAGGCGGTCGAAGAGCTCGGGAATGAGAGGTAGAGGATACCTGTTCTTGACCGTAATATTGTTCAATCCTCGATAGTCGATACAGGGACGTAAAGAACCGTCTTTCTTTTTCACGAAGAAAAAACCTGCTCCGGCAGGGGAAGAAGATTTTCGAATAAACCCTTTAGCCAGATTCTCCTTAATGTATTCTGACATAGACTGGGTCTCAGCTGCCGATAGAGGGTAGATTCTACCTCTGGGTGGAGAACAACCGGGAAGGAGATCAATCGGGCAGTCATAAGGACGGTGTGGAGGAAGACTTTCAGCCTCTCTCTTGTCGAAGACGTCCGCGTAGGACCAGTAAGGTGTTGGTAAACCTTCCGGAACACAAGCAGACAGAGACGGCAGGGCTGGGCGAACTGACTGTAGACAACGTGAATGACAAGTAGGCCCCCATCGTAGGACATCTCCGGTACGCCAATTAAGGGTCGGTTCATGTACTCGAAGCCACGGAAGACCAAACAATAATGCGTGAGAAAGATTTGGTAGAACGTAGAAGGCAATTTTCTCGTGGTGAAGAGCCCCAATCTGTATCTCCACCTCCTCTGTAACCAACGAGATAGCTTCTTGTAAGGGTCTCCCATCCACAGAAGCAATTAAACGAGGAGAGTCCAAAGAGAAGACTGGGATGCGAAGCCTCCGAACCGCGTCAAGACTGATAAAATTACCTGCCGCGCCCGAATCCACATACGCAGTCTCAGAAAAGCGACCTAGATCGGAAATTAGTAAAACGGAAAGGGTTAAAGGCTGAGAGGAAGCTGAAACACCTAGGGAGGCCTCTCTTACCTGACCTAGGCGGAGAAGTTTTCCGGTCTCTCCGGACAGCTACGTAGCAAGTGAGCGGCGCTACCACAATAGAAGCAGAGGCCTTGGGTACGCCTCTTCTTGCGACGTTGCTCCGCCAACCTTACTCGATCCACTTGCATGGGTTCGGGTGAAGAAGAGGAAGAAGACGCTGCAGCGGGAACTCGAGGGCTACTGGACCGATGGGGAGGAGAAGAGACATTAGACCTTCTAGCACAAGCAGATTCACGAGAACGCTCTTGAAAGCGAAGATCTATACGTGTAGCGAGAGAGATAAGATCCTCCAGAGTGGTTGGAGTATCTCGTCCAGCGAGTTCGTCCTTAATGCGGCTGGACAAGCCCCGCCAAAACGCACCCACTAGAGCTTCATTATTCCATCCGAGCTCCGACGCCAGGGTACGGAAGCGGATGGCATACTGTCCCACTGACAGGGAACCCTGACGTAAATTAAACAGAGACTCAGTAGTTGAGGCCAAACGTCCGGGCTCGTCAAAAACCTTACGGAAGGTCTCAAGGAAATCTTCCAAGTGGGAGACTATGGGATCGTCTCGCTCCCACAAGGGATTTATCCAGGCTAAAGCCTCTCCCTCCAAATGAGACACTATAAACGCTACTCTGGCTCGTTCAGTAGGATACTGCAGAGGTAGAAGCTCGAAATGGAGACGGCATTGATTCAAAAACCCTCTGCAGAGTTTGGGATCGCCAGAATACCGGGGAGGTTTACCCAGACGAGGTGGAGGATGAGAGGTTAGTATGGAAGCGGAATCCTGAGATGACGCATGAGTGGAGGCAATAGGAGCCGACTGTAAGCTGAATAAGCGATCATCAATAGATGCCATATAACTCAACATACGGGTTTGAGTATCCCGCTGTTGAGAAAGTTCTTGCTGTAGGTTAGCTAGCTGAGCGGCGTTTACTGGATCAGCAGTTTGCAGGGAGGTTAAGCGTGACTCCATATTCTTCATAAAGGCCATAATGCGCTGCTGGTTATCGCGCAAAAGGGCCAACTCTTTCTGAGCCGAGAAGGGTGTACTAGTGGGGTCCATGGCCTGATTGTACTATTACGGACACTACTAGAACTAAGAGTGGACCCTCTGGACCGTGGGCAGCCCTACCCCTGGGCGAGCAACCTAGAGATGAACCGACCCCTATACAGGGACCGTAAGGGGCAGGCCCAGAGGTCACTTACCCACAGTGGAAGTACCGAGAGGGACGGCTCCAGGGAAGAGAACAAAAAGGCACGAAAGGAAACTCGAAAGGACTGTAAACCAGAAGGGGAACACGGACGCCAGCGGGAGACTGTGGAACAAAACAAAAAGGAAGGTTAGGAATACTAAGCAAAACAGAAACTGGAAACACAAGAACAGAGGACAAAAACGGAAAGGAACGCAGTCCGCCAAAAGAGACGGCGAACAGCGAGGCAAAGAACGAGCACAAGCGAGAGAGCCAGAAGCACAGGAAATGCAAAGACAATCAGGCAAAGAGGCACAGAGAAGGACGCCTAATATAGCAAGGACACGGGCAGGGATTGGTTGAGACTATACTGACCTATCCCTGGGAATGGTATTGGGTGCGATGCGCCTGCCCCTATTGTGGAAGCCAGAGCGCCTGCGCAGGGTCAGCAAGCCCCCAGTGACCGAAGACTCCGGAAGTGAAGCGGAGCCGGCGGGACACCCGAACCCGGAAGTGGAATGCCGGGGACGCGCCGCTGCAGGGGAAAGAACAGAGCGGCGAGAGCGCGCCGCAGGAAGATCAGAGACCCCAGCAGGAGAGGACGAGCGGACGTGACTAGAGCCGACACCGGGACCGCGGCGAGCCGCAGCCGCAACAGCGGTAACAATCTGACTATGGGGGCTGCTGCCTAATACACTATAGGATCTGCCTATGGGGGGGGGGCTGTTGCCTAATACACTACAGGATTTGTCTATGGGGGGGGGCTGCTGCCTTATATACTACAGGATTTGACTATGGGGTGCTGCTGCCTTATACATTACAGGATCTGACAATGGGGGTGCAGCCTTATACATTACACGATCTGACTATGGGGGGCTGCTGCCTTATACACTACAGGATCTGCCTATGGGGGGGGTGCTGCCTAATACTACAGGATATGCCTATGGGGGGGCACTGCCTTATACACTACAGGATCTGCCTATGGGGGGTGCTGCCTTATACGACAGGGTCTGCCCATAGGGGTACTGTCATACTACAGGGTCTGCCTATAGGGGTACTGTCTTGTACTATATTGAGGACTATCTAGCACATTATACTATATGGATGTTATCTATGGGGCTATCATACAGTGTGGGGATTACAGTGAAGGGGCCATCATACAGTATTGGAGCCATCAAACAGTTTGGAGTCTACTAAGGGGTCAGTATACTGTGTGGGTGGTACTATGCAGTGAGGGAGCATCATGCTTTGTATAGGGGAGCTGTACAGGGGGAGACTCGGGACATTATTAAATGTAAAGTGGGCACTTATTGTTATAGGGGAACTTGGGTTACTGTGACTATCAAAGGGGCACACAGGGCAATATTACTTTCTAGGGGGCAAAATATTGGCAGTGTTTACTAGGGCACTTGCACCTGGCATTACTATATTAGAGAGGGGGGCTTTAGAATTGACACAGCAGGTGCAGTAATAGGGACACATACGGCAGCAGCGGCTCAGTGTTGGGATATCAGGTGCAGTAATAGACACGACAGCAGCGGCTCAGTATTGGGGTATCAGGTGCAGTAATAGGGACACATACGGCAGCAGCGGCTCAGTGTTGGGATATCAGGTGCAGTAATAGACACATACGGCAGCAGCGGCTCAGTATTGGGGTATCAAGTGGAGTAATAGGGACACATACGGCAGCAGCAGCTCAGTATTGGGGTATCAGGTGCAGTTATAGGGTCACATACGGCAGCAGAGGCTCAGTATTGGGGTATCAGGGGCAGTAATAGGGACATACGGCAGCAGCAGCAGCTCAGTATCGGTGTATCAGGTGCAGTAATAGGGACACATACAGCAGCAGAGGCTTAGTATTGGGGTATCAGGTGCAGTAATAGGGACACATACGGCAGCAGCGGCTCAGTATTGGGGTATCAGGTGCAGTAATAGGGACACATACGGCAGCAGATCAGTATTGGGGTATCAGGTGCAGTAATAGGGACACATACGGCAGCAGCGGCTCAGTATTGGGGTATCAGGGTCAGTAATAGGGACACATACGGCAGCAGCGGCTCAGTATTGGAGTATCAGCAGGATGAGGAGTTTGTGCAGGTTGGGAATAGATGATGATGGGGCTGGAATGTGAGAAGTGAAACGTGTCTTTGTTGTAATCTCTGCAGACGAGTCCTGGCTGTAAGAAGTTGTCATGTCAGTCTGGGCCAGATGGAAAAGACGGGAAAAGTGAACAACTCCATCAGAAAACATAAGCGGTAAGACATTATCTGTAACTGTGCTGTGATCTCTTATATGTTCTGTAGGACTGTATTTACCACTGACCGTATGTATGGTGGTAATATCTATGTTGGTTCTCCTCCACTATTAGGGCGCGTCACCGAATTGTAATCAAGGATACCTGGTTAGGGGCCCACTCAGAAGCTTCGCCCCCCCTGAACCAAAACCCCAGCTACGCCTTTAGTGGAAGTTGAAGAAAATGGTCCATGACAAGGCTCCAACCTGCAAAGCTAATCTGACAACAGCAATCAGAGAAAGTTGGAGCTAGATTGATGAAGAGTACTGTTTGACACTTATTAAGTCCATGCCTCAGAGACTGCAAACTGTTATAAAAGCCAGAGGTGGTGCAACAAAATTATAGTGATGTTTTGGAGTGTTTTTTTGTTTGTTTTTCATGATTCCATAATTTTTCCCTCAGAATTGAGTGATTCCATAATTTTTCCCCTATGCTTGGTTAAAAAAAGTAACCATTACTGACTACCACATTTTTTTTTATTCTTGATTTCTTTTAGTGTTTCTTAACCCCTTTCTGCCATTGGACATAATATTCCGTCCATGTGGGGTGGGCCTTAATTCCCAAGGACGGAATATTACGTCCAGCGCGATCGGCCGCGCTCACGGGGGGAGCGCGGCCGATCGCGGCCGGGTGTCAGCTGCTTATCGCACCTGACATCCGGCACTATGTGCCAGGAGCGGTCACGGACCGCCCCCGACACATTAACCCCCGGCACACCGCGATGAAAGATGATCGCGATGTGCCGGCGGTGCAGGGAAGCATCGCGCAGGGAGGGGGCTCCCTGCGGGCTTCCCTGAGACCCCCGCGGCAACGCGATGTGATCGCGTTGCTGCGAGGGTCTCCTCACCTCCCTCCCTGCTCGAGCCCCGGATCCAAGATGGCCGCGGATCCGGGTCCTGCAGGGAGGGAGGTGGCTTACCAAGTGCCTGCTCAGAGCAGGCACTTGGTAACGCTGCAGCGCTCTGAGACAGATCGGTGATCTGTCAGAGTGCTGTGCAAACTGGCAGATCACCGATCTGTATTGTCCCCCCCTGGGACAAAGTAAAAAAGTTTAAAAAAATTTTTTCAAAGTGTGCAAAAAAAAAAAAAAAAAAATCCTAAATAATGAAAAAAAAAAAAAAATATTATTCCCATAAATATATTTCTTTATCTAAATAAAATAAAAAAAAACAATAAAAGTACACATATTTAGTATCGACGCGTCCGTAACAACCCGACCTATAAAGCTGTTCCACTAGTTAACCCCTTCAGTAAACACCGTAAAAAAAAAAAAAAAAAAACGAGGCAAAAAACAACGCTTTATTATCGTACCGCCGAACAAAAAGTGGAATAACACGCGATCAAAAAGACGGATATAAATAACCATGGTACCGCTGAAAGCGTCATCTTGTCCCGCAAAAAACGAGCCACGATACAGCAACATCAGCAAAAAAATAAAAAAGTTATAGTCCTCAGAATAAAGCGATGCAAAAATAATTATTTTTTCTATAAAATAGTTTTTATCGTATAAAAGCGCCAAAACATAAAAAAATGATATAAATGAGGTGTCGCTGTAATCGTACTGACCCGAAGAATAAAACTGATTTATCAATTTTACCAAACGCGGAACGGTATAAATGCCTCCCCAAAAAGAAATTCATGAATAGCTGGTTTTTAGTCATTCTGCCTCACAAAAATCGGAATAAAAAGCGATCAAAAAATGTAACGTGCCAGAAAATGTAACCAATAAAAACGTCAACTCGTCCCGCAAAAAACAAGACCTCACATGACTCTGTGGACTCAAATATGGAAAAATTATAGCTCTCAAAATGTGGTAACGCAAAAAATATTTTTTGCAATAAAAAGCGTCTTTCAGTGTGTGACGGCTGCCAATCATAAAAATCCGCTAAAAAACCCGCTATAAAAGTAAATCAAACCCCCCTTCATCACCCCGTTAGTTAGGGAAAAATTAAAAAAATGTATTTATTTACATTTTCCCAATAGGGTTAGAGCTAGGGTTAGGGCTAGGGTTAGGGTTAGGGCTAGGGTTAGGGCTAGGGTTAGGGCTAGGATTAGGGCTAGGGTTAGGGTTAGGGTTGGGGCTAGGGTTAGGGTTGGGGCTAGGGTTAGGGTTAATGCTACAGTTAGGGTTGGGGCTAAAGTTAGGGTTAGGATTACATTTGCGGTTGGGATTAGGATTAGGGGTGTGTCTGGGTTAGAGGTGTGGTTAGGGTTACCATTGGGATTAGGGTTAGGGGTGTGTTTGGATTAGGGTTTCAGTTATAATTGGGGGGTTTCCACTGTTTAGACACATCAGGGGCTCTCCAAACGCGACATGGCGACCGATCTCAATTCCATCCAATTTTGCATTGAAAAAGTAAAACAGTGCTCTTTCCCTTCCAAGCTCTCCCGTGTGCCCAAACAGGGGTTTACCCCTACATATGGGGTATTGGCGTACTCAGGACAAATTGGACAACAACTTTTGGGGTCCAATTTCTCCTGTTACCCTTGGGAAAATACAAAACTGGGGGCTAAAAAATAATTTTTGTGGGAAAAAAAGAGATTTTTTATTTTCACGGCTCTGCGTTATAAACTGTAGTGAAACACTTGGGAGCTCAAAGTTCTCACAACACATCTAGATAAGTTCGTGGGGGGTCTAGTTTGCAATATGGGGTCACTTGTGGGGGGTTTCTAGTGTTTAGGTATATTAGGGGCTCTGCAAACGCAATGTGACGCCTGCAGACCATTCCATCTAAGTCTGCATTCCAAATGGCGCTCCTTCCCTTCCGAGCCCTCCCATGCGCCCAAACGCTGGTTCCCCCCCACATATGGGGTATCAACGCACTCAGGACAAATTGGACAACAACTTTTGGGGTCCAATTTCTCCTTTTACCCTTGAGAAAATACAAAACTGGGGGCTAAGAAATAATTTTGAGGGGAAATTTTTTTTTTTATTTTCACGGCTCTGCGTTATAAACTGTAGTGAAATACTTGGGGGCTTAAAGTTCTCACAACACATCTAGATAAGTTCCTTGGGGGGTCTAGTTTCCAATATGGGGTCACTTGTGGGGGGTTCTACTGTTTAGGTACATTAGGGGCACTGCAAACACAATGTGACGCCTGCAGACCATTCCATCTAAGTCTGTATTCCAAATGGCGCTCCTTCCCTTCCGAGCTCTCCCATGCGCCCAAACGCTGGCTCTCCCCCACATATGGGGTATCAGCGCACTCAGGACAAATTGGACAACAACTTTTGGGGTCCAATTTCTCCTGTTACCCTCGGGAAAATACAAAACTGGGGGCTAAAAAATTATTTTTGTGGGAAAAATTTTTTGTTTTATTTTTACGGCTCTGCATTATAAACTTCTGTGAAGCTCTTATTGGGTCAAAGTGCTCACCACACATCTAGATAAGTTCCTTAGGGGGTCTGCTTTTCAAAATGGTGTCACTTGTGGGGGGTTTCAATGTTTAGGCACATCAGTGGCTCTCCAAATGCAACATGGCATCCCATCTCAATTCCTGTCAATTTTGTATTGAAAGGTCAAACGGCGCTCCTTCCCTTCCGAGCTCTGCCATGCGCCCAAACAATGGTTTACCCCCACATATGGGGTATCAGCGTACTCAGGACAAATTGTGCCACAACTTTTGTGGTCCAATTTCTTCTCTTACCATTGGGAAAATAAAAAATTGGGGGCGAAAAGATAATTTTTGTGAAAAAAAATGATTTTTTATTTTTACGGTTCTGCATTATAAACTTCTGTGAAGCACTTGGTGGGTCAAAGTGCTCACCACACCTCTAGATAAGTTCCTTAGGGGGTCTACTTTCCAAAATGGTGTCACTTGTGGGGGGTTTCAATGTTTAGGCACATCAGTGGCTCTCCAAACGCAACATGGCGTCCCATCTCAATTCCAGTCAATTTTGCATTGAAAAGTCAAATGGCGCTCCTTCCCTTCCGAGCTCTGCCATGCGCCCAAACTGTGGGTAACCCCCACATATGGAGTATCAGCGTACTCAGGACAAATTGTACAACAACGTTTGGGGTCCATTTTCTCCTGTAACCCTTGGTAAAATAAAACAAATTGGAGCTGAAGTAAATTTTTTGTGACAAAAAGTTAAATGTTAATTTTTATTTAAACATTCCAAAAATTCCTGTGAAGCACCTGAAGGGTTAATAAACTTCTTGAATGTGGTTTTGAGAACCTTGAGGGGTGCAGTTTTTAGAATGGTGTCACACTTGGGTATTTTCTATTAAATAGACCCCTCAAAATGACTTCAAATGAGATGTGGTCCCTAAAATAAAATGGTGTTGTAAAAATGAGAAATTGCTGGTCAACTTTTAACCCTTATAACTCCCTAACAAAAAAAATTTTGGTTCCAAAAATGTGCTGATGTAAAGTAGACATGTGGGAAATGTTACTTATTAAGTATTTTGTGTGACATATCTCTGTGATTTAATTGCATAAAAATTCAAAGTTGGAAAATTGCGAAATTTTCAAAATTTTCGCCAAATTTTCATTTTTTTCACAAATAAACGCAGGTAATATCAAAGAAATTTTACCACTATCATGAAGTACAATATGTCACGAGAAAACAATGTCAGAATCACCGGGATCCATTGAAGCATTCCAGAGTTATAACCTCATAAAGGGACAGTGGTCAGAATTGTAAAAATTGGCCCGGTCCATAACGTGCAAACCACCCTTGGGGGTAAAGGGGTTAAAGCCAGAATGTTGCCATTTGAAATGACTTTAGTTTTGTGCCAGGTCTGTGATCTGCTTTTTTTTCTACAAAATTAAACAACTGAATGAACATCCTCCAAGGCCAGTGATTCCATAATTTTTGCCAAGGGTTGTAATATACGACCACTCCCAGAATGCTTGGATTGGAGTCCCCGCGGATGTATGATTTGCGGCTGTTCGGCAATCCCCATTTATTGAGGCTAACAGTCGCATATCACGCAGCCACAGGGATTCAAACAGAATGTACCAGCACTCCCAGATGCTCGGATAAACCTGAGCATGCTCAGATAAGACGTTATCTGAGCATGCTCATAGATTACTAATTATAGTGCTTTGTAAAAAGCACTATATTGTTATTCCACCGTAGTCAACTTCTTCTTCTTCTTATTCAGTCCGCAATTAATGCGGCCCGAACCGCTGCACGCACAGACTCCAGTGAGGTGTCATTTCGAAGCCAGCGTTCCTGAGAGGTGTGCTAAGTATTTTTCGTGTCGATCGGATTTGTAGTTTTGGCGCAATTGGCGTTTGAAAATTTCGTCTCAATGCATTTCAATGGGGAATTGGCTGATTTCTGAGGCAATTTCAAAATAACTGCCAACTGCCACCTGGCTCATTAGCTCATTGCTATGTGCAGTCAGACCCAGTTACTATGCCAACGCCTACGAACTCTACATGACCCCACCAGGACACAGTTTTGCCAGATAATATCAGCTCTTAAAGTGACCCGCACACCAAATCTGACCCTGAGGTACCCAGCCCACCAAATCGGACGCTGAGGGGCCCCACCCACCAAATCGGCCCCTGAGGGGCCCCACTCACCAAATCAGACCCAGAGGGGCCCCGCCCACCAAATCGTCCCCTGAGGGGCCCCGCCCACCAAATCGTCCCCTGAGGGGCCCCGCAAACCAAATCGGACCATGAGGGGCCCCGCCCACCAAATTGGACTCAGAGGGGCCCCGCCCACCAAATCGGCCCCTGAGAGGCCCCGCCCACCAAATCGGCCCCTGAGGGGCCCCGCCCACCAAATTGGACTCAGAGGGGCCCCGCCTACCAAATCGGCCCCAGAGGGGCCCCACCCTCCAAATCGGTCCCTGAGGGGCCCCGCCCTCCAAATCGGTCCCTGAGGGGCCCCGCCCACCAAATCGACCCCAGAGGGGCCCCGCCCACCAAATCGACCCCAGAGGGGCCCCGCCCACCAAATCGGACCCAGAGGGGCCCCGCCCACCAAACCGGACCCAGAGGGGCCCCGCCCACCAAATCGGACCCAGAGGGTCCCCGCCCAACAAATCGGACCCAGAGGGGCCCCGCCCACCAAATCGGACCCAGAGGGGCCCCGCCCACCGAATCGGACCCTGAGGGGCCCCGCCCACCAAATCGGACCCTGAGGGGCCCCACCCACCAAATCGGACACAGAATGACCCCACCCACCAAATCGGACACAGAATGACCCCACCCACCAAATCGGACCCTGAGGGGCCCCACCCACCAAATCGGCCCCTGAGATGCACCGCTCACCAAATCGGACCCTGAGGGGCCCCGCCCACCAAATCGGACCCAGAGGGGCCCCGCCCACCAAATCGGACCCAGAGGGGCCCCGCCCACCAAATCGGACCCAGAGGGGCCCCACCCACCGAATCGGACCCAGAGGGGCCCCGCCCACCGAATCGGACCCTGAGGGGCCCCGCCCACCAAATCGGACCCTGAGGGGCCCGGCGCCCACCAAATCGGACACAGAATGACCCCACCCACCAAATCGGACCCTGAGGGGCCCCACCCACTAAATCGGCCCCTGAGATGCACCGCTCACCAAATCGGCCCCTGAGGGGCCCCGCCCACCAAATCGGACCCTGAGGGGCCCCACCCACCAAATCGGCCCCTGAGATGCACTGCTCACCAAATCGGACCTTGAGGGGCCCCGCCCACAAAATCGGCCCCTGAGGGGTCCCACCCACCAAATCGGACCCTGAGGGGCCCCGCCCACCAAATCAGACCCTGAAGGGCCCCGCCCACCAAATCGGACCCTGAGGGGCCCCGCCCACCAAATCGGACCCTGAGGGGCCCCGCTCACCAAATTGGACCCTGAGGGGCCCCGCTCACCAAATCGGAACATGAGGGGCCCCGCCCACCAAATCGGACCCTGAGGGCCCCGCCCACCAAATTGGACCCTGAGGGGCCCCACCCACCAAATCGGCCCGAGATGCACCGCTCACCAAATCGGCCCCTGAGGGGCCCCGCCCACCAAATCGGACCCTGAGGGGCCCCACCCACCAAATCGGACCCTGAGGGGCCCCGCCCACCAAATCGGACCCTGAGGGCCCCGCCCACCAAATTGGACCCTGAGGGGCCCCACCCACCAAATCGGCCCGAGATGCACCGCTCACCAAATCGGCCCCTGAGGGGCCCCGCCCACCAAATCGGACCCTGAGGGGCCCCACCCACCAAATCGGCCCCTGAGATGCACCGCTCACCAAATCGGACCTTGAGGGGCCCCGCCCACAAAATCGGCCCCTGAGGGGTCCCACCCACCAAATCGGCCCCTGAGATGCACCGCTCACCAAATCGGCCCGAGGGGCCCCGCCCACCAAATCGGACCCTGAGGGGCCCCACCCACCAAATCGGCCCCTGAGATGCACCGCTCACCAAATCGGACCTTGAGGGGCCCCGCCCACAAAATCGGCCCCTGAGGGGTCCCACCCACCAAATCGGACCCTGAGGGGCCCCGCCCACCAAATCAGACCCTGAAGGGCCCCGCCCACCAAATCGGACCCTGAGGGGCCCCGCCCACCAAATTGGACCCTGAGATGCACCGCTCACCAAATCGGCCCCTGAGGAGCCCCGCCCACCAAATCGGACCCTGAGGGGCCCCACCCACCAAATCGGCCCCTGAGATGCACCGCTCACCAAATCGGACCTTGAGGGGCCCCGCCCACAAAATCGGCCCCTGAGGGGTCCCACCCACCAAATCGGACCCTGAGGGGCCCCGCCCACCAAATCGGACCCAGAATGACCCCGCCCACCAAATCGGACCCTGAGGGGCCACACCCACCAAATCGGCCCCTGAGATGCACCGCCCACAAAATCGGACTCTGAGGGGCCCCGCCCACCAAATCGGACCCTGAGGGGCCCCGCCCACCAAATCGGACCCTGAGGGGCCCCGCCCACCAAATCGGACCCTGAGGGGCCCCGCCCACCAAATCGGACCCTGAGGGGCCCGCCCACCAAATCGGCCCCTGAGATGCCCCGCCCACCAAATCGGACCCTGGGGGGCCCCACCCACCAAATCGGACCCTGAGGGGCCCCACCCACCAAATCGGACCCTGAGGGACCCCGCCCACCAAAGCGGACCCTGAGGGACTCTGCCAACTAAATCGGCCCCTGAGGGGCCCCGCCCACCAAATCGGCCCCTGAGGGGCCCCGTCCACCAAATCGGCCCCTGAGATGCCCCGCCCACCAAATTGGACCCAGAATGACCCCGCCCACCAAATCGGACCCTGAGGGGCCACACCCACCAAATCGGACCCTGAGGGGCCCCGCCCACAAAATCGGACTCTGAGGGGCCCCCCCACCAAATCGGACCCTGAGGGGCCCCGCCCACCAAATCGGACCCTGAGGGGCCCCGCCCACCAAATCGGACCCTGAGGGGCCCCGCCCACCAAATCGGACCCTGAGAGGCCCCGCCCACCAAATTGGACCCTGAGGGGCCCCGCCCACCAAATCGGACCCTGAGGGGCCCCGCCCACCAAATCGGACCCTGAGGGGCCCCGCCCACCAAATCGGACCCAGTGACCCCGCCCACCAAGTAGGACCCTGAGGGGCCCCGCCCACCAAATTGGCCCCTGAGATGCCCCGCCCACCAAATCGGACCCTGGGGGGCCCCACCCACCAAATCGGACCCTGAGGGGCCCCGCCCACCAAATCGGACCCTGAGGGACCCCGCCCACCAAAGCGGACCCTGAGGGACTCTGCCAACTAAACGGCCCCTGAGGGGCCCCACCCACCAAATCGGCCCCTGAGGGGCCCCGTCCACCAAATCGGCCCCTGAGATGCCCCGCCCACCAAATCAGACCCTGAGGGGCCCCGCCCACCAAATCGGCCCCTGAGGGGCACCGTCCACCAAATCGGCCCCAGAATGACCCCGCCCACCAAATCAGACCCTGACGGGCCCCGCTCACCAAATCGGCCCCTGAGATGCCCCGCTCACCAAATTGGACCCTGGGGAGCCCCGCCCACCAAATCGGACCCTGAGGGGCCCCGTCCAACCAAATCGGACCCTGAGGGGCCCCGCCCACCAAATCGGACCCTGAGGGGCCCCGCCCACCAAATCGGACCCTGGGGGACCCCGCCAACCAAATTGGCCCCTGAGGGGCCCCGCCCACCAAATCGGCCCCTGAGGGGCCCCGCCCACCAAATCGGCCCCTGAGGGGCCCCACCCACCAAATCGGACCCTGAGGGGCCCCGCCCACCAAATCGGACCCAGAGTGACCCCGCCCACCAAATCGGACCCAGAGTGACTCCGCCCACCAAATCGGACCCAGAGTGACCCTGCCCACCAAATCGGCACCTGAGGTGCCCCGCCCACCAAATCGGTCCTGAGGGGCATCCAAGTGTAAAACTCTTGCAGGTGCAGCCCAGGCACCATTCCAAAGCACTATCTGTAGTTCCTTCAGGAAATACCCATCTAGTTTCTACCTGTTGTCTGTTCTATTTGCACAACAGCAGGAGAAATTGATTCACAATCAGAGTTGCTTCATGACTGGGCAGGTTGATTTCACAGAAGTGTGACTGACTTGGAGTTACATTATGTTAAGTGTTTCCTTTATTTTTGTGAGCAGTGTATACTGCATTTGAGCTTTCTTTTGATCAGTACCATTATCCTGGCACTGGGTGTCTGCAAAGTAGACTGAATTGTCAAAAAGAATAGTTTCTAGTATCTGCTTTGTATTTAGCATAGTATTTCATGTCCCTTGTCCTCATTTAATGTCCCTGAGGCTAACAAAGTCTGTAGTAGGTCATGAGGTACAGCTGCATTTACAGTGGAAGATATTCATGAATGAGTGTTCTTAAATACACACGTTGCATTGCAGTGTAAGCAGGCTGCCAATCACCTGAGCAAAATGGCCGTTTGTGTGCAATGTTCTCTTGTGCAGCGCAAATGAACCCAATAACATTGTTCTCGTTTGTATACAGAGGACTTCCGAGAACATTGATCAGTGCACATGGACTGCCAATCTATTAAAACTGTACATCCCTTGCCTTAGGTGGGCATTTTGCTTCTAATATTGGGTTTATTCAATGTATCATAAAATTATCTGGCAGCATGATTCTGCAGCTCAGCACAAATACGGCGATACCAAACTTCATTTTAAAAATATTCTTCACTTCGTAAAAATGTACTTTGTTTTCCCATTTTCTGAGACCCCAAAAAATAAATGAACTATTTAACATTTTTCTTTTTATATTTGTCCCCCTGGTGGACTTACACCTGAAATTGTTGATTGCTTGCACAATATACAGCACTGCTTCATAGGAGCATCAAGATGGCAGTTAGTGGCCTTCAGGAGGTATCTCATGGGACCCTGCAATTGTGTCATTGGGGCAGAGGGTGTCTGAGCGGTCCCCCTCAGAAATTGTCAGCGACATCCAAGTGGTTAAAGTTCCACTCCACTGTTTATCTTTTCAGTGTTAAAGTGGCGCTTTAAATGTAAGCCCTCTGCCCCCGTTCTTATATTCACCCTCCGGCAGCTTCACCTTTTACCGACACTGCTCCGGTTCATTGGCGCCATCTTGTGCCCATAGCTTCTAACTTCCGGCCAGTCAGAAGCTATGTCACAAGAGCTCAATGTAAGACTATGGGAGCCAGAATGAGGCCAGACTTTCATAGATTTGTACTGAAAAGTGACCTCCAGCACACTCCATGAAACACTGGAGCTTCCGGCAGGTCACTTTTCGTTTGAGACAGACAAAAGCGACGCTGGAAAGGGATGAAGGCGGTGGCAGGGGAGTATGGCAGGGGAGGAGAATTACACTTAAAGCACCACTCCAGCAGTGTATTAAAAAAAAGAAAATGCATTAGTGGTGCTTTAATGATTGGAACTAGCTTTGATTGTCATTTCTAGAGGCCTTTACGGGCCGTGCACGGAGTGAGCTTGGCTCGTGAGTACACTTGCTGCATATGATGTACATCCTACATATTTGGAAGGAGTGCAAGTTATTTTGCAGTTATTGGCTTGCATCCTTGAACTATGGTTTTGGAGAAGAGTTATAATAGGGTATATCCTATTTATGGCATAACCACAAAACAGAATATTTCCAGAAACGCTGTCCCTTGTTCCGACTTGAGAGAAGAGGTGGCTCCCTCCATTAACTGCTGTGGGAGTTTCAAAAAGAGCTGTGCTAACTTCAGTTCTGTCGCAGGCTTGAGTATTTTGGACAAAACAGCAGCTATAACCTCATTTAGTCTTTTTAATCTGGTCAAGATGCAACTATGCCATATATTGGTGGGGAAAATAGGGCTTCACTAGTTGTGGGACGCATTTAACAGGGGTGTCCCTGGGGAAGATAGGGTGGTCAGTACATGTGGGGTGCACTTTCCAGAAGTGTTGGATAACCCGCCTCATCTCCCAATATGCTCATACCTAATAGGCTAATACGCTTTGTGTGCATTTCTAATACCATGGATGATAGGTGTGTGAGTGGTTCACTAGTATTTTGTGCCTACCTCTATCATATACCATTTTGGGCTTTGTATCCTACAGTGAACCGATGCTTTAACCATGTATTGGCTTTTTTAGCAGTGATTTGTTGCAGACTTTTTGCCAAGTGCATTTTATCTACCAAAACCATTAAACATTTACTTGCCAGCATCAAAATCTTGTAAATTTCATGAAAACAGTATGTTGCCGTTATGACATCCTTTTATACCAAGAAGAAATTTGATTGCATGAATTCCCAGAGCATAACCCATCGAGCTATCCCAAAAAATAGGCTTATATTATAAATTATTTTTATTACATAACATTCCAGTAATGCATATTTGCCCAATAAACGATTCTAAACAAATAGTCTCCTATTGATATACGGATCTCCGATGTTCACTGGGCTTTCACCAAGGCATAGTTCATCCACCACTTCCATCTGTTACAATCTCAGAGTCTTGAGACAGCAGTCATGATCCTTAAAGTGCATTGCTGATTTCTGACACATGGGGTCTTAGATAAAAACACTAGTGTGGGAAAAGAACAGGATTTGGGCAGTTGACCATAGCAACCATTGGCTGAACATTTTCATTTTGTCAGCACTAGTTTCTACATGTGGCCCATCATGACTGAGGATAGGCAGTTACTGCATTATTTTACTGCAATAAAGAGATGCAGTAATTAACCATAAGAAAAGGAGACATTGAAATAATTTCTTCCAAATACCTTGAATCGACAACTTAAGTAATAGACATTCGGTTCTGAAGTGGTGTTTTAAGTGCAACTCCATACACTAACCATGTCTCACCATGACACATAACAGTTTACATTGGCATGTTTGACCAGCATAGAAAAAGAAGCAGTCTTCATAAAAAGTAGGATTGTATACAGTGTCTAAAGGAATGATTAGAAAGAGATCCATTGAGTTTACCCTGTATACGGGCATTCAAAGTTCACTGAAACTTGTTTCCATACTGGAAAGTTCTGTTGCCGCCTCTTACATCACTTTGTCATAACCTAGTGGGCCAGTGGACTGATGGGGTTATGGAAAATAATGTCAAATTTTGTTAGTCAGAAAAGAGTAAAGAAAAGAAGAACCATCATAAAGAAAGGTTTGTCAATTTTGCACCATTTAGACTTTGAATTGATTTCCATGAAGGGTTGTGAGTTGTTCTAGAAGTTCTCTTCTCAGTTCCATTCAGAGGCGATCATTTCTTTAGCTCTTGGCAGGGTTGAACAAGGACAATGATGTTGGCTCATGCAAGGCTCAGATGTCCACCGTACCATACAGAACATTGCGAAGATTGAACAGAAGTAAATGGACAATATATGTTAAGTACACAAAATGGAGTAGAGAAACCATTTATCATACCAAAAACTGTCAACTTGTACACATGAACGGAAACCAACATTGTAGTGATGGAAGGAGAGGTCATCATTCAGAATAACGCATGTTGCTGTAATGTACACAGGCACTAAATGGATTGCAGATACTACAAGCCCTGAACATCCTGGCCTCATGGAAATGTATCATTTTTTTCCCGTAGAATGCCAGGGCCTGGTCGGCCAAGGGGGTTTACTGGCCATATGATGATTGCTTCAGGAAAAACAAACCCTATAGCACATTATACATAGCAGACTCCCAGTGCAATGCTGAAGTTGGAGAACTGTGTGTCCATCCTCCGCAGGCTAGGCCAAAAGTAAGGTACAGTAGATCAGAAGTTGCAGTTTCTTGGCCAATGAAATCAAGGACATTATTCTGTAAGCCCTTTACAATGCTACATGGCCTGTAATATGCATTTAACATTTCTGGCTGGACTTGATGGGATTCGTACAGAACAAGCAGGTAAACAGCGCATACAGAAACTAGAACAAAACATCTTATCTAAAATTAAAAAAAAAAAAAAATTACACAAAAAAAACATAGTGCAAAAATCTCACACATTATATCTATATAAAAAGGTCAGTTGGCACCAAAGGTGATAGTCTGTTTTGTGAGAGGGTACAATGCAATGTCCGCTGTATACTGCTAACACTTCTGAACAAAGTTCTTTGGAAATATCCCAGTTCTCCCGCAGAGCTCACCACTCATCCATTCATTATCCACTGATTCCAGCGCAGAGATTACATCACCAGCCTGTAACGAAGAAACAAGACATAGCAAATTCATATAAAGCTGTATAATATCCGTAATATTGATGCAATACAGAATGTCTCTTCTTAAATGCTTACAATGGCAAAGCGCTTGTAAAAACAAGCAAATTTGCAATCTACCGCTTATTAAAAATCATCTTTGTTCAAGAATGGAAGGATTTTTAATTTTCATGTGCATTGCTAATTGACTAGGATACCAGCCACTTCTGCTGTTTATCATAGTGGCCTAGATAGGCAAGGAGCACGCGTACTTCTGATCTGCAGCTAACCAGATCGCTAGCAGCATTGGAGAGCAGCTGAAATGCCTTTGGTCTGAATTGTTAATTAGTGATGAGCAAGTGTCCTCGTTGCTCAGGTTTTCCCGAGCACGCTCGGGTTGTCTCCGAGTATTTGTTAGTGCTCGGAGATTTTATTGATACAACTGCATGATTTTGGCTGCTAGCCAGCCTGAGTACATGTGGGGGTTGCCTGTTTGCAAGGGAATCCCCACATGTATTCAAGCTGTCTATCAGCTGTAAATCATGCAGCTGAGGCAACAAAAACTAAATCTCCGAGCACTTACTCAGAGATCACCCAAGCAATGAGTATACTCGCTAATCAATATTGTTTATCAATTAGGAATGCACAGTCTCGCTAAAGCAGAGAAACTGTGCAGAACTTCAGAAAACCCTTTTAAAGAAGTTTTTTTAGATCAACATTAAAGGACTTGTCCGGCCTTAGGGTACAAGCCTGCAGTCACTCTATGTGAATGCACACTAGCGAATTCTTACATCGCGCGGACTAAGGATTCTGTGAGTGGGCGCTCATGTGTCCGGAAGTACGCAAATTGAATACTTATGGCCACACTTGACTACGCATGTGCAGCCTTGCTCAATACACTTGCATCAAGCAAGGCTGCGGACGTCTATAGTCAGGATAAGACTGCATGTATGCAAATTGCATAATTGCGGTCACATGCCTGCCGCGCTTTAAGTGTTCACAAGTCTGCAGTCACAGAGTGAATGCAAACTTGTACCCTTAGGCTACTTTCACACTAGCGTCGGATTCGGCCCGTCGCAATGCGTCGGGCCGAGATTCCGACGCTAGCGTTTGATGCGCTGCACAACGGAGGCAGCGGATGCATTTCTCCGGCGCATCCACTGCCCCATTGTGAGGTGCGGGGAGGTGGGGGCGGAGTTCCAGCCGCACATGCGCGGTCGGAAAAAGCGGTCCGTCGGCAGCAAAAACGTTACATTTAACGTTTTTTGCTCCCGGCGGTCCGCCACAACACGGCGCAACCGTCGCACGACGGTTGCGGCGTGTGTCAATACGTCGCAATGCGTCGGTAATGTTACTCTATGGTGCACAAACGCATCCTGCAAACAACTTTGCAGGATGCATTTTTTCCCCTAAACGACGCATTGCGACGTATTGAAAACAACGCTAGTGTGAAAGTATCCTTAGACAGACAACCACTTGAATGGGAATCAGTCAGCAGGTAGAGCAAAGCTGAATCCAACGATATATCACTTAAATTATTGGGTATGCAAATTGCAAAAAGAGGACTTAACTCTATAGCGCCAACTGTTGGAAGTAGCGATCCTACAAGTCACAATCAACCCTTTAACGAGTCGTGCAATATGTCTTAGGATAAAAGCCAAATCAGTTTCTTATTTCGCAGATACGGTGTTTCGGGCTGTTGGCCCTCGTCAGTGCGAAGCATGAGAACTAATTTGGCTAGGTGAGTGTTGTGAATTCTGCTCTTGGGCTCCCTTCGGTGGTTATGAGTGGTAGTGCTGCTGTCTTTGGATCGCAGCATTTATCAGGTGTGTCCACTTATTGCAATTTGGACTGGGCTATTTAGTCTTGCTTTTTCCTTTAGTCAGTGCCAGTTGTCCATTGTTTTTGGAGGATTCACATCCATTCCTGGTCTCTCCTGTTTTGCTGTTCTTTTCAACAAAGATAAGTTCTGGCTTTGTTTTTGCTGTCCACATGCTGTGGACCTTATTGTTCAGTGCATTTTCATGTTTTGTCTTGTCCAGCTTTGTCTGTGAAGGATTTTTTGCAGCCAAGCTGTGTCTCTGGAGATGCAGATATACCCTCCATGTCTTTAGTCAGATTTGGTGATTTGTATTTTCTGTGGTGGATATTTTCTAGTGTTTTAATACTGACTGCATAGTACTCTGTCCTATTCTTTCTTTTTAGCTAGAATGGCCTCCTTTGCTAAATCCTCATTTCATTCTCCGTATGTCATTTCCCTCTCCTCTCACAGTCAATATTTGTGGAGGGCTGTCTATCCTTTGGGGATTTTCTCTGAGGCAAGATAGTTTTCCCGTTTCTATCTTTAGGGGAAGTTAGTTCTTAGGCTGTGTCGAGGTGTCTAGGGAGTGTTAGGTATATCCCACGGCTACTTCTAGTTGCGGTGCTAAGTTCAGGGTCTGCGGTCAGTACAGGTACCACCTTCTCCAGAGTACGTCTCATGCTGCTCCTAGGCCACCAGATCATAACAGTGAGAGACTGTGGACTGGTGTCTAAGGGGTAAGGTTTCTCCTTATGGAGAGTGACATACCAGCTGGTTTGTCAAGGTAAGGAGGCTTATTCGCCGTGTAATGCTCCTCTGGGAAATGTAATATGCAAATTGCCTCTTAAATTATTGGATGAGCTGTTCTGACACAATCAGAGCTTTTAGATTTAGAATGAAGCAGAGCTGATTAGATTTAGAATGAAGCAGAGCTGAGAAAGCTAACACTACCCACTCCAGGCTCTCCATGTACAAAGTCTATAGACAGGGAGGTGCCTAGTAGCCGGACTAGTCTGGTAATGTTTGTCTCTTAGTGATAAATCCTTCACAATAAACAAGAGCACACAGTTTGATAAGTGACAAATCCCTTAAGGCCAGTCTCACACGTCCAGATAATTCCGGTACCGGAAAAATCGGTACCGGAATTATCCGTGTCCGTGTGCTCCCGTGGTACATCAGTGTGGCACACGTGCGGCATCCGTGTGCTGCCCGTGTGCCGACTGGGTACCACACGCACCGTGCAGGAGACAGCGCTACAGTTAAGCGCTGTCCCCTGCATCTGGTGCTGTAGCCGCTATTCATTTCTTCTCTCCAGCATCGTTCGCCGGAGAGAAGATATGAAAAATCTTTTTTTTTTTTTTTTTTTTTTTTTTTTTGGGGTGTTTAAAATAAAGATCCCTGTCCCCAACCCCCTCCCACCCCCTGTGCGCCCCCCCCCCACTGTTTATAAAATACTTACCCGGCTCCCTCGCTGGCGCTGCTTCCTGTCCTCGCCGCAGCTTCTCCTGTATGAGCGGTCACGTGGTGCCGCCTATTACAGTGATGGGAGGTGGAGCCACATATTCATCACTGTAATGGGCGGCATCACGTGACTGCTCATACACGAGAAGCTGCGGCGAGGAGAAGAAGCAGCGAGGGAGCCGGGTAAGTATTTTATTAACAGCGGGGGGGTGCACAGGGGGTAGGAGGGGGTTGGGGACAGGGATCTTTATTTTAAACACCCCCCCAAAAAAAAAAAAAAAAAAGAAAAGATTTTTCATATCTTCTCTCCAGCGAACAATGCTGGAGAGAAGAAATGAATAGCGGCTTCAGCACCACGCTGGGGGGACAGCGCTTACTGTAGCGCTGTCTACTGCACGGCACACGGACAACATCCTTATGCGGTACATGTTTTACACGGCCCCATTGACTTTAATGGGTCCGTGTAATACGTGCGCTCCCACGAACACTGACATGTCTCCGTGTTTTCCAAACGGACACACGGTCCATGAAAACACGCTGACATGTGCAGAAACACATTGATTTTAATGTGTCTACGTGAGTCAGTGTTATTGGTACGTAAGGAAACTGTCACCTCATGTACCGGAGCCACTGACGTGTGAAACCGGCCTAATTCTGTGTTTCAGCTTTTATCACCTGCTATCTTCAGATTACATAGCAAAAACCTGCTGACAGATTTCCTTTAATTATGCTTGCTTGTTGGCATGTGCACCTTTCAAAACAATATTCTGATATTCAGAAGATGTTCACTTGACTGGTATGTGGTCATGCTCTGTAAAATCTGAAAGAGTACATACAGTATGCAGGGCTGGGAGAGGAGATAGATCAATCGTACATTCACAATGTATTATATCTACAATTCTGTGAAAAAGTTTGCCCTCTTTCTGATTTACTATTCTTTTGCAAATTTGTTTGGTGATCTGAAACATTTAAGTGTGACAAATTTGTCTAATATTTAAAGATATCACAAAATGCAGTTTTTAAATTAAAGTCTTTATTGTTAAGGGAAAAGGAAATCCAAACCTACAGGGGCCTTGTGTGAAAAGTGATTGCCCCCTAAGGGTATGTGCACACGTTGCGGATTTGGCCCTGAGGATCCGCAGCAGTTTTCCATGCGGTGTGCAGTACCATGTAAACCTATGGAAAACAAAACCCGCTGTTCTCATGCTGCGTAAAATTCAGAGCAGAAATGCAGTTTATTTTCTACAGCATGTCAGTTCTTTGTGCAGAAACGCAGCGTTTCTGCACCATGACTATACACTTAGTAAGGCAAATCCACACATCAAAAAACGCAAGACAATACGCAACAAATCCGCAAGTAATCCTCATAAATTACGCAACCATTTTGGCCTGTGTTTTCTGCCAAGAGATGCGGATTCTGTGCGGGAAAAAAATGCAGCCAAATCTGCAACGTGTGCACATACCCTAAAGCTAATAACTGGTTGGGCCATCCTTAGCAGCAACAGCTGCCATCAAGTGTTTGTGATGAATGGCACTGAGTCTTTTGCAACGCTCTGGAGGAATTTTGGTCCACTTATTTTTGCAGAATTGTAATTCAGCTACATTGGAAGATTTCAGAGCATGAACTGACTTTTTAAGGTCATGCCCCAGCATCTCAAATCAGATTAAGGCAAGGACTTTGACCAGGCCACTCCAAAGTCTAGGCTATGTGCACACGTAGGAAATGTGGTGCAGAATTTTCTGCACTAAATCTGCATCTGCAGATTTGATGCAGTTTCTATGCAGTTTCTATGCAGTTTCTGCGCAGTTTCTGTGAAGTACAATGTAAATCAATGTGAAAAAAAAAAAGCTGTGCACATGGTGCAGAAAAATCTACGCAGAAACGCTGCAGAACTGCACAAAAGAAGTGACGTGCACTTCTTTGAAATCTGCAGTGTTTCTGCGCCGATTTTTCTGCACCATGTGCACAGCTTTTTTTTTTTCACATTGATTTACATTGTACTGTAAATCACAGTGCAGTTCTGCAGCGTTTCTGCAGCAGAAAAATCGGCTGCAGTTCTGCACCAATTCTGCACTAAATCTGCATCGTGTGCACATACCCTTAATGTTGTTTTTCTTAAGCCATTCAGAGGTAAATTTGTTGGTGTGTTTTGGATCATTGTCCTACTGCGTAACCCAAGTGCGCTTCAGCTTGAGGTCACAAGCAGATAGCCGGACATTCTCCTTCAGGATTTTTTGGTAGTCAGCAGAATTCATGGTTCCATTTACCACAGCAAGTCTTCCAGGTTCTGAAGCAGCAAAACAGCCCCAGACCATCACACTACCACCACCATATTTTACTCTTAGTATGATGTTCCTTTTCTGAAATGCTGTGTTAGTTCTATGCCAGATGTAATGGGACATACACTTTCCAAAAACTTCAACTTTTGTCTCGTCAGTCCACAGAGTATTCTCCCAAAAATCTTGGGGATTATCAAGAGATTTTCTGTCAAAACTGATACGAGCCTTTATGTTCTAATTGCTCAGCAGTGGTTTTCGTCTCAGAACTCTGCCATGCAGGCCATTTTTGCCCAGTCTCTTTCTTATGATGTGTCATGAACACTGACCTCATCTGAGGCAAGTGAGGCCTGCAGATCTTTGGATGTAGTTATGGGGTCTTTTGGATGAGTTTTCGCTGTGCTCTTGGAGTAATTTTGGTTGGCGGGCTACTCCTGGGAAGGTTCACCCACTGTTCCATGTTTTTGCCATTTGTGGATAATGGCTCTAACCATGGCTCGCTGGAGTCCCAAAGATTTTGAAATAGCTTTATATCCTTTTCCAGACTGATTGAGCTTACTTTGTTTCTCATTTGTTACCGAATTTCTTTGGATCGCAGCATGATGGCTAGCTTTTGAGGACTTTTGGTCTACTTCACTTTGTCAGGCAGATCCTATTTAAAGGGAACCTGTCACCCCCAAAATTGCGGGTGAGGTAAGCCCACCGGCATCGGGGGCTTATCTACAGTATTCTGGAATGCTGTAGATAAGCCCCCGATGTATCCTAAAAGATGAGAAAAAGACGTTAGATTATACTCACCCAGGGGCGTTCCCGCTGTTGGTCCGGGTCTGGCACCTCCCATCTTCATCAGATGACGTCCTTTTCGGGTCTTCCACGCTGCGGCTCCGGCACAGGCGTACTTTGTCTGCCCTGTTGAGGGCAGAGCAAAGTACTGCAGTGCGCAGGCGCTGGGCCTCTCTGACCTTTCTCGGTGCCTGCGCACTGCAGTACTTTGCTCTGCCCTCAACAGGGAAGACAAAGTACGTCTGCGCCGGAGCTGCAGCGTGAAGACCCGAAGAGGACGTCATCTGATGAAGATGGGAGGCGTCAGACCCGGACCAACAGTGGGAACGCCCCTGGGTGAGTATAATCTAACATCTTTTTCTAATCTTTTAGGATACATTGGGGCTTATCTACAGCATTCCAGAATGCTGTAGATAAGCCCCCGATGCCGGTGGGCTTACCTCACCCGTGATTTTGGGGGTGACAGGTTCCCTTTAAGTGATTTCTTCATCTAGAACATGTGTGGCAGTAATCAAGCCTGCATATATCTAGGGAATTTGAACTCAGATTCCCAAAGATGTAAGAAACCACAGTTAATTTATGTATTGGGGAGGCGGGCAATCACTTTTTCACTCATGGTCCTGTAGGGCTGGATTTATTTTTCCTTTAATAATAACGACATTTATTTAAAAACTGCATTTTGTGTTTATTTGTGTTATCTTTGACTAATAAATGTTTTAGATCACCAAACCAATTTAATTAAGTCTGACAAACAAGCAACAGAATAGGAAATCAGAAAGGTGGCAAACTCCTTTTCACGCAACTGTATCTATATATACACACACACATATTTATTTTATCCATTTATATAGTGCCATTAATTCCACAGCGCTTTACAGACAATATCATATCTGTCCCCATTGGGGCTCACAATCTAGATTCCCTATCAGTATGTCTTTGGAGTGTGGGAGGAAACCCATACAAAATGGGGAGAACATATAAACTCCTTGCAGATGTTGTCCTTGGAGGAATTTGAACCCAGGACCCCGAGCTGCAATGCTAACCACTGAGACATAAATACTGAACATACATACACCGTAAGGAAAATAAGCATTTGACACAATGTAGATTTTGCAAGTTTTCCCACCTACAAAGAATGGAGAGGTCTATAATTTTTTAACCGCAGGTACACTTCAACTGTGAGCGACAGAATCTTAAAACAAATCCAGAAAATCACACTGTATGATTTTTACATCTTTAATTTGCATTTTATTGCATGAAATAAGCATTTAATACAGTAGAAAAACAGTAACCTTTGTTTGTAAATTGCAGAGGTCAGACATTTCCTGTAGTTCTTGACCAAGTTTACACACACTGCAGTAGAGATTTGGGTCCACTCCTCCATACAGATCTTCTCCGCATCTTTCAGGTTTCAGGGATGTCACTTGGCAACATTGAGTTTAAGCTCCCTCCACAGATTTTCAACTGCGTTCAGGTCTGGAGACTGGTTAGGCCACTCCAGAACCTTGAAATGCTTCTTATTGAGCAACTCCTTAGTTGCCCTGGCTGTGCGTTTCGGGTCATTGTCATGCTGTAAGGCCCAGCCATGACACATCTTCAATGTTCTTACTGAGGAAAAGGAGGTTGATGGTCAAAATCTCATGATGCATTACCCCATCCATCCTCCCTTCAATACGGTGCAGCCGCCCTGTCCCTTTTGCAGAAAAGCACCCCTATAGTATGATGTTTCCCCATCATACTTCTTCCTCCAAACACGGTAAGTGGAGTTTATACCAAAAAGTTCTATCTTGGTCTTATGTGACCACATGACCTTCTTCCGTGCCTCCTCTGGATCATTCAGATGGTGATTGGTGAACTTCAAACGGACCCTGACATGTGCTGGCGTAAGCAGGACGACCTTGCATGCCCTGCAGGATTTTAATCCATGACAGCGTAGTGTGTTACTAATGGTAATGTTTGAGACTGTGGTCTCAGCTCTCTTCAGGTCATTGACCAGGTCCTCCCGTGTAGTTCTGGGCTGATTCAAGACCTTTCTCAGAATCATTCTTACCCCAAGAGGAGAGATCTTGCATTGATCCTCAGACTGAAGAAGATTGGCAGTCATCTTGTGTTTCTTCCATTTTCCGGTCTGTTATTTCTGATATGCGCACCAGAATCAGACAGAATGAGAAGAGCTCTTTGCAGCACTTGTCTGCAGAAGTGGTGGCACTCCAAAGCATCAGCAGGATCAGCTCAAATGAGAACGAGATTGAACTGACTATTCGGGCACGGACCCTTCATCAATCATTGAAAGGCAGCTTCGCCCCCATCAGTGACACGCTCTTCTCATGGTCCGATTCTAGTGCCCAGTTTGGAAGTAGTGCCTACATGTCATAAAAGGGTACATAGAAGCAGAGCAGGTACTAAAAGTATAATACAAAAGTGATTGTTAAGAAGACTTAGGACATATGAAAGTGTCAGATAGTAATAGAAGAACCCTTTAATTAAACTAGTGAAATAGTATTTATCATGAGGCTCAGTGACAAGAGTGAAAACCACAAGATTCCAAGATATTTTTTAAAATATAGATATTGACATGAAGTACAAGCCAGCATTCCAAGAAACTGTGGTGTTGTAAGAACAGCATGTCCACAGCACTGAGCCCGTCTACTCAGAGATGAATACAGTATAAGGGATCAACAAATCTTAGCTATAACTTATTACCATTTATGCTGAGCCTCAAAGAATCTTAATAAGGGTGGGAACCACTGCATTAAAGAATCTGAAGAACGGTCATTTTTCGTAATACCTTGAATGAAAGTTCATCCTCATTCTCCCCACAGAAGTCATGAAGTGCCCGAGCCTTTCCAGGTTTCCCTCCCTGAGTTTGCCACGCTGTTGGTCCTACAAGAAACACATGAAAATCACTTTCGAGAATAGAGACAACCATGCTTTTATCAGGGAACAATGGTTTCTCCTTTACAAAACAGTTATTAAAGGTGGATCGGTCACATGAATATTCTTTCTAAGGTAAGAAATGCTGTAATATTGGTCCAGAGGGCACAAAAATATTGCATCATCTGACTAATACAGACCAACAAAGAATAAGGAAGATTCCAAATGTATTAGTCTTAAGGTACCGTCACACTAAGCGACGCTGCAGCGATACCGACAACGATCCGGATCGCTGCAGCGTCGCTGTTTGGTCGCTGGAGAGCTGTCACACAGACAGCTCTCTAGCGACCAACTATGCCGGTAACCAGGGTAAACATCGGGTTACTAAGCGCAGGGCCGCGCTTAGTAACCCGATGTTTACCCTGGTTACCATCCTAAAAGTAAAAAAACAAACGCTACATACTTACCTACCGCTGTCTGTCCTCGGTGCTCTGCTTCTCTGGTCTGGCTGTGAGCGCCGGGCAGCCGCTGTGCTCACAGCCAGACCAGAGAAGCAGAGCGCCGGGGACAGACAGCGGTAGGTAAGTATGTAGCGGTTGTTTTTTTTACTTTAACGATGGTAACCAGGGTAAACATCGGGTTACTAAGCGCGGCCCTGCGCTTAGTAACCCGATGTTTACCCTGGTTACCAGCGAAGACATCGCTGAATCGGTGTCACACACGCCGATTCAGCGATGTCTACGGGGAGTCCAGCGACGAAATAAAGTTCTGGACTTTCTTCCCCGACCAGCGACAGCACAGCAGGGGCCTGATCGCTGCTGCCTGTCACACTGGACGATATCGCTAGCGAGGACGCTGCAACGTCACGGATCGCTAGCGATATCGTCTAGTGTGACGGTACCTTAAGTCTACCGTATGAATAAGAATAGCGCTCCTCTAGACCGCTGATTGACTGCTGTGAAGATGTGTATAAGCAGATAAACATAGTTATCAGTCACTGATTAGAGGGGTAGGAGCTTGCGAGGGCCGTGTAAAGGTGTCCAGAACGCTGTTCCTGAAAATAGCATACTAGTAACTATGAGTCTGCAATATTGTTTTCCAGCAAATGGCACATTCTCTTGGACTGTTTGGGAAGGATACTACCCCTGTAATTTGTGGTCCTTACATAGGGCAGCAAAGTCATCTTGACAGCCACTTTGAAGCATGATCTTCACAATTAGTAAACTAGGCCTATCTGTATAGGGAAAAATATATAATTTGTATGGGTAAAGTATAATATTATATATATATATATATATCTAATATATAATTGCCTAGAATACTACTTCCTGCAATTTGTGCCAACTTCCTGTCCGGAGCTAATGGGTGGAGCTAATGTCCGGAGATAAGTGACGTCAACAGTGTCCAGTGTCTGATTGGTTGCCGCCTGCTGCGAGCGACCAATCAGAAACGTGCCGTACTGTGACACACTCCGCCCACCATTTTGGTGTGATTTTTGAATTTTTACCTCACAGGAAGTTTCTACTGCGTGGAGGCGGGCCCAGTGACGTTGCTCTTCAAGCTCCTGCCGAATTTCGTCAAAAAAATGATAATACCATTTACCAAAACTATATATATTTAGTTGTGAAGTGGTTCAGTGACATTTTCACACCAATTTTGAACTTTTGTTTGGTGTTTTCTCTATATACTGCCTATTATTCACTGACTGTTATACTGAGAGACTGCCGTTTATTAACCTCTTCTTTGCCACATTGGGTATATTGCTCTATTATTTGCCACATAAGGACATTGTCCATTATTGCCCAGCAATTTCTCTGCAATGTAAACTGCCTATTTATTAATATCTGCATTCCTGCAAAGAACTATTGCCTATTATTAACTGGCTATTTTCCTACTACCTGACACTGCCTCTTATTAACCTGTTGTTTGCCACCACCACGCTTAAAGCTGTTTAGCTTAGCCAACATGAGCTCTAATAGTAAGGATACTAATGACACAGAGCCCAAAGCTGCTGATGGCGCACGTAAGATTAGGTCTGATAGAAAGTATACTAATAATGCAGAGCTGGTGAGTGCAGCCATTTTTTGTTCTTTCTTACTATTATTTATTAATTGTATTATTCTTACATTTGAATAAATAAAGTATATATGGATTCTAGACTCCCGATTCTTTAGAATCGGGCTGCCATCTAGTATATATATATATATATATATATATATATATATATATATATATATATATATATATATATATAAAAAAAAAAAAATAGAAAAAAACAGGAACAGCATCTAGTACTACCTCAATGGTGTGCAAAGCTCTCCCAACCAGCAGTCCAAACGGCCTCCAGTAATAATATCAAAAAAAGAAAAGCAGCACAAAAAATGATACAAAAAGTGGACTTTATTGCCTGAGCAGGCGTGGCAACGTTTCGGATATAAGAATAAGGATTCTTATATCCGAAACGTTGCCACGCCTGCTCAGGCAATAAAGTCCACTTTTTGTATCATTTTTTGTGCTGCTTTTCTTTTTTTGATATTTTATATATATATATATATATATATATATATATATATATATATATATATATATATATATATATATAGACACACATACACATACAGAGTTAGGTCCGTATATATTTGGCCAGAGACAGCATTTTTCTAATTTTGGTTATAGACATTACCACAATGAATTTTAAACAAAACAATTCAGCTGCAGTTGAAGTTCAGACTTTCAGCTTTCATTTGAAGGTATCCACATTAAAATTGGATGAAGGGTTTAGGAGTTTCAGCTCATTAACATGTGCCACCCTGTTTTAAAGGGACCAAAAGTAATTGGACAGATTCAATAATTTTAAATAAAATGTTCATTTTTAGTACTTGGTTGAAAACCCGTTGTTGGCAATGACTGCCTGAAGTCTTGAACTCATGGACATCACCAGACGCTGTGTTTCCTCCTTTTTGATGCTCTGCCAGGCCTTCACTGCGGTGGTTTTCAGTTGCTGTTTGTTTGTGGGCCTTTCTGTCTGAAGTTTAGTCTTTAACAAGTGAAATGCATGCTCAATTGGTTTGAGATCAGGTGACTGACTTTGCCATTCAAGAATGTTCCACTTCTTTGCTTTAATAAACTCCTGGGTTGCTTTGGCTTTATGTTTTGGGTCATTGTCCATCTGTAGTATGAAACGACGACCAATCAGTTTGGCTGCATTTGGCTGGATCTGAGCACACAGTATGTCTCTGAATACCTCAGAATTCATTCGGCTGCTTCTGTCCTGTGTCACATAATCAATAAATACTAGTGACCCAGTGCCACTAGCAGCCATGCATGCCCAAGAAATCACACTGCCTCCGCCGTATTTTACAGATGTTGTGGTATGCTTTGGATCATGAGCTGTACCACGCCTTCGCCATAATTTTCTCTTTCCATCATTTCTGGAAGAGGTTGATCTTGGTTTCATCTGTCCAAAAAATGTTCTTCCAGAACTGTGCTGGCTTTTTTAGATGTTTTTTTTTTTACCAAAGTCCAGCCTAGCCTTTTTATTCTTGATGCTTATGAGTGGCTTGCACCGTGCAGTGAACCCTCTGTATTTACTTTCATGCAGTCTTCTCTTTATGGTAGATTTGGATATTGATACGCCGACCTCCTGGAGAGTGTTGTTCACTTGGCTGGCTGTTGTGAAGGGGATTCTCTTCACCATGGATGAGTTGAACAGTGCTTTCTTTCTTTCTCAGGATGTACCAAACTGTAGATTTTGCCACTCCTAATATTGTAGCAATTTCTCGGATGGGTTTTTTCTGTTTTCGCAGCTTAAGGATGGCTTGTTTCACCTGCATGGAGAGCTCCTTTGACCGCATGTTTACTTCACAGCAAAACCTTCCAAATACAAGCACCACACCTCAAATCAACTCCAGGCCTTTTATCTGCTTAATTGAGAATTACATAACGAAGCGATTGCCCACACCTGTCCATGAAATAGCCTTGGAGTCAATTGTCCAATTACTTTTGGTCCCTTTAAAAACAGGGTGGCACATGTTAAGGAGCTGAAACTCCTAAACCCTTCATCCAATTTTAATGTGGACACCCTCAAATGAAAGCTGAAAGTCTGAACTTCAACTGCATCTGAACTGTTTTAAATTCATTGTCGTAATGTCTATAATCAAAATTAGAAAAATGTTGTCTCTGTCCAAATATATATGGATCTAACCGTATACACTGTGTGTATATCTATCTATCTACACACAACACATTAGTGATGTTTTATGCGTATGTAATTTCAAACTAGCCACAGTAAAGATTCTATGTTAATCTGACAGAGAACACCATCTTTTGTAATTGCAAAGCTTGTCAAGAAAGCACAGGTCAGTAAAAAAAAAGGGGTTGGGAGTGTTGAATTCTGATTTTTTGTTTCTGCTGGATGTAAGGCTCTGCCAGAGTAACTTGACAGCAGCTTATACTTCTATGACTATCCATATAAACATGCACGTACAGCCAAGCTGAGCATACATATGTATGGTGTGCTAGCAAAAATAGCAGTAAGCTGAATGCTCAGCCAACAGCTACTGTATTGTGTAAGAACTATACTAATTGTATCCTGTTCCGTGGCCAGAGTTGCAGAGGTTGGCCACTGTATATTTATTTAGCAAATGTGTTGTGGACATGATTTTGTGGCGCTTACTGCCATTCGGTTCCAGATTTATGGGCCTATTAGTTTGGTGCTAATTTTTATGATCTTTACAAGAAGGTGAGGCTCAGAGGATTCTCTAGGGGCGCATCTTTAGGCTGCTCTGTATTATTACCCTGTGAGCAACTCCCACTTGGTAAAAAAAACAAGTAGTACTAAATGAAAAGGCCGTATCTCTGGAACCATATAGCAAATTAAAAAATAAATAAATAAAAAAAGTAAAAAAAGCAACATACCATACACAGATCAAAATTAGAGCAAATTTGAGCACTTTTATCTGGAGACAAGTCCTCAGTCAAAATCAGGGTGGTTTGCAGGTACCTGCACCTTGTTTATCAGCTGGGACACTTAACAACACAGCTACTATATGACACACGTATGAAGGTGTGAGCATGGATCTGATAAAGGTGGAGTGAGTGTGACATCTCAGACCCATTGCAGAATCTCTAGCGGATGTAATGTAAGATCATGTAGATGCATTCTCCCATTTCCAGCTATGGCAGTAGTAAGCGCGTGCAGAAGAGCCACACCCTATTTACTATGCACCGCTGGTCACTGAGGCTTTGTAGAGCAGATGTTGATTTCTCTCCACAGTCTCTGGCTGTCATGACTACCTGGCTCTATGGCCGGCTACACCAGTCACAATGCAGCTCTGTATAATTACAGTACAGGGATTAATATGACTAAAAGACTTTAACGAGGCACACTGAGGCCTTATAACCAAGTATTACTGGTATATGGATGGATTTTTACTTATTTTTTTCCTCAATCTATTATCTTTTGTATTATATTGTAATTATTATCTAGAGGACATCCTCAACTGAACTGCTTTCCAGCCCAATGCACCATTTAACTAAGTCGGTAGATTTCTGTGAATAACCTTGCCCTCTCACTCTATATGATGGTCCCATAAACCTTAAATTATAGTCAGCTGAACCCTCCTATTTTGGCCAGCTATATAATGTGGGGGTCTCTTGATAGATGATGTTGAGGAGATGAGGATTGGGCAGTTTGAATGCAATTGTCCCAATCCTTCGTCTTCTTCAGGTAGATGAGCCACTGCCAGATGAAGCTCTGCTCTTCCCACTGAAAACAGGTGAATTCTTGTCCAAGCCTAAAGTTCATGTGAATGGGGGAGTCAAGGAAGATGGCTGTCGGCCAAAGAGGTCACCTAGCCAAGAGCAATCTGAAAGTGTATGGGCATCTTTGATTGTCTAAACTATTCTTGGCTATTTGTCTGGTGAAATCTGCTTATCTTGGTCAGGCAACATAACAGACATGTTTATTAACTTTCCACTTAATGGTGAGGAATGAGGTGAATTTCACAGTGGAAAGATGAGTTAGATTGTTACCTGTTTAGCCACTATATGTCAGCAAACATAAAAAAAAAACAAAGCAAAAAGAAAAATTAAATACAGGCAAAAATATTTTTTTGTAAAATTTTTTATTTTGGAGGTCACTTTCTAATGACAGTTCCTCACAGGGACTGATTCAACTAAGAATTCTATTAATAAAGCTACTAGTAATGTCCACACATCCATTGAATATAACTTTAAAGAACATGCACCGATTTCTGGAGATATAATAATGTTTGTCATGTACAGATTTTGCTCAAAAATGTCCAAAAAGTTTATTATTAATTCTGCAGAAAAGTGACATTATGAGAAAGTGATGCCTAAAGATCCCGATTTGGGGAGATGACACATTGCACATCAGTAAGAGGGTTTGCCTGTACTAGCTCAGGTTAAGGTCTCATTGACCAATACCGTACTCTGTGTGCCTCCAATATTATATGTGGCAGTCCGCACAAAGTACAAAGCGATCCGCACTGCTGTAACACCTATGCCAAAACGCCATCTACTGGGACTACATAGATGTAGGTATAATTACCAGGATTCTCAGGTGCCCAACCGTAGAACAAAAACCAACACTGCTTATCCATGTAATGAAGAAAAAAGTGGAAAGCACTCGCCGATCCATAAAAGCCAACGTTTATTGTAACAGTTAAAACATCTTTAGCAGGGGGGTGGAGAGTGGAACGATCGGACAATGGCTGTTTCGCGTAATTGCGCTTCTACAGGTCCTAGAAGTCAGACGAAGTGACGGGGTCCATATACCTGGAGCAGTTACAACTCGTCCCCCTTCCTTGACCAGCCTCCTTACATACCAAATGAAGGGAAAACCACCCATCTATTTGCGTAAAACAGTTTTTTTTTTCTTTAAATACAAAGCACACAACCTAAAAAAGAGCAACACATGACATATTACACCATATTGGAATTACAAAAAAAAAAACGGACATATCAGTTCTATCATTGAAGCCGATGGCATCTAATGCTTGTGTCTGCATTATCCACCTTGCTTCCTTCCTAAGGAGAAGTTTGTGCAGATCACCTCCCTGCGGTGGTAAAATCACCTTTTCTAAACCCACAAATTGTAGCACCTCCGGATTCCCACCATGAAACTCTCTCACATGATTAATCAAACGGGGAACACCTTTACCTGTACGTATAGAGTTAAAATGTTCCCGGAGCCTCACAAACAACGGTTGGATTGTTTTGCCACCGATTTCAATGACAGAATTGATATGTCCGTTTTTTTGTAATTCCGATATGGTATAATATGTCATGCTTTGCTCTTTTTTAAGTTGTGTGTTTAGTATTTAAAGAAACACCCCCTTTTTTACTCTAATAGATGGATGGTTTTCCCTTCATTTGGTATGAAAGGAGCTTGGTCAAGGAAGGGGGAGGGGTTGTACCTGCTTCAAGTATGGACCCCGTAACTTCCTCTGACCTCCAGGACCCGTAGAAGCACAATTGCGCAAAACGGCTGTTGTCTGATCGTTCCACTCTCCACCTCCCTGCTGATGATGTTTTAACGGTTACAATAAAAGTTGGCTTTTATGGATCGGTGAGTGCTCTCCACTTTTTTCTTCATTTAATGGAAAATTTTATATATGGCCTGCTCCATCAAATGAGGGATTACATCCCGGGCCATATACAGTACTATAAAGAGACTCACAGACTTCACTGGTTCTGTAATACCGAGGTGCTGTAACTCCATGTGCCTCTGTATAGACTGCAAATCTCTGCAGTGTTAATAAACCTAACATGGTTAACCTCTTCTTGATTGGAGTAATTTTCATTTTTGAACTTTTGCATTTTTTTCCTCCCCTTCTTCCAAGAGGTTTAACTTTCTTTTTTTCCTTGCTGAAAATATCCTTTAAGAACAGTATGTTTGGGCTGTAGAATAAATTTGAAGCTAATCAATCGGGCGCCATTGAGATGGCATTGCATGATGGATATTTATCAGCCTGTATTTGGCAGTATTGAAGACACCAAAAAATGGGCAACTATACGGATCGTTGATTCAGTGGTCGGCCAAGCAAACGCCTTTACGGAAGAAATGCAACCAGAAAGGTGACTGCACGTCACCCACTTGTATGGGAGTTCCAAAATTGCTGACCACGCTTGCTCGAGAATGGTTGGAACTCCTAAATAAGTGAATAGAGAGCACCACACATGTGCAGCCATCTCTTAGATGGAATGTGAAGAGGTTCCCATTCTCCAGACAGATATGAGCCTAAAGTGATGGAGAACCTGTGTATATTGCTCAAGTTCCAAGATGGGAGTAAGCCTTTAATGACAGAATTTCATGTACTACACAATGTAAAAAATATTTTTTCTTGAGGTTTGGCATCTTAATTTAATGTAAACATGGCTACAGTTTCTACAGGTTTATTGGCCTGAGTGGACCAACTTCCACTTGTATTCTCATTTAAAAAGGGGTTGTCCACATGAACTAAGTTCATTTTAATCAACAGATCTTGGAGTAATAATAATAAGTTCTACAATTGGATATGTTTAAAAAAAATGTTCCTGCACTGATATAATCTTATAAATGTGCCCCTGCTGTGCACTGTGTAATGGCCGTGTCTGACCGTGCAGGAACATGGTCTGATCACACCACAGCTCCTGGGCAGGGGAGGAAGGAAAAAAAGGGCACAGACATTACACCAGGGGATCGCAAATAATACTTTCTTTGAGGTAAAACATTTTTTTGAAAACAGGTAAGGAAATGCTTTAGGTCACAAAAAGAATCAGCTGTGATCCCCTGCTGTAATGTCTGTATACTCTTTTATTTCCTCCGCTGCCCAGGAGCTGTGGTATGATCAGACCATGTTCCTGTATGGTCAGAGACGGCCATTACACAGTGCACAGCAGGGGTACATTTATACGATTATCTCAGCGCAGGAACATTTTCTTTAAACATCTAATTGAGCAAGTTATTATTATTCCACGATCTATTGATTAAAATCAACTTTAAAATTAACTCTGTGTGTGGGAAAACCCTTTAAAGAAAATTCTTAACCGTTCTGTCTGCCACTGTTTATTTCTATAGCTGGCGGAAGTGTCTGAAACACTTGACTAGGGAGAAGCCTATCCCACGTTCACCATTCATGCTCCACTAAAAAGAATCCATATTGGTGAAAACAGAAATGATCTCAAACAAATGTAAAGGGTACAAGCAGAATAAATCCCACTGACATCTGCTTGTATGTACACATAAGAAGAATGGAATTAGAACTCTAATATATTAGTGATTAGCAAATTACCTTGATTATCTAAAGCAAGTTCTCTTCCTGGATTTCCTTTAGCGTGATTGTAAGCACACAGAGCATAAGTCACGTAGAAACTGACAACTAAACGCCTCACTGTCAGCAGCACGGAGCTGGAAACCCTCATATCCCTCCAGGGAACCTCATTCATTATTCACAGTTCCCATTGATAGAGGTCACATCTCCGCAGATTCTCTCTTTTAGCACAATCTCCACTCATCAAAGCTGTGGCAGCATAGCCCTGATCACAGGGGTATTGTAACACTGGAACCTGCGTTTTTGACATGCTAATTGACATACACACCTGAGCAGAGCTGTACAAACGCAGCCGGCACAATCCCTTCTCTGCCATTCACCCGGCCTTTGTACCACTCAGAGTCCAGTCTTTCTAGAATCAGTATCTTGTCTCCTTTTCTAAAGGGCAAGTCATCTTCTGTCTCTGCGGTAAAATCGTACAGCGCTTCATACCATTCCCCGGACAATCGGTTTAGCTGTAATGGAAGTCACGAGAAACCAAAGACTTAGGAAGAAAGAATACACATTCCTATTGGTGAATATGGCTCGCAAAGATGCAGACGTACAAGATGGAGAGTTCCTTTCAAAGTGACAATTACACCAAAGAAGTGGCCCATCAGGTGCCTGAACATACACTGTATTGCTAAACATATTCTTACTTTTGCAGGGATTCTCAATAATGAGGATTCAGGAGTCAATTATCAATATAAGAAGAATTCAGAGAAAATCTATCCTTCTCCTCAGGCAGATTCATTCTCCTCACCTCACTCTCGAGTGATGGGTCTCCCCCATGTACATGCAAAGAGAGACCGACAACTCATGAGAAACCAGGCAAGCTTCAGCTGCTGGGGACCTGTCTCAGACGAGTTTGTCGAGACACACAGTTCCTGGAGGGCTCTTCAAAATATGTTTACACTGAAACGCTGAGGCATCACAGCGCAAAAACATAACTGGCTGCATATAGCATTGGTTAGCAGAGCTGCTTTGCAGCTCTGGGTTCTTTGGACAAATCCCACCAAGGTCAACATCTGGGTTGTCCGGTTACCTCCCATGCTCCAAAGACAAACGGATAGGGAATTTAGATTGTGAGGCAAAATGGGGGTAGTGATGCCAACGTTATTCCTGGTCCTATATGACTTGCATCCTGTACGTTTTATTAGTTTTCCTTTCTTCAGCCTCTAGTTTTCATTATTTTCTAATTTGGTGGATGGAGACTAGATGCTATCATGTCACATGCATGAGGGGTTTCTCTTCTCCTAAATGTGTAACTTCAGCAGTATGGGGGACATTATACAGAAATAGCGAGCAGTGTAGCTGTAAATCCAGCACTGGGGGTAAGAGAAACATGATAAAGCAGCACAGTTCTGCAGGTTTCTCTGTCTCTCTCGCACTCTGCTGCTACCTAACCTTCCCACCTCCTCTCTCCATAAACTTCAATAGACAGCTGAAATGTGACATCTCAGTTGATCTGCAGGTCATCTTGTTGTATGCAGGACAGATATTAACTCTTTTAGCGTTTTTTTTTTTTATAAGAGTGAATGATGAGATTGCAGGTGAGGGAGAAGCATATTTCTCATATTTGCTTGTACTACAGATTTATGCAGAGAATGTTAAAATAACAGGGACCGTTTAAAGTTTGTTTACATAGGACACAAAATAGTCTTACCTAGCAAAAGATTGCATACGTTCTCACTTTCTGTGAAAATAAAAAACAATGTACCTGTGTAGAGAATGCAGATGGTTTATTCTTCTGTAAATCATGGGAATCTGGGGCTAAAAATAGAAAACAATTGAATAGGTTATACCAGAAACCTTACCAACATCCACAGATTTCAGGCATCTGATTGGCATCGAGTGAAGAACTTTTTAATTTTTTTTTAATAAATAAAAAAATATACCCATATACTCGAGTATAAGCCGAGATTTTCAGCCCACTTTTTTGGGCTGAAAGTGCCCCTCTCGGCTTATACTCGAGTCATACCCAGGGGTCGGCAGGGGAGGGGGAGTGGGGCTGTCTAATAATACTCACCTGCTCCCGGCGCAGTCCCTGCTTCCCTGGCACTGCAGCTTCTTCCTGTAGTGAGCGGTCACATGGTACCGCTTATTACAGTAATGAATATGCGGCTCCACCTCCCATAGGGGTGGAGCCACATATTCATTACTGTAATGAGTGGTAACGGTGACCGCTCACTACAGGAAGAAAATGCGATGCCGGGGAACAGACGTGCAATGACGGCGCCAGGAACAGGTGAGTATGACGGGGGCAGTACGCGATATTCACCTGCTCCTCGTTCCACCGTCGGCGCCGCTGTGTCTTCCGCAGTGACGCTCAGGTCAGAGGGCGCGGTGACGCGTTTAGTGTGTGCGCGCCGCCCTCTTCCTGAACGTCGGTGCAGAGGACGCGGAAGACACAGTGGCGGTCAGCGGTGGAACAGGGAACAGGTGACTATAGCAAGTGCCGGGGGCCGGAGAGGTGAGTATGTAATTTTTTTTATTTTTTTTAATCGCAGCAGCAGCACATGGGGCAAATATCTGTATGGAGCATCTTATGTGGCCATGTGCAGCATGATATGGGGGCAAATATCTGTATGGGGCATCTTATGTGGCCATGTGCAGCATTATATGGGGGCAAATATTCGTATGGGGCATCTTATGTGGCCATGTGCAGCATGATATGGGGGCAAATATCTGTATGGGGCACCTTATGGGGCCATGTGCAGCATGATATGGGGGCAAATATCTGTATGGGGCATGTGTATGGGGCCATGTGCAGCATGATATGTGGGCAAATATCTGTATGGGGCATCTGTATGGGGCCATGTACAGCATTATATGGGGCCATGTGCAGCATGATATGGGGGAAAATATCTGTATGGAGTATCTTATGGGGCCATAATCCACATTTGTGGAGCATTATATGGGGCAAATGTCTGTATGGAGCATCTTATGGGGTCATAATCAACATTTTTGGAGCATTATACGGGGCAAATATCTGTATGGAGCATCTTATGTGGCCATGTGCAGCATTATATGGGGGCAAATATTTGTATGGGGCATGTTATGTGGCCATGTGTAGCATTATATGGGGCAGTTATCTGTATGGAGCATCATATGGGGCCATAATCCACATTTGTGGAGCATTAAATGGGGCATATTTTAATATGGAGCATCTTATGGGGCCATAATCCACATTTGTGGAGCATTAATTGGGGCATATTTTAATATGGAGCATCTTATGGGGCCCATCATAAACTGTATGGAGCATTATATGGGGCTCCTGATTCAATATGGATATTCAAAAACACTTCAACTACTGATGTCTCAATTAATTTTACTTTTATTGGTATCTATTTGTATTTTTGACATTTACCAGTATCTGCTGCATTTTCCACCCTAGGCTTATACTCGAGTCATTAAGTTTTCCCATTTTTTTGTGGCAAAATTATGGGGGTTGGGTTATACTCGGGTCAGCTTATACTCAAGTATAAACGGTATACCGTATGTATTTATATATATCACACCTTTGTAAGGCTCTAACATAAAAGAAAATATAAACGACAAAAAACTGATTGGCACTTCCAAGGTAGCGTGAACAGGTGCATACTATGAGCAGCCATCTCCATATACAATAAACAAAAAAAGTCTGCACTCTGTAATGCTAAAGCATGTCAGCATGTGGTGGCTTTTAACTGCAACAGGATCCTACCTACCCATTAATTCAGGCTTCAAAGAGAGGTATTCACGTCTACCCAGAAATTCAGACTCCAGTCTTAGAGCGGTGTTCACACTAGACACGTAGGTTCCCAGCAGTTCTGAGACCACCTTGTCGTTGGCTGCTGGGTATGCATGAATTGGCCAAATTATGTGCTACGCGTCTCATTTTTTCCTAGTATCCAGAAGCAGTATTGCTATTCATATTTCATATTGACATGCTTTAGCCCGAAAAAGTGCAATTTTTTTTGTTTTTAGTTTATAAAAGAAAATATAGCATTGGATCTTGTATCTGTACTTCACAAAGTTACCTGTAGTCTTGTTTGGCAAGTCCTCTAGAATTTCCACAAAATTGAATGGAAAAATCCCAACTCGTCCTTTGAGCTCTCCCTTAGCCCACTCCTCATTTATGTATTCTCTGAGCAGGATTGTGTCGCCCTCACTGAAGCTGAGCTCGTCTTTCTGATCACCAATAAATTCAAAACGTGCGACACAACGTGGACCCCTAGAGAAAAAACAAAACACTGACAACAGAAATAATAACAAAGCATAATACCATCATGAATAACAATTTACATTAAACGTCAAAGTGTCTAAAATAACATAGCCGTAGAAAATTCACCCGATACATTAGAAAGTTACACATCAACCTCATAATAGATTTGTTTCATCAGTACCAAACTGAGACTAACATTGGCTGAACTGATGGGTCTAATGTGCATGGGGGGCCTCCTGACCAGGGCTGTGGAGTCAGAGTCATGGAGTCGGAGCCCATTTTGGTGCAGTTGGTGTTATGGAAATTGAGGAGTTGGAGGTTTGGCTTATCAACTCCACAGACCTGGCAGGGCTGTGAAGTTGAAGCCGTGGAGTCGAAGCCAATTTTGGTGGAGTCGGTGTCATGGAAATTGAGGAGTTAGAGTCCGAGATTTGGCTTACCGACTCCACAGGCCTGCTCCTGACTGTCCCCCCAATCAATGAAGTACGCACAGGGAAGAATATGGCATGTCCCATTTCAGACTTTTCATAGCAAACAGCAGATGGAGCTCTCTTGTATGTGGGAGAGTAGTGGAGGACATGGCTGTAGGCCAAATGATTGGATGATCCATCATTTGTCCAACAGCTAACCAAAAACAGTGTGGGTGGCTTTAAAGAGCAGTTTTCATTCCATAAATTCATTGTACACATGAAAATAAGAAACTTTATAATATATCTTGTCAGAAAAATTTGCTTCCTTCTTCTCCTGATTTTATCTTTCTCATTTTATGGTGAAAATATGTATTCAGTGAAGACAGATTTTCCCACTTCTGAGATAGTAAATGACAGTTGGTGCTTTTAAAATTCTATGGAGATGAGGAACTGTAGGCAGACACAGGTTCTGCTGCAAGTTCTCCTGAAACTACAGTTACATTTCTCCACAGAACTATATGAGCACCAACTGCCATTTCTTCGCTCATTATTAGGAACTAGCTATTGAACCCGTTCTACGCCCGGGTGGCGAGCATTTATATTGGTATATGGTCTCCATCCTGGTATGTGCTGCTCCATCCTGCGTCCCCATCCTGTCATGTGCTGCACCCATCCTGCGTCCCCATCCTGTCATGTGCTGCACCCATCCTGCGTCCCCATCCTGTCATGTGCTGCTCCCATCCTGCGCCCCCGTTCTGTCATGTGCTGCTCCCATCCTGCGCCACCATTCTTTAATTTGCTGCTCCCATCCATATGCCCCATACACTGCTCCATAAAGGTTTATGGCCCCCATAAAATGCTCCATAGTATATGCCCCGTACACTGCTCCATAAAGGTTGATGGCCCCCATAAGATGCTCCATAGTATATGCCCCGTACACTGCTCCATAAAGGTTGATGGCCCCCATAAGATGCTCCATAGTATATGCCCCCGTACACTGCTCCATAAAGGTTTATGGCCCCCATAGGATGCTCCATAGTGTATGCCCCGTACGCTGTTCCATAAAGGTTTATGGCCCCCATAAGATGCTCCATTCTATATGCCCCCGTACACTGCTCCATTATGGTTGATGGCCCCCTTAACATGCTCCATTCTAAATGCCCCCGTACACTGCTCCATTATGGTTGATGGCCCCCTTAACATGCTCCATTCTATATGCCCCCGTATGCTGCTGCTGCTGCAATATAAAAAAAAAAAAAAAAAAAACACAAAAAAAAAAACACATACTCACCTATAGTCGCTGGGCGCCGAGTGCTGGGGGGCCTGAGCAGGCGGGGACACCGGCGCGCTGTGGGGTCAGGTGCCGGTATCGCCGCCAGCTCACGCCCCCCAGCACTTACTATATTCACCTGTCCTCCGTTCCACCGCTGAGCGCCGCCATCTTCCTCTGGCTGATAGTGTGTGTGTATATACGGTATAGTCTGCATATAGCTAGAGTGTGTATGTAGTGTATGTAGAAGTCCCTCCGTGCACACATAGATATACACACTATACAGAGCCGTCGTCGTGTGCACCCTGTCATCCCCCCACTCTTTTTTTTTTTATTCAAATAAATTTTTATTAAGAATAACAAGATAAATGACATGTTACATTCTCATTTTCAATACAAAGCTTTTTTCTCCCCCTTCAAACATTCCCCTTCAATCCCACCACCCCCCAACCCCACCCAACAAAGCAGCTCACCTTGCTTAGCACTTCCATCATTAGACCAATATACTATCTAATCCCTCGGCCAATAATATAAGCCACATTTAACATTACCATTAATTAGGAACCTTAATTAACTCTCCCTCTATAATACCCCTATCCCATAGCAATCCACGGAGACCACATTTTATTGAACATTTCGATTTTCCCTCTTTTTTTATAAAACCCCTTTTCCAGTGTCAGGCCCTGCTTCACATACTGGAGGAACTCTCCTCTTGACGGCGGTTCTTCCCTAATCCAATTTTGAGCTATTACCTTCCTAGCCATGTATAACAATCTGGCAATAGCTATCTTTAGGTTGTTATCCACTCCAATCTCATCCACACATCCCAACAAGCACACTATAGGATCCCTTGGCACCTTACAGCCATACGCACCTTCCATACGACTCAAAACTACCACCCAAAAAGCAGCCAGTCTCGGACACGTCCACATCATATGGAGTATATCAGCATCTGCAGTTTTACACCTCGGGCATTCAGAATCATCACGCAAACCAGCCTTATATAGCACCATCGGTGACTTATAAACCCTGTGTATCACATAGAGCTGTGACAGTCTATACGGTTCGCTCAGTGACAATCGTGGGACCCATTCTAGCACCGACTCCCAAGTCTCATTCTCCATTGGACCCAGATCCCTCTCCCACCTAGCTCTCGCCATTATTGGAAACCCCAATAGGAAAGTGTGCAACAGATCTTTATACAAAGTAGATATGACTCCCCCAGTAGTCCCTTCATTACACACATACTCCAGTACTATATCCCTCTGAATTCCAATACCTCCGTTTCTACTCTGAGCTCCAAAAGCATGCCTCATCCGCAAATACTGAAATTCCCCCACAGTCCCAAGACCAAATTCCGCCTGTAATTGGGAAAATGATTTCAATTCACCTCGCTCAATTATTTGATACACGTATTGAATCCCTTTGACTTGCCATTTTGTCAGTACCCCCAGTGCCTCAAACTCCTGTAAGTTGCTGTTATGCCATAGCGGTGAGAATCTAGTCAAATCCGTGACCCCCCGTATATGTCTCAGCCTACCCCACAGCCTGCGTATCAACAACACAGTCGGGTATAATTTCCCCAGAGCCCCCAGGGATCCATCCTCCAAACATTGTACCACTGGCCTTCTTTTTGTCACCACTTCCATCAGCCGCTGTACCGCCCCAGATGACCCTTCATGCGCCCAGCCTTTTAGATGCTGACTCTGGGCTGCAAGAAAATATATTTCAGGGTTAGGCAATGCCAATCCCCCATCTTCCTTGGGTCGCTGAAGTGTCTCCAGTTTGATACGCGGATGCTGTCTCCCCCATATCAAATTCCTGAACAGAGAGTTAATCTGTCTAAATCTCCCACGTGGTATCCAAACTGGCGCATTATGAAGAATATACAGTATTTTTGGCATCAAAATCATTTTAATAAGATTCACCATACCTACCACAGATAAATGCAGTTTAAGCCAAGCATCCGCTTTCGCTTTAAGAACACCTAAGATTGGAGTCAGATTTCTATGTATATAGTCAGTAACAGGCATAGATACCCATATTCCAAGGTACTTAAATTGGCTAGTCACCTCCAGTCGCCCATCCTCCAGTGACTCCCCACCATCATCATCCACCTTAAACAAGACAGACTTACTCCAGATTACTCTTATTCTCCGCGGGAGACACATGTGCGCTTGTTGTCCTTTGTGTGGCTCCATCAGCTGGATCAGTGGCCACAGCCCGCCCCCGCCCCGTACAGCGGCCCTGTGCAGTGATGGGAGGCGGGAGGTGGTGCCCGGTTCCCCTGCACACACAGTGCACGTAGGGGCCGCGCTCCTGCACTCGGCACCGTCCCGGGGCCACAGCGGCCGCCGCCATTCCCTCCTCACCTCCTACAGTACCTGCCGTCCTCTACCTCCGGTGACGGTAAACAGAACACCGAGTGCTGGGGGGCCTGAGCAGGCGGGGACACCGGCGCACTGTGGGGGTCAGGTGCCGGTATCGCCGCCAGCTCAGGCCCCCCAGCACTTACTATATTCACCTGTCCTCCGTTCCACCGCTGAGCGCCGCCACCTTCCTCTGGCTGTGACTGGTCAGTCAGAGGGCAGCGCCGACGCGCATTAAGCGCGTCATCGCGCCCTCTGAACTGAAGGTCACAGGCCGAAGACCGGGAAGATGGTGGCGCTCAGCGGTGGAACGGAGGACAGGTGAATATAGGCGATACTCACCCTCCTGGCGGTCCCTGCTTCTCTGTTGGAGATCGTGGTGTGCGTTCAGTGTGAACGCACACCGCGATCTCCCGGGAGCGTCACTCTGTTGGGCCCAGACTGCGCTGGCGCTTGCGCCTGCGCATTCTATAAAGGCTTCGGACAGAGTGACGCTCCCAGCGTTATATTATAGACTAGCTATTGAACCCGTTCTACGCCCGGGTGGCGAGCATTTATATTGGTATATGGTCTCCATCCTGGTATGTGCTGCTCCATCCTGCGCCCCCATTCTGTCATGTGCTGCTCCCATCCTGCACCCCCATCCTGTCATGTGCTGCACCCATCCTGCGCCCCCATTCTGTCATGTGCTGCTCCCATCCTGCGCCCCCATTCTGTCATGTGCTGCACCCATCCTGCGCCCCCATTCTGTCATGTGCTACTCCCATCCTGCGCCCCCATTCTGACATGTGCTGCTCCCATCCTGCGCCCCCATTCTGACATGTGCTGCTGCTGCCATCCTGCGCCCCCGTTCTGTCATGTGCTGCTCCCATCCTGCACCCCCGTTCTGACATGTGCTGCTCCCATCCTGCGCCACCGTTCTGTAATTTGCTGCTCCCATCCATATGCCCCATACGCTGCTCCATAAAGGTTTATGGCCCCCATAAGATGCTCCATATTATATGCCCCGTACACTGCTCCATAAAGGTTTATGGCCCCCATAAGATGCTCCATAGTATATGCCCCCGTACACTGCTCCATTATGGTTGATGGCCCCCATAAGATGCTCCATATTATATGCCCCCGTACACTGCTCCATTATGGTTTATGGCCCCCATAAGATGCTCCATATTATATGCCCCCGTACACTGCTCCATTATGGTTGATGGAGCCGAAAAGTGCAGACTGGTGCTTCAGGAATCGGCGCCAGCGCAGTCTGTGCTTTCCGCCGCCATTTTCTTGAAGACACACTGAGGTTTCCCACAAAATGGCGCCGGAAAGCGCGGACTGCGCATGCGCCGATTGCGGGAGAAGGGAGACATTCATTGCCCGGAGTCGGGGGCCTAAAAGTAAGAAATCGCTGTGGCATGAAGTGCCACAGCGTAATGAGGGATCCTGTGAAGACGCTACCTGATTGTGTTCCGCCACCATTTTCTTTCTCCTCCTGCTGCCGGAATCGGTGCCTGCGCAGTCCGCGCTTTCCGGCACCATTTTCTTGAAGACACACTGCAGCGGAAAGGAATCAGGTGGCGTAAGTAACAAATTGCTGTGGCATGAAGTGCCACAGCCTCATGGCACAGCAATTTGTTACTTGCGCCACCTGATTCCTTTCCGGCGCCATTGTCTTGCTCCTCCTGGTGCCGGAATTGGCGCCTGCGCAGTCCGCGCCATTTTCTTGAAGACACACTGCGCAGTGTCTTCAAGAAAATGGCGCCGGAAAGCGCGAATTGCGCAGGCGCCGATTCCGGCACCAAGAGGAGCAAGACAATGGCGCCGGAAAGGAATGGCGTAAGTAACAACTTGCTATGGCGGCGGAAAGGAATGGCGTACGTAATAAATTGCTGTGGCATGAAGTGCCACATCATAATCAGGGCGGAAATATGTGGACGATGTCCCCCTGCTCCTGGCAGTCCGCGCCTTCCGGCGCCATTTTTTTTTCCTGACCCTATAATGTAACGCTAGGAGCGTGGCGCCTGCGCAGTCTATAAAGGCTTCGGACAGAGTGATGCTCCCAGCGTTATATTATAGATGTCTATATGACCTGAAAAAAAAAAAAAAAAGATTTTAACTCTAAAATGAAACGGCAGATACTCTAAGTTTAGAGAAGATTTTTTTGCTTTTTCTATTTTATTCTTTTTCTCATGTAATATAATTTTTTTTTATTTTCTACTTTTTTATACAACATTTATACAGCAGAGCAGTGTCAGCAGAATAGGAGTCTCCAATTATGGGAGGCTAGATTCCGCCTATAGTGCAAAAGGATGCAAGCTGTTGTAAATCGATCTTTGTAGAAGCAGAAAAACTGCAGACAGCCTGGCATCGTATGAATTCCCTACCCTGGTATCAGTGCAGCTCACTCACTCTGTAGCTGCACTGATAATAGAAACATATTAAAAGAAAGCTTTCAACAAAAAAAATAACTAATGTTTAAAGCAAGGGAGTGGAGCAAGGTGAGACGACGGTGACCACTGACTATGCTCAGGGTCGGACTGGGGCACCGGGACACCGGAGAATCCTCCGGTGGGCCCCGCCCCCCATCTCCTGCCTCCTTCATTTGTGCCTGCCCTGCATGCTCATAGCTTGCGCACAGCAGTGTGCACTTTATTGTATAGTCGGCACAGCTGGCAGACTGCACAGGTGATGGGAAGTGCAGGAGCAGCTCCTTCACATCACCTGCTGCCGCTGCCATTCCTCTGCCAGGAGAGCTGTGTGTGTGTGTGCCGACCCTCTCTTCAGCCAGCAGCACAGTCAAAGGAACAGCTGACTGTGAGGCTGAGAGCAGACAGCACACACAGCTGACCTGCCGCAGTCACCTGTCTCCTGTGCTGGGTATGATCTCTGCTCCTCTTCCACAATCCACAAAGCCCTGGGCAGCAGTGTAACGCTGATTGGCTGCAATTCAGCCAATCAGCGTTAGTTTTCTTTGTGTGAGCTCACAGCACAGCTCAGGCAAGGAGCTGTGCTGTGATTGGTCACTCCTACCCAAGCAGCAGTGGAGCAGAAGGAGTCTGATGGCTGCAGCCAGTCACTGTGACTGTAAGTAATAACTCTATGATGCCTGCACAGAGGCAGTTAGGGGAGGGGGCCCACAGTGATATTCTAATTTTCTTGTGGACCCCTTCCCCTATTGTGTCATCCACCTCTATTTTACTGTGGCTCCCCTTTCCCTCTCTGACTAGGCCCATAGGAAATCAGAGGTGACATAGTGGCGGAGGGGGCCCACAGGAAAATAGAGGTGACAGTGGGGGAGGGGGCCCACAGGAAAATAGAGGTGACAGTGGGGGAGGGGGCCCACAGGAAAATAGAGGTAGCACAGTGGGGGAGGGGGCCCACAGGAAAATAGAGGTAGCACAGTGGGGGAGGGGGCCCACAGGAAAATAGAGGTAGCACAGTGGGGGAGGGGGCCCACAGGAAAATAGAGGTGGCACAGTGGGGGAGGGGGCCCACAGGAAAATAGAGGTGACACAGTGGGGGAGGGTGCCCACAGGAAAATAGAGGTAGCACAGTGGGGGAGGGGGCCCACAGGAAAATAGAGGTGGCACAGTGGGGGAGGGGGCCCACAGGAAAATAGAGGTGACACAGTGGGGGAGGGGGCCCACAGGAAAATAGAGGTAGCACAGTGGGGGAGGGGACCCACAGGAAAATAGAGGTAGCACAGTGGGGGAGGGGGCCCACAGGAAAATAGAGGTAGCACAGTGGGGGAGGGGGCCCACAGGAAAATAGAGGTAGCACAGTGGGGGAGGGGGCCCACAGGAAAATAGAGGTAGCACAGTGGGGGAGGGGGCCCACAGGAAAATAGAGGTGGCACAGTGGGGGAGGGGGCCCACAGGAAAATAGAGGTAGCACAGTGGGGGAGGGGGCCCACAGGAAAATAGAGGTGACACAGTGGGGTAGGGGGCCCACAGGAAAATAGAGGTGACACAGTGGGGTAGGGGGCCCACAGGAAAATAGAGGTAGCACAGTGGGGGGAGGGGGCCCACAGGATATTGGGTGACACAGTGGGGGAGGGGGTCCACAGGAAAATGGAGGTGACACAGTGGGGGAGGGAGCCCAAAGGAAAATAGAGGTGACAGTGGGGGAGGGGACACACAGGAAAATAGAGGTGACAGTGGGGGAGGGGACACACAGGAAAATAGAGGTGACACAGTGGGGGAGGGGGCCCACAGGAAAATAGAGGTAGCATAGTGGGGGAGGGGGCCCACGGGAAAATAGAGGTAGCACAGTGGGGGAGGGGGCCCACAGGATATTGGGTGACACAGTGGTGAAGGGGGTCCTCAGGTAACACCTTTACGACATCAGCCTTACATGTATGGCGCGTGTTAAATGCCAGTGTCAATCTCTGACAGCAGCATATAACACATGCCAACATGCGTGCGCATCATTCTCTCACCCATTGGCGCCCATGATGTGATCGTGGGTCACCGATGGGTTGTCATGACAGCCTGGGGTCTTCTTCCTGTGGCCGGGCTTTAAAGGAGACTGTGATTTCTGCTATCTGCAGTGATGCTGTGGCATCACTGTATTTAATGGCACATGCGATCAGATGATCGCATCCTCATGTCCTCTAAGGGGGCTATCTGTACCAGTGAAAGGGAAAAACAAAATTTTAAAAATTCCTAAAAGTTCAAATCACCCCTTTTTAGTCAATTGAAAATAAATATATTTAAAAAATAAAAAAACACATATTTGGCATTGCTGGGTTCAGAAACGTCCGATCTATCAAAATATAAAAACAATTAACTCGATCAGTAAACACCGTAAACAGAAACAACTCAAGAATTCCAAATGTCGCCACAATTTCGGGTCGCCACAATTCCACAAAAAAAGCTATAACAAGTGATGAAAAAAATCACATCTATACCAAAATCATACTAATAAAAACAATGTCTCGCCCCCAACAGAAACCTTCCCTGTGCGTAATAAAATACGCAGCAGTCGTCGTCTTCTGCCGCTGTGTCGTTGCTTCTGTCTTCATTGCAGTGGAATACGGACACCGGTAAGTATTTTACTACACACACTGGACTTACATTACTGCTCTCCTGTGTAATGTAGTATGTAGAGGATCTGTCAGCTCTCCCATGTGGTGTAGTATATAGAGGATCTGTCAGCTCTCCTGTGTGGTGTAGTATATAGAGGATCTGTCAGCTCTCCTGTGTGGTGTAGTATATAGAGGATCTGTCAGCTCTCCTGTGTGGTGTAGTATATAGAGGATCTGTCAGCTCTCCTGTGTAACATAGTAACATAGTTAGTAAGGCCGAAAAAAGACATTTGTCCATCCAGTTCAGCCTATATTCCATCATAATAAATCCCCAGATCTACGTCCTTCTACAGAACCTAATAATTGTATGATACAATATTGTTCTGCTCCAGGAAGACATCCAGGCCTCTCTTGAACCCCTCGACTGAGTTCGCCATCACCACCTCCTCAGGCAAGCAATTCCAGATTCTCACTGCCCTAACAGTAAAGAATCCTCTTCTATGTTGGTGGAAAAACCTTCTCTCCTCCAGACGCAAAGAATGCCCCCTTGTGCCCGTCACCTTCCTTGGTATAAACAGATCCTCAGCGAGATATTTGTATTGTCCCCTTATATACTTATACATGGTTATTAGATCGCCCCTCAGTCGTCTTTTTTCTAGACTAAATAATCCTAATTTCGCTAATCTATCTGGGTATTGTAGTTCTCCCATCCCCTTTATTAATTTTGTTGCCCTCCTTTGTACTCTCTCTAGTTCCATTATATCCTTCCTGAGCACCGGTGCCCAAAACTGGACACAGTACTCCATGTGCGGTCTAACTAGGGATTTGTACAGAGGCAGTATAATGCTCTCATCATGTGTATCCAGACCTCTTTTAATGCACCCCATGATCCTGTTTGCCTTGGCAGCTGCTGCCTGGCACTGGCTGCTCCAGGTAAGTTTATCATTAACTAGGATCCCCAAGTCCTTCTCCCTGTCAGATTTACCCAGTGGTTTCCCGTTCAGTGTGTAATGGTGATATTGATTCCCTCTTCCCATGTGTATAACCTTACATTTATCATTGTTAAACCTCATCTGCCACCTTTCAGCCCAAGTTTCCAACTTATCCAGATCCATCTGTAGCAGAATACTATCTTCTCTTGTATTAACTGCTTTACATAGTTTTGTATCATCTGCAAATATCGATATTTTACTGTGTAAACCTTCTACCAGATCATTAATGAATATGTTGAAGAGAACAGGTCCCAATACTGACCCCTGCGGTACCCCACTGGTCACAGCGACCCAGTTAGAGACTATACCATTTATAACCACCCTCTGCTTTCTATCACTAAGCCAGTTACTAACCCATTTACACACATTTTCCCCCAGACCAAGCATTCTCATTTTGTGTACCAACCTCTTGTGCGGCACGGTATCAAACGCTTTGGAAAAATCGAGATATACCACGTCCAATGACTCACCGTGGTCCAGTCTATAGCTTACCTCTTCATAAAAACTGATTAGATTGGTTTGACAGGAGCGATTTCTCATAAACCCATGCTGATATGGAGTTAAACAGTTATTCTCATTGAGATAATCCAGAATAACATCCCTCAGAAACCCTTCAAATATTTTACCAACAATAGAGGTTAGACTTACTGGCCTATAATTTCCAGGTTCACTTTTAGAGCCCTTTTTGAATATTGGCACCACATTTGCTATGCGCCAGTCCTGCGGAACAGACCCTGTCGCTATAGAGTCCCTAAAAATAAGAAATAATGGTTTATCTATTACATTACTTAGTTCTCTTAGTACTCGTGGGTGTATGCCATCCGGACCCGGAGATTTATCTATTTTAATCTTATTTAGCCGGTTTCGCACCTCTTCTTGGGTTAGATTGGTGACCCTTAATATAGGGTTTTCATTGTTTCTTGGGATTTCACCTAGCATTTCATTTTCCACCGTGAATACCGTGGAGAAGAAGGTGTTTAATATGTTAGCTTTTTCCTCGTCATCTACAACCATTCTTTCCTCACTATTTTTTAAGGGGCCTACATTTTCAGTTTTTATTCTTTTACTATTGATATAGTTGAAGAACAGTTTGGGATTAGTTTTACTCTCCTTAGCAATGTGCTTCTCTGTTTCCTTTTTGGCAGCTTTAATTAGTTTTTTAGATAAAGTATTTTTCTCCCTATAGTTTTTTAGAGCTTCAATGGTGCCATCCTGCTTTAGTAGTGCAAATGCTTTCTTTTTACTGTTAATTGCCTGTCTTACTTCTTTGTTTAGCCACATTGGGTTTTTCCTATTTCTAGTCCTTTTATTCCCACAAGGTATAAACCGCTTACACTGCCTATTTAGGATGTTCTTAAACATTTCCCATTTATTATCTGTATTCTCATTTCTGAGGATATTGTCCCAGTCTACCAGATTAAGGGCATCTCTAAGCTGTTCAAACTTTGCCTTCCTAAAGTTCAATGTTTTTGTGACTCCCTGACAAGTCCCCCTAGTGAAAGACAGGTGAAACTGCACAATATTGTGGTCGCTATTTCCTAAATGCCCAACCACCTGCAGATTTGTTATTCTGTCAGGTCTATTAGATAGTATTAGGTCTAAAAGTGCTGCTCCTCTGGTTGGATTCTGCACCAATTGTGAAAGATAATTTTTCTTGGTTATTAGCAGAAACCTGTTGCCTTTATGGGTTTCACAGGTTTCTGTTTCCCAGTTAATATCCGGGTAGTTAAAGTCCCCCATAACCAGGACCTCATTATGGGTTGCAGCTTCATCTCTCTGCTTTAGAAGTAGACTTTCCATGCTTTCTGTTATATTTGGGGGTTTGTAACAGACCCCAATGAGAATTTTGTTACCATTTTTCCCTCCATGAATTTCAACCCATATGGACTCGACATCCTCATTCCCTTCGCTAATATCCTCCCTTAAAGTGGACTTTAGACAAGACTTTACATAGAGACAAACCCCTCCTCCTCTCCGATTTTTACGATCCTTTCTAAACAGACCGTAACCCTGTAAGTTAACTGCCCAGTCATAGCTTTCATCTAACCATGTCTCGGTTATTCCCACTATGTCAAAGTTACCTGTAGATATTTCTGCTTCTAGTTCTTCCATCTTGTTTGTAAGGCTTCTGGCGTTTGCGAGCATGCAGTTTAGAGGATTTTGTTTTGTTCCAATCTCCTCACTGTGGATTGTTTTAGAAATGTTCTTACCTCCCTTCTGAGTATGTTTTCCTGGGTCGTCTTTGTTCGAGTCTAATGTTTTTCTTCCCGTCCCCTCTTCTTCTAGTTTAACGCCCTCCTGATGAGTGTAGCGAGTCTTCTGGCGAATGTGTGTTTCCCAGGTTTGTTGAGGTGTAGTCCGTCTCTGGCGAGGAGTCCATCATACCAGTAATTCACACCGTGGTCCAGGAATCCAAATCCTTGTTGTCTGCACCATCGTCTTAGCCAGTTGTTTGCATCAAGGATCCTGTTCCATCTCCTGGTGCCATGCCCATCTACTGGAAGGATAGAAGAAAAAACTACCTGTGCATCCAGTTCCTTTACTTTCTTCCCCAACTCTTCAAAGTCCTTGCAGATTGTCGGTAGGTCCTTCCTTGCCGTGTCATTGGTGCCAACATGTATCAGAAGAAATGGGTGGACGTCCTTGGAGCTGAAGAGCTTTGGTATCCTATCGGTCACATCCTTGATCATCGCACCTGGAAGGCAGCATACTTCTCTTGCAGTTATGTCCGGTCTGCAGATGGCTGCTTCTGTGCCTCTCAGTAGTGAGTCTCCCACCACCACCATTCTTCGTTGCTTCTTGGCTGTACTTTTTGCTGTCACTTGTTGCTGTGTGCCCTTTTCTTTTTTGCTTGCTGGTATTGCTTCATTCTTAGGTGTGCCATCTTCATCCTCTACAAAGATTTGATATCGGTTCTTCAGTTGTGTGGTTGGTGATTTCTCCATGGTCTTCTTGCTTCTTTTGGTCACATGCTTCCACTCATCTGCTTTTGGAGGTTCTCTGACACTTTTTGCACCTTCTGTGACCAGTAGAGATGCTTCTGTTCTGTCTAGAAAGTCTTCATTCTCTTTGATGAGTTTCAAAGTTGCTATTCTTTCTTCCAGACCCCGCACCTTTTCTTCTAAAAGGGCCACTAGTCTACACTTCTGACAGGTGAAATTGGATTCTTCTTCTGGTCGATCTGTGAACATGTAGCACATGCTGCAGCTCACCATGTAGGTTGTCACATCTGCCATGTTGCTCCTAGATCCTGCTGACTTGCTGTGTGTTTTCCTTCTTGTGTAATCTACTCAGCCAAGCTCTCTTGCAATAATGTCCTACAGGCAAAAATTACGGCGCGCGGTTTGGTGATGCTTTCGAAGCAGCTGGTCCCGGCTGTACCCAACGATCTTCTAGCTTAGGGAGACTTCGCTTCTCCCAGAAGGCACCTGGAATATGCAAATTAGCCTCCTGAAGCTTGAATCCCTGGTTTGGTGATGCTTTCGAAGCAGCTGGTCCCGGCTGTACCCAACGATCTTCTAGCTTAGGGAGACTTCGCTTCTCCCAGAAGGCACCTGGAATATGCAAATTAGCCTCCTGAAGCTTGAATCCCTGGTTTGGTGATGCTTTCGAAGCAGCTGGTCCCGGCTGTACCCAACGATCTTCTAGCTTAGGGAGACTTCGCTTCTCCCAGAAGGCACCTGGAATATGCAAATTAGCCTCCTGAAGCTTGAATCCCTGGTTTGGTGTAGTATATAGAGGATCTGTCAGCTCTCGTGTGTGGTGTAGTATATAGAGGATCTGTCAGCTCTCCTGTGTGGTGTAGTATACAGAGGATCTGTCAGCTCTACTGTGTGGTGTAGTATATAGAGGATCTGTCAGCTCTCCCATGTGGTGTAGTATATAGGGGATCTATCAGCTCTCCCGTGTGGTGTAGTATATAGGGGATCTATCAGCTCTCCTGTGTGGTGTAGTATATAGAGGATCTGTCAGCTCTCCTGTGTGGTGTAGTATATAGAGGATCTGTCAGCTCTCCCGTGTGGTGTAGTATATAGAGGATCTGTCAGCTCTCCTGTGTAGTGTAGTATATAGAAGATCTGTCAGCTCTCCTGTGTGGTGTAGTATATAGAGGATCTGTCAGCTCTCCGGTGTGGTGTAGTATATAGAGGATCTGTCAGCTCTCCCGTGTGGTGTAGTATATAGAGGATCTGTCAGCTCTCCTGTGTAGTGTAGTATATAGAGGATCTGTCAGCTCTCCTGTATGGTGTAGAATATAGAGGATCTGTCAGCTCTCCTGTGTAGTGTAGTATATAGAGGATCTGTCAGCTCTCCTGTGTGGTGTAGTATACAGAGGATCTGTCAGCTCTCCTGTGTGGTGTAGTATATAGAGGATCTGTCAGCTCTCCTGTGTGGTGTAGTATATAGAGGATCTGTCAGCTCTCCTGTGTGGTGTAGTATATAGAGGATCTGTCAGCTCTCCTGTATGGTGTAGAATATAGAGGATCTGTCAGCTCTCCTGTGTTGTGTAGTATATAGAGGATCTGTCAGCTCTCCCGTGTGGTGTAGTATGTAGAGGATCTGTCAGCTCTCCCGTGTGGTGTAGTATATAGAGGATCTGTCAGCTCTCCTGTGTGGTGTAGTATATAGAGGATCTGTCAGCTCTCCTGTGTGGTGTAGTATATAGAGGATCTGTCAGCTCTCCCGTGTAGTGTAGTATGTAGAGGATCTGTCAGCTCTCCCGTGTGGTGTAGTATATAGAGGATCTGTCAGCTCTCCCGTGTGGTGTAGTATATAGAGGATCTGTCAGCTCTCCTGTGTGGTGTAGTATATAGAGGATCTGTCAGCTCTCCTGTGTGGTGTAGTATATAGAGGATCTGTCAGCTCTCCTGTGTGGTGTAGTATATAGAGGATCTGTCAGCTCTCCTGTGTAGTGTAGTATGTAGAGGATCTGTCAGCTCTCCTGTGTGGTGTAGTATGTAGAGGATCTGTTAGCTCTCCTGTGTGGTGTAGTATATAGAGGATCTGTCAGCTCTCCTGTGTGGTGTAGTATATAGAGGATCTGTTAGCTCTCCTGTGTGGTGTAGTATATAGAGGATCTGTCAGCTCTCCTGTGTGGTGTAGTATATAGAGGATCTGTCAGCTCTCCTGTGTGGTGTAGTATATAGAGGATCTGTCAGCTCTCCTGTGTGGTGTAGTATATAGAGGATCTGTCAGCTCTCCTGTGTGGTGTAGTATATAGAGGATCTGTCAGCTCTCCTGTGTGGTGTAGTATGTAGAGGATCTGTCAGCTCTCCTGTGTGGTGTAGTATGTAGAGGATCTGTCAGCTCTCCCGTGTGGTGTAGTATATAGAGGATCTGTCAGCTCTCCGGTGTGGTGTAGTATATAGAGGATCTGTCAGCTCTCCTGTGTGGTGTAGTATATAGAGGATCTGTCAGCTCTCCTGTGTGGTGTAGTATATAGAGGATCTGTCAGCTCTCCTGTGTGGTGTAGTATATAGAGGATCTGTCAGCTCTCCCGTGTGGTGTAGTATATAGAGGATCTGTCAGCTCTCCTGTGTGGTGTAGTATATAGAGGATCTGTCAGCTCTCCTGTGTGGTGTAGTATGTAGAGGATCTGTCAGCTCTCCCGTGTGGTGTAGTATATAGAGGATCTGTCAGCTCTCCTGTGTGGTGTAGTATATAGAGGATCTGTCAGCTCTCCTGTGTGGTGTAGAATATAGAGGATCTGTCAGCTCTCCTGTGTGGTGTAGTATATAGAGGATCTGTCCTGTGTGGTGTGGTATATAGAGGATCTGTCGGCTGTCCCGTGTGGTGTGGTATATAGGATCTATCCTGTGTGGTATTTTTAAATGGCATGGTGGGCCCCAAGAATGATTTTTCTCTGGTGGGCCCAAGGTACTCCAGTCCGACGCTGACTATGCTCCTACCTTCATGGTACTTACACACAGGATCCCTAACAAAGGGGAGAGGAAAACACTAGAATGGTGCTTTATATAAGGTTTTTGTATTTTTTTTTTAATTACTCTAATTTGTTGTTTTTAGGAAATATACTCATAACTTCAACAAGGAACAGACTCAGACTATCTCTTGTAATGAAGAATCTAATGAGCTTGTGGAAAGGTCATGGTTTGTGAAGAGAGGGAGGAACAAGATCAGCTGTGTTATCGCATATCGTAATTGGTGGCTCTAGTGTTATCAGCTGAATATAGAGGTGTTATCAGTCACTGTAATCCTGCCTCTGCTGATAAAGGAGCCTGCTGAAAACACTTCCTGAAACAAGAGGAAGCAGGAGTCTCAGGCTATGTGCCCAAGTTGCAGAAATGCTGCGGAAATGTCCACAGCATTTCCGCAACTCCCTGCCGCGGATGAAATGCATGCGGAATTCATGGTGCTTGACATGTGTGACCAACTTTTTACTATTGATGCTGAAAAGATAGAATGTTAAAAATAATTAAAAAAAAAAAAAACATGGTTATTCTTACCTTCCGACAGCCCCCGATCTCCTCAGCGGCGCTCCAGGTACATTCCGTTCCCAGGGATGCTTTACACGAAGGACCTTTGCGACGTCTCGGTTGAGTGACTGCGACGTCATCTCAGGTGATTCGCACACAGCATCCCTGGGAACGGAAGCCGCCGCATGCACTGCTGAGAGGCGGGAGGACTCCAGAGGCCATCAGAAGGTAAGTATATCCCTATTTTTTATTTTAATTCTCTTTTTTTTTTTTTTTACAGAAATATGGTTCCCAAGGGCCTGGAGGAGAGTCTTCTCTCCTCCAGACCCGGGTACCATCCGCACATGAAGCGCTCACTTTACATATGGTGGGCATAGCCACAAGCGTAAAGTGAGCGTTTCAATGCATTCCTATGTATGCGGAATCACCGCAATTCCGCAGAAATAATTAACATGCTACAGATTTTACTGCTATAATAATAACAAAGCCAGGAGACATACTGATCAGAAATGGGGAATTAAGCACTAAATAGTGCAAAAGAACCCAAAGCCAAAAAGAAACTTCCCCTTGAGAAAGCAAACGCCATAAGAAGCGAAACGCGTTGGATCTCTTTTCCTGGATCCAACCCGATGTCTGTTGTCTTCCTAACTGGTAAGCTCTGCCCTTTATATCTAATAAGATGCTGTAGTGATTTTTCATCTACTAGCATAAAGATTCTACTATTAGCAGCTCCCTGCCATCATGCACACTAACATTTTTGGCAACTCACACCGGGGAATGTCCACTCTCTAGCTATCCGTATGCACTTTATTGAATTTTTTATGCTGTATGCACATTATTTTGATACATTGTTAATATAATAAAATATTACTGTTTTAAATTAACCTATATACTCCTTTGTTCTCCTCTAAGATTTTACCGCTATGCGATTCCACAGCGGGAAAATCCGCAGCATGGGCACAGCAACTGCGGAATCCCATAGGATTGCATGGGAATTAGTTTTTTAAGCATTTTTATGCGTTTCCACTGCGGCAAAAAAAGCGTCAGAAACGCATAAAAAACGCAATGTGGGCACACAGCCTGAAAAGGCCACAGTGCAAGTCAGCTGTGCCCAGAGCTATAAAATATTATTGGAGACAAGATTACAATAACAAGGAGTCTTACTGAAGACTCTTCCTGATTAGACAGTCTAAAAAAATCCTCAGTGGTCAGTGTGAAAATTGCCAGATTGCCAATATAGTCTTTATTTTAATAAAGATCATGATATGTAGAAACAAAAACACAGCCAAAAATGTATTTAACAATACATAGAACACAAAAATCTGATTTAAACAATAAGTAATTTTCTGATGATAGCTTCCATTTAACGGGAACCTGTCATATCCCCAAATGCTAGTAACCTGGAGATACTGGGTTAATAGCGCACTAAAGCTGCGTGGCCCTGAACTGAAAGCGCAGCTGCCGGGAGGAAATTGGCTCTATGACTGAAAGCCAGAGGCTGCAGTGAAGAATAGAGGCGTGCTGACAAGGCTCGGTCATCCGCACAGTGAGCGGCGGATGTAGACCACCCTAAATCAGTGACAGCCGTCTCTGCAGAGTATGTGCCAGGGCATGATTACAGCTCTCACAGACAGGTGACTGAAGCCACGCCTCTATGACTGAAAGCCGGAGGCTGCAGTGAGGAATAGAGGCTTGCCGAAATGGCTCAGTCATCCGCACAGTGAGCGGCGGATGTAGACCGCCCTAGCTCATTGACAGCTGTCTCTGCAGAGTATGTGCCAGGGCATGATTACAGCTCTCAGACAGGTGACTGAAGCCACGCCTCTATAACTGAAAGCCGGAGGCTGCAGTGAGGAATAGAGGCTTGCTGACATGGCTCGGTCATCCGCACAGTGAGCGGCGGATGGCGGATGTAGACTGCCCTAGATAAGTGACAGCTGTCTCTGCACAGTATGTGCCAGGGCATGATTACAGCTCTCAGACAGGTGACTGAAGCCACGCCTCTATGACTGAAAGCCGGAGGCTGCAGTGAGGAATAAAGTTAATTTCCTCCCTGTAGCCATGCTGCAGTATGATGGTAGCACGGCTTTAGAACGATATTAACCTGCAGATTAACTCCGTATCTGCAAATAGTACTTGGTGACATGACTGGTTCCTATTAATTACCGTAATTGCTCTATATTCAATTCTCTAATCTCCCAGTGCAATAATAATAATAATAATGGGCGACTTCCTCTAGTCCAAAACCACTTGCAGTTTTGCATGCAATGAATGCCATTCCAAGGTTTCGATCTATTTAACAGCATTTAAAGCGTACCTCCACTTGCACATGAAAATTATTAAGTTATATGCCAACTTTAAGCATACGATTTGGAAATCTTTCACAGGATACATTCATTGAATAGTCCCATTTTAGAAAGAAATAGTATAAATATATTATCACAATGGCTTTATGGAAAGATAAAGCTGTAATGTCCAAATTTCACAACAAAGAGATAAAAAATAGATTAACTTTTAGAAATGACAATTCCATACCAATATACATCAATCAGAAATCACAGAAGAATGGTAAAAATAAGGTTAGGAAATATTTTGCAAGGTACACTTACTTTATAATAGACGCTGTAAGATTTTTCTTCAGGTGCCCCTTATCTGGCACATCAACCTGAATGGAAAATATTTACAGATCATATTCATTAAAATGTCCAAATTCCTAAACAATCCATAAGCGGATATTGCTTTTTTCTCAATCGTAAGCTTGGATCTACCATGTTATATTTGGGCTAAAGCCATAGTTGAGATTAAAAACGAAGTAATGCAAAAAGTAACGCTATATAAACGGCACCCTGGTATCAATTTTGTGGCTGCCAAAGCAATGAAAAAATTTAAATCCAGAAATTTGACAAGCGGGAACATATTAAAAGGGGTTTTCCCACTTTCAAATGGATTCCACATGCTTTAACATACCCAAAATAACAACAAGAGCAGGTACCCTCCCCTGGTCCAGTGCCGCCTCCCCGCCAATGCTCAGATCTGGGTGCTTTTGCTGTAGCGGTGACGTCACACGGTGAGTGTGCATCACTGCTGTAGTCAAACACTGCACTCAGAACCTTGAAGAGTAACAGAACGAGCCACTGAGCTCAGTGATTGGCTACAGCGGTAATGCGCACTGACTATGTGCAGCCAAGGCACAGAGACCTGGGTAGTGGCAGGAGTCGGCACTGGACAGGGCAGGCTGGGTACCTGGTCTATTTGTTATTTTAAAGTGGAACTGGCATTTTAATTTTCCTTTTATAAATCTCTAGTATAGATGAAAATAAGCAACATTGTAATATATCTGATCAGAGAAATCCGCTTCTCTCTCTGCTAAAATAGATCATTTATTATCAAAATTCTCAGTTCTGAGGTAAAATCTGTAGTCAGTGAGGAGAGACTTTCCTATTACTGAGAGGAGATGGCAGCCGCTACTGAGAAGATTATATGTAGATGAGAGGAGGGAGGAGCCACAGACAGAGCTCCTCCCTCCATATAGAATCTCATCTCGTCATCTCCTCTCAGTAATAGGAAAGTCTGTCCTCATTGACTACAGATTTTACCTCAGAATTCAGAATTTTGATAATAAATTATCTATTTTAGCAGAGAGAGAAGCGGATTTCTCTGATCAGATAAATTACAATGTTGCTTATTTTCATCTATACTAGAGATTTATGAAAGTAAAATTAAAACGACTGTTCTTCTTTTACAGTGTTTGGGATCCACTTTCCTAAAAGTGGAAAACCCTTGTAATCAATTCTGCCTAACCTTAAGATGGTGCAAACTTAGGCCGAGCAGTCTTAAAACGGGACAAGTGTATTACCCATGGTGTTTAATAAATCTGATGCATCTGCATTGTCTAGCCAAAGTCTTACATCCACCACCTATTAGTTAGCATCTTATGTGCCAGAAAATTGTGCCAATATTTTGGCACAGGGTGTTGCATGTTAGGCCACACCCCCTTCCAGTAAACCACACCCTGTTAGAGAAGCCACACCCCTTGTCAGTCAGGAATCACAAAGGGTCTAAATCACATAATAGATGTGGTGCAAGTCACCACGGTCATTTAGCTTAGTAACCCTCCCCCACTGGATGGAGAAATCGTGTGTGCAGAGGATGGAGCACAGAAGCTGGACGGAGCCACACAGTCCCAGCAGCTCTGTCCTCCGTAGGGCTCTGTGTGGCACCAGAACCGGGCGGAGGCACACAGTCCCAGCAGCTCTGTCCTCCGTAGGGCTCTGTACGGCACCAGAAGCGGGACGGAGGCACACAGTCCCAGCAGCTCTGTCCTCCGTAGGGCTCTGTACGGCACCAGAAGCGGGACGGAGGCACACAGTCCCAGCAGCTCTGTCCTCTGTAGGGCTCTGTGCGGCACCAGAATCGGGCGGAGGCACACAGTCCCAGCAGCTCTGTCCTCCGTAGGGCTCTGTACGGCACCAGAAGCGGGACGGAGGCACACAGTCCCAGCAGCTCTGTCCTCCGTAGGGCTCTGTGCGGCACCAGAAGCGGGACGGAGGCACACAGTCCCAGCAGCTCTGTCCTCCGTAGGGCTCTGTACGGCACCAGAAGCGGGACGGAGGCACACAGTCCCAGCAGCTCTGTCCTCCGTAGGGCTCTGTGCGGCACCAGAAGCGGGACGGAGGCACACAGTCCCAGCAGTACTGTCCTCCGTAGGCTCTGTGCGGCACCAGAATCGGGCGGAGGCACACAGTCCCAGCAGCTCTGTCCTCCGTAGGGCTCTGTACAGCACCAGAAGCGGGACGGAGGCACACAGTCCCAGCAGCTCTGTCCTCCGTAGGGCTCTGTACAGCACCAGAAGCGGGACGGAGGCACACAGTCCCAGCACTACTGTCCTCCGTAGGGCTCTGTACGGCACCAGAAGCTGGACGGAGGCACACAGTCCCAGCAGTACTGTCCTCCGTAGGCTCTGTGCGGCACCAGAATCGGGCAGAGGCACACAGTCCCAGCAGCTCTGTCCTCCGTAGGGCTCTGTACGGCACCAGAAGCGGGACGGAGGCACACAGTCCCAGCAGCTCTGTCCTCCGTAGGGCTCTGTGCGGCACCAGAAGCGGGACGGAGGCACACAGTCCCAGCAGCTCTGTCCTCCGTAGGCTCTGTGCGGCACCAGAATCGGGCGGAGGCACACAGTCCCAGCAGCTCTGTCCTCCGTAGGGCTCTGTACGGCACCAGAAGCGGGACGGAGGCACACAGTCCCAGCACTACTGTCCTCCGTAGGGCTCTGTACGGCACCAGAAGCGGGACGGAGGCACACAGTCCCAGCACTACTGTCCTCCGTAGGGCTCTGTACGGCACCAGAAGCTGGACGGAGGCACACAGTCCCAGCAGTACTGTCCTCCGTAGGCTCTGTGCGGCACCAGAATCGGGCAGAGGCACACAGTCCCAGCAGCTCTGTCCTCCGTAGGGCTTTGTACAGCACCAGAACTGGACGGAGGACACAGTCCCAGCACTACTGTCCTCCGTAGGGCTCTGTACAATGTCAAGGTTGTATGGAGCCATAAAATGTTACACGAGTCCTAGTTGTCACACTCAATATACACAATCACATACCAAAATCCGGACATGATTGGCAGGAAATATACCAGCGCTTCCTTTACATTTTCCTCTGTACCATTCTCGGTCTATTTTTTCCAGCAGGTACACAATCTCCCCTGAGGTCAGACTTAGGTCATCAGCATGTTCTAAAAAAAAGTAGAAAAATAAAAAATGTTACAGGATTTTTTTTTTTCATAAATCAATAATACGTGTGAAAATATGAAAATGTGTAATATATCTTATCAGATAAATCTGCTTCTTCCTCCTGAACTGATCAGTCATTTTCAATAGTCTCAATTCACTGTTAAAATCGGTCTTCGGTGATTACACATGTTCCCATTACTGAGCTACGAGGCGACAGTTGGTGCTCATCAAGTTCTATGGAGAACAGTAACTGCCGCTCTAGGAGAACGTGCAGCAGAATCTGTGTCTGCCTCAAGTTCCATCATTATTTAAAAGCAAAAAAATGCCATCTATCTCAGTAATGGAAAAATACATATTCACTGAAAACAGATTTTACCGATGAATTGAAAGGGACAGAAGCAGATTTCTCTCATAAGATAAATAACAAAGTTGCTTATTCTCATGTGTATTATTGATTTACAAAATAAAAAATAAAAACGATGGTTACTCCTCAGTGCTCCCATAAGGATTTCTGTGTCATATCAAATGCTGGATTTGGTGGATTTTCAGTCTTCAACAGACCTACACCTCCACTTTAGACCGAACAGCGGAGCATGACTTGTTTTATGTTTTGACACTTTTTGAGCCACGGCAGCATTTCTACATATAGGTTTGTACATCACCAATTAGGTCTCATGGGCGTCCTTGCTGCTCTTCTATGACACTATGGAAATACATGTGCAGCAAATATGGATATCACTTCTAATTTACCATGTAATTCCACAATGGATCATTTATGCATATCTATTCACCTCACTATTGTTCTGATTAGTGGATTACATCCTCCATGACATGATTGGATTTGCAAAAAATGAAGCTGTAGGCGTTCCGTTTTTACTAACTTTATGCTATGGTATTAATGGATGTGGCACTGGTGTGTATTCTGTGTCTGAAGGATTATTCAGACCATTATACAGAAAGCTTTTATGATAAAAATAGCAAGTGGCGCGTATTGAAGTTCAAACACTGAACACCAGGGGGCACAATTGGTGATCCCAGCAATGAACCTAAAACTGATACCATAAATACAGCTACAACTATTAACAATTCTGGAGCCATCAGTACAGAGGATAAAATAAAACTTGTTAATGTGCAAATTACATCACGCAGCAAGCCATTCATATAGTGCTATTGGATGTACAGACATAATAGTGATCTAATTCATTAACCTTTTTACGAACACTGACAGCTGATCTTAATCTTTCAGTTAGTATATATACACTTCAAAGTATTAGAAAAAGTTTTTGTGGACTTATAGGGAATGGTGGAGCTGTTTTGACTGATAGACTCTGTGCTGGGTGACTACAGGCAATGGAGCAGTCAACCAAGCAGGAGGAAGCAGTCCTGAGCGGTGGATGGAGCTGGAGTGACAGAGGCGTTAACTCAAAGGTTGATCTCTCAGTAATGGAGAAATGGATTGTCCACGTAAAGATATAGCTGGACTTGTGTTTGAGAGAGCTACGTGCACATGTAAATAGTTTTGGGGTGAAATCCTGCAGATGGATTCCCTTTAAATATGGAGTGTTAGATGAATGTTAAAAAAAACCAAAAACCCTTTCAGTTCAAAACAGGAATAATACGAAGGTCTGATTTGAAGGAAAATGCATCAAATCTAGAATAATAAACTTTTCAATATGTCCCAACACGACGAGCAGAACTCGATGGTAGCTCAGCGCACCTCCAGCAAAGTCATGCAGCACCACGGCATGAGGCATATGGCTGTCCTCCATTCTATGGGGCACGTCCTGAAAAAAAAAACAAGTAGAAGACAAAGTCTCAGAGGTTCAGGAATATAATAAATAACATGAAGTGAAATTCTTTATGATGGCAATTTGATAAAAAGAAAAGATGCAAAATGTATGTGAGATGATGTTCAGCACAGAGAAATAATGGAGGGTTAGGGTCCGCTCCTCTCCTGTTCTTTTAATAGGAATCTGATGTCGGAAAATGACGCATTATTCAAAGTTAAACGCGTTTTATATACAAAGTTGTGCAATTTGGTTTCCATGCCACTATATTAATGAAAATCTGGGCCTCACACTGCCAACGAGTTATTCTAGCACGCTAACATTTTCTATTTTGTACAGATTGCCATTGTACAGATTGCCATTGCTAGGTAGACAGTGCAGAATTTGGCAGTAGGATCATCCCTCCTAAGCCGTCTATATGACTATGTAGGTCATAGGAAGCGGAATAAAATGATACCTTAATATCTGTGATCCAATGTCTTATTACAGAGAAATCCACATTTTTCTTAATATATAAGTGAGCTGTATGACATATGGGCACAGAACTGCATGAGAATCTGCCTCCAGAGATTATTTTAAATGAAAGAGGGCATTACAGTGTGAGACATATATAACAGGACAGCAGACTGTCAGCCGTTACATGTCTTACGCTGGTAACTCCCCCATTCACTTGAAATAATCTCTGGAGGCAGATGTTCAGGTAGATTATGTCCGTCACATGGATCTGAACAGCTCATTTACATATAAACAAGAAACGTGGATTACTCTGGAATAAGACATCGGATCACAGATGTCTATGTATCAGTTTATTCAGCTTTCTATGTCCCACATACCAATTTAGACAGCTTAGGAGGATTGATCCTACTTTCAGATTCCCTCTAACGATTTCAAGGAAAAATGCAAATAATTTGTAGCCTGAACTTGAATACATGCCCTAAATAATAGAATTTACTGAAAAATTCATATTTGTAAATAATAATTAGCAGATTCAAAGAATAATAGCAAAGTCACAATGTTAGCATAGGTTTGAGGTTTCTGTCCCAGACCTTTCTCAACAATATCTGTCAGGACAGGAGGCAGCATATGGAGGTGTTATTAAGCCAAGTCTCTACTACTTATTGTCATGCTGGCGACTCTCATGCCTTCTCAGCCCTGCCCAAGTCACTGCGCTCGCCACTCTGCTCCTCCCTGTGCTGCCTGCCCTGACCTCGGATTGTCTGACTACGTCTTTGACTTCATAGTCATGTACCTCGTTTCAAGTCTCTGACCCTGCGGTCAACTGCTGCAGACCCGGGGACTGCCCTGTAGACCCTGTAGGAGCTTATCCTCATCTTTGCATGAGCTTAAGTTCTAGTTGCATTTATCTCTAGCTTCGTGCCAAGGTGTACTTCAGTTTAGTCTCCTCTGTGATTGACCCGGCTCGTTTACTCGTCTATTCTGATCGCTCTACTCCAATGTATAATTGGGGAGAAAGGTTGAACTTGAAGGACATAGGTCTTTTTTCAACCTACTGTATGTAACGCCTGACCCTGGCTTGTATAGTGAACCCGTGCTGCTGCCCCGACCCCAGACCATCTGACTACGTCTTGCCCACTTGTACCTCGTATACCTGCTCTGACCCATGGATCAGCTGATGCAGTTCGGGAGAATGCTCCCTGGAGTGACACCTGGCGACAACCTATGACCAAGCCTATCCTCACCATCAGAGGCTCCAGCAAAAATCAGATAGTTGCTTAGTTACACCCATATAGGGTAATCCCAGCCCGTTCACACCCACCACGTTACTGTAAATTCAGGCACTTGAACAAGCCGACTAATCAGGGCCCAGAGACCAAGCCCAATGCACAAGTCTTGTACAAGTACATCCGTGCTTAACGGGAGAGTCAAGACCAACTGATGTAGGCAATTAGTGTGGTGGTAAATAAGCTGCAGGAATTGTCCACATTGGTCTTCACTCTGTCCCACTCCCCATCTGTGACAGTTCATCATTCCTCCGGACTGTACATTTCATATATAATTGCTTTCTTATAGGTCAATATAACACGAGTTGGGGAAAAATATTTACAGTTTCTCTCTCGGAGGAAAAACCTACCTTTTGCTTGTTTTCTGGGCTTTCATCGAGTGGAGTGATAATCTTCATGTTAGTCACTTTTACATCCCCGATTATACCTCCCATTTGACAATGGACATAGTTATTGTCTTTTTGCTCCAGCAGCACCAGCACCTCTCCACGCTGAAAGTATTAGACAAATAAGAAAAGAAATGGAAATCTGTAAAGATTCCAAGCATGAACACAGGGTTCTTCATCTACGTCTGAAGCAAGGACATAACTATAGGGCGCACACCTACAGTAGGTCCCATTCCACACTGGAGGGCAGGGTCCCTGGGTTAGGTATGCATTGGGGCCCAGGATATTCAAGTCATGCTTATGATCAAAAGCTCATAGAAGGACTAGCATGACCTGCTTAGATAATGTGATCAATATAAAGAAGGCATATGTGCACATTATTACATAGAAGCAGGATTTACCTTACACGACAGCTCTCCAGGATTAGCAGATACAACATCCTTTTCAGCAATTCCATGTGGCAGAGGCAACTAAAGAAAAAAGGAACGCGGTTTCACTTCAGAGAACACGAGGAGTTATGATGGATTTATCTATGACAATTGCCTACGTAAGAGCCGGATTCTTCCTCATCTTTGGACATTTTTTTCCTTGAGTAAAAATGGTTCTAACTTTGGCTTTTTAACTTGAGCCTTATTCATTAATTTTTTTGCTCCTTTTTTGCGCTAACTTTATTTGGTATCGTCTGCGTTCCTTTTTGACAACGTGGACGTGGTTTTGTTTATCCGGATGACTAAGTTTAAGACATCAATTGCGACTTTTTGAAATACAAAATTATCACATTTTTTTGCACACATGAAAAATAATGTGCAACATGTTAAAGGATCATGTGACTATTTACTCTGGCTCAGTGGTTAGCACTGGGGTCCTGGGGTCAAGTTCCCCCTAAGGACAACATCTGCAAGGAGTTGTATGTTCTCTCCGTGTTTGCGTGGGTTTCCTCCGGGTTCTCCGGTTTCCTCCCTCACTATAAATACATACGGATAGGGAATGTAGATTGTGAGCCCCAGTGGGGACAGTGATGATGATGACTGTAAAGCGCTGAGGAATATGATTTTGATGTATAAGTGAATAAAATAAATATATAAAAAAAGGCACAAAAAGTATTGGACAAAAAAAAACAAACAAAAAAAACCTATCTTGCACCATTTTGAAGAACAGAGTGCAGAAATGGCAACGAATACCGAAATTTAAAAAAAAAAAAAAAAAGAGTCCTTTAAAAATAACAGGATCTTTCCGCATATGCTAAATGCAGGGAAAACAATGTCACAGTCTGATCCCAGTGTTACTGAATATAGCTCTGTATAGTAGATTTAATGTATTCTTAACATAAAACTAAGCGGTATCTCTTCATACACACTTTATAACATTCCTCTAAATACATCAGCAGATTGCCATTTACACCAAACAAAAATATTAATCCTCTTGTGTTTGTGCACAGGACAAAAAAAAAAAAAAATCTGTTTCCACAAAATCTGCCCCCCCCCCCCCTCCAGAAAATACAACCATTGATGGTAATGTCATTTCTTAAAGGGAAGCGGTCATCAAAATGTGTGAATCAGGTTTTTATGTTAGGTCACGATGTATTGTATAAAATATGTCACATTTAAGTCCTCATATCTTACACTGACAAAAAATGTCTAATGATTAGTAATGAGCGACCGAGCTCGGATAAGGTGTTGCGTGCTCGGGTGCTAACGGTGTCTTCTCAGTACTGGAATACACTATGAGCCCCCATGGCTGCATGTCTCGTGGCTGTTAGAATGGCTGCATGTCTCGTGGCTGTTAGACTGCCGCAACACGCGCAGAGATTTCCTGTTAGGCAATTCCTGGATGTGTTGCAGATAGCCTAATAAACGGACAATCCTTGCATGTGTTGCGGCAGTCTAACAGTGGCGCGACATGCAGCCGTGGGGACTCAAACATAGTATTCGGGCACTTCGAAGACACTGTCAGCACCCGAGCATGCTCGGATAACACCTCATCTCAACACGTTCATTCATCACTATTAATGATCCCTGTGAAATGCAAACGCCTCTCATCCTGCTTGTGGGAACATAATTAGCTTGTCACTTCCACCGCTGACACCTCACACAACACATTTACTATGGAAATAGCTAGTGGAAGCACATGGCGGCTACATAAGATGAGCCACATCCTGTAACTAACAACTTTCAGACAAAATTCATATAATCTATGTAATATATCATATACAATAGATGAAGGGGGTAGGGGCGATGTGCATGTGTAATCAGGAGCCCTCCCCACATTGATGGAGCCTGGAAGGAGGAGAATACTGTTCCACCCCAATGATGGATGGTATATAAGGGATTCATTCTTTCCCTGATGCGACATAAGTTGGGGGACCAAGCGAGGTAGACTTGTGCACATTCTGACCTTGTCCTTGGGAACAGAAAAGAACTTTCTTACAGCAAACTGCGAAATATAGAACTTTCCTGTTTCTTCACCTCTTGTTTTTCTAACTGTTTCTTGCACTTTATTTTCCTATTTTTTGTATACATAAGCACTGTATCTTTTGCTTACTAAAGCCTATAACTTTAATTGTTTTGAGTTGTTGCCCACAGAACCTCAGTGTCTATGTTAAGACTAAGTGGTAGTTTGTGCCTGTGGTTTGTGTATGGCCTGCGGGCAGCGAGTACGTTGTGGGCATGACGTTGGGACTCAGCGCCCTTTTGGTAAGTGGCTGCAGCATTGAGCATCTTGGAATTTGGGTGTGTGGATTGGTTAGGGGTATGTTCTATGTTCAGTATGAGTGACGGGCAAGTTAGAAATTGAGCTGTAGAGTGATACGGACCCCTATATAGTTCCCCATCCCTCAACACAGAGGCCTAGTAAGGGCCTGACTGTGATAAAAGGTTTTTTTTTCCCTTTTTTGGCAATTTTCTTTCATTTTCAATCTGTATTAAAAATAAGAATGAGAAATCTTGCAATTTACACACTGGCCGCCGGGGCTTTTTTAGACTCTAATTTCCTTTTCTTTCTGGAAACAACAAATGCACATAGCCAAAATGAAGTTTTTTTGTACGGAATTGTCTAATGTGCCTATTGTACAAATGAAACTGTGAGAAGAAGGGGAGCAGGTCAGCTGTGACATCACCTATTGTGAATGGTGGATCTGGTGTGATCAGCTGCAGTATAGTGGTGTTATCTGTGACTATAATCCGGCCTTTGATGATAAGAAGGCTGCTGAAAACTCTTCCTGAAAGGACAGGAAGAATGAGTCTGAAAAAGCCAAGTGGTCAGTGTTAAAATTATGAGATTATCATTTTTTAAAATAGAGATCATGATATGAAAAAAACACATTTATTAAAATAAAAAGTTTTTGCAATGTAACACAAAACTCTGATTTAATCAATTGGTCAGTTTCTGATAATCGCTTGCCTTCAACAGAAGTGGCTTTTGTCAGCAGGATAGCATTAAGCTACTTACTGGTAGCGGCATTTTTCGGAGGCCCATGACAGCACTACGAGAGAGGGGATCCACCCTTCAGGAACAGGAAACCTACAGATACAAAAGGGCGGTACCTCTCCCTATGCATCAGTTGTATTTCAGAGCCTGAGAGGACTACCGCGGTTAGTAGCACACAAATATACATTATATACAGTTTATGTACAAAAATAATCCATCATATTGAACTATATACCACACGTGAGATCTATCTATCTCATTATATACATTACAGGAAGTGCAACCCCCACGTGAATAGGGAGGGAACTAAGGGTGCTGTCATGGGCCTCCGAAAAATGCCGCTACCAGTAAGTAGCTTAATGCTTTATTCGGACTCCCATGACAGCACTACGAGAGAATTACAGAGATGTAAACTACCTTAGGGAGGGACTATAGCCTGTAGCACCCTTAACCCGAAGGTGAGATCAGAAGAGAACCCCAAGTCCAACCTATAGTGCTTGAAAAAGGTGGAAGGGGATGACCACGTAGCTGCCTTACATATCTGGTCGATGGAAACTCCAGATCTTTCAGCCCAGGATGTAGCCATGGCCCGGGTGGAATGTGCCCTCAGATTCTGCGGAGCTGGACTTCCACCTGCACTATAAGCCAGAGAGATAGCTTCCCTAATCCACTTCGCTAACGTGCACTTCGACACTCTAAGTCCTTTCCTGGGACCTTGGAAGGCTAGAAACAACGCATCCTCTCTCTTCCAAGCATCAGTGACTGATATATATTCTAATAGACATCTCCTAACATCTAATGTATGGAGTAACTCCTCTTTGGAATTAGAAGGATTAGGGAGAAATGACGGTAACACTATCTCCTGAGATCTGTGAAAATCTGAGGCCACTTTTGGTAAATAAGCTGGATCTGGTCTGAGGACTACTCTGTCCTGTAGAAACTCTGTATAAGGGGAGAGCCTAGAAAGAGCCTGTATGTCTCCTACCCTACGAGCAGATGTAATTGCCACCAAAAATGCTGTTTTGAGGGATAGTAATTTAAGTGAGGCTGAAAGTAAAGGCTCAAACGGTTCTTTAGTCAAGGCTGAGAGGACTAGGTTGAGATCCCAAGGCATTGACCTATTCCTGTGTATAGGTCTGGATCTACTAGCTGCTTTGATGAACCTTAATACCCAATAATTACCAGCAATGTTACAAGAAAATAGGGCCCCTAGGGCTGAGACTTGTACTTTTAGCGTGCTCGTGGATAGATTTAGCTCTAGCCCTCTCTGCAGGAATTCTAGAATCTGGTTGATTGGTATACCCTCTTCAATGTCAAATTTTGAAGAGGCCAAAAACTTCCTCCAAGTTCTAGCGTAGATCTTAGTTGTTATGAGTTTCCTACTCTTCATAAGGGTATCAATGAGATTTGGAGAAAATCCTCTGTTTTTTAACAGTGACCTCTCAAAGACCATGCCGTCAAATGGAGACCCTTCACTTGTGGATGGTAGATCGGACCTTGATGGAGTAAGTCCGGAATGTCCGGCAGTACCCAGGGGTCTTCCACAGACATGGTTCTGAGCCAGGAAAACCAAGCCCTTCGGGGCCAGAATAGAGCGATCAGTATGATTCTCGCTTGATCCTCCCTTATCTTTCTGACCACCAGAGGTATTAGGCTTAGCGGGGGGAACGCATAAGCCAACCGGAAATCCCATCTGATCAGGAAGGCATCCACTGCCAGCGGATATTCCCTGGGATTCAAGGAACAGAATTTTCTTGTTTTTCTGTTGTCCTTGTTGGCAAATAAGTCCACCTCTGGATGACCCCACCTGCGGACAATCTGGTTGAAGATTTTTGTGTTCAGAGACCATTCTCCTTGTCTTAAGGTGTTTCGACTCAGAAAGTCTGCTCTTATATTTTCCTTCCCTTTTATATGTACTGCGGATAAAGATAGAAAATGGTTTTCCGCTATCTGGAGCAGGCGGTCCGCTATTTCCATCAGGGACTCGGAGCGTGTTCCACCTTGGTGATTCACGTAGGCCACTGCCACCTGATTGTCGGATAGGATTTTGACATGGTGACCCTGTAGATACACGAGGAGTTCCTTAATTGAGAATTCAATTGCCATCAACTCCTTCTGATTGGAAGAGGCTGACGTTTGGGGGTCCCATAGACCCTGAACTACAACGTCACCCATATGTGCCCCCCACCCCGTGGGGCTGGCGTCCGTTGTGATTACCCGAGTCACCTGTGTCACCCAGGGAACTCCTGCTGACAGATTGTCTTCCTCTAGCCACCATCTAAGAGATGCAAGAACAACTGGACTCAATGTCATCTGACCCTGTAAGGAACCCTGTAAGACTCTATCATAATGCAGTACGTCAAACTGTAAAGGCCTGGAGTGGAACTGAGCCCAACGGACGGCGGGAATACAGGAAGTTAGGGAACCTAACAAAGACATAGCCTGTCTAAGGGTCATGGATGGTTTATTAATTGCTTTTAACACCTGTTGTTGGATATGAAGTAATTTATCAGGTGGAAGACAGCATTGTTGGGACTCGGAATTTAACAGCAGCCCTAGGAATCTCTGGGTTTTTAGGGGTTGTAATCGGGATTTATCATAATTTATGATCCAGCCCAGATTCTCTAGCCTAGATATAGCTGTTTTAACCTGAGCAAGGCAATGGTCTACTGAGTTCCCAACTATTAGGAAATCATCCAGATAAGGGACAATGAGGATATCGGATTCACGTAAGTGCGCCATGACCTCCGCAACTATTTTAGTAAATACACGGGGAGATGCTGAGAGGCCGAAGGGAAGGGCTCTAAATTGAAAATGGCGAACAATACCTCCCACACCGCCACACGTAGAAACCTCTGGAAGTTTCCGTGGATAGGAACATGATAGTATGCATCCTTTAAGTCCACAACTACCATGAAGCAGTGTTTAAACAACATCTTTATTGCAGAGCTGATTGACTCCATTTTAAAGGTAGTATTAACCAGGTATTCATTAAGGGATTTAAGATTAATAATAGTCCTGAATGATTTGTCTGTTTTTTGAATCAGAAAAAGAGGAGAGTAGAATCCTCTTCCTCTCTCTGACTCCGGAACCTCAATCAGTACATTTTTAAGGCATAAAGTCATGACCTCTGACTCTAAGGCCGTCTGCTCAATAGTGGAGGAACGTAAGGGGGTTAGCATAAACTTATCCCGAGGCCAGTGAATAAATTCCAACTTTAGACCTTCCGATATAATACCTCGGACCCAGACACTATTTGTGATGTTAGTCCATGCGGATGAGAAGGCTGACAATCTCCCTCCCACAGGGATCGCTAGTCATTGGTCTGGTTTCTTACGTTCTTTTGAGGAACGGCGAAACATGTAACCCGTACCTCTCCTGTGTCTATCCTCCCATCTAAAATTCTCTCTAGAGGGTGAGGATGCGCGCTTTCTTCCACGACCAAATCTCCTCCTGATGAATGGACGCCGGTAAGAAGCTGATGACAAATTGGGAAATTTCTTCTTATCATCCCCAGCCTTTTCGAGCAGCTCATCCAAGGTTGGTCCAAAGAGATATTCCCCTTTACATGGGATAGCGCATAACTTGGATCTTGACTGAATATCCCCCGACCAACACTTCAACCATAAGGCTCTACGAGCCGCGTTGGAGAGTCCTGCTGCTCTGGCCGCCATTCTGACCGAGTCCACCGGCGCGTCTGACAGGAAAGCCGCAGCATCCTGAATCACTGGAAGCGCACTTAGAATAGAACTTCTGGAAGCGCCTTCTTTAAGCTGGGATTCCAATTGTTCCAGCCAGACCATTAGGGATCTGGCTGTACAAGTCGCAGCCACTGCTGGCCTCAGGGATCCGGCTGCCATCTCCCACGTACCTTTAAGGAAGATCTCCGCCTTCCTGTCAAGAGGGTCTTTAAGGGACCCCATGTCCTCAAAAGGTAATGCTGCTTTCTTAGATGCCTTTGCCACTGCAGCATCTAATTTAGGGGCCTTGTCCCAGGTGTCCACAGCCGCATCCTCAAAGGGATACCTGCGTTTTAAAGCTGGTGGCAAAGAACCTTTCTTCTCCGGTTTTTTCCATTCCCGGAGAATCAGGTCTTGGATCTTATCATTCACCGGAAAGGATCTGCGTTTCTTGTGTTCCAAGCCGCTGAACATTAGCTCCTGACGGGAAAGCTGAGTCTTAGGCTCTTCCAGGCCCATCGTATTTCTGACCGACTTAACTAGTTTATCCACCCGGTCCAGAGGCAGACAGAATCGGCCAGATTCCTCTTCTGATGACGAGGAAGAGAGAATTGAGCCATAAGAACCTTCGTCCTTATCTTCCTCCGAAGAATCTGAGATCACCGAAGCTCTCTGTTTTGAACTTCCCGCCTGGGACAGAGACCGCAGGGATTCCTTAACTTCCATACGGATCATCTCCTTTAGACTAGCCGTAGAAGCAGATTCTTCCGCTACCTAGGGGAGGACAATAAGGGAGATCCATCTATCTAGCCTGATGTCACTCAACCCCTCCACTCCTGTAGACCTCACCGTCTGTTGTATACAGGAGGCGCACAATTTTTTAGGGTAAGAATCTGGTAAAGGGACTTCACACAGGGCACACTCCTTATGTTTCGACTTTGCACTTCTCTTCCCCTAGAATGACAAAGTATAAGGGGCCCGCGTCACTGAGTGAACATTCACGTAGATCACTTACCAGTGTACGCCAAAGAAAAAGGTACCGGAACACGAGGGGGCTCCTTGCCAGTCGAAGCTCTAGATCCTTGCCTGGACGAGCTTTTACGGCTGGACTGGTCACTTCTGATCTCCTTCCCCATGGCTTCCTGCCGCACTTTATCCAGAAGCTGAGGCTGCTGCTCACCATCATCTGCCATGATGAAGCTGTGGCCAAAAGCAGGGTTCTATCGCCAACACCTGCTTATATCCCCTTGTATTCCGGTCAGCAGGCCATCTGGCGTGCTCCCCATTGGCCCCTGATGATCAGGCTGCAGCTGGAGGTCAGCGGTGGTAATACAGAAAAACCGGCGTCCGGACCATGGGCGCCGCCATTTTGGAATGACCGCGCATGCGCAGTCAATCCGTGAACCGGAAGCACCTACCGGCTCCACCCCCGGCGCCCCAGCGTTCCGGAAACGCTCAGTGAGCGATGCAGGACGCCGGGAATGCCCAGCAGTGCTCCGGACGGCGCTCCACTTCCGACGCCGCAACCACACCACCGCACCCCACCGCCGCCGCCTGACCCAGGGGGGGGGGAAAGAACTCTTACCAACGCCGGCTTCTGGAGACAAGGAATCCTCCGGACCCTGCTCCCTGCTGCCAACGCCACTGACGTGCAATCCAGCCTGGACCACCGTGGCGTCTCCAGGACTCTCCGCACCGGTCGAGGTAGGAGACCCCCCCCCGCTACCAGATTCGACCGGCCGGCCTGGGCTCCTTACGAGATGAAATCTGTAGGATCCTGTCCCTCCAGGAACAGGAAACCAACTGATGCATAGGGAGAGGTACCGCCCTTTTGTATCTGTAGGTTTCCTGTTCCTGAAGGGCGGATCCCCTCTCTCGTAGTGCTGTCATGGGAGTCCGAATAAATTACACTTGCCATGCTGAAAACAATGGTCAAGGATTAAGTGAAGGCCAAGTCAACATCATGGACTCTCTTTATCATGAATCTGATGAAAGACTTCGTACATGTGCTGAAAGCTCCAACTTAAGGTACCTTCACACTGAGCAACTTTAGAACGATAGCGATCCGTGACGTTGCAGCGTCCTGGATAGCGATATCGTTGTGTTTGACACGCAGCAGCGATCAGGATCCTGCTGTGACATCGCTGGTCGTAGCTAGTAGGCCAGAACTTTATTTTGTTGCTGGTTCACCCGCTGACATCGCTGAATCGGTGTGTGTGACGCCGATCCAGCGATGTCTTCACTTGTAACCAGGGTAAACATCGGGTTACTAAGCGCAGGGCCGCGCTTAGTAACCCGATATTTACCCTGGTTACCATTTTAAATGTAAAAAAAAAAAAAAACACTACATACTTACATTCCGGTGTCTGTCGCGTCCCCCGGCGTCAGCTTCCCTGCACTGTGTCAGCGCCGGCCGGCCGTAAAGCAGAGCACAGCGGTGACGTCACCGCTGTGCTTTACGGCCAGCGCTTACAGAGTGCAGGGAAGCTGACGCCGGGGGACGAGACAGACACCGGAATGTGAGTATGTAGTGTTTTTTTTTTTTTTTTTTTTACATTTACAATGGTAACCAGGGTAAACATCGGGTTACTAAAAACGGCCCTGCGCTTAGTAACCCAATGTTTACCCTGGTTACCCGGGGACTTCGGCATCGTTGGTCGCTGGAGAGCTGTCTCTGTGACAGCTCTCCAGCGACCACACAACGACTAAACAGCAACGCTGCAGCGATCGGCATCGTTGCCTATATCGCTGCAGCGTCGCTTAATGTGACGGTACCTTTACAATTTACAGGAATTAAAGGACCTGCTGGTGATGTGCCAGATACCACCTTCCATGGTCTGGTGAAGCCTAGGTCTTGATGGGTTAGAGCGGTTTAGCAGCACACAGAGCACCAACAAAATAGGAGGAAATTCTGGCAGCAATACATATCATGCAGTACGTCACACTTTTGTCCTGTGGTAGTATAGGGACCTTACCGTGTACTTGTTATATAGCGGATGTCCAGGCTTAGGTCGAGGAGGTAGATCTGGTTGATGTCTTTTTAACAATTGACTTTTTGATCTGTTGAGCCCGGATACATTTTGCTTTGCACCCATGCCCACATCAGAGGATGATCGGGGAAAGGCATCTCGATTTGAGGCATTTTTGGAGATTTTAGGGGGTGGAGGTCTTCCAGGTGGTCCTTTCTGAGGGGGTGGCTGTGGAGTGTCTATCACTTTAACACCAATTGGTCTAGGTCAGAACAGAGAATAAGATGAAATACTCAGAATGCACAAAGAGTTTCACTAAAGATCCCAGGAGTCACATGCCAGCTCTTAAATAGAATGCAAGGAAAACCGTATCAACACTTAAGTTTTAATTCCTTCACTTATGTATTGCTGTTTACAGCTCATACGATATGGACACTTTAGAAGAATGACACTTGACCAACACAAAAACAACCATTAAGTCATCTTGACACATCCCTCCCTACCTGGTAGGTAATACTGGCTTAGACCACGTCTCTTCTGCATTGTCAAATTGCTCCCATTCCTAAGAAAAGGAAATAAAAAATACTAAACTGTATAAATGTCCAGATACAATATGCTAAAAAAAATATTAAATCTATGCTACATACTCCGACATCCCACTACCACGACATCCAATGATACAGCAGCATTACATCAGATGACAAACGCTGCCATACAAATAAGTACATGACACCGACCTTTCTAACCGTAGGACGTGCCCTTGCAGTTGGTTTACTGTATAGGCTCCCAACTGGTTTTTCCACAGGAAGTGGTGGAGGAGTCTGAAGTTCTTCACACGCTGTGGATAGAAAATATTATGACATTACTTTATATCCACTAATATTGGGAACCCAATACTCCCAAAAGTACAATGGAGAGTGACTGCACACATGCAGGCAGCCAACCTGCCTGTGTCAATAAAGGACACAAGACCCACTTGTTGGTGTTGTGGTGGTTTTCGCTATTGAACCCCATGATCAGATATTTTTAGCATCTTACTGACATACCATATAAACCACTTTAATATAATAAGACAGTAATTCGCAGTGGGCACAAGTAAAATATGTTCAGACTCTGGCCTATAGTCGAGTTCACACATCAGTGCTGGCCGGTGCATGGGAACCTGGAGAACTGAAGCTCAACGACCTCGTGAACTTCTTTGATTAAGTCGTAGTCACCTGAAACGCGTCGATGTCGCATATCACGTAACTGCTGATGTTGTTTTACCCTCTGCTGAGCACTTTTAGTGAATAAAGAAAGAAGTTTGTTCACGAATTCGTTGAGCTGGACTTCTCTTGTTTTTGATTGCTCCACGCCTTGACACAGCGTTTCCTGTGCTACGAACACCTAAGGATGTCCATTATGGTGAGCAGGACTTTTTTCAACCTGGAGAACTGCCCCTTACCTACCAACACCCATGTCTCATCGTTTGATTAGCAGGCCTGGTGCAGCGTCGCCATTGCAGCAAGATGCAAATGGCATGGTTTACCAGACAGGCAAATCAAAAGAAGAGCCGTGGATGTGTGAGGTAGGACGAGGCTCTCAGTGCTCCCATCCAGCAGGCCGAGATTACGCATCTAGCCACTATACTGGGTGCAGCAAATTGAACTGCACCAACTCTACTAGCTTCACGTGCATATCCACATAGAACAGTCTGTACAATGGACCAGATTAGTTCAAGTTGTGATTTTTTTTCACAAGGATCATTGTATGAAAAATCACTCATGTGCACTAGGCACCAAATAAACGCTCATCTGAATGAGCCCAAAATGATGGAAAAAGCAAGAGTTCCCAAGCCATAAGGGAGCATCCTTTATTACATCATCTGAACTTCTTTCAGGGCAGTCGCCACCTTCAACACACACTTTCATAATGGCCACATCAGACAGGTTTATGCACCACGGTCTATCAATGCACAGTAATCTGAAGATAAGCTAAATACATTAACACGAGAAGTTCAGCTGATTGAAATGGAAGCTTTACATTTATATTTCCACTTCCAGTTTGGTCCAGAAATATTTGGACAGTGACGAAATCATCTTGATGTGAACTTTGCATGCTGCTATTTTTTATTTCAGGTTTAATTAAAGGGGTTGACCAATAATATACTGTGAAACGGTTAGGAATTGTAACCATTTTTATACAAAAACTCCTCATTCCAGGGCTCAAAAGTAATTCAACATTTTATTTATGGTAAAGTTAATTTGTCCAGCTTGAATACTTTGCAAAGAATCCTTTGCAGGCAATGACTACCTGAAGTCATTTTTTTTTTCAGCCTAATAATGTTGTTTCTCTTTCATTGAGAGCTCTTTTGATCACATGCTCTGTGTCCACAGCAACCGCTTCCAAATGCAAATGCCACACCTGGAATCAGCTACAGACCATTTACCTGCTTAATTGATGATGGATAATGAAGACATTGCAGTCCATTAAAGAGCTTTTGATATAATTGTCCAATTACCTTTGGTCCCTTGAAAAAGAGGCAGCTACATATGAAAGCTGTAATTCCTAAACCCTTACACCAATTAGGATGTGAATATCATCAAATTTTAAGCTGAAAGTCTGCACTTTAAGCACATGTTGACTTTACTAAAACAAATTAAAGATAGTTGTAAACAGCTAAAATGACAATTTGTTTCACTGTACTAAATATTTTTGAACCTAACGGTATTTAAAGAAGTAGGTTTATGGTGAGATAAATGTAAAAAATGTAACAAATCAAAACTATATACAGTAGTTAACCTATGACCAGATTAGCTGCACTTCTTCATATTAGAATGCATACTACTTGTTCGGCCCCGAACTGCCATGCAAATCACATAATGAGTCTCAAATTCTTGAGTGAAGTCACATCACTCAGAAGCAGGTGTAGTGTCCAGAAATGTGACAATTATTAAAGGAATTGTCCACTACAACCCCTTCTTGATCAAAATGTTTGGCCCCCACAAAATAATAAAGCTTCTATTCACTTCCTGTGCCGACGCAGTTCCCGCGGCGTCAGCAAGCCATCTCCCGGAGCTCCCGTGTTGTTGTTGTGACAAGTGATGCCAGCGCCCAATCAGTGCTGACATCACTGTCTCCGCCTTTGGACAAATCGAAAATGAAGAGAAAGTCTGTGCTGCAGCTGATCTCAATTCAACAGGATGCGGGGACAGTGATGCCAACGATGATTAGGAACCGTCATGCATCACAACAACCATATAGGAGCCCCAAGAGATGGACTGGCGACACCTCGGGAACGGCGCCAGCACAGTAGGGGAGTATAAGCGTTAATACTTTATCGGGGCCAAGTAAGGGGTATGACAAGAAGTTGTCCAAGTAGTGGATTTCTTTAAATAATCGTGATGGATATTTGTGCATTAGACGAAGAATCTTCCTGCATTGCTCACATTTTCCTAGTTTGCCAGAGATCCGGATGACTGTAGGCTTTCGGAACACGGAGGGAGGAGCTGGCTGCTCCTTCTCAGCTTCATCCTTGGAAAACAGCTGGAAAGGATCTGAAGAGAGAAAACATTTTCCTTAGAATCTGGAATGTGGACACGATAACCGCAAACACAGAGCCTTGAACCTTGGCATAGTGCATATTCTTGCATTTACCGATGCTTATAAAATTTAAAGGAGATAATTTATGGTAAGGCAGACATAACCACATGATCCATTGGCACCTAACTACTCTTGAGCAAAAGGAGGTCTGTGTCTCTGTATTGTGTGGGGAAATGGGGACTTCAATCACCTGTACTTGGTCCCCGAGAATAAAAGCCATCTAAAATGTAATCTATTTAAGATAATCGAAAATGAATGACCAAATAGATTGTCCCTTTTTAAAGTTCAAACAAAACAATTCTTGGTGAAAACTGAAACTCCACATACATGTCAAAGAAATGCATTTGTTCCAGATAAATCAACTATCTGACTATTAGCCAAGACAAGCAAGACCCAGTTATAACGTACAGTAAACAAATTTGCTTTTGTATAGGTAGTCACTATAATAATTGCTATGAATAATCTTTTAATGTGGGATAATTGTGCGTAAAACAAATGAAAAACCTTTACACTTGTGAATTTTTCCAGGGCAGCAGCTGTTTAAAATACCAAAAAGGAGCAGAACATGAAAAACAGGGTCTGAACACTGTGTCCCTGCTGGTAAATTACCATTTTATGCTCGCCCTACGCAGGGGGTTGCTAGAACTGTACTGGCAACAAAGGTCACCCACAGCACAAATACAGAACATGGAGAGAAGGTCCATTTTCTGGATTTTTGTTTATTGATACTATTTAAATTAATGTTAGATTAACAATGCAAAACCACAATAGGGCCTTATCCAAGAAAAAAAGGGAAAGCCAAAGGGTAGGGAGTGCTCACCTTAAGGGGCTGCGTGACACACAACCCCTAGAAATGCATGCATCACAGTCACTGCAGCTTCCAAAGCAAATATATACAAATATGCCTAGTGCGATGGAAGTATCCTGCGCTGCTGATTAATTGACAAGCCACGATGAGATTAAGAAATGCTGGGGTAAGGTCACTCAGACACCTTCTTCAAGACAAACCACAAAAAATCCAGAATCCTAGCTTGTCCTGAAGAAGGGGTCAGAGTGACTCCGAAACGCGTGGACTTAAACCAGCATTTCTTCATCTCACCGTGCCTGGTCATTTAATCAGCAGTACAGGATACTTCCATTGCCCTTGGCACATTTTGAATTAAATGAATAAAGTTCAATCAAGTTTCAACTATTAAAGATGCCCTACATAATGTCTGGATAAAGACTGCCAATAAGGGTGCCCATTAAAAATGTTATAAATGATGCATATCTAGTAAATAGCTTGTTGGTGTTAAGGGTTAGAGATTAGAAAAAGAAATCCCCCAACCAAGCAATAGCTAACCATATTTTTCATTACTTGGTGGTTTGGCTTCACAGAACATACACTACGTGCACCAAAAAAGTGATGTAGACTAGAAGATTTTTTTTTTCATAAGTGAATAATTTCTGCATGTAAAATGCTTGCTGACTTAATCAGCTATCTAACTGAATGGATATCCATGAATATATCAATGTCCATAGCTGATAATTATTGTCCAATACATTTCCAAACTTATGGAATAGATTTCCAACATTCCACAATTTTGCTTCCCAAGTCATACAGATTATTGATAGATCAGTGATCATTGTAAAGGGACGCTAAAGGCATAAAATAACCTACTGTTTAAATCAGGTTTTAGAGCTAAAGGTTGTTTTTTAAGTACATTTTTTTCATGATATATTCTTCATTTAAAAAAAAAAAGAAAACTTTGTTATCTTGTAATTTTACACATTTAGCAATGAGTATTTAAGTCTCTAAAGTTCTGGCCTTTTCAAAAAGAATTTACAGTAGTTTCCTTATCAGCACAGGCAGCATTACAGTGACAGGCAACACCTTTATATGCAGCTGATAACACAGGATCCACCTATCACAATATGAGATTTCTCTGCTGCCCTTCACCTAGAATGACCTTTGCACACGCTCAAAAAGAACCTGAAGACCCACCTCTTCCGACAAGCCTACAACCTGCAGTAACCACCGATTGACCAAACCGCTGCACGGCCAGCTCTACCCTCACCTACTGTATCCTCACCCATCCCTTGTAGATTGTGAGCCCTCGCGGGCAAGGTCCTCTCTCCTCCTGTACCAGTTGTGACTTGTATTTTTCAAGATTATTGTACTTGTTTTATTATGTATACCCCTCCTCACATGTAAAGCGCCATGGAATAAATGGCGCTATAATAATAAATAATAATAATAATAATAATAATAATAATTAGATGCTTCAATACAATTGATATCATTAGTCTGTTCACTGCAGCTAATGTACGTGAGTTTCTTGAAACTACGGGAAGTTATAGTCTAATAAAGCCCCAGTGAACAGTATGAAAATTGTAAGATTTCTAATCTCTACTCAGAATAGATATTATGATATAGAAAAAAAAAAAAAGACTCAAAAATGTTTAAAAAAATACCGCACATTTAACAAAAATCAGCTTTAAAAAATAGGTTGTTTTCTGATGATGGTTTCCCTTTAGGGAAAGAGTCCTATCCATATATAGCATTGCACATACAGGAAAAAAAAAACAATCAACACTGAATACAAAAACTTATTATTTATCCTTACCAACATTTGCCTTTGAATCACTAATAACTTCTGGACTGTGCAGGACTGGAGATAACACATCATCATCAAAGTTGATCAAGTCTAGGTCGCCCACTGACTTGCTCTGCACTACTCTGGCTGAAGGTGTTTCCACGGAGTTAAATGCTTTGGCTTGAGACGCTACAGAGAATTTTGGAGCAGGAACGAGGGGTTTGGCTCCCACCGATACCGAAACAAGGTTGTCCGCTTGATTGGGTTTTTTAGGCAGCAGAGGCCTGGGCGCAGGAACTGGTAATTTTCTCTCAGACTCTTTACTGTTGCTTCCAGACGTCCCAAGCAGACCATCAGGGAACTCATTACTGTTGCTTTTCGAGAGATTCGGCTTTGGTTTCTTTGGCAGGTCTGGTTTGGTCACACCACTGCTATCTTGTAGACTTGATAGTCCAAGCCCGTCTCTTGGCACAAATTTTGGTTTGTTGTCTTTCCCAGGGTCCCATTCACCAGATGTTCTGTTGGATAATGGTTTGGGAGCTAATACAGGCTTTGTGGTGACAGCACCCCTTGTGTTGATGGAACGTGGTGCGACTTCTGGCCTTTTAGGTTCTGAACTTTCACCTTGGGACTCAAAGGCTTTGATCCTTGACACAATACTGTTTTGGCTTCTTTCATGGCTCATATTGTTCATTTCTAATAGGTCCTCCAGAAAATTATCATCAAAACCAGAACAAGACTGGCTGGAATGAAGTTCTTCTTCGGTTGTATTCTGGAAGAAGATCTCACTGCTTCCTTGATAAACGCTTAAATTATTGTTTATTACAGGTTTAAGATTAGATTTCGTCCTTGGCCTTGGCACTGGATATCTGGTGACATTTGATTCTTCGTATCGGGTGCTCGTCCCAGCAGTGACACTGACTGCTATCTGGAGGGCACTGTCCTGAACATTATTTGCCACAAAAGGTAGTGACTGTCGTGATCTCTCAGTTGTCCTTTGAACTAATAGTTAAAACATAAAATGCACATTACAAAAAAATTACATTTTATACAATTACTTAATGACCAAACGTTCATCTAGATTTCTTCAACTTTACCAAGTAAGGCTGGTTTCACATTTGCGTTTAAAAACGCAGCGTTTAAAACGCATCTGCAAGTGGAGGAAAAAACGCATATAAACGCGTACAAACGCAGCACTTTTTAGAAGCATGCAGTTAAAAAAACGCCGCTTTGTACGCGTTTACATGCGTTTTTTCCTGCGTTTGCGTTTTTGGTGCGCATGATGAGAAATTTCACAAGAGAAAAATCAAGATCCAGACACCGCCAATGGGACTACAGAGGGCGTGTATTATGACGAAACGCGGAACGGTATAAATGACCCCCCAAAAGAAATTCATGAATTGCTGGTTTTTGTTCATTCTGCTTCACAAAAATCGGAATAAAAAGCAATCAAAAATGTCACGTGCCCGAAAATGTTACCAATAAAAATGTCAACTCGTCCCGCAAAAAACAAGACCTCACATGACTCTGTGGACCAAAATATGGAAAAATTGTAGCTCTCAAAATGTGGTAACGCAAAAAAATATTTTTTGGAATAAAAAGCGTCTTTTAGTGTGTGACGGCTGCCAATCATAAAAATCCACAAAAAAACCCGCTATAAAAGTAAATCAAACCCCCCTTCATCAACTCCTTAGTTAGGGAAAAATTAAAAAAAATGTATTTATTTCCATTTTCCCATTAGGGTTAGGGTTAGGGCTAGGGTTACGGCTAGGGCTAGAGATAAGCTACCGTCACACTAAGCGACGCTGCAGCGATACTGACAACGATCCGGATCGCTGCAGCGTCGCTGTTTGGTCGCTGGAGAGCTGTCACACAGACAGCTCTCCAGCGACCAACTATGCCGGTAACCAGGGTAAACATCGGGTTACTAAGCGCAGGGCCGCGCTTAGTAACCCGATGTTTACCCTGGTTACCAGCGTAAAAGTTAAAAAAAAAACAAAAAAACACTACATACTTACCTTCCACTGTCTGTCGCTCTGCTTCTCTGCCCTGTGTAAGCACAGCGGCCGGAAAGCACAGCGGTGACGTCACCGCTCTGCTTTCCGGCTGGCCGGCGCTCACAGCCAGTGCAGAGAAGCACAGCGCCGGGGGACAGACAGCGGAAGGTAAGTATGTAGTGTTTGTTTTTTTTTACTTTTACGCTGGTAACCAGGGTAAACATCGGGTTACTAAGCGCGGCCCTGCACTTAGTAACCCGATGTTTACCCTGGTTACCAGCGAAGACATCGCTGAATCGGCGTCACACACGCCGATTCAGCGATGTCAGCAGGAAGTCCAGCGACGAAATAAAGTGCTGGACTTTCTGCAGCGACCAACGACATCACAGCAGGATTCTGATCGCTGCTGTGTGTCAAACTGAACGATATCGCTAGCCAGGACGCTGCAACGTCACGGATCGCTAGCGATATCGTTTAGTGTGACGGTACCTTTAGGGTTTGGATCCCTTTATCACCTTGATGGTGGGGGGTGGCTTATCAGTGTCTAGACTTGTTTTTCTCTAATGAAACGCATGCGTTCAAAAACGCAACCAAACGCATGTGCTTAAAAACGCATGCGTTTACATAGACAGCAATATGTTTTTTTGACGCAATCGAACGCATCCGTTTTTTTGCGGCAAAAAAACGCCTCTAGAAATTACTACATGTTGCATTTCCACGCCAAGATGCAAGCATCGAAACGACGCATACGTCGTCAAACGCGTACAAAAAAAGCATGCGTTTTTAATGTTAAATAAAGGAAAACAAGACGCATGCGTTTATATGCGTTACAAACGCAGCGGCAAAAAACGCAAATGTGAAACCAGCCTAAGCTAAACTATGTGTATACATGTAAAGTGCACTGGTCATTCACAATGCTTTTTATTTATTTATTTATAGATGATACCACCTTAAGCAAGTAGTAGACCAGTAGGGATATGGGTCCTGAGGCCACCACTGAGTGGTGCAATTTTGTACAATCTTTTGAAAAATAAAATCGGTGGGGGTCTCAGGAACTGGCCCCTCTCTAATTTCTCAAAAGACTAGACAAAACTACACAACTCAGCAGGCAAACAATCAGCTCATCCATGCACAGGAAAATTAAAGGCTGTCCAGTCATTAGATATTAATTAACACTAAAACACATTTCAAAATGAATTCCCCTTAGCATAGCAATGCTTTTTATATGGCAGACACATTTTTTATTTAATGGGGCGAGGCTAGTGACAGATTTCGATTGGCAGCAGCTTTTATCATTATTATTTATTTCCTTGCTTTTTATTGATTTCACATAGTGTGGAACCCGTAATGTCCGTTGGGGGGCTATTTAAACATTTTATTTTTATTTTTTTTTTAAATTGGATTTCTTCTGTTACTGGGAATGGTATTTCCCCTCAGTTACAGGGGAAAGTCAGCCTCATGCCTGCACAACAGAGCGGACTGGCACTCTTAGGCTCCAGCAGCTCCTGCTCTCTCCCTACTTCCAGCTATCCCATGATCATTGGGTCCAGAGGAGAAAGCTCTGCGAGTTCTCCCTATTCTATACATACAGTGCTTGTTCAGCACTATGTATACAGCGATCGGGAAAGCAGAGGTGGGAAAAAACCCTCTCTGCCTCCTCTATGGGGCTTCTGGCTCAGTCTCAAAACGGCTTCAACATCTGCACGAACTCGCGCAGCAGCTATATGTACAGTGAGGTTTTAAAACGTCAAAATGTAATGCGGACAGCTCGGATGTTTACAGTCTATGGGCGGCCCAGAAGTAATTAATGTCAAATATGGGGAATGTGTGCGATCTACAACACCCTCACTGATTGTTAGAAATCCTAGCCGTGGCCGGATGTAAATACATTGAATGGAGCAGTATGGCGTAGCTCCATTCACCATTCAATGTGTAGAGGCCTCCTTCATACATCTGTGCTTGCAGTACGTGTGGTGACCTACCGCAGACACATATACACGCAAACCCATTATGTGCCCATGAGGCTGCGCGCATGTCCGTGTATTTACGTGTAGACATGTCCGTTTTTTTTTCCGGCAGCACAGACATCAATATGTCCTGTACACGGAGGACAAAGTGTGACATCCCTGCGCACATACCGGAATAGAAGGCAGAATAGAAATTAAATATGCTTAGGTGTTAAACATGTGCAAAGAGATAGATAGAGTTTTGCTAATAAACTGGTGAACGAGGGAGTGTCGTGTTTATTTCTTACTGTTTAGGTTTTTCACGTATCCATTTCTGTACTACAGCAGATTCGGTGGATTACTTCAGATCAGCATGGTATTTTTTTCCCATTGGTGAACTAACGATAGTGTGGAGGGAGTAATTATTCAAATAAAAAATAAAAAACACACACAGAAAAAACTATTACTGGGTTAGTAACGGAGGTGTCTGATAGATGTGTTCCCATTACTAACCCTAGGGCTTGATGCCAGCTGTGATTAAAAGAAGTTCATTGACTAAAGGGCAGCTACATGCAAAATAGTTCCGCGAGAGAGCTACTTTGCATACTTTTCTGCAATGTACCACTGCCTGTAAAATTCTTTACTTAAGGAGATCCTGTACTTCCCGTACTTCCCCCAGTAACATAATAGTGACTTCAGTTATCAAGGCAAATATCATGGCAATGTTACACACCTCAGTTGAAAAAGAAAAAAAGAAAAGTATGATCTGGTCTTTTGTGAGTTATCAAGCATCTTTTATTAGAAAACCAAGAGAAACCTACCTGTGGCTGTGGCTTGATCACAAGTGACCGGCTGATGATTCACATTATTGCCTGGCCCTGTGTAGTCATCTTCCATATGAAAGTCAGTTTGCGTTGCACATGAGGATGTCCGCCTGGGTTCAACATTAGAATTGCTTGTGGCCACTTGCACTTGTGTGATTTCTTTAATTACCTGCTCATAGGATGGCGGCTGCTGAAAACATGCAAAAAAAAATTGTCACAAACTAATTTTTTTTTTAAGTTCTAAAGTTTTGGGAACTGTGAAAACCACCAGAGAAGTAGAAATTGGTTTTACAAAGGGATCCAAAAATAATATGCTTTTATATTCTTTTTAAAAGCATACTTTTTCTAATTTTTGTCATTTTTAACACAATGATGTTTGTTGATTTGTAGACCCGTTTTGATGAGGAGACTTCATATGTGCATTTTTAAGGGAAAGCAAGTCAACAACTCAAAAGTCCTTTAGTTGTAAAATGGACAAATGTTTGCCAAAAGAGCACATTTTAGCACACTTTGCCCAAACAGAAATCAATGGGAATGTTGAAAACCATATTTGCACCATTTCCCTTTAAGCATATAAACATACACCAAATATAAAGGTTAAACGTGGCATAATCAAGGCCTAAGGTTCAAATATGTCGACCAAAATGCTTAACAAGTAAAAGCATTGCTATTGATTTAAGTGAAATTGAAGAAGTCAGTATGCGATGTTAACCTGTTTAAGGGCAGCACATTATGGGGGTCTGATTCATTCACCTATGAGACTGAACTGTCTGGCCATTAAATAATACATGGCCATGGCATTTATGGAGTCTCCTATAGTCATCAGATCAGTGCTCCCCATCCAGTAGTGACCACTGGGCTGCCATGTTTTGCATGTATACACAGACCGCCAAAGACTACGGGATGTGCGAGCACTTTTCCCATGAATGCAGGGCACTCATAACTATGTTGGCGAATATTTGGTAAATGTCACAATGTGTTTTTGCAGGGGAGCACCTCTGTCCCCATGGTATGCTGCTCATGATACAGGTAGATATAACAAGCCTACACTTTGAGGATACAAACAGATTGATAAATGAATAAAGTATTGCTTGCCTCAGGGGGATGGGAGTCACTAGGCCTCCACTGTGGTGGTGGAGGTGGTGGGAATCCTAATCCCCCAGGTGGACCACCATGGAACCAAGATCCAGGACCAATGGGCTCAGCGGCAACAATGGTGATCTCGGGACGTCTGGTGAAACAAGAAATCAGGAGATTGTGTGACAATTCCATAATGGGCACATATACCACAACTAAAGAAATGACACATTTGGACTTCACAAGTAATCAAATTATCGAATGTCACAAAAGACAGACATGACCTGTTTGTACACTATCACATCTGCAATAAGAAAGCAATTATCTGTCCTTTGGGCTATTCTCTACATAAAATGCAAAGTAAGAGAAAATTGTTACTATTTCAGCCATCCAGTATAAAATAAGGAACGTCATTTGTAAGATCGAAGCTCGCTCTATAGGAATCATGGAACTTAATCGCGATCCTTTACTTTCTTGTGCTCGGCTAAATGCTCGAGTGGCCGGTCACGTAAGGCCAAGGATGGCAATCTGCATCCTTGCGGCCATGTGCCAACTAGCATCTCACCCATTTTTCCTCATAGGGGACTGGGAGAAGCAGTAAACACAGCAGAATACTGACAAATGTGCATACTGTCAGGCTATGTTCACACATAGCGTCCTGTCCCTGCGAGTTCCACTGCGGGATTTACCCCTACTATTGATGCTGCATATGCAGCAATATGCAGCATCAATAGTAATGTTAAAAATAATAAAAATAATGATATACTCACCCTCTGACGTCCCGATCTCCTCGGCGCTGCAGGCAGCGGTCCGGTTCCAAAGATGCTGTGCGAGAAGGACCTTCGTGACGTCACGGTCATGTGACCGTGACGTCACTGCACGTCCTGGTCGCATAGCAAACCTGAGACCAGATGGCCGCGTGCAGCGCTGAGACTTCAGAGGTGAGTATATCATGATTTTTTATTTTAATTCTTTTTTTTTTTTACTCAAATATGGTTCCCAGGGCCTGGAAGAGAGTCTCCTCTCCTCCACCCCGGGTATAACCCGCACATTATCCGCATTACTTCCCGCATGGTGGGCACAGCCCCATGCGGGAAGTAAGCGGATCAATGCATTTCTATGGGTGCAGAATCGCCGCGATTCTGCACAAAGAAGTGACATGCTGCGGGTTGTAAACCGCTGCGTTCCCGCGCGGTTTTTCCCGCAGCACGTGCACAGCGGTTTGCGGTTTCCATAGGGTTTACATGTTACTGTAAACGCTATGGAAACTGATGCAGACCCGCAGCTGCAAAATTGCTGCGGTTCCGCGGTAAAAACCGCAATGTGTGAACATGGCCTTAGGATTCAGCATTCTGCAGTCACATAGTTAAACAGCAGAAAATTCGCTGAAGCCCACAAAACTTCTTTTTTCAAAATCCCTTTAAAAGGGAAACTGACACCACGAACACGCAGTCCAATCTGCCGACTCCATGATGTAGAGCAGGGGAGGCTGAGTAGGCTGATAGATTTTCTCACAAAACTATATATAAGTAAGGGGCGTACACCCTGGCATATAACATGGCAGAGTGCTACCTGATGTTTATATTTCGGGGCAGTGCAGATCTGTGATTGTTTTCTCATGCCGAATCGGTGTGACAAAACAATGGCAGCATGCTGCAAGTGGCTTCTTTGTTTGGATCACTCATACCTATACAAGTCTATAGGTGCATGTGAAACATCGGACTGCACTCTGATGTCAGCCAAGTGCAGTCTGATGTATGCTCAGAGAGACAATGGAGTAGATGGAGAAATTAAGTTCTCCGTACCTGTGATGTGATCCTCTCATGCGAGAGAATTGGATCACATTCGGATGACAATCAGATCAAACTCTGACAATGGATGTGCGGGGGCCTCCAGGTTTTCACAAAATGCCGGCGGAGCCCCCGACACCACAGAGCACCACCGCTGAACCTGCCGCACCAGCAGGAAAGTTGCTGAGTGTGACGGTACCTTTAGGCTGCCGTCACACTAGCAGTATTTGGTCAGTATTTTACATCAGTATTTCTCAGCCAAAACCAGGAGTGGGTGATAAATCCAGAAGTGGTGCATATGTTTCTATTATACTTTTCCTCTAATTGTTCCACTCCTGGTTTTGACTGAGAAATACTGATGTAAAACACTGATCAAATACTGCTAGTGTGACGGCAGCCTTAATCTTAATATATCACTAGGGCGTCCCAGGGTCAGCCTTCGTTGAGTGGGGGCGCCATATCTGCTGACAAGTAGGGTGCCCACCCCCACAGCCAGGCAGGGCGCATACCAGCAGGGTACAGAGGTACAGTAGTGAGGTCCTAATTTTAAGCACGAGCACTTTTTTGTTATGCACATTTTTTGTCTTTTGTCCGTGTATCTCACCCTGCCACAAACAAAGCTTGTATATATAGATATACAAATATATACATACCTAGTCATTTTCAAACCTGCCTATCCTTTCCTGTCTAGCATCCATGCGGTCATAATTGTGACACTTATGTCATGGTTTATGCCAGGAGACATAGGGTCAGCCGACGGTGAGTGGGGGCTCCATTTTCGTATTCATGTTTAGGGTGCCAACCTCCACTGATAGGTAGGAAGCTTTAACAGGGTTTGTTTGGTAGGGTCATCCAGAGTGCACGGTTGTGTGTTCTATGTGGTTATCTGGTTGTAGTTGTGGTATGGTTTTAATTGGATTTAAATAAATTGTGATACTTTATGTATGTTATCATAAGGATTTAAGGGTTATTGTGTTTTCATTCATTGATTTTCTGACCTTATTTGGCTGTATATCAGCCCAAGAGTACTATTTGGAAGCCCAGGTTGCTTTGATAGCAGCATGCAGCTCGTCTGCATTGTTGGGTCTGGTGTCTCATCTTCCTCTTGACAATATCCCATAGATTCCCTATGGGGTTAAGGTCAGGCGAGTTTGCTGGCCAATCAAGCACAGTGATACTTTTGTTTATAAACCAGATATTGGTACTTTTGGCAGTGTGGACAGGTGCCAGGTCCTGGGGAAGAATGAAATTTCCATCTCCTAAAAGCTTGTCGGCAGAAGGAAGCATGAACTGCTGTAAAATTTCCTGGTAGACGGCTGCGCTGACTTTGGTCTTGATAAAACACAGTGAACCTATACCAGCAGATGACATGGCTTCCCAAACCATCACTGATTGTGGAAACACAACACACTGGACCTCAAGCAGCTTGGATTGTGGCCTCTCCACTCTTCCTCCAGACTCTGGGACCTTGATTTACAAATGAAATGCAAAATTTACTTTTATCTGAAAACAACACCTTGGACCAGTGAGCAACAATCCAGTTCTTTTTCTCCTTGGCCCATGTAAGAATCTTCTGGTGTTGTCTATTGGTCATGAGTGTCTGGACACAAGGAATGCGACACTTGTAGCCCATGTCCTGAATACATCTGTGTGTGGTGGCTCTTGAAGCAATGACTCCAGCAGCAGTCCACTCCTTGTGAATCTCCCCCAAATTTCTGAATGGCTTTTTCTTAACAATCCTTTCAAGACTGTGGTTATCCCGGTTGCTTGCACACCTTTTTCTACCACACTTTTTCCTTCAACTCACCTTTTCATTAATATGCTTGGATACAGCACTCTGTGTACAGCCAGATTCTTTCGCAATGACCGTTTGTGGCTTACACTCTTTGTGGAGTGTATCAATGATTGCCTTATGGACATCTGTCAAGTCAGCAGTCTTCTCCATGATTGTGGAGCCTACTGAAACAGACTAAAGGTACCTTCACACTGAACAACTTAACAACGATATTGCTAGCGATCCGTGACGTTGCAGCGTCCTGGATAGCGATCTCGTTGTGTTTGACACGCAGCAGCGATCTGGATCCTGCTGTGACATCATTGGTCGGAGCAGAAAGACCAGAACTTTATTTTGTCGCTGGATCTCCCGCAGACATCGCTGAATCAGCGTGTGTGACGCCGATTCAACGATGTCTTCACTGGTAACCAGGGTAAACATCGGGTTACTAAGCGCTAAGGGCTGCGCTTAGTAACCCGATGTTTACCCTGGTTACCAGGGGACTTCGGCATCGTTGGTCGCTGGAGAGCTGTCTGTGTTACAGCTCTCCAGCGACCACACAGCGACGCTGCAGTGATCGGCATCGTTGCCTATATCGCTGCAGCGTCGCTTAATGTGACGGTACCTTAAGAGACCTTTTTAAATGCTTAGGAAGTCTTTGCAGGTGTTTTGCTAATTACTCTATTTTACTGTGATAACGACTTTTGGGTTTTCATTGGCTGTAAGCCATAATCATCAATATTAACAGAAATAAACACTTGTTTGTAATGACTCTATATAATATATGAGATTCACTTTTTGAATTGAAGAACTGAAATCAAATATCTTTTTGATGATATTCTAATTTAGTGAGAAGCTCTTGTATATAGCTCCAGTAAGATCACTGTCTATGACCACTATGGAAATATCACTTTGTGAATGCAGTAAGGAACAACGCAGTAAGCCGTGCGAGTTCCTCTGACTGCAGTCTCAACACTATCTGTATAAGACACATTCATTCAGAACAAAATATAAGAAGTTAGTCACCAGTTTGTTGTCTCATTACAACTTTATGAAACTATTTAACCATTTATTAGTGATGAGTGAACATGCTCGGATAAGGTGTTATTTGAGCATGATTATGTGCAATCCCCGCATGTGATGCAGCTGTTGAACAGCCGCGAGACATGCAGCCGCGGGGACTCGAACATATTTTTCGACCACGCTGGAGACACTCTGTTAGCACACGAGCATGCTAATATAAAACCTTATCCGAACATGTTCGCTCATCACTACTAGTTATGAGAACTATTTTACAGTATGAGGTGTATAGTATTTTTGATCAAACATTAACCCTATATGTGTTCATTAACAAAAGCCCTGGTATCTTACTCATCAATCCTACTTGCTATCTCTGGCTCCATGTTTTAGTGAAGGTTTTTTACATTTCTGGGTTGTAGTGACCTTTTTTGTTTAGCCGCCCACACAGTTTATGATGAGAAACTGGAAAAACAACAATGTTCTGCTTCTGGCTTATGTTAAAGGACCAATAATAACATGGGACAACTGTTAGTCATTAGTGTGTAGGGGAACAAAGTATGTCATGGTTTCCCGGGTTACTTCTCACCAATAGACCACAAATGTCTTTACTTGATTTGCAGTTTACAAGCAGTCTTTCTTTATTAAAAAAAAATCTGCTAATTATTTAGTAATATAGGGGGAGTTTTTTTTTAACAAAAGGGGTTCTCCACTAGACCTCAGGATAGGTCATCAATATGGGATTGGTGAGAGTTCCACACCCAGCAATCTCTAGTTATCAGCTCCGGTAAAAAGAGTACAGAGAGGAACAACGCAGCTCCATCACTGTATATATATATATATATATATTTGTTTTCCTATTTTCCTCCTTTAAATTTGTGGTGTGTCTTATGATCCGAAAAATACGGTAGCATTGTAATTTACTAATCATTTACAGCATAGACTGCACAATGATGGCATCCATGTGTTGTCTTTGATTTTAACGGACTGTAAGGTTTCAGCTCTCTGGCAGCCACCTGGATATGCACCGGACACAGGGTTTTTATATCAAAACAGCATAAAGTGTATTGTCATCATAAACTTTACAGCTCCAAAACAAAAACAGCTTTTCTCCAGTACAAGTGTATAACATAAACTGTTCTTTCTTCAAGCACACTGAAACAAGGTAAATATGGCAGCCTCACCAATCTCGGTATTTCAGGCAGTAGCTGCGCCAGTAGTTTAAATGCGTTCACCAAACAAACACACCTCTATTTAAGTTCAGCACAATTCCACAAGCTGAGCTAACCCAGCTGCTGGTAATAGACCTGCAAGCCCCGATCTGGATTATGGTAACAATTTCCACCCAGACTCTTTTGGTTGCTCCTAAATCAAGGACCCAAAATCCAGACAAATTAACCTAGTGTTACTGAGACAGACTTTACATTACAGAGGCCAACCACCTCGGTGGTACATAGCCGCCATCCAGGATCTTACATCATGCTTTCTTACAGGACTCAAACTTGTATGGATAATTTTGAACCAGTACTCAGATCAAAAATGAACATGTCGCCATAGAATATATTTTTATCAGGTTTGTGTTCTATCTATTAAAAAACTAAGATAAAACTCATACGTGACTCAAATATATCTGATTGAAACCTTTCTCTACTTTTATAATAAATTAAGAAGATCTCTTCTCCTATACTTCTAGATTCAGTAAAACTCGCATTGCAGATGAAGATTGCTGGTACGTTTGTCTTAGCACATAGGGAATTAAGGGTATACTGCAAAGAATGGTGCAGTCTACATAAATTATACCTGCCAGCCTACATCGGAGAAAATGGACATGCCATAAATCCATCAACAATCCGATTTTTGATGAAGATCATGTGAGCGGACTGAGGCATCACGTCATATCCTTGGATTGTGCAACAATAAACTCATCTAATTTGTATGTGATAATTGAGTGCCAAGTTCTTTCCATTGACTTGGAAGGGATTGGGACCCTGCTCGAGCACCAGAACTTTTTTTCAATAATGCCATGTTCTATCCTCTAATGTTTGTATTAGGATTAGTGCAGATTTTTACAGGGATGTGAAGTCAAGAGTCGTGGATTAGGAGTTAGTTCTGTGGTGAGCCAGGAGTTATAGAAAAGTAGAAATGCTACCTCAAGCTTGAAATTAAAAAGTAAATCTGATATATTATTGGTATTTCATAACTAATTTATTACACACCGTTTGTTGCATATTTACTTTATGATAATTTTTTGTCCTGAAATATTATTCCGAAAAATGTATTTTATGTTCTGAGAAGCCCATTTATTTATATAATGTGACAAAAAGCCTGATGTTACCATATTACTATGTCAATTCGGTCATACTAATACATTTGGTTTAACTGGATGTCTCCATTATCACCGATCTATAAGATAGGTGATAACTTGTTGATCGGTGGGTGTCCGACCACTGGGACGCACATGGATTGGTACAGTGGGGAACTTTCATCTGTTAGGCCGGTTTCACATTTGCGGTTCTGTCCACAGCGTTTCTTCCGCATATATCCGCATGTGTTGTGTATTCCTATATTTAACATTAGGGACGCATGCGTCTGCGATCGTTTGCTTTTGGCGTCGTTTCGTCGTCTGCGGTTTTGCGCGGAAACGCAACATGTAGTAATTTTTAGAGGCGTCAATTTGCCGCCTATAAACGTATGCGGTCGATTGCGTAAGGAATGCGCCAAAAAAACACATTGCGGTCTATGTGAACGCATGCGTTCACAAGCTGTTATGAACTGGTGGTTTAGGAGCAACATAGGACGAGCTCTGAAGGAGGTGGTACCTGTACTGACCGCAGTCCCTAAGCTCAACACAACACTAGAAGTAGCCGTGGGATGCTCCTGTCACTCCCTAGGCACCTCGTCACAGCCTGAGAACTAACTACCCCTAAAGATAGAAACAGGAAAACTATCTTGCCTCAGAGAAAATCCCCAAAGGATAGATAGCCCCCCACAAGTAATGACTGTGAGTGGAGAGGGAATAGATATACACAGAATGAAACCAGGATGTAGCACAGGAGGCCAGTCTAGCTAGATAGATAAGACAGGATGGAATACTGTGCGGTCAGTATAAAAACTACAAAAAATCCACACAGACTTTACAAAAATCTCCACACCTGACTAAAGGTGTGGAGGGTAAATCTGCTTCCCAGAGCTTCCAGCTTAACAGAATTAATCCATACTAACAAGCTGGACAAAACATAGAATGCACAGAACTGATAAGTCCACAACATGTGGACAGAAAAGAGCAAAGCAAGGACTTAACTTTGCTAAACTGGTCAGGATATCAGGGAAATCCAAAAGAGATGTGAATCCAACCAGGAACCATTGACAAGTGGCACTGGCTGAAGGAAGAGCCAGGCATAAATAGCCGAGCAGAAAGACAATCAGTGGAAGCAGCTGCAGACTGCTAAATCCAAGGAGCAGCCATACCACTTAAAACCACCGGAGGGAGCCCAAGAGCAGAACTCACAAAAGTGCCACTTACAACCACCGGAGGGAGCCCAAGAGCGGAACTCACAACACAAGCACGTGCGATTGCTTGCGTTCGTAAAAGCATGCGTTGCACACGTGAAAAACATGTCTACACACTGATATGCCACCCCCCACATACCAGGTGATAAAGGGAGGTAGTGGACATTTGCAGGTCACTACTCAGCAGACAGCCAAGCAGAACAGACGGACCACAGCATACAGCCAAGCAGAGCATACAGACCACAGCACCTTTGAGAAAACAAGCCTCTGAACAATGTGAGTATATCCTAGCCAATGCCTTTATTTTCTATTTTCTGTCTCTACATGTCCTAATTTCTGCCATTTCTTTCTTTCTGCATGCATCAGAATGTCTTCTTCTTCTGATGAGGAGCAACGTCCTGGGCCTTCCGAAGTAGAACATGTCAGTGAAGTGAGTACTCACCTCCTCAGATTGGTAAGTATTCACTGTCAAATCTACACATATGACAATTTTTTGTTTTTCATTTTTTTAGAGCACTTCTTCTACTGCGGCAGAGACTGGGCAGGAGCAGCGGAGTCACGGTCGGGTGGCAAGGCGGCAGCGTGTACGTATACAAGGCTGACTGCTGTATCCTCACTGTTGTATTCTTTAATCTTCCTTTCTGTACTTTACTCTTTCTTTTTAATTCTCTTCTGGACTACTTTTGTATCTTGACTTTCCTTATTCATGCCATTTCTCAGCCTTTGTTTTCTTTCTTTTCCTTATGTTAATGTATCCAACATTAATGTCTTTATTTAATTTTTAGGTTCCAGAACGGGATGAAGACCTCATAGAAAATGACCTCCTCATCTCCCTGGTCCAGGAGCGAGTCCCGTTGTGGGAAACCTGGGATCCACTGCACTCAAACAACGTAACGATCCAGCGCCTATGGAATAAGGTGGCCAAAGCGATGTGGGATGGCTGGGACAACGCCCCGACTCGGGTCCCAAATGCATTTGGGAAGTATTGCACTGCAGTGTGAAGCAGCAGAGACCTTGGCCATGCTCACTCAACTGTGTGTGATGAAAGAAACTCTCAGGAGTTTCTCTCATCACATACAGTTGTGTGAGCACGGGCAAAAGTTCATTTTCTGACCATTATGCTTTTTTTTTTTTTTTAACAGTGGCCAAAGTCAAAACACGTTGGCGTTCAATGAAGGACCGCTTCAACAATGACCTGTGTCAAGAGAGCCGTGCTCCCAGTGGCTCAGGAGCAAGGATCCGAAAGTACAAATACCATCATGTTCTGGCATTTTTAAGACCGGTCCTTGCCCAGAGAACGTAAGTATTTATCCCGTGCATTAGGTTGTTTTGTATTGCCATAATCTGTATGTTTCTATTCCACAGGAGTTGTCGTCTGTTTAATTTTTGGTATTAATTTTTTTTCCTTTTTTCACAGCACATGGAGCACTACTGTTGGCCCAGGTTCTGGAGCGGTCCTTTATCAGACAGCCACAGACTTGTCCCAGCCATCCAGCAGTGCTGCAGCAAGTGGGCCTGCGACACAAACTGGAGACCAGGAAGCTGGTCCATCAGGTCTTCCCCTTTCCCAGTCCTCTGCCACTGCCCCTTTTTTTTGGGCCCCTCCCGGCAGCGGCAGAGGGCATCGGACAGGTCCCTCATGCCCGAGTTTTTGCACTTGAGCTCGGTTTTTCACGAAGGACTCAAGGTTTTGGATGACCGAATGGATATTTCCCTTAGCCACATGAATACATGTATCCAGGAGGTCACCAAAAGCCTTGACCAAGTAAAAGCTGACCTCCAGAGGCCAGCACATCATTTTTTTAACCAAATTGAGCAGGGCATGTCGGAACACCTTACTCCTGATCTCCAGCTTAGTGTCATGCAGGCCTGCAATGCTGCTTACGTGCAGGCTATGCAGCAGAGTAGGTATTTTCAGCAGACAGTGGCGGCATCCACCTGTGCCTTCACTGTCACAATTAACCTCAATGCCGACCTCTGCTGCATACCACTGCACAGCCACCTCTATTCCTAGCACTGCCGGACACCAGTACAGCACCACCACCATGCCGAGTGTTGTTGGACAGCCCACCGCCACCACGACAACCGCTGCTCCTGCTTGGACCTCCTCCACTGACACCACAATGCAGCAGGACCCTGGCATGGCCTTCCGTACCGCCACCACCACGATTCAGCAGGACCCTGGTATGGCCTTCCATACCGCCACCACCACGATGCAGCAGGACCCTGGCATGGCCTTCCGTACCGCCACCACCACGATGCAGCAGGACCCTGGCATGGCCTTCCGCTCTACAAGCACTATGGACTCTGGCATGGCTGCACACTCTACGAGCACTATGGACTCTGGCACAGTGCAGCCGGACCCTAACAGGTCACCCACCACGACCATGCCACGACAAATGAGTCCTCCGAGGCTTCCCAGAAAGGAAAAAAAACAAACAGCAGACTATTAGTATTCCTCCCCTTTAACCTCCCAGTGTGTCTGTAATGTCAGGTTTGTCTCACCCATCCAGTGTGTCTCAAGCCTCTCATGTGTCAAGCCCTATCCCCGAACTACCAGACCCCTCAAGTTTCATTGCCCCTTCTCCTGCCACCCCTGCGTCGTTCACTGTTAGCCAAGCCTCACTGCTTCACACCCCCCGTTTACATCACTCTACCCCAAGCAGGCGCAGTTAAATTTAAAGTTTGTGTAAAAAAAAAATATTATGTTTTGCCCCCAATTATGTGTGGTTTATTGTGTCTTTCGCCGGTGTCAACACACACCGTGCGCCGAACTCTTAATTTTTTGGCCATATCATAGCTCCAGTAGTTAGCAAATAAATGACTGCAGCTTTGTGTGTCTTTAGTATAGAGATATGAGGTGGGCCAAAAAAATAATTAATGTATTATCTCCATAATCTCTTCCTTTAGTCTGTGACTAGTGTTGCAGACAGAAGAGAAAATGGCGGAAATACAATGCAGAACTATACTCAACAGGTCAGGTGTCCAAAAATTCATTAGTTAGGATTCCTGACCTGGTGAGTAGAGAACTGCCTTGTATAACCTCCATTTTCTCGTCTGTGTATGTAATATTCAACACAAAGTGAAGGGACGATGGTGGTCATAAAAACGGCATATCTATGCTCACCTGTACATGTGTCAGAAATAGTGAATTCATGAGGCTGTTATATGTGCATCATGAATTCATTATTTCTGACACGTGACTTGATGAGTATAGATCTGTTTTGTATGACAGTCATTGTCTCTTCAGTCTGTGTCCAATGGATACAGCATAGCAGAACAGAATCAGGACGCAATGACGTTAACAACCTTACCACTAAAGCAACATGGCTGCCGTCACAATAGCAGTATGTGGTCAGTGTTTTATATCAGTATTTGTAAGCCAAAACAAGGAGTGAAACAATTAGAGGTAAATTATAATATTAACATAACTAGCACCTCTGCCTTTATCACCCACTCCTGGTTTTGGATTACAAATACTGATATTAAATACAGACCAAATACTGCTATTTTGAGGACAGCCTTGGTTTGTAGAGGAAATACATAGGAGACACGGTCAAGACAACAAAAAATAAAGTTTATTAATGAGAAATATTATTAACATTTAAGAAAATTACTGGTACAGATAAAATTACAACAGGACATTTACACAACATTGTCCTGCCATGACACACGTCCAATATCAGAATCAAAAAAGGCGGCAAATTGGTCCCGCATGTGACCAATTTTAGCAGTTGACCGCAGCGGGTGAAGATGCTAATCGGGCAGTGGGTGTGCAACTGGTTCATCCAGTTCGATGTTGGGCCGCTCCTTAGCCATTATGTAATTGTGCAGAACCACACAGGCTTTGACCACCTCGTCGACTGTCTCCATTTTTAGATTAATGGCTGATGCAAGAATGCGCCATTTTGAGACTAGAATGCCAAAGGTACACTCTACTGTTCTTCGGGCCCTGGTCAGTCTGTAGTTAAAGATCCTTTTAGTGTGGTTCAAGTCCCGACTGGAATATGGCTTCATTAGGTTTTCACACATCTGAAAGGCCTCATCCCCAACCATAACAAATGGCAGCGGTGGACCTTGAGTGTTGGGGAGCGGTTGTGGCCGTGGAAAATTAAAATTTTTGCCATACACACGGCGGCCCATATCAGCGTTCTTAAAAGTCTGGGAATCGTTGCCACGGCCAAAAGCTCCAATGTCCACGGCAATGAAGCAACAGTCCGCATCGGCTATTGCCATGAGCACAACAGAAAAATATTTTTTGTAATTGAAGTACTCCAATTGTGTTCTGGCTGGTTTTATAATGCGGATTAGCTTTCCATCAACCGCTCCCAAGTTGGGGAAATCACACACACTCCAGAATTTTTCAGCAATTTCAAGCCACATGTCCAAGGTGGGTAGGGGTATAAAATCATTCCGGAGAACATTCCACAAAGCCCGACAGGTGTCCGCAACTATTCCAGACAGGGTGGAAATTCCAAGCCGGTATTGGAAGTGGAGGGATAATAAACTCTCTCCGGTTGCCAGAAATCTGTAAAAAAAAAAAAAAAAAATGTACAATCTATTCTATTTATGGTGTGGTTATGCTAAAGACAGAAAGGAAAATACCCAAAAAATACATGTCTGAACACCCAAAATTTGGACTGTCATTGGTTTAGATTTGGAATGTACCTTAATGTAACCAGCAGACGGTGGAATCGCTCTACGGAGCTGGGTGTCCTGTCTCCATATGGTTCCTTGGACACGAGCAAGCAAATCCCGGAACGAGTCTTGTGACATCCTTGTATGTTCTTGGAATTTCTCCAGGTTGGCATTAAGCTCGCCATACAGCGTGTGATATGCTCCACGTCTCTCACGTAATTCAATAATTGGGTGTCTCCAAAATCGCCTACGCCGTCTCCTTCTCAATCTTACGCGATTTCTGTCTTGCTCCCAAGCAAACGCACAGGCAAGAAACAGCTTGATGCTTAAATCCAGGTTGAAATAAAAGCTCTTCATGCAAAGATCCATTATGACACAACATACAGGAGCAAAATCTGAAGATTTCAGCTGTTCAAGGGTCTACATACAGGGATCCCATAATACACGCCCTCTGTAGTCCCATTGGCGCTGTCTGGTTATCTAGATTTTTCTCCTGTTAAATTTTTCACCCTGCGCACCAAAAATGCAAACGCAGAAAAAAACGCATAGAAACACGTACAAACGCGGCGTTTTTTAACCACATGCGTTCCCCGCATGCGTCTATAAAACGCTGCGTTTGTACTTGTTTCTATGCGTTTTTTCCTGCACTTATGGATGCGGATTAAACACTGCGGATTCTACCGCAAATGTGAAACTAGCCTTAGGTTAGAGTGGCAGTGAGCATGTTCAACTGCTGCTCCATTCTTTCTCTATGGGGTTGCCCAGCGATGCACTCACCATTTTCTTGCAGCTCCAAAGAATGAATGAATGAATAAATAAATGAAGCAGCAATCCATTTTATAACATGGATAAAAGTTTGAGAATAAAAATTAAACTATTTACCAGCAATTATCACCATGAGTCTCAAAAGTTATACATAGCACTTCAATAACACATGGAAATTCATAAATCTGTGGCAGCAATGTCACAGACAGAGAAGAGATCTAGGATTATTAAAATGCAAATTTTTATTTAGATTACATAAAAAAATTACAATAAAATCATGCTAAAACCAAAACCATATGACCATAGAAAGTGCACAGGTACAATTCTGTACTTGTTACACGTGTAGTACAAATGTGTTGTGATTAAAAAGGGGTTTGTAAGTGCCCTATTCATTTTACGTAGCTAATAAACACCAAGTATTTAGAGGTATATGGATCTTATTAGACAATAAGCAGTGATTGTTACATACTATATATAAAACTACACCGCCCCTTTTTGGCCGATTGGCACAATGATATATTTAACCTGGCCAAGCCCCCCACTTAAGACATGCCTCCAGGAAGAAGCCAGAGAGGTGAAACGCGCGTCGGGGTAACAGGGGGACAGACCAGACCACGCTGCATCAACTATTAATCACTATTTTCTATACATCCAGGTACAAACTAACACACAGACTCACTATTCCTTACGTTTATTCATTATAAATAGGTTTACTTGACTGTATGAGGTGCACTAACTACGATATTACAGGTGGAATGGTTCAATAGAGCAGAGCTTTATGTGACATACTGATTGTGGTCAAATGATGGATACATAAGAATAATTGATTGCTCTAGCACTTATTTATAATTATTTATAATTAATGCCTACCCCAAACACATCTGAATATATTGTAAATCACATAAAATTACAATCAAATGGTCAGTCCTTTCTTGAGGTATCCTGTTTTTTTTTTACATGATTTTATTGTGATTTTTTTTAACATCATCTATGTAAAAATGTGAACTTTTATAATCATATATTTCTTCTCTGTGTGATATTGCGGTCACAGATTTAGGAATGTCTACTATTTGCCAGCAGTCTCACCCCCTCTGATCAACACGTTATCACCTATCCTGTCAACATCTTTAATTATACATAATCTATTTATGAAGGAGTCTGAAATAAAGGAGGCCGAGTTGGAGGTTGGCTTTACCAACAAAACAGCACGGAATTTTTAGTGTAAAAAAATAACAACACATGGGAAAGCTGATATTTGGAGTGGTGTACATCTTAGAACATAAAAATACCATGAAAATGGCATGCCAAAAATTGTAAACATTTTTAAGCTATATTTGTTACGACATCTGACCTTGATAAAGACAAAAACATGCAGCCAGACTGCATAATATAATAAGGTGTGACCAAAGCATTTTTGAAGAAAGGATGTAGAACTTCTCTTGCAGTTACAATGACAGAAAGGAGCAGGTTTAGGTTTGGCACTCACCTGTATACGGACTGTCTGGCAGCATTTAGAGGTGTCATCATATACTCTGTACAATGACTTCTGCTACTAAAGGGAACCTGTCACCAGGTTTGGGTGATACGAGTTACGGCCACTGCCTTTCATGGCTGATATAGAGCATTCTATAATGCTGTATATAAGCCCCCAATCCGACCTGTAAGACAAGAAAAATAACTTTTATTACTCACCTGGGGGGGCGGTCCGGTTCGATGGGCGTCACTGGTGTTGGTCCAGCCCCTCCCTTCTTCTTACGATCGCCGTCCTCCTCCTTGTTTTGTGTGGATGACGTGTCCCTGAGTCATCCACACAGGCTCCCCGGCATCGCGCTCCTGCCAAGCGTACTTATTTGCCTTGTTGAGGGCAGAATATGACGTCCTGCAGTGCGCAGGCGCTGGGCCTCTCTGACCTTTCCCGGCGCCTGCGCACTGCATTACTTTGCTCTGCCCTCAACAGGGCAGATAAGTGCACCTGCGCAGGAGCCGCGATGCCGAGGAGATGCGTCATCAACACGAAGCAAGCAGGAGGACGGCGATCATAAGAAGGGAGGCACTGGACCAAGACCAGTGATGCCCAATGGACCGGACCGCCCGAAGGTGAGTATAATAAAAGTTATTTTTCTTCTCTTGAAGGTCGGGTTGGGGAAGATCTACAGAATTATAGAATGCTGTATATAAGCCCTGAAAGGCGGTGGCCGTAACTCGTATCGGCCAAACCTGGTGGCAGGTTCCCTTACTATAAAGCAGATGTGAATAAAGCCTTGCGTTACATTATTCTCAGGGACCCTACTGGCATGTTATTGCTACAGTTCACTACAAATAATGAAAATCTTTTCCCTCCACTCTTGGCTAGTAGACAAAAGATTACAAACAAACAAATGGAAAGCTCTTAAAGGGACAGTCAGCACAGAATGACTGCTCAAATCAAGTACAGGCACTCGGTGCAGCGTGGCGGGGCCGAGCAGTTTAGTGCACCTTCCCAGCTATTCGTTCTCCCTCTATCTTGATTGACAGATCTGACTTTGTAGAAATAGAGAGAAAACAAGTAGGTGGGAAGTTTCACTAAAAGGGAGGCAGTCATCACAGAATGGCTGTACAAAAACAGGTGCTTGGTTCAGTACAGAAGGAAAGCAAGCGAGAAGGTGCACTTAATGGTTGGCTACGCCATGATGCACCGGGTGCCTGTACTTGGTTTGAACAGTCATTCTGTGCTGACAGACTTCCTTTGGAGTCTGTCAACACAAAATGACTATGGGAACAAAGCCCAAGTAAAAATCATTCTAGATCCATTGTTGTGTTTGTGAGAAACTGCTCTTTTTTCAAATATTCCAAATGAGGTGCTTGGTGCACCCTTGCCATGTCCGAGCAGTTCAGTCCACATTCCCATCCATTTTCCATTTCTTTCTGTACCTTCTTTTCCTTGATTGACATGAGCCAAGGGAGGGTAGAGATAAATGGAAATCAAGTACGGTAGGTATGAAAGTACAAGTAACTTAATTGCTACACCAAGGGAGCACCGAGCACATCATAAGCATATTTGAATAAAGAATATTTTCTGGAAGGAAACAAAAGATTTGGAGAATAAAAAGTGCTGTGCTAGGTTTACACAATTATTTTGTTCCAACAGGCTACACTTAACACTTGCCTTAGCTAATACTAAGAAAGAACACTCTGCAGCAGGTACAACAAGTATAATGGAACAAGCAGTATCTATAAATATGGAAACTCTAAAATGTCCTCACTAATTTATTAATCAGAGGTTTGGCACTTCTAGAGGGAGCTGAAGTGGCTCTTAACTGTCTCACTATCCTCACAGCTGTATAGACGTGTGTCTCTGAGGTGGGAGATACCAATGTGTGGGTAAACTGTGTGTAGCATGACACAACAGGGTATATCTGTCACTTTTTATGATGGATTCAGTGATATATGAAGAACTATATATTGTATTGTTATTTACCATACTCGAGCTGCAAAAGAAAAAAGTAGGAGAAACCGCTAAAGAGGTGAAATCAGTCACAGCTCCTCAGTGTGTACAAGCGACTCAGATAACCCCTTTAGAAGCAGCTATGTCCTCCTCTAGAAGATGAACACTTTTAGAAGCAGCAATTTTCTCTTATAGTAGATGAACCTTTAAAATGAGCTATATCCTCATCTTGCATATTAACCCTTTAGAAGAAACTGTATCCTCCTTTTTCTGGACTGCATAATACATATTCAAATCCTATTATGTTGCTGATATACTGAATAATACTATACTGTATAAGGTTAGGTTACGTTTCCTGGAAGTGGCAGTATGGAAAATATTTCATCCCGATTTGTATGTTTGCAGATTCACTGCACATTGTGAAGCCTTAGTGAAATATTTTATATTTGTAGTGATGGTGATGAAAAATGGGTGATGTGATTCTACCACTGTATACTATGGACAGTGAATAGACAAAACGGCACAGCAAGCAAATTGATTGGTTCACCCCAAATCCTGAGCAGATCTGAGCACAAGGCTCCATTTACCATTCAGATGCTGCATAGAATCAGCTTCCCCCTTACAGTTGGTATCTCCCAGAGGGGATTCACATCAGATTTTGCAATCACTATGGTAAAATGACCGTAAGAAATTAAAACCTGTGTTGCTGTAGTAGTGCTAGAAATCATCTGATGTACTAATGACATATATTTGAGATAAGTCTTGTAATGTCATTTTCTGTCAATTTTTTGCGTTTTTCTCAGAAGTGATTGGTTCTCTTTAAGGAAAGTGTGATCTATAAAGGTTTGGGAACAACTGAGCCTTAGGTGTCCACATGAGTCAGCACGAGATAGATTCCAAACTCGAATTAAGTCATAGGTTTTTCATACACAGTATGATTACATTCATTTCACTTCCAAGCTTGATGAATTGCAAAGCACAAAGACCATTACATCACCCCATGGCTGTAACTTTCAGAGATAAAAGTAAAAATTACACAGTGCCAAGAAATTTCCATCCATCCCTGTAATTGTGGAGTCACTTTAACATGTAATTAACTATAAAAAAAAATTACTTCTTACAAATCTGTACATTATTGAAACCTACCATCTACACCGACAATCCAGCTTGTTCTATTCGTAGGCCAAAAACGTTATAATCTATTACTATAATACACTGTGGTTGTTATTTTTTGTATATATTATTTATTTTTGAATGTTCAAGAAGGTAGAAACGGTAGATATAGCTATTATAACAGGTGACTACATTAGCTTTATAAAAAAAATAACAGGAATTCAGTTGTCATCTAATTACATGTGCAAGGTAAAAATTTTTTAAAGGGAATTTGTAACCTGCTTTTGCTATGTAATCTGAGAGCAGCATAATTTAGGGACTGAGACCGTGATTCTAGCGATGTGTCACTTGCTGTTATGCATCTTGTCATTTTGATACAATTACTGTTTATTTTTGCCAAAGTAGCAATGCTCTAAAGCTGAGCCCTGAATAACCCCGCCCACACCACTGATTAGCAGCTTTCTGTCAAAGTACAGTGCACACAGTACGCTGCTGATCAGTGGTGGGGGCGGGGTTACACAAAGCAAAAGGACTAGGAGGCACAAGCCTCCTAGTCCTGTAGTGATAATCTCCTGCTGATAAAACACTGTTTTTTAAACCACACCATGCAGCCTAGTAAATGACACATTGCTATAATCAGGCGTTCAGCTCATTCATCATGCTGCTTCAGATTACATAGCAAAAACCGGCTTAAAAAATCCCTTTAAAAGGAGAATCAAATTGTTATTTCCTGAAAAAGTCTTCTAAATTACATTAAGACAAAACAATGGGAAACAAGATTTTCTTTCCCCAATGATTACAGGGATTTTCCCAATGCCCAAAATATTTAACATTATGGCAGGTACGGTATGTTTCTAAAATAATAAAATACGCTAATCTTATCCACTCTAAAATCTGCTGGTCCAATGCAGGCAAATTTGGTGGTCTCAGGCCGGATAGGAAATGATGCCATTCTTTCATCAGTCACGTGACTGTAGAGGCCTGTGATTGGCTGCAGTGACCATGTGAAAAGAAAAGGATGTCATTCAAGGCAGGATGCAAAAATATCCTGTTCCAGTCATTTGGCCACTGTAGCCAATCTTAGGCCTCAGCAAGCAGGTGACTAAAGAACAAGACTATATTGCTTTCTGCCCTGGAGAATTGGGCTTAAGAGGGGTTGAGCATTGCACCTATTTTAAAATGATTCCAACCTTGTGAAATTATATTGGGTGGTGGAAAATCACCTTTAAAGGATATGCAGTTTGTTCAGTCTAGGCAAAACTGCCTGCCTCTGTTCTGGTCTTTCTCACGTCCCTTCTACATATTATGGCATCATTTCCTATTCTGGCAGCTTGCAAGTTTAGTGTTACCATAAGAATGTATTCTCCGATTCATCAAGCCTGGCGTTGTTCCCTCTGGTCTTGATGAGTGGGCATGTTGAAGTGAGACGCGCCCGACTGATTATAAGGTAGCCCCCATACCGCCTAGTTTTGCCCATTTTAGTGGAGATGGACGAAACTGGCATGGAAAGCACACAAAGTTACAAGAAATCTAAAAGTGAAAGGTTTGATGAATTGGGGCCTTAGCGTGGATTTGAACACGGTTGCCATCAAAGCACAGGCGTTATTGCCATCAGTAGCTCAAGCTAACCTGCAGGCCGACAACAACCTACCCATCAGTTACTGCGGGGAAGCTAAGTTCACTCAGTTTCAAGTAATGACTAGAGTGCTATTGTAGCACCAGCGTCTCTGTCTGCTGTCCCTCTTCCCTGGCAGGGACTCCAACTTACTCACTGATGCAGTTCCCATCCCTCACTTCCTGCTTCGGCTGCCGACACCTTGGGTGCGCGCAGATCCCCGGGCATTGTGCTTAGGGCGTATGCATAGTCCCCTCCTCTTAAAGAGACAGCATGTGCAGTCCTAAAATGTCCCCAGCCAATGGCTGACAGACACTCATTTTTTAAGGTACCTCCAACTTTAAGGAGGTGCTTGTGCAACATTGTAAGTTTGTTCCTAAACATTCTTGTCAGTTCTCAGGTTCCAGTGCTCGTATTCCTGTATTCTTGCCTGTCTATTGTGACAGGGTCACTGGTGTCGTACATGAGGGGAGATATGTGTCACAAAGATTGCTTTCCTGAAAGCTATAAGTGTTTTCTCCAGCAGCATACGTGCTGAGAGCAATCCAGTTGCTATATGGGACTGGCTTTCATGGTGGGTAGGTTAGAGATGGGCAGGATGCCTACCCCCCATACCTCCACCTCCAAGGTCTGGCTGGAGGGAGTTAAATGTCCAGCCAGTTTTTTTTTTTCCTTTGTCTGTGTTGTGTGGAGGAAAGGAAGCCTCCATACTGAAGGTACTGTGAGAGCTGCCATAGGTGTTGTCCCAGGAGCACTGGGCAGGACTGTGTATGTACTTTTTACTTTCTATTAATCCAGACAGGCAGTTTTTCTGTTACCAGTTTGGGTTTTTGGTTTATGATGCAATAAACCACCCAGAGACTTTAACCAAACATGGTCCTGTGTCTACCTCGAGGATAAGCTAAGCGTGACAAACCCCTTACACTATTAACCGTGACACATCAAAGAGAAATACTGCCTACGTCAATGGCAAAAAACTTCCAAAATCAAAATATCATCAAATAATAGAAAAATGAAGTACCAAGCCATAAAATAATACTATTTTATTGAAACAAAACATTTTTCTTAAAAAATACATTTAAAAAGATATTTTTAGTGCCTGGTGGGAATGATACTATGCAAAAAAGAACCACCATATAAAGGTAGAGTAGTGCTGATGATAAAGGTGTAACAATGTCACATATTTTTAAAGGAAACTATTTCAATTAATTAAATGGCAATATAAGTTTATAACTGCATAAAGAGTAGCAGAATCCAAAGTGTCAGGTTTCTCAATAGAAATAACCCCCCCCCCCCAAAAAAAAAACAAAAAAAAAAAAACAGAAGATCAACATCTAGCATATACAAAAAAAAAGTTCCCAAACGCATCCAAAATAAACACTGTGAAGGGTAATATGTAAAGAGCCTAGGTGGGCTAGTAACATATAATGATTACACAGTGGTACGGTAACTAAGAGTCCTAACTGTGGATGTAAAATTACATGGAGACACAAAGGAACATTACCTTTAGGTGGTGGTGACACCCCGATGCGCGTTTGGCGTATAGCTTTTTCTCAGGGAGAGTACTAGTACTAGCTACAATGCTCTCTGCGGGCAATATACAGTATTTCTTCCACCACTTGGTCTAAACTAGCTAGAGACAATCAAGCAGATTTACAGCCGAGCTGTACGCTAGTGTCGGTGTGCGCTGTATTCATTAATGCTGCCCGAAACTGAGTGACTTCAGGTCGGACTTTAGTAAATTTTTCCGAAATCTCACACCACCTATAATGAAGCAGGTTCAAGACTATGGCAATCAATTAATCTAGCTTTACCTAAACATTTTATCTCTACCCAAATATATAGCATTCATGCAGAATCAATATGAAGAATAAGAGGACTAATAAAATGGTCAGGATTATATGAAATACACAGTAGTAAAAGCCGGCAGCTATACCTTCTATCCCTCTGCTGTTCACTCTGCGCAGTAGTTCTAGAGGCTAGAAGAAAAATAAATGCATTATTAAAACATGAACAAAGAAAGAAAAGGGTATGAGCACAAGGACATTTCTAAGAAGTTTTTTTGGACCAGGTCCAAAAAATAAAAAAGCCTGATTAATTACATACAAAATGCTTGAAAGACCCTTTTATGACCAAAGAGCAACTCACTAGTGTCTTTAATTACACTCCCAGGATCTGGGACCCATGGATAACTCATGCACACCCACATATAAAGCAGTTTTTTGTTAATAATCATATACCCTCATTGATTTCCAATCCTTACTTTTCTGCTGTCTATGTGCCTCACTGAACCCTGATCTTTACCTTTCCATTGTCTATGTGTCTCATATTGCACTCTTCAACCTCATTGTTTAGTTTTTTGTCTTGTTTTCTTTGTATGTTCATTCTTATATGATGTGATAACATACCAAAATGATATATTTAACTTCTTGATTCTATTCTTAAATCATATAAATATAATAAAAATATAATAAACATATTTAAAAGAGAAAGACCCCCACCTATGAATTTCTATTGTAAAACCACTTTGCTATTCAGATATTAAGTACAGTATTTTGAATGTCCCCCCCTCGACTCCAGGTTTAGAAAGACACCTGGTGGGAGTAATGAAAGCCCATGTCAGTGGTTCTTGCAGGAATCTGATTAAAAAAAGGCACTGTCCAATCAAAAAGGCTGCAAAATAGACATCTGGGGGGAAAAACTCTTCCAAAACATTTAAAAAAAGCTTTAATAAACAAAAAAAACTCATCCAAAAAAGTGACACAGGGCGTTTCCTAAAGCGGTTTCCATTAGCAAAATCCTTGATTTGGCCACAACAAGAAAATTCAGTGTGCACATACCCTTACATTTCAGTAATAAATAAGGAGTAAGCAGATAAAAGAAAATTAGCATTTATCTGGGCAAGTTGAGATGCAATGGAAGGAAGACAAAGATCTGTGGTTGTAAGTGTTATTTGTCCTTCACAACAAAAGACTAGCTTAAGGGTACCGTCACACTATACGATTTACCTACGATCACGACCAGCGATACGACCTGGCCGTGATCGTAGGTAAATCGTAGTGTGGTCGCTGGGGAGCTGTCACACAGACAGCTCTCCAGCGACCAACGATGTCGAGGTCCCCGGGTAACCAGGGTAAACATCGGGTTACTAAGCGCAGGACCGCGCTTAGTAACCCGATGTTTACCCTGGTTACAAGCGTAAAACTAAAAAAAAACAAACAGCACATACTTACATTCTGGTGTCCGTCAGGACCCTTGCCGTCTGCTTCCCGCACTCACTGACTGCCGTAAAGTGAAAGTGAAAGCACAGCCGCTGTGCTCTGCTTTCACTTTATGGCCGGCAGTCACAGTGCGGGAAGCAGACGGCAAGGGACCTGACGGACACCAGAATGTAAGTATGTGCTGTTTTTTTTTTTTTAGTTTTACGCTTGTAACCAGGGTAAACATCGGGTTACTAAGCATGGCCCTGCGCTTAGTAACCCGATGTTTACCCTGGTTACAAGCGAACGCATCGCTGGATCGCATCGCTAGATCGGTGTCACACACACCGATCTAGCGATGACAGCGGGAGATCCAGCGATGAAACAAAGTTCCAAACGATCTGCTACGACGTACGATTCTCAGCAGGATCCCTGATCGCTGCTGCGTGTCAGACACAGCGATATCGTAACGATATCGCTGGAACGTCACGAATCGTACCGTCGTAGCGATCGAAATGGCAGTGTGAGACGGTACCCTTAGGTACCTTCACACATAACGATATCGTTAACGATATCGTTGCTTTTTGTGACGTAGCAACGATATCGTTAAGGAAATCGTTCTGTGTGACAGCGACCAACGATCAGGCCCCTGCTGGGAGATCGTTGGTCGCTGAGGAAAGTCCAGAACTTTATTTCGTCGCTGGACTCCCTGCAGACATCGCTGGATCGGCGTGTGTGACACCGATCCAGCGATGTCTTCACTGGTAACCAGGGTAAACATCGGGTTACTAAGCGCAGGGCCGCGCTTAGTAACCCGATGTTTACCCTGGTTACCAGCGTAAAAGTAAAAAAAACAAACAGTACATACTTACCTACCGCTGTCTGTCCCCGGCGCTCTGCTTCTAAGCCCGATGTTTACCCTGGTTACCCGGGGACCTCGGGATCGTTGGTCGCTGGAGAGCTGTCTGTGTGACAGCTCTCCAGCGACCAAACAGCGACGCTGCAGCGATCGACATCGTTGTCGGTATCACTGCAGCGTCGCTGAGTGTGAAGGTACCTTTACTGTCACTGAATGGAGACATCAATTCCTGAGGCTGAACACTTTCCAGGAGAGATTTGTGCACCTTAAAATGATGAGCAGGCATATCTCTAATAAAAGACAACAAAAAGATCAGCATAATCAGTGCTCTGCGCTGGAAAAAACTCTGCATGCCTAAAGATACCGTCACACATAACGATTTCTTTAACGATATCGTTGCGTGTGACAGCGACCAACGAACAGTAAAGGTACCTTCACACTCAGCGACACTGCAGCGATACCGACAACGATGTCGATCGCTGCAGCGTCGCTGTTTGGTCGCTGGAGAGCTGTCACACAGACAGCTCTCCAGCGACCAACGATCCCGAGGTCCCCGGGTAACCAGGGTAAACATCGGGTTACTAAGCGCAGGGCCGCGCTTAGTAACCCGATGTTTACCCTGGTTACCAGCGTAAAAGTAAAAAAAACAAACAGTACATACTTACCTACCGCTGTCTGTCCCCGGCGCTCTGCTTCTCTGCACTCCTCCTGTACTGGCTGTGAGCACAGCGGCCGGAAAGCAGAGCGGTGACGTCACCGCTCTGCTTTCCGGCTGACCGACGCTCACAGTCAGTGCAGGAGGAGTGCAGAGAAGCAGAGCGCCGGGGAGAGACAGCGATTGCTGGATCGGTGTCACACACGCCGATCCAGCGATGTCTGCAGGGAGTCCAGCGACGAAATAAAGTTCTGGACTTTCCTCAGCGACCAACGATCTCCCAGCAGGGGCCTGATCGTTGGTCGCTGTCACACAGAACGATTTCCTTAACGATATCGTTGCTACGTCACAAAAAGCAACGATATCGTTAACGATATCGTTATGTGTGAAGGTACCTTAAGCAGCTATCAAATTGATCCATGCTCAGCACTATTTTCAGTGACACAATGGCCATCAGTGGATGGGGAAAATTAAATACCACACCCTATATTTTCCCATAGAAAATGTTACGCTATCAAAAACCCACCTGAGATAAAAGCTTTGTGTTCACTAATGATGATTTATGCGACGGAAGAACACTATGTATGCAGAGGGTTTGTGAACTGGTTTAATTCTGCCAAAAATTAGATGAGGGTTGGCTTCTACTGGGAGCCATGCCAATGCTCTTACCATAGATATCCCCATACTGGTGCAATTTGACAACATAGGTGCTGAACAAGCAGGATGCACAATGCATTGGGACACGGCTCATCCATAAATACAGGTCAGCGGTGGTTCTAAGAGGGAGATTAGAAATCTATCCCACTGTGAAAAGCATCCACAAGTAGAGATCTAGTAGTTACACAAGTCCTTTAAAAGCTTTTTTTTTTTTTTTCAATTTTCTCCTGTTTTTATGGAATTAATAATATAATATCCCCATTGGCATGGTGTAGTTAGCTTCCCCTTTGCAGCTAAAATGGCTTCCAATCTCCTGGGAATGCTTTCTACAAGATTATGAAGTGTTTCTTAGGGAATATTTGTGTATTCATGCAGAAGAGAACTTGTGGGGTCAGACACTGATGTTGGCCGAGATGGCCATGCTCATGATTTCTGTTCTAGTTCATCCCAAAAGCGATATATGGGATTGAGGACAAAGCGCTATGCGATTCAGTCAAGTTCTTTCACACCAAACTCACCCAACCGTGTGTTTATAGGTCCTACTTTGTGCCCTGGGCCACAGTTATGCTGAAACATGCTAGAACAGAAAATGACCTTCCCCAAACCATGCCAACAAAGTTGGCAGGATGCTATTGTAAAAAATGTCAGAGTCCGCTAAAGCATTAAGATTTTCCGTCATTGGAGCTAAGGAACCTAGGTCGACTCTGGGGAAAAAAAAAACAAAAAACCATAAGCAGGTAACGTTCTCCTGTCATTCGCCAAACCCAGACTCATCCACCACCAGAAACACCACATAGAGAAGCTACTCCCACTCTGGAGCACCAAAAATGTCTACTGTAGGGTCCAGTGGCTTTACACCGGTCCAGTTGTGCTTGTTGATGTAAGACTTTTTTACACCTTCAAGAACATGAAATTCTATGTCATTATGCTCCTGTTGCATAGTTTTTGCACTGAGGTTATTGCCAGCAGAGGTTTGCAACTCTGTAGTAATTGAGTCAACTGAGTATTAGCGACTTTTCTGTACTACGCTTCTCAGCCATCGGAAACCGCTCTTTAATTTCACATGGTCTCCACTCTGTGGCAGAGTTGCTGTGGTTGTTAAATGCTTCCACTTTTCAATAATATCACTCACAGCTGTTTGTGGAATATTTAGGAGGGAAGACATTTCATGAACTGACAAGTTACAACAGAGACATCCTATTACAGGACCTCCTTGAATTCAGTGAGGTCTTTAGAAAGATCTATTATTTCACAGACAACAGTAGAGGCACACTGCCTGGCGTGGGGCTCTATTTTATACACCTGTGGCAATGGAACTGAATTTTAACCTTCAGTAGTGAGGCTAGTGTTCCTTGCTGGGCAGCGCACTAGCCAGGGCAGTATTAGATGACAGCGAGGGACTTAGGTTCGTGATGGCGGCGGGGGGAAGGACCCGCTTAGGGCGTTAGGGAAATGGGGGATTGCCACCACCTGAGCTCAAACCTGAGCCTGTCCCTGCACTCCCCTATCTGTAGGGTCTTCCTCTCCCCAATACTATCCCCTTGTGTATGTGTGTTGCGCCATCTGCTAATCGGCCACCCGTTGGGTCGCAATACGAATTGTGACAATAGTAACATAGTAACATAGTTAGTAAGGCCGAAAAAAAGACATTTGTCCATCCAGTTCAGCCTATATTCCATCATAATAAATCCCCAGATCTACGTCCTTCTACAGAACCTAGTAATTGTATATAGTAACATAGTTAGTAAGGCCGAAAAAAAATAAATAGTGTCAATGGCACCAGGGATTCCCAGCCAGCGTCCCACGCTGGTACTTGCCCAGCCTCAAGCTGCTTTGCATTTGCGATCTGACGAGGGTAAGCACATTCAGCTTAGAGTGGCCATTGACAGTAATAGATGAATGCCAGTATAGCTTGTGGTTCAATGAAGTAAAGGTGGTAATGCCAGCCATGGATCTTAGCGAGAAACTAAACGTAATGTGCCCAATTGCATTCTGCTTCTTCTTCACCGATGATAGAAATCAGTGTTAGGTACAGGAATTAGGGAACTCGTAATTTTACACTGACACAGTTTTCACTATGATTAGGCAGAGCAATTCGGTAAGGAAATACTCAACTCCTATGGCTTGAGTGCTGGTCTAGTCACATGAACTGAATGCAAGGCCCCAATGTTATGTACGTGAGATATACTGTGTAACATACACATTAAAATATACGTTCTTCAGCTGAAAAATAAAAAGTTTAAGCAACTCTTGTAGAAATCTTTTATACTGGGAAAAAATTACCATCGCCACCTTCACTTGGTTTAGTAAAATCCATTAACTAAATACAGACATTACAAGACTTAACTCAATGCTCGTATACAGCAGGAAATAAAGAACTTACTTCTCTTAATAACAGCTCTTATGGATGACAGAGGTCCTTGTCTGGAGAAAAGGAAAAGAACGGGTTACTTCAAATGAGAAAAAAAAACAACAAACTCCACAATAGCGGACTCTGCCTGCACGCTTCCCATCATAAAAAGAAAGAGGGCAGATCCAATACATGAAGCCAATTTACTTTGTATATTCCAGTGCTGTAAAATAATCCAATGATCCCGCCCTCTATAATAGAAACCAGAAACACGAGAGAGCGAACGCTCCGTAGGAAGTACAGCCAACTGTTCTTTCCATGACTTCTGATCTTCTGGTAGAGTAATCCTAACAGATACGAGAAGATGTATTCACAGCACTTGTTTTTCATGCGAGCCTCAGTACCTCTGCTATGGCGGAGTACCAAGAGGAGTAGTTATCCGTTCATCTGCCAGTGAACTCCAACTCTCCAGATAACTGGTCCCAGGAGAGCCAGACGGGATTAAAAACATACACGCACTTACAAAACACGCCACAGTGCAAAGCTCGAATCCTTTTAGGTCTGGGTCTATGAAAGCTGTAGAAAAACTGTCTCATAGCCCCCAAAAGGACTGCTGCCAATTGTCGAGAGTACTGCATGACAAATCTGATTGCTTGTCTGGATATTTGGCATTCAGTGCTGGGTGACAATTCTTCTGGAAACTAATGAATGCCACCTAGCTTTCCCAGGAACTCAGATAGCCTAGGGTTTTCCAAGATTTAGCGTATTCATGGTCTATCGTTAAAGAAGCACTCCCAACTATTTATTTTCTAATTCTGTCCAACAATGTAATACTGTGTAGGTGCCTTAATACACTTCCTAATTGCTGTCTTCCTCATTTATTTCCTAGGTCAATACTGAAATTCCAATTAGTTGGTTCACACTTGGGTTTATGTGTGAGCCACAAGACACTTTTACAATGTAAATTTGTGGAGACCTGTTCTGAGGCTGCATAAACTTACACTGAGTAAGTAGCATGGACATGCACAACCATCCTTGTGTGAACATGCAAAGAAGAGGCAGGTTCACATTATCCAGTCCACGACTGGACCGCCACAAGATAATGGAGAAAAAGCAATTGACAAGTATATCAACACACCTACACTACACTACATAAACAAAAAGGATCAGGAAAACATTTTTGGGGAGTGTTCCTTTAAGACATGTCAATACTATCAGACTGTTGGAGGTGCTACTCTTTCCCCCTCCACTAGTGAGCAGTTTGAAATGGCCGCTGTTGCAGCGTTGTCCTATTCTTGTCAATGAAACAACTCAGAATACCAAGGTGATGGTGTGCAGGTAAAGACGGTAGAAGAGGATGCAACACTTGCCAAGTGCCATGCTACCTTAAATCTGCTGATCCCTTAAAAAAATTAAAAAAAACACCACATATTAGATGTTGATGGTGATCTTAAACATTCTGAACCTGGAAAAGCCATTTAACCCCTTAGTGACCGAGCCAAATTTTTGAAATCTGACCAGTGTCACTTTATGTGGTAATAACTCTGCAACGCTTCAACAAATCCCAGTGATTTTGAGATTGTTTTTTCGTGACACATTATACTTTATGATAATGGTAAATTTTGTTCAACATTTTTTGTGTTTATTTATAAAAAATATCAAAAATTTGAGAAAAATGTTAAAAAATTAGCAATTTCCTAAATTTGAATGATTATCCCTTTAATCCAGATAGTCATACAACAGCAAACCATTAATAAATAACATTTCCCACATGTCGGCTTTACATCAGCACCATTTGTAAAATGTTATTTTATTTTGTTAGCATTTTAGGAGGTTTAAAAATGTAGCAGCAATTTTTCATTTTTTCAAAGAAATTTACAAAATTTATTTTTTTAGGGACTTAGCCATGTTTGAAGTGACTTTAGGGGTCCCATATATTGGGAAACCCACAAACGTGATACCATTTTAAAAACAGCACCCCTAAACATATTGAAAACTGCTGTCAGGTAGTTTATTAACCCTTCAGGTGCTTTACAGGAATTAATGCAAAGTGGTATGACAGAAATGAAAATGTGTATTTTTACCACCTAAATGTTGCTAACTTCTAAACAGATTACTACAGCCGTCAGACTCTAAGGCCGCTATTTGGTCATGAATTGCCATGGCAAACATCAGGACAACAAAATCATGATCTGAGGGCACCAATTGTGACAAAGAAGAAGCCCCCACACTCTGTTAACCATTTATAATGATGTAGTCACTATTGACAGCATCATCTAAGGGGTTAAACAGATTTAGATGGTGCAAATACTGATCGTGGCTGATACAGCAAGTTGTCAGCTATAGTGTACAACCGACAGATGCTGGATTGTCACCTGTATGGGGAGGCTATTCTCTTATATCTCAGGTCAGTTAAAAGACGTATTGGCGGTCATTAAGGGGTTAAAAAACAAATGTAAAAAATACATGGGATAAGGACATCTTAAAAATGTGGAAAACGAGATTCATTAGGTCCACATTGTAAAAGGACATTTACTGCATGAAAAGTCAATTTCAACCAATATCAGTTGCAAACAAAAAAATATATAATTCTCTTGCTTGTCATTGATGAGAACACATTGTATGCTGACATATAAAACAATGATCCTTCGCTCTTAAGAATGAAGTGTTGCTGGCTAGAATAGGTGGGTTTGACCACATATCTCCACGTAATAAACACTTCAATGGGGATATTGGGGAGTTTATGGAGAAACAAAAATGTAGGCCGGTAATTGCACTTTACTTGCCTGTTGTGCATGCTGCCGTTCTTCCCCAACACAAAGTGGTCATAGACCGCTCCTGCCGGTGATTTAGCTGCCTCTGCTGACACAATAGGACATGACTTCCAACGTTATTCTGACTGACAGCTGGCTCCCCCATTTAGGCAGCGGGGATCCGGCTGTCAATCAGAATGATGTTGGAAGTCCCACGCTGTCTACAGAGCAGAGTGGAAAAGAAGCCTCTTCTCTGTAGATGTGACGTCAGGCTTCTGAATCCCAGGCAGGAGCATCTGTGACTACTCTGTGGCGGGGAAGAACGTTGCCTGACACAACAGGCAGGTAAGCTGCAATATACTACCGGTTAGTCCTTAGGTATATTTTTTGTTTTTATTAAGTCCCAGATATACCCTTTAAAGTATATTTACCGTATATACTTGTGTATAAGCTGATATTTTCAGCACTTTTTTTTGTGCTGAAAACACCCCTCTCTGCTTATACATGAGTAATTGCTGGCGGGGGAGGGGGGGCGGAGTAGAAGGCATTATACTCACCCTGGTGTCATCACTGCATATCAGTCCTTGTATCTCGGGTGTCGGCATCTCTCTTCCTGTCTTCCTTCCTGTGCTGAGTGGTCACATGGTACCGCTCATTAAAGTAATGAATATGCACGCATCTCCACTCCCATAGGCGTGGAGCACATATTCATTACTTTAATGAGCGGCATCACTGACTGCTCAGCACAGGAAGGAAGACAGGAAGAGAGATGCCGGCGCCCGAGATGCAGAGACTGATATGCAGTGCCAGAAGGGTGAGTAGGAATGGGGGAGGGTGAGCCATGCGATATTCACCTATCCCCGTTCCACTGCCGTGCTGTGTCTTCCGGGGCCTCTGGCTGTGACGTTCAGGTCAGAGGGTGCGATGACATGGTTAGTGCACAATCTCTGCCTGAACTATCACTGCAGAAAGCCGGCGATGCTGAGGAGCGGTGAGTATGTCATTTTTTTTTTTTATCGCAGCAGCATTATATGGGGCATATTTTAAATATGGAGCATCTTATGGGGCCATCATTAAACTTTGTGCAGCATTACATGGGGCATATTTTTGTATGGAGCATCTTATGGGCCCATCATGAACTTTATGGAGCATTATATGGGGCGTATTTGGTATGGAGCATGTTATGGGACCCATTATGAACTTTATGGAGCATTACCGTATATACTCGAGTATAAGCCGAGATTTTCAGCCCAAATTTTTGGGCTGAAAGTCCGCTCTCGGCTTATACTCGAGTCATGATCGGCGGTGGGGTCGGCGGGTGAGGGGGAGAGAGGACTGTCATATACTCACCTAGTCCCGGCGCTCCTGTCGCTATCCCTGCCTGTCCCATGGTCTCTGGGTGCCGCAGCTCTTCCTCTGTTCAGCGGTCACGTGGGACCGCTCGTTAAAGTAATGAATATGGACTCCACTCCCATAGGGGTGGAGCCGCATATTCATTCTTGTAATGAGCGGTCCCACGTGACCGCTTACTACCGGAATAAGCTGCGGGCGCCGGAGACCATCTGTCCGGGAGAAGCTGCCAGGGACCACGCCGGAGCAGGTGAGTATTTCATAGTCACCTGTCCGCGTTCCACCCGCCGGGCGCCGCTCCGTCTTCCCGTCCTCTTGCTGTGACTGTTCAGGTCAGAGGGCGCGATGACGTATTAGTGTGCGCGCCGCCCTCTGCCTGAACAGTCAGTGCGGTTAGACGGGACGCTGAGGAGCAGTGGGCAGCAAGCAAGGAGAGGTATGTCTTTTTTTTTTTATTGCAGCAGCAGCAGCAGCATTACATGTGGCACCACTATATATGGATCATCTTATGAGGCAATAATGTATGGAGCATTCTATATGGCACAGCTTTATATGGAGCATCTATGGGGCAATAATGAATTTTATGGAGCATTCTATATGGCACAGCTATATATGGAGCATCTTATGGGGCAATAATGAAATGTATAGAGCATTCTATATGGCACAGCTATATATGGAGCATCTTATGGGGCAATAATGAAATGTATGGAGCATTCTATATGGCACAGCTATATATGGAGCATCTTATGGGGCAATAATGAAATGTATGGAGCATTCTATATGGCAAAGTTTTAAATGGAGCATCTTATGGGGCCATAATGAACTTTAATGCAGCATTACATGGGGCATATTTTTCTATGGAGCATCTTATGGGCACATCATCAACTTTATGGAGCATTACATGGGCCCATCATCAACTGTATGGAGCATTATATGGGCCCACCATCAACTGTATGGAGCATTATATGGGCCCACCATCAACTGTATGGAGCATTATATGGGCCCATCATGAACTTTATGAGGCATTATATTTTTTAAATTTACCAGTAGCTGCTGCATTTTCTACCCTAGGCTTATACTCGAGTCATTAAGTTTTTCCATTTTTTTGTGGCAAAATTAGGGGGTCGGCTTATACTCGAATATATACAGTATATGGGGTGTATTTGATATGGAGCATCTCATGGGGCTCCTGATTCAATATGGATATTCAAAAACATTTAACCTACTGATGTCTCAATTAAATTTACTTTAATTGGTATCTATTTTTATTTTTGAAATTTATCAGTAGTTGCTGCATTTCCCACCCTAGGCTTATACTCGAGTCAATAAGTTTTCCCATAATTTTGTGGCAAAATAATTGGACTCGGATTATAGTCGGGTCGGCTTATACTCGAGTATATATGGTAACTACATTTTGCAAAAAAGTTTAAAATATATATATATATTAAATTGCACTAGTCAGGACATGATAATGTGGAAGAGAATGAAGCTAGAATTCATGCTTTTTCCACTTGTGGAGCAGAAGTGCGGTAATTTCCAAGGCAGTAAGATGGTTTCTGTCATTAGAAATCACCAATATACAGTACTATATAATGCATCACTTACCCAGGAAACCTGTGTTCTGGCTTATTCCTTTCTGGACGCTCTGAAAAAAAGACAAAAATGAAGAAATTTAATGTAATTATAAAAATCTATGCTATACAATTAACAGGTGAAAAAGCGTAAAGACAAAACTGGGACATGATTTGAAGGGGAATCCCATCTCCAAGATCATATCCCAATGTAGTAGTAATAATAATATTGGCAAATACCTCCAGTTAGAAATGTAGCATATGGTAGTTCTTCTGATTTGCCATGTTACTTTCCTCATATGCAGGGCATTGCATAGCATTTATAATCAGAGGTACCGCATTTGCTAATATCATTACACCTACTACATATTGGGACAGGATCGTCGAGATGGAAATACCCCTTTAATAAAAGTATCTTTAGGATCAATTCTGGATTTGGTCTACAAATACATTCCAAAGAGTTCTCTTCACATGGTGCACATCTCCCGATCCTGTATATGCTGGATGTTTAGCCGGGCCGGACTGGGACTGAAACTCAGCCCTGGCATTTGAAAGCATACAGGTCACTGCTGCCCCCCACACTCACTTCCCCAGATAGGGGGTCTCCATTACATATATGACTCTGACCGATATTAAAGCAAATAAAAATGTACGGTAATTTAAATGTAGTTCCAAAATGCATGGTTTGACCTTTTTTCTCCTGATTATTAGGCTATATTGGGGTACACAAAATGATGCATGGCATGCCCAAATTACTGTGTGGGGTAAGGAGCAGGACTGAGCTGGGCGAGTTTAGCAACTTAGATGGAACCAGGGGAGTAGCCATAGTCTATGGGAGCACAGGCAACATTTAGGCCTGGGCCGTTCTATAACTACCACCATGCTGCTCAGATGCGTGGGCGCTATGGGTGTTGCCAAAGTCTATAGAAGCATTTGTCCTTCCTCCTCAAAAAAAAATTATACTAAAAATATATACTGTATATATAGCAATCGAGCCATTACATATTCCATTTGACTGCTCTGCTTCGAAGTACAAATGATTATAATGGAGTCCATTACAGGTTTTAGAAGCAAGAAAAACAGTTCTGCATGCTGCACTTTTTCTTCCCTTCTAAAAATGAACACACAGAACCCAGACGCACCCCATAATAATCAGTGGGACCCCTCTAATTCCGTCTGCGTTGTTTACACATTGGAACATTTTTGCAAAATGAGTTCCGATTGTCAGTTCCTCTAAACAGAACAAAGACTATGCAAATGGTAATGCGAATATAGCCTTCAAGTATTATCACCATACTGTTACTGAACAAGATAAAGTGGTAGCGGTGAGGTCACAGCTGCAGCCAAAGTACCAAGACCTGAACGCCCCAAGAACCTGCTGTTTGACATATTAGGTGTAGAAGAGCATTTGGGGTCCACTTCTCTTTAAAACATTTTCTAGGTGCAAGTTAGTCAATATGTAGCTTTAAGGTGAAATACAGTGTGTCCGTAAAGTCATGGTGCACTTTTGACCAGTCACAGGATTTATAGTTTGCATTTTGGCGCCCTTTCTCTGGCCCAATCATATCAGACCTGTTCATGAAGAGATAACAAGAACCAATCAAACAACACAAACTCATTTAAGCTGCTGCTAAGCCCCCAGTCAGATTAACCCCTGATAAACTGAACTCTGATTAATATACTGCCAGGTCTGTGACATCATGCAACCACAAGCTTATGCCAGCTGTGTGGTTTTCCATGCCAGTCGAGATGTGGACGGTACAGAGGATAGTTCAGTGTGTTCTGTGGCTCGCTAAATTCAAATCCTTGACCAAAAAGCTGCGTGAATATTGGCGCATTTATAACAAAGCGCCACCACATAGGAATTACATTACTCGGTGGGATAAGCAGTTGAAGGAAACCGGCAGTTTGGTGGAGAAACCCCGTTCTGGTAGGTCATCAGTTAGCGACGAGTCTGTAGAGGCTATACGGGATAGCTACCTAAGGAGCCCTAAAAAAAAAATAATAATTAAAAAAAAAAAAAAAAAAAAATCGGTGGGTGCGTGTGCTCGACAATTACACCTAAGCAAGACTACAGGTCATAAAGGCGTTAAAGAAACGTCTCTGTTTTACGGGGTACAAACCAGCGGATAGACCCAAACGATGCGCGTTTGGCTACAGATATGCTTCATGAGATAGACAATGATGCAAGATTTTTGCAGAAGATTGTGTTTATAAGCTTTATTATTTTATGGGGGGCCAAGCGAGGGGAATGACAGGAAGTTGTCCAAGTAGTGGTCAACGTCCTGAACTTCATCAGTGTCATTTTACCCCATTCTGAAGTTTGTCCCTCCAGCATACAGTCACATGTAAATAACATCATTCACCACTTCAGCCCCTTCCAATATAAAATCCCATGTGCAAAACATCACTCTCCTCCTTTCAGCTTCGTCCAAAAAGTCCTATGTAAATAGACCTTACCCTCTACCTTCAGCCCCATTCAACATACAGTCCCATGTAAAGAACATCACTACCCTCCCTTCTGACTTTTCCTGGCAGTATATTAGTCCTCTCAGACCCCTCATGTAAAATATTACTTCTTTCAGTTCCTCTGGAAGAAGCCTCATCTGGCAGTATATCACTCCTCTCAACTCTCTGCAAAACAGCCCCATCCTGCAGTAGAGCACACCTTTCAGCCCCTATACTTAGCCCCATTCTGCAGTAGAGCACACCTTTCAGCCCCTATACTTCGCCCTATTCTGCAGTAGAGCACACCTTTCATCCCCTATACTTAGCCCCATTCTGCAGTAGAGCACACCTTTCAGCCCCTATACTTAGCCCCATCCTGCAGTAGAGCACACCTTTCAGCCCCTATACTTAGCCCCATTCTGCAGTAGAGCACACCTTTCAGCCCCTATACTTAGCCCCATTCTGCAGTAGAGCACACCTTTCAGCCCCTATACTTAGCCCCATCCTGCAGTAGAGCACACCTTTCAGCCCCTATACTTAGCCCCATCCTGCAGTAGAGCACACCTTTCAGCCCCTATACTTAGCCCCATCCTGCAGTAGAGCACACCTTTCAGCCCCTATACTTAGCCCCATCCTGCAGTAGTGCACACCTTTCATCCCCTATACTTAGCCCCATTCTGCAGTAGAGCACACCTTTCAGCCCCTATACTTAGCCCCATCCTGCAGTAGAGCACACTTTTCATCCCCTATACTTAGCCCCATTCTGCAGTAGAGCACACCTTTCAGCCCCTATACTTAGCCCCATCCTGCAGTAGAGCACACTTTTCATCCCCTATACTTAGCCCCATTCTGCAGTAGAGCACACCTTTCAGCCCCTATACTTAGCCCCATCCTGCAGTAGAGCACACCTTTCAGCCCCTATACTTAGCCCCATCCTGCAGTAGAGCACACCTTTCAGCCCCTATACTTAGCCCCATCCTGCAGTAGAGCACACCTTTCAGCCCCTATACTTAGCCCCATCCTGCAGTAGAGCACACTTTTCATCCCCTATACTTAGCCCCATTCTGCAGTAGAGCACACCTTTCAGCCCCTATACTTAGCCCCATCCTGCAGTAGTGCACACCTTTCAGCCCCTATACTTAGCCCTATTCTGCAGTAGAGCACACCTTTCATCCCCTATACTTAGCCCCATTCTGCAGTAGAGCACACCTTTCAGCCCCTATACTTAGCCCCAGTATATCACTAGTTTGAGCTCTACATTGTTATGAAGTATGCTCCTACACGCTGCAGATGGTCTGATAAAGTGATGTCCTCGGGTCGGCCTCCAGCAATCTGTGACCTACAGGAGTAACATGTGTAGCAAGTAGCTGATGACTTTTCTATGCCACAACCGTTAGTGACAGTACCAGTGACCTGCGGATACTGTTATTAGTGCTGCTAGTCGATGTGGTCCACTGCTGGACTGGCCCATCCGTCACAGTATAAAAATTGACCAGTTGGGCCCTGATGTAAAACCATGATATACACAAGTGAGTTACATATACGTCACCTATTCATCATACTTACAGTGCAATATTGATTCTGTTCCGATCCTGAGCTACAGTGTGCGATAAACGCTTCACAGCTGAAATACTTCAGTATTCCCAGCTGGGTCAACATTTGTACAAAGCTTCTTCTAGACGTTTGCATTCTAGAAGAACGCTCTTGATTTGATTTTAGGGAAAGATAATTATCACGCTGTATTATAGAAACCCAGCTGAAGTGATTGAATGCAATCCTGGACTAGAAATACAGGCTCTCTGACCTATGGATAGGATATCAATATCCGGTCACTGAGGGGCTGACTCTTGGTGCCCCCAACAATCAGATGTTTTCTAGAACAGTTTGTACAAATAAGGAATTTAAATATGAAAAGGAGTAATGTTGTATGCTGACACAGCACAGAAGAAATTCCATCATTCCTGGCGAAGGAACCAGATTTAAGGTCATGTAAACTTGCGCAATCATACTTTTGCATGTATCTATACTACATTACCCTCCTGAAGTATAAATGCACATTGTATAGTGAGGAGAGGATGGAATCATAGAAATCTGTAATATTGGAGACCGTTTTAAAATGAACCTGTTTTGTTGAACACGGTATTTGCTTTTAAGACAGAGCAAAAGATTTATCAGGCTATAAATGCAGCAGAATTCTTGTGTAATCGGCACCAAAACGTTTTTAAAATACTGGCACCTTTCTTATTATAAATTTTAGGCAGACACTATCTGCATCTTATTTGACAAAGGGGTGTGACTTTATTGAAAAAGGGCATGGCTTAGCAGATAGGAGCTTTGACCTGGAGCACGACTATGCATCAAAAATGTGGGGAAAATTTCTGGCACGAATTGCTCTAAACTAAGACTACAAAGACTTAAAATGTGCCATATTTATGAAAGAGCATTTTACGAATGCCCAAATATGCACCAATATTGATAAATCTCCACCATTGTGTTCTATAGCAGAATTAACTGATCAGAGAGATCTCTAGTGTGATAAGAAAGAGTATAACTTAAGAGTCCACTGGGTGGGCTGGAAAAAAAAAAACACACGAAAAGAAAAAATCCCACACAATCTCCATAAGGTTGTTAGATTTTGTTGGATTCACACATACTTCAAGGCAGCAATGCCAACCATCGAGCTACCGTGCAATGGATTCTACTTCATTTAACTTTGCATTAATTGTTGGGGGCGGGGCAGTTTTGTTTTTTTTTAACTATTCAAATCTTTAATGCATATATTTAGTGGAGGATGTGTCGGATGACTATTAACCCCCTCCATCCCCCATAAGGACATCCACTTAACATATCAAGAGCTTTCTAAGGTGTAACATTGCCGTCATTGTGGCCTACTGCTGATAGATGCATCAGGTAACAATATATTCGATAGTAGCACCTGTTTAACAGATTCGTGATGAAATCTAGACGAATACTAGATCCCACAGGAATAAAAACAGCACAACAAATAACATATACCATGTAGAACCAAAGTAAATATTTTTTCCCCTTTCTGTACAGCAGACCTGTATGAACCCATTTAGCACATATGATAGGAGCTTTCCTGGTATACATGCTATAACTAAATAAAATACCGTACTTAACGCAAGTATCTGCCAGGGTAGCTCAATGTACTATGTATATTGAAGGGTTTGTCTAATCTTTCCAGTTCATGAGCGCATTTCTCTCAGGCTCACTGCTCGGGGAAGGGAATAAAGGGCAAGTACTAGGGTTGAGCGACTTTTACTTTTTTAGGGTCGAGTCGGGTTTCGCAAAACCCGACTATCTCAAAAGTCGAGTCGAGTGAAATCGGCCGATTATGGCGAAAAGTCGGGGATCGACCGAAACTCGAAACCCAATGCAAAGTCAATAGGAAATCTAACTTACTTTTTTTTTTTCTCTCTCTCTCTCTCTCTCTCCCCTCCATCCCTGAACAGAAAATCTGGTGTTACACACACATTGCAAATCGCTACAGCGCACAAGCGACAAAATGGCGATAGGCGTCCACGCCCCTAAGATCTATGTCATCACTCTGCCCACGCTCCTTCATTGGCTGAAAAAATGGCGCCAAACGCGTCACACGAAACGCAACTTTGGCGCGAAGATCGCCGACCGCATGGCCGATCCCACACTAGGATCGGGTCGGGTTTCATGAAACCCGACTTTGCCAAAAGTCGGCGACTTTTGAATTTGTCCAATCCGTTTCGCTCAAGCCTAGCAAGTACTCCTGATTACCAGTTTAGGCCAGCATATTCATCACACTGGTGGCCCAAAGTGTGCGCTCCCAATGCTGCTAAATAAAACAGATTTACCTTTGCAGCATCAGAAGTGCTGTAGCAATGAAGCTGGCCTGGATAAGGAACTAACCGAGGGTCCCCTCCCCCCCCATAATGGCCAGCATCAGTGAAGTACTTACAAGCTCTATTACAAAGAGCTTGTAAGCACTGTCAATGTTCAGCCACCATTCTCATGCGACAGTACTAATAGAGGAAGACCAAAAAAGTCAATCAATTCAATTTCTCACTATTCTCCTCCTATTTTTGAACATAAGAGTAATCCTTTAACGTTTCATGTCCTCTGTAAAGAGGTGGTCAGTTGAGCGGGACACTCATGCAACTGTACCCTCAAATTCCACTTTTTAGCATAGTTTTATTAAAAAATTCTGATAAATTATTATTTTTTTTTATCATACCTGGAACATCAACAGACTCAAAAGCCAGACACAATCCTCACCTCTAACAATAATACAACATATATGCCAAGAGTGAATGGGTTAGTAAAATCATTATTGTTAGATTTTGTTATCGGAAAGTTTCCATGGTGAATTATTAGGCAGAAGCCGGCCACGCTGACTATTTTCAGCTCATTAGCCCACTAGAGAGCTGTGGGGTTGGCACGAGACCCAAACATCACACCATTGAATGGATTAGTGAAAACAAAAGCGGCAGTCTAGAACAAAAAGGCAGCTGAACGGATCTGCGGGGATCTCGCTGAAAAGCTACTCAGAGGCCACTTGTTGTCTTTGACGATGGCAGCCAACCCGTGCACAACCTGGTCGTTCCACAGCGTGCTGCCTGGTAGAGACACCTCCACTGAGAATCAGTACAATGCTGGGCACCGGCCAACATCAGTTTCCGAATAGCAATGAGTACTGTGAAAGTGCTTTACTACTTACAGGAACAGATGAGATTAGGGATATCTACAAACTGCAGCAAAAACCTATTTGTATCATTTTCAATAATTACTTTTAGATTTAATCCGCAAGGTCTGAACGGAAGCCAATGTGTGTAGCCTACTTCACAGGAGAAATAAATGGACACGCCAAAGTGGCTGTAATGATCAACCACATTCAACTGAATGGAAAAAATGTGTATACCATATATAAAATACACACACATACATTATGAAGGAGGCCGAACTGATGGAAATTATTATTATTATTATTATTTTATTTTTTTTAAGTATGTCATGTTCTTTAGAATACTATTCAAGGTGATGTACCACTACTGCCACTAAAGTCCTATGTAGTGTGTAAAGCATAATGTGAGATTAAAGCTGGTAATATGTACAAAATGCATAGTCATAAACCATACCACAGTGTGTGTGTTGTAACACTGGTAAGATTATGATCTTCTTACTGCACTCACAAATCCATAATGAAAGCAGTCTTAAAGAGGACCTGTCATTTGTTGAAAAAAATTGAGCTAAATACCTTGTAAACATCCCTATGCCCCCTTGATTCTGCTGCTCTTTTCCATTTTGGGCTGAGTCACTCCGTTGTATAGATATTTACATGCGTTGCTTTTGGAACGCGCAACTGAGCATTTCTTTACAGTCTTCTGTGGGGGCATGCATCTTCACCCCTTACTCCCAGACGCTGCCAATCACAGCTGATCTAGCAGTCTCAGCAACTACTGAACTGTGATTGGCAGCGTATGGCAGGGAGGCCATGAAAGCACATGCCCACAGAGAAGACTGGAGAAATGGCCTGTTGCTCTACAAATAGAGATTTCACATACTGCACTACAAAAGAAACAAATCTGAATTTATTTGCAATAGATCGATGCAGTGCAAAAAAAAAAAGCAGCAATCAGGGGAGCTAAGGGACTTTTACAAGTTATTTGACTCAACTTTTTTGATCAAGTGACATGTCCTCTTTAAAAAAGACAAAATGTTGCCCTGCCAGTGTGGCCAAAACTGAGAGGTGGCTCACTCTGGTGTAGAAACATTGATACCGTTCTATAAGAGTAAAAGAAAAAAAAAGATTGTTGTGGCTTTTATGCTATGCGACTTTTTATATGGTAATAATATTTTTTCATCGTTGAAACTTGTTAAATGCCTCCCGAGTAACCATAACCAAGTATGGAGTATGTGCGCTATGGCAGGAGGTACATGAAAAAAACTGTGAAATATCTGAACCTACCCAAACATTATAAAAGATAGGAGATAAACTGTGTTAGAGTCAAAAAAAGGAAAAAATACTGAATGGTTTTTAATTAAATAAACCATTTCTAAGTAAGCAAAAGGCAGATAATGGGGGTCCTGTTGCTTATGTCACCTATGAACAGGTATTACCTCTTTGTTACCTTCATGTAATTATAAGGCATAGGGAGAAGGTAGATTTGTGTAAAGGGGACATCTTTAATGTGGAATGGATTTGTGCCAAAACCTATAGGTCAGTATCTATCTACGTTCCAGGTAGTTATTTTGGAGATGTCAAACAAGCACTGATCTTCCTCGTTGGCGGCTCCGTCATGAATCCTATATTTGAGTCATGGGCGTTGAACCTGAGCTGCAGTGTGTGGCCTTCAATTCTACTACGTTTTGTGACTTTCCCGATACATCTGGCTCGGCCAAGCGTGCATACTTCTTTAATAATAATAATAATTTCTTCAATAAGGACAACGAGATAAGTGTTTGTCAGACAAAATGGCAATGCCTATCTCGTGGGGAAAAGATCCTTGTTTTGTCCAATACCCCACATCAGAATGTTTGAAAATTGTTGGAACTTGATAAAAAAAATATCTGACACTGATTGCTAACTTTGAAAATCTATTTGAAGCACTTTCCAAACTAATTTCAACAACCTTTTTTTTGTACAGTGTCCTAATTTTTGCTTATACACAACTTGTGGATCTTGGATCAAGCTTTGCTGACTACAAATCAAGCCTGACTGTAATTAATTGCATCTGATCATGTTGCCGAGTAGGTGCAAGACCACACATAGCAGGCGCCGATTACCCGAGGTGCGACCTTTCCTTAGGCCGGTTTCACAAGTCCTGATATTTCCGGTACCAGAAAAAACAGTACCGGAGATATCAGTGTCCATGTGTGTACTGCGTGTGGCACACATGTGTCAACCGTGTGCGGAATCAGTACTACACGGAGGGCCACATAGGAAGTAGCGCTACTGTAAGCGCTGTTCCCCAGCGGCTTGTGCTGACGCCGGCTGTCATCCATTCTCCCCTGCTCTGCCGGCAAGCAGGGGAGAATGAATGAATGAGAAGCAGTGGGCACAAGCTCAGTAACTAGCGGTGACGTCACCGAGTCTGTGCTCACTGCCGGCATGAACTTCTGTGACCTCAGGACCGTGGCAGAATGCAAGTGATGAGGTCACGGCAGTTCAAGCTCTGTCACAGTGACCTCATCACTTGCATTCTCCCACGGTCCTGAGGTCACAGGAGTTCATGCCGGCAGCGAGCACAGTGACATCAGCGCTAGTTACTGAGCATGTGCCCTGCTGCTTCTCATTAATTCCCCAGTAGTTTACAGCCGGTTCGGTCGCATTAGCATCGCTCTCAGTTGTAAACTGTACATTCTAGTGATGAGCGAATATACTCGTTACTCGAGATTTCCCGAGCATGCTCGGGTGACCTCCGAGTATTTTTCAGTTATCGGAGATTTATTGCCGCAGCTGAATGATTTACATCTGTTAGCCAGCATAAGTGTGGGGATTCCCTAGCAACCAGGCAACCCCCACATGTACTTATGCTGGCTAACAGATGTAAATCATTCAGCTGCGGCAATAAAAACAAAATCTATGAGCAGTAAAAAATACTCGGAGGTCACCCGAGCGTGCTCGGGAAATCTCGAGTAACGAGTAAATTCGCTCATCACTAGCACATTCCCCAGATATGAATTACAGCGTGGGACTGACTGAACGCTATATATTAAACCAACAATATACCCATACCTGTCTGGCATTCAGTCAGTCCCACGCTGTAATTCATATCTGGGGAATGTGCTAGTGATGAGCGAATTTACTCGTTACTCGAGATTTCCCGAAACTCACCGGTAGCTGCTGCATTTTCCACCCTAGGCTTATACTCGAGTCAATAAGTTTTCCCAGTTTTTTGTGGCAAAATTAGGGGAGTCGGCTTATACTCGGGTCGGCTTATACTCGAGTATATACATGAGATCGAGGGCGTTGCTTGGATTAGCAGAAACAATAAACATGGCAAAACTATGTGGTGTATGATTTCATTAAAATACTTTATTCTTACTGTCTTACTGTGTGGGGTTTATTCAACCCTTTACCAACTATAGGATTAGCAATGAAGAGGTGTCTTATTGACACCTGTCCATTATTAAGCCGGGCTTAATGTCACCCTACAATAGGAAGGTGACATTAACCCCTCCATTACCTCACTTGCCACCGCTACAGTGTAAGTGGGAAGAACCAGGCAAAACTCCAGAATTGGCATATCTAAAAGATTTTCTGGGCAGCTGCGGGCTGCTGTTTTTAGGCTGAGAATAGCAGCCCACGCCTGTGAGTTTTGCTGGGTTGGTTTAAAAACATAGGGGGGCACCACATCAGGTTTTTCATTCATTCATTAATTCTCCCCTGCTCGCGCTGCACACCAGCAGAGCAGGGGAGAATGGATGAAAGCCGCGTTCAGCACCAGCCGCCGGGGAATAGCATCTTACAGTAGCGCTACTTCCCCGCTGGCCGTAGATGCACACGGAGGACAGTGTGCACTGTTCTCCGTGTGCACGTGTGTGGCAGTCTTGCGGCCAGTGTGTCCGGGTGAAAACGGACACGTCTGCTGGTTTTGAACACGGACACACGGCCTGTGAAAACACGCTGACATGTGCATAGACCCATTTATTTAAATGGGTCTACGTGAGTCAGTGTCTCCAGTATGTGAGAATACTGTCACCACAAGAACCGGAGACACTGACATGTGAAACCGGCCTTAGGCCTATTTTATACAATAGAACCATGTGCAGCAGGCTGTAAAGCAGCACACTAAGTCGGAGCTTTAGGAGTTCTGTGTCCTGCTTTATGATGTACAAAAGCAAACTGCTGGGTTTTATGGTTTTCAACATACATGAGGACTTCCATGCAAAGTTTAAGGGAACTAGGTTTAGTCCATGGGACCCTACAGGACCATTCATATTCTTCAGATTTCATACAGAGGAATACAGTGTTTTTTCAAACAAATTTAAGAAATAAATTACAGGATGCGCTTTTGCATGCTTAATGAAAGCGGTATCCTCACCTAAAGGCATTGACTCTCTAAGGCTACGTTCAGACTAGCGTTGCGCGCCGCTGCGTCGGCGACGCAACGCACGACGCACACAAAAACGTGGCAAAACGCACGCAAAAACGCTGCGTTTTGCGACGCGTGCGTCGTTTTTTCCCGAAAATCGGACGCAAGAAAAATGCAACTTGCTGCGTTTTCTTGGTCCGACGCTAGCGGCAAAAAAGACGCAAGTGTTGCAAAACGCAACACACAAAAACGCATGCGTCCCCCATGTTAAACATAGGGGCGCATGACGCGTGCGTCGCCCGACGCTAAGGCGACGCACACTAGCAGAACGCTAGTGTGAACGTAGCCTAACATACAGAACTCAATGGGGCATCATACAGTAGCTCAGAAGTCCTTGCAGCATTGTAATATGGCTAATTACATAGCTGGGTTGTGTGCACACTCTGATTTTCTTTGTCAGATAACATTGTGAATATACCAGACACCTAAAGTAAATCCAGGACATCCAAAGGCACATACACAAAGAAGGACAAGGAAGGAAAGTCAGTGTGCACCAGTTTCACTTTTGATTTTAGCCATCCTTGACGGTACAGAATAACACACTAACATACAGTGGAAATGTACGGTACTTAATACACATTAAAAAGGTAGATACAAAAAGAGTCCAAAAGATAAGGTCCCGATTAGTGATGAGTGAGTGTTCTCGTTGCTCGGGTTTTCCCGAGCACGTTCGGGTGATCTCCGAGTATTTGAACTGCTCGGAGATTTCGTTTTTGTTGCCTCAGCTGCATGATTTATGGCTGCTAGCCAGCCTGAGTACATGTGGGGGTTGCCTGGCTGCTAGGGAATCCCCACATGTATTCAAGCTGTCTATCAGCTGTAAATCATGCAGCTGAGGCAACAAAAACGAAATCTCCGAGCACTTACAAATACTCGGAGATCACCCGAGCAACGAGTACACTCAATTATCACTACTACAGATGCTTTCTATGGTCGCTCTCCTCTGACTAATAGAAGGTTAGGAGTTCAGAAGCCCCCTACTACCTCCTCCATGTACCCTAATCCTAACATTGGGAAGTGGCTGACAAATGAGTGACAGCTGTTAATCAGTAATGGCTGAAAACCCGAGTAACGAGTACACTCGCTCATCACTAGTCCCGATTCATTAAGACTGGCGTTTTGCATGTCAGTCTTATAGAGGGGTCTGAAGTAATAAGATGGGCCAAAATCATTTTGGGACTGCTTTTCTGGCGTAATAAATCCGGCTACTTCTGATGAATTTGCCCCTCACCCAGCTCCGCCCATATTGGCATCTGAACAACAAAAGTCGCAAACTTTGTGCATAACTCGGCGGTTGTGATAAATTTTGTGACTTTTCAAAGTGTTTTACTTAAACACTTGGGAATAACAAATGTTCTGTCTTCAATTCATCCAAGGTATTCAACTGGATTTAGAGAGATCATGGTCACTGCATGCGTGTTATCACGATATTCCAGTGATAACGCTCAACTCAATACATAGAATATTTTATACATCATCTAATCTGTGCAAAAACACCATTGGTCTACCAACAAAGAGCTACATTTAGGAACAATGTAAACTGCTGAGAAAGCAATCCAGTGCAGCTGTATCCTCACCTACAGGTCAGTCCCAGACGCAAGTCATAACTTTAGAAATAGAGGAGGAGAAAATGAAAAAGGAAAAAAAAAAAAAACCACAAAAGGGGAAAAAAAAAAGAAACTTATTCCATGAATCATTGCTGGCAATGATCCGAGACAAAACTGGGAAAGTAGGGGGTGGTGGGGAGGGTTCAAAGCAGATCTATGCAACATCTGGAAAAGTACTGTATAGCTGTCCACATCCCTTATAATTTATAGATCTAACATATTAACCTTTCCTATAACCATGGCATAAGTTTTATGTACAGTATACAGCTAGGAGTAAACAGCACCTCGAAGTAGTCCAGGCAACATAGCCTTATATGTTTACATTGCTAGATGTGATGCAGCATATATATATATATAGTGAAAAGCTTTAAACTTATTTAGCTTTATAAGCAAAAATAATTATATTTGTATAATATGTTACAGATTGTGTTCACAACATGCAATCTGTATAGTTAATGCATGTGTATATAGGCTGTATTCATAACATGCAGTTTCTATATAGTTAATTCATGTCCACTTAGGCTGTGTTCTTAATATGCAGTCCTAGTATAGTTAACGTATGTCAATATAGGCGGTGTTCCCAGCATACAGTCATTGTATAGTTGATCAATGTTGATATAGGCCATGTTCACAAGATGCAATCCTCAATTTCTATATAGGCTGTGTTCATAATATGCAGCCCCTGTACAGTTAATACATGATGATGTAGTCTGTGTTCACAACATACAGCCATTGTATAGTAACTTCATGTTGATATAGGCTGTGTTCACAACATACAGTCATTGTATGCAGAAGACACAAAAGAGAATAGTAAAACCAAAAACACTCAGTTTGAAAAAATGTTGCAGTAATCCGCAAGTGCTAGTAAAAGATGTAAAAAACAGGGTATTTGGTTGATACGTTTTTTGCAAAAAATGTATACTAAGCTGCTCTACCAATCTTCACGGTATACCCTTATCAGAGCAGTCCTAACTAATGTATGCAATCCCAAGTCATTGTATGCAGTAGCTTTGAGAAAGAACATACCATTGTTCGAAACGCGTAGCTTGCTACTCTTCACTACTATGTAATTTATTGGATTGGACTGGACTTTGCCTTTTATCCTGAATAAATTTGTAAGTTTTTGGAAGCTGGATTTTTTTATCTTTTTTTGGATAGTTAATCAATGTTGATATAGGCCATGTTAATAATAATAATAATAATAATAATTTTATTTATATAGCGCCAACATATTCCGCAGCGCTTTACAAATTATAGAGGGGACTTGTACAGACAATAGACATTACAGCATAACAGAAATACAGTTCAAAACAGATACCAGGAGGAGTGAGGGCCCTGCTCGCAAGCTTACAAACTATGGGGAAAAGGGGAGACACGAGAGGTGGATGGTAACAATTGCTTTAGTTATTCGGACCAGCTATAGTGTAAGGCTCAGGTGTTCATGTAAAGCTGCATGAACCAGTTACCTGCCTAAGTATGTAGCAGTACAGACACAGAGGGCTAATACTGCATAAAGTGTATGAGAACATGATGCGAGGAACCTTTTTTTTTTTTTTTTTTATTATAAATAGGCCACACAGGGATCGTTAGGTTAATGCATTGAGGCGGTAGGCCAGTCTGAACAAATGAGTTTTTAGGGCACGCTTAAAACTGTGGGGATTGGGGATTAATCGTATTAACCTAGGTAGTGCATTCCAAAGAATCGGCGCAGCACGTGTAAAGTCTTGGAGACGGGAGTGGGAGGTTCTGATTATTGAGGATGCTAACCTGAGGTCATTAGCGGAGCGGAGGGCACGGGTAGGGTGGTAGACTGATACCAGGGAGGAGATGTAGGGTGGTGCTGAGCCATGGAGTGCTTTGTGGATGAGGGTAGTAGTTTTGTACTGGATTCTGGAGTGGATGGGTAGCCAGTGTAATGACTGGCACAGGGTAGAGGCATCGGTGTAACGGTTGGTGAGGAATATGATCCTGGCTGCAGCATTCAGGACAGATTGGAGCGGGGAGAGTTTTGCAAGAGGGAGACCGATTAGTAGAGAGTTACAATAGTCCAGACGAGAATGAATAAGTGAAACAGTCAGAGTTTTTGCAGAGTCGAAATTAAGAAAAGGGCGAATTCTAGAAATGTTTTTGAGATGCAGGTAAGAAGAGCGAGCCAGTGATCGGATGTAGGGGGTGAATGAAAGGTCAGAATCAAGGATGACCCCAAGGCAGCGGGCATGTTGCTTTGGAGTAATGGTGGAACCGCACACGGAGATGGCAATGTCAGGCAAAGGTAGGTTAGTAGAGGGAGAGAACACGAGGAGTTCAGTTTTTGACAGGTTTAGTTTCAGATAGAGGGAGGACATGATGTTAGAGACAGCGGTAAGACAATCACTGGTGTTTTCTAAAAAGGTCGGTGTGATATCGGGAGCAGAAGTGTATAATTGGGTGTCGTCAGCATAGAGATGGTACTGGAAACCAAATCTACTGATTGTTTGTCCAATAGGGGCAGTATACAACGAGAAGAGTAGGGGGCCTAGGACTGATCCTTGAGGAACCCCAACAGTAAGGGGAAGGTGAGAGGAGGAGGAACCAGCAAAACATACAGTGAAGGATCGGTCAGAGAGATAGGAGGAGAACCAGGAGAGAACGGTGTCCTTGAGGCCGATGGAGCGGAGCATAGTGAGGAGGAGCTGATGATCCACAGTGTCGAATGCTGCAGAGAGATCCAAGAGAATTAGCATGGAGTAGTGACCATTAGATTTAGCTGTTAGTAGGTCATTAGAGACTTTAATGAGGGCAGTTTCAGTAGAGTGTAAAGAGCGGAAGCCAGATTGAAGAGGGTCGAGAAGAGAGTTATCTGAGAGATAGCGGGTAAGACGGGAGTGGACCAGGCGTTCGAGGAGTTTAGAGATGAAGGGAAGATTAGAGACAGGTCTATAATTAGCGGCACAGTTTTGATCGAGGGATGGTTTTTTAAGTAATGGATGTATGATGGCATGCTTAAATGAGGAGGGAAAAATACCGGAAGTGAGGGAAAGGTTGAATATTTTTGTTAGGTGAGAGGTGATAGCCGGGGAAAGGGACTGGAGGAGATGTGACGGAATGGGGTCACTGGTGCAAGTGGTCGGGCGAGAAGATGCAAGGAGCCTGCTTACATGTTCACAAGATGCAATCCTCAAATTCTATATAGGCTGTGTTCATAATATGCAGCCCCTGTACAGTTAATACATGATGATGTAGTCTGTGTTCACAACATACAGCCATTGTATAGTCACTTCATGTTGATATAGGCTGTGTTCACAACATACAGTCATTGTATAATCAATGTTGATATAGACCATGTTCACAACATGCAAACCTCAATTTCTATATAGGCTGTGTTCATAATATCCAGTTCCTGTACAGTTAACACATGAAGATATAGGCTTTGTTCACAACATGCAGCCATTGAATAGTTACTTAATGTTTATATAGGCTGTGTTCACAATATGCAGCCCTGAATTTCCATATAGACTGTTTTCACAATATGCAATCCTTGTAAAGATTATTCATGTTTTTTTATAGCAAAAACAAAGATAAGATCCAAATAGGAACAGATGAATAGATTTCTCCTCACTCCTTTTTGAGTTAATAAAATCAAAACACAAAACTATAGGATACTACCGTGTATGTACATAACACATAGAAACATATCTACTTTTTGTACAGAGATGTAGCAGAGCTGAGCCTAACCACTCATACCCTTCTTAGGATCATGGTGAGGTGTGGGTGAGCCAATGTCTCCTTTTCCATCTGTTTCCCAGAAATAAATAGAATTATAGAAGAAGTTACAACTCTGTCAGCAATCCATAGGAATACAGACAAGGCGCACCTAGTCCAGGGCTTACCTGCTCTTTGCTGTATGGTTTTTAATTGCAATGTAGTGTCAGACACCATCAGTCAGCGAGCGACAGCTGAAAACACAGCAGCATCCATAGTGAGAGGCGGAGGAGTGCAGGGATGGGTCCTGTGTTACCACACTATGACTGGGAGAGCTACACTGGTCAAAGAGCAATGAAGGAATGCAGCCATTCAGGAAGTGCCTGGTTCCTCCTCATTTTCACCACTCCACAGAGGAAGCCAGGCTGAGGGCAGAACTTTCTCTACTTACCATGTGAGGGAAAATGATACACATTTATAGCTTATTACCACTTTTATTACACCACCTACTGGTCACTGTGTGAACTGCACTAATCTCAACAGTCATTATTATGTAAGCTACCACAGAGAAACACAGGAGACTGAAGGCAAAAAACGACCACATGGTGAATAAAGTCGCTGCATACTCCTACCCCCGATTACAGTGTGATTGATAGATGCTTATTCCAGACATAATTACATTCACTTATTGATCTTCCAACCACATCTGCTGGAAGTTTTGCTCCAAGCATTTACTGCTCGTTTAGTAAAATAGCATTTTCTAATCTGTATTTAGACTCCTTTTTTTTGTTAAAGAGGCTGTCTACATCTTTTCTGATATTATATATATATATATATCTATATCTATAGATATATATAGATATCTATATCTATAGATATATATCTATAGATATATAGATATCTATAGATATATAGATATCTATACATATATATATAGATATATATATATCTATATCTATAGATATCTCTAGATATATATAGATATATAGTGAACCAACCACTTTAAGGGGAATCTGTCACCTAATTTTTCATATATAAGCTGTGGCCACCAGCATCAGGGGCTTATCTATAGCATTCTATAATGCTGTAGATAAGCCCCCGATGTATCCTGAAAGATAAGAAAAACAAGTTAGATTATACTCACATGGGGGGGCGGTCCGGTGCGGTCCTATGGGTGTCACGGTCCGGTCCAGGGCCTCCCATCTTCATACGATGACGTCCTCTTCTTATCTTCTTGTCGTGGCTCCTGCGCAGGCGTACTTTATCTGCCCTGTTGAGCGCAGCACAAAGTACTGCAGGATGCAGGCACTGGGCTTCTGGGACCTTTCCTGATGCCTGCGCACTGTAGTACTTTACGCTGCCCTCAACAGGGCAGATAAAGTACACCTGCGCAGGAGCCGCGACAGGAAGACAAGAAGAGGACGTCATCGTATGAAGATGGGAGGCCCCCGGACCTGTGATGCCCATCGGACCAGACCACCCCTGGGTGAGTATAAATCTAACTTGTTTTTCTTATCTTTCATGTGACATAGGGGGCTTACCTACAGCATTATAGAATGCTGTAGAAAAGCCCCTGATGCCGGTGGCCGAAGCTTATATACGAAAAATTAGGTGACAGATTCCCTTTAAGTGTCTAAATATAAAAGAATCCATATGCAAGTCTTTAAAGGGTTGGAGACATGATCAGTGTATGTAAATATGTTACTTAAATCAATGGTATATAAATGAACTTCTCAATATGGAACTTCTCAATATGGAATAGCATGAAATCGCTCTCTGGCTACACAATTGAAGCCGGGTACATGATTCTCTGAAACGCTGTGGAATTTCAGAGAAAATGCAGGTGATTGATAGGTCTCTCCCTATGAATATGTGAATGTGTCTAAGTGGTTGTCCAGCTCTGGGAAGCTTTCAGCAAGCACTGCAGCTCTCATATTCCTAGAAGTGTGTTAACCCCTTAGTGACAGAGCCAATTTGGTACTTAACCCCTTCCCGACCCATGACGCCACGTAGGTGTCATGAAAGTCGGTGCCAATCCGACCCATGACGCCTATGTGGCGTCATGGAAAGATCGCGTCCCTGCAGATCGGGTGAAAGGGTTAACTCCCATTTCACCCGATCTGCAGGGACAGGGGGAGTGGTAGTTTAGCCCAGGGGGGGTGGCTTCACCCCCTCGTGGCTACGATCGCTCTGATTGGCTGTTGAAAGTGAAACTGCCAATCAGAGCGATTTGTAATATTTCACCTATTATAACTGGTGAAATATTACAATCCAGCCATGGCCGATGCTGAAATATCATCGGCCATGGCTGGAAATACTAATGTGCCCACACCCCACCCCACCGATCGCCCCCCCAGCCCCCCGATCTGGCTGGTACACTGCTCCGGCTCCCCTCCGTCCAGTGCTCCGCTCCCCCCGTGCTCTTGTCCGCTCCCCCCGTGCTCCAATCACCCCCCCGTGCTCCAATCACCCCCCCTGCACTCCGATCCACCCCCCGGTGCTCCGTTCCACCCCCCCCGTGCTCCATTCCAGCCCCCCCGTGCTCCGTTCCACGCCCCCCCGTGCTCCGTTCCACCCCTCCCGCACTCCGATTCCCCCCCCCTGTGCTCCGATCCCCCCCCCCCCCCCCGTGGTCCCCCCCCACCCCATCATACTTACCGATCCAGCCGGGGTCCCGTCCGTCTTCTCCCTGGGCGCCGCCATCTTCCAAAATGGCGGGCGCATGCGCAGTGCGCCCGCCGAATCTGCCGGCCGGCAGATTCGTTCCAAAGTGCATTTTGATCACTGAGATAGATTATATCTCAGTGATCAAAATAAAAAAAATAATAAATGACCCCCCCCCTTTGTCACCCCCATAGGTAGGGACAATAAAAAAATAAAGAAATTTTTTTTTTCCACTAATGTTAGAATAGGGTTAGGGTTAGGGTTAGGGGTAGGGTTAGGGGTAAGGGTAGGGTTAGGGTTAGGGGTAGGGTTAGGGGTAGGGTTAGGGGTAGGGTTAGGGGTAGGGTTAGGGCTAGGGTTAGGGCTAGGGTTAGGGTTTCGGTATGTGCACACGTATTCTGGTCCTCTGCGGATTTTTCCGCTGCGGATTTAATAAATCCGCAGTGCTAAACCGCTGCGGATTTACCGCGTTTTTTTCTGCGCATTTCACTGCGGTTTTACAACTGCGATTTTCTATTGGAGCAGTTGTAAAACCGCTGCGGAATCCGCACAAAGAAGTGACATGCTGCGGAATGTAAACCGCTGCATTTCCGTGCATGTGTACAGCGATTTTTGTTTCCCGTAGGTTTACATTGAACTGTAAACTCATGGGAAACTGCTGCGGATCCGCAGCGTTTTCCGCAGCGTGTGCACATACCTTTAGAATTAGGCTATGTGCACACTGTGCGGATTTGGCTGCGGATTGGCCGCTGCGGATTCGCAGCAGTGTTCCATCAGGTTTACAGTACCATGTAAACATATGAAAAACCAAATCCGCTGTGCCCATGGTGCGGAAAATACCGCGCGGAAACGCTGCGTTGTATTTTCCGCAGCATGTCAATTCTTTGTGCGGATTCCGCAGCGTTTTACACCTGTTCCTCAATAGGAATCCGCAGGTGAAATCCGCACAAAAAACACTGGAAATCCGCGGAAAATACGCAGGTAAAACGCAGTGCCTTTTACCCGCGGATTTTTCAAAAATGGTGCGGAAATATCTCACACGAATCCGCAACGTGGGCACATAGCCTTAGGGTTAGGGTTGGAATTAGGGTTGTGATTAGGGTTATGGCAACAGTTGGGATTAGGGTTAGGGGTGTGTTGGGGTTAGGGTTGTGATTAGGGTTATGGCTACAGTTGGGATTAGGGTTAGGGGTGTGGGGGGGGTAGTGTTGGAGTTAGAATTGAGGGGTTACCACTGTTTAGGCACATCAGGGGTCTCCAAACGCAACATGGCGCCACCATTGATTCCAGCCAATCTCGTATTCAAAAAGTCAAATGGTGCTCCCTCACTTCTGAGCCCTGACGTGTGCCCAAACAGTGGTTTACCCCCACATATGGGGTACCAGCATACTCAGGACAAACTGCGCAACAATTACTGGGGTCCAATTTCTCCTGTTACCCTTGTGAATCTAAAAAAATGCTTGCTAAAACATAATTTTTGAGGAAAGAAAAATGATTTTTTATTTTCCCGGCTCTGCGTTGTAAATGTCTGTGAAGCACTTGGGGGTTCAAAGTGCTCACCACATATCTAGATAAGTTCCTTGGGGGGTCCAGTTTCTAAAATGGGGTCACTTGTGGGGGTTTCTACTGTTTAGGCACCCCAGGGGCTCTGCAAACGCAACGTGACACCCGCAGACCATTCCATCAAAGTCTGCATTTCAAAAGTCACTACTTCCCTTCTGAGCCCCGACGTGTGCCCAAACAGTGGTTTACCCCCACTCATGGGGTATCAGCGTACTCAGGAGAAACTGGACAACAACTTTTGGGGTCCAATTTCTCCTGTAACCCTTGGGAAAATAAAAAATTCTGGGCTAAATAATTATTTTTGAGGAAAGAAAACGTATTTATTATTTTCACGGCTCTGCATTATAAACTTCTATGAAGCACTTGGGGGTTCAAAGTGCTCACCACACATCTAGATAAGTTCCTTTCGGGGTCTAGTTTCCAAAATGGGGTCACTTGTGGGGGGTTTCTACTGTTTAGGCACATCAGGGGCTCTGCAAACGCAACGTGACGCCCGCAGAGCATTCCATCAAAGTCTGCATTTCAAAACGTCACTACTTCAATTCCAAGCCCCGGCATGTGCCCAAACAGTAGTTTACCCCCACATATGGGGTATCACCGTACTCAGGAGAAACTGGACAACAAATATTGGGGTCAAATTTCTCCTGTTACCCTTGGGAAAATAAAAAATTGCAGGCTAAAAGATCATTTTTGAGAAAATAATTTTTTTTTTTTTTTTCATGGCTCTGCGTTATAAACTTCTGTGAAGCACTTGGGGGTTCAAAGTCCTCAACACACATCTAGATTAGTTCCTTTGGGGGTCTAGTTTCCAAAATGGTGTCATTTCTGGGGAATCTCCAATGTTTAGGCACACAGGGGCTCTCCAAACGTGACATGGTGTCCGCTAATGATTGGAGCTAATTTTCCATTTAAAAAGCAAAATGGCGTGCCATCCCTTCCGAGCCCTGCCGTGCGCCCAAACAGTGGTTTACCCCCACATATGGGGTATCAGCGTACTCAGGACAAACTGGACAACAATATTTGGGGTCCAATTTCTCCTATTATCCTTGGCAAAATAGGAAATTCCAGGCTAAAAAATCATTTTTGAGGAAAGAAAAATTATTTTTTATTTTCATGGCTCTGCGTTATAAACTTCTGTGAAGCACCTGGGGGTTTAAAGTGCTCAATATGCATCTAGATAAGTTCCTTGGGGGGTCTAGTTTCCAAAATGGGGTCACTTGTGGGGGAGCTCCAATGTTTAGGCACACAGGGGCTCTCCAAACGCGACATGGTGTCCGCTAATAATTGGAGCTAATTTTCCATTCAAAAAGTCAAATGGCGCGCCTTCCCTTCCGAGCCCTGCCGAGTGCCCAAACAGTGGTTTACCCCCACATATGAGGTATCTACGTACTCGGGAGAAATTGCCCAACAAATTATATGATCCATTTTATCCTACTGCCCATGTGAAAATGAAAAAATTGAGGCGAAAAGAATTTTTTTGTGAAAAAAAAGTACTTTTTCATTTTTACAGATCAATTTGTGAAGCACCTGATGGTTTAAAGTGCTCACTAGGCATCTAAATAAGTTCCTTGGGGGGTCTAGTTTCCAAAATGGGGTCACATGTGGGGGAGCGCCAATTTTTAGGAACACAGGAGCTATCCAAACGCGACATGGTGTCTGCTAACGATGGAAATAATTTTTCATTCAAAAAGTCAAATGGCGCTCCTTCCCTTCCGAGCCTTACCATGTGCCCAAACAGTGGTTTACCCCCACATGTGAGGTATTGGTGTACTCAGGAGAAATTGCCCAACACATTTTAGGATCCATTTTATCCTGTTGCCCATGTGAAAATGAAAAAATTGAGGGTAAAAGAATTTTTTTGTGAAAAAAAAGTACTTTTTCATTTTTACGGATCAATTTGTGAAGCACCTGGGGGTTTAAAGGGCTCACTATGCATCTAGATAGGTTCCTTGGGGCGTCTAGTTTCCAAAATGGGGTCACTTGTGGGGGAGCTCCAATTTTTAGGCACACGGGGGCTCTCCAAACGTGACATGGTGTCCGCTAAAGAGTGGAGCCAATTTTTGATTCAAAAAGTCAAATGGCGCTCCTTCCCTTCCAAGCCCTGCCGTGCGCCCAAACAGTGGTTTACCCCCACATATAAGGTATCAGCGTACTCAGGACTAATTGGACAACAACTTTCGTGGTTCAGTTTCTCCTTTTACCATTGGGAAAATAAAAAAATTGTTGCTAAAAGATAATTTTTGTGACTAAAAAGTTAAATGTTCATTTTTTCCTTCCATGTTGCTTCTGCTGCTGTGGAGCACCTGAAGGGTTAATAAACTTCTTGAATGTGGTTTTGAGTACCTTGAGGGGTGCAGTTTTTAGAATGGTGTCACTTTTGGGTATTTTCAGCCATATAGACCCCTCAAACTGACTTCAAATGTGAGGTGGTCCCTAAAAAAAATGGTTTTGTAAATTTCGTTGTAAAAATGACAAATCGCTGGTCAAATTTTAACCCTTATAACTTCCTAACAAAAAAAAATTTTGTTTCCAAAATTGTGCTGATGTAAAGTAAACATGTGGGAAATGTTATTTATTAACTATTTTGTGTCACATATCTCTCTGGTTTAACAGAATAAAAATTCAAAATGTGAAAATTGCGAAATTTTCAAAATTTTCGCCAAATTTCCGTTTTTATCACAAAAACGCAGAATTTATTGACCTAAATTTACCACTAACATGAAGCCCAATATGTCACGAAAAAACAATCTCAGAACCGCTAGGATCCGTTGAAGCGTTCCTGAGTTATTACCTCATAAAGGGACACTGGTCAGAATTGCATAAAACGGCAAGGTCTTTAAGGTCAAAATAGGCTGGGTCATGAAGGGGTTAATGACCGAGCCAATTTTTGCAATTCTGACCACTGTCACTTTATGAGGTTATAACTCTGGAACGCTTCAACGGATCCCGCTGATTCTGAGATTGTTTTTTCGTGACATATTGTACTTCATGTTAGTGGTAACATTTCTTCGATATTACTTGCGATTATTTATGAAAAAAACGGAAATATGGCGAAAATTTTTAAAATTTTGCAATTTTCAAACTTTGTATTTTTATGCCCTTAAATCAGAGAGATATGTCACGAAAAATAGTTAATAAATAACATTTCCCACATGTCTACTTTACATCAGCACAATTTTGGAAACAAAATTTTTTTTTGTTAGGGAGTTATAAGGGTTAAAAGTTGACCAGCAATTTCTCATTTTTACAACACCATTTTTTATTAGGGACCACATCACATTTGAAGTCATTTTGAGGGGTCTATATGATAGAAAATAATGAAGTGTGACACCATTCTAAAAACTACACCCCTCAAGGTTCTCAAAACCACATTCAAGAAGTTTATTAACCCTTTACGTGCTTCACAGGAACTGAAACAATGTGGAAGGAAAAAATGAACATTTAACTTTTTTTTGCAAACATCTTAATTCAGAACCATTTTTTTTATTTTCACAAGTGTAAAAACAGAAATGTAACAATAAATTTTGTTATGCAATTTCTCCTGAATACTCCAATACCCCATATGTGGGGGTAAACCACTGTTAGGGCGCACCGCAGAACTTAGAAGTGAAGGAGCGCCGTTTTACTTTTTCAATGTTGAATTGGCTGGAATTGAGATTGGATGCCATGTCGCGTTTGGAGAGCCCCTGATGTGCCTAAACAGTGGAAACCCCCCACAAGTGACACCATTTTGGAAACTAGACCCCTTAAGGAACTTATCTAGATGTGTGGTGAGCACTTTGAACCCCCAAGTGCTTCACAGAAGTTTATAACGTAGAGCCGTGAAAATAAAAAAATCGCTTTTGTTTACACAAAAATGATCTTTTTGCCCACAAATTCTTATTTTCACAAGGGTAACAGGAGAAATTAGACCACAAAAGTTGTTGTGCGATTTCCCCTGAATACGTCGATACCCCATATGTGAGGGTAAACCACTGTTTGGGCGCACCGCAGAGCTTGGAAGTGAAGGAGCGCCGTTTTACTTTTTCAATGTAGAATTGGCTGGAATTGAGATTGGACGCCATGTCGCGTTTGGAGAGCCCCTGATGTGCCTAAACAGTGGAAACCCCCCACAAGTGACACCATTTTGGAAACTAGACCCCTTAAGGAACTTATCTAGATGTGTGGTGAGCACTTTGAACCCCCAAGTGCTTCACAGAAGTTTATAACGTAGAGCCGTGAAAATAAAAAAATCGCTTTTGTTTACACAAAAATGATCTTTTTGCCCACAAATTCTTATTTTCACAAGGGTAACAGGAGAAATTAGACCACAAAAGTTGTTGTGCGATTTCCCCTGAATACGTCGATACCCCATATGTGAGGGTAAACCACTGTTTGGGCGCACCGCAGAGCTTGGAAGTGAAGGAGCGCCGTTTTACTTTTTCAATGTAGAATTGGCTGGAATTGAGATTGGACGCCATGTCGCGTTTGGAGAGCCCCTGATGTGCCTAAACAGTGGAAACCCCCCACAAGTGACACCATTTTGGAAACTAGACCCCTTAAGGAACTTATCTAGATGTGTGGTGAGAACCTTGAATGCCCAAGTGCTTCACAGAAGTTTATAATGCAGAGCCGTGAAAATAAAAAATATTTTTTTTTTCCACAAAAAAGATATTGTAGCCCCCAAGTTTTTATTTTTACAAGGGTAACAAGAGAAATTGGAACCCAAAAGTTGTTGTCCAATTTGTCTTGAGTATGCTGGTACCCCATATGTGGGGGTAAACCACTGTTTGGGCGCACGGCAGAGCTCGGAAGGAAGGAGCGCCGTTTTGGAATGCAGACTTTGATAGAATGGTCTGCGGGTATTATGTTGCATTTGCAGAGCCCCTGATGTACCTAACCAGTAGAAACCCTCCACAAGTGACCCCATTTTGGAAACTAGACCCCCCAAGGAACTTATCTAGATGTGTGGTGAGAACTTTGAATGCCCAAGTGCTTCACAGAAGTTTAGAATGCAGAGTCGTGAAAATAAAAAATATTTTTTTTTTCACAAAAAAGATTTTGTAGCCCCCAAGTTTTTATTTTCACAAGGGTAACAGGAGAAATTGGACTGCAATAGTTGTTGTCCAATTTATCCCGAGTACGCTGATGTGCCATATGTGGGGGTAAACCACTGTTTGGGCGCACGGCAGAGCTCGGAAGGGAAGGAGCGCCTTTTTGGAATGCAGACTTTGATAGAATGGTCTGTGGGCATTATGTTGCGATTGCAGAGCCCCTGATATACCTAAACTGTAGTAACCCCCCACAAGTGACCCCATTTTGGAAACTAGACCCCCCAAGGAACTTATCTAGATGTGTGGTGAGAACTTTGAATGCCCAAGTGCTTCACAGAAGTTTAGAATGCAGAGTCGTGAAAATAAAAAATATTTTTTTTTTTCACAAAAAAGATTTTGTAGCCCCCAAGTTTTTATTTTCACAAGGGTAACAAGAGAAATTGGACCCCAGAAGTTGTTGTCCAATTTATCCCGAGTACGCTGATGCCCCATATGTGGGGGTAACCCACTGTTTGGGCGCACGGCAGAGCTCAGAAGGGAGGGAGCACCATTTGACTTTTTGAGCGCAAAATTGGCTGTCGTGTTTGGAGACCCCCTGATGTACCTAAACAGTGGAAACCCCCCAATTCTAGCTCCAACCCCTAACCCTAATCCCAACCTGATCCATAATCCTAATCACTAACCCTAACCATAATCACAACCCTTACCCCAAAACAACCCTAATGTCAACCCTAACCATAACCCTAATCAAAACCCTAAATCCAACACACCCCTAATCCTAATCTCAACCCTAACCTCAAACCTAACCCTAATCCCAATACACCCCTAATCACAACCCTAACCTTAACCCTAATCCCAAACCTAACCCTAATCCCAAGCGTAACCCTAATGCCAACCCTAACCCTAATACCAACCCTAATCCAAACCCTAAACCTAATCCCAGCTCTAACCCTAACTTTAGCCCCAACCCTAGCCCTAACTTTAGCCCAAACCCTAACCCTAGCCCTAAGGCTACTTTCACACTTGCGTTGTTTGGCATTCCGTCGCAATCCGTCGTTTTGGACAAGAAACGGATCCTGCAAATGTGCCCGCAAGATGCGTTTTTTGCCCATAGTATTGCCGACGGATCGTGACGGATGGCCACACGTCGCGTCCGTCGTGCACTGGATCAGTTGTGTTTTGGCGGAGCGTCGGCACAAAAAAACGTTCAATGAAACGTTTTTTTGTACGTCGCATCCGCCATTTCTGACCGCGCATGCGTGGCCGTAACTCCGCCCCCTCCTCCCCAGGACATAGATTGGGCAGCGGATGCGTTGAAAAACTACAGCTGCTGCCCACGTTGTGCACAATTTTCACAACGTGCGTCGGTATGTCGGGCCGACGCCTTGCGACGGCCCCGTACCGACGTAAGTGTGAAAGAAGCCTAACCCTAAATTTAGCCCCAACCCTAACCCTAAATTTAGCCCCAACCCTAGCCCTACCCCTAACCCTAGCCCTACCCCTAACCTAACCCTACCCCTAACCTAACCCTACCCCTAACCCTAACCCTACCCCTAACCCTACCCCTAACCCTACCCCTAACCTAACCCTAGCCGTAACCCTACCCCTAACCCTAACCTAACCCTACCCCTAACCTAACCCTAGCCGTAACCCTACCCCTACCCTAACCCTACCCCTAACCCTACCCCTACCCCTAACCCTACCCCTAACCCTACCCCTAATTTTAGCCCTAACCGCTGTTCTCCTGCCGGCCGGCAGATGGAGACAGATGGCGGGCGCACTGGGCATGCGTCCGCCATGTTCTTCTGCCGGCGGCCAGGAGGAGCAGCAAGAGGATCCAGGGACCTAGGTGAGTATGCTAGGGTCCCCGAATCCCCCTATTTCTCTGTCCTCTGATGTGCGATCACATCAGAGGACAGAGAATTACACTTTACTTTTTTTTTTTTTTTTTTTTTTTGCGGTCGCCGGTAAACAGTTAATTACCGGCGATCGCAAAACAGGGGTCGCTAAAACCGACCCCCGATCATGCTCTTTGGGGTCTCGGCTACCCCAGGCAGCCGAGACCCCAAAGATTCTCCCGGTGCCGGCCGGCGGGCGCACTGCGCATGCGCCCGCCATTTTGAAGATGGCGGCGCCCACCGGGAGACACGAGGAGCATCGGGGGAGCTAGGTGAGTATTGGGGGGCCACCTGGGACCCCTTTTCTCTGTCCTCCGATGTGCGATCACATCGGAGGACAGAGAAATTAAAAAGAGATCGCTTTTTTTTTTTTTTTTTGCGATCGCCGGTAAACGGTTAATTACCGGCGATCGCAAATGCGGGGAGGGTTAAAAACCCCCCGAATCATGTTCTCTGGGGTCTCGGCTACCCTCGGCAGCCGAGACCCCGGAGAAAATCGGCCTGTGGGGGGCGCTATGCACTTTTTCCACAGCGCCGTTAATTAACGGCGCTGTGGTTTAAGTACCCTTAGCGGCCGCCGTTAAAAGGCGTATCGGCGGTCGCTAAGGGGTTAAGATTCAGCTCTGCTTGCTAGTTCAAGTGGTCGTCACTTAACTATGCGATTTGCAGAGTTGATAATGATAAGAAACAAATCGGCATGTGATTGCATGTATGTAAATTGCAGCGATTTGGTAAATTCAAAAAAGCTCATTTGTTTCCCTCTCAATGTACACTCTGGACCCCATCTTGACTGAAAAAAAATAAAAATACAGAAACGCAGAATTTTTTCAAATTTATTCAAAAAGAAAAACAAATATCACATGGTCAGAAGTATTCAGACCCTTTGCTCAGACACTCATATTTAAGTCACATGCTGTCCATTTCCTTGTGATCCTCATTTAGATGGTTCTAATCCTTAATTGGAGTCCAGCTGGGTTTAATTAAACTGATAGGACTTGATTTGGAAAGAAACACACCTGTCTATTTAAGACCTCACAGTGCATGTCAGGCCAAATCAGAATCATGAGGTCAAAGGAACTGGCCAAGGAGCGCAGAGACAGAATTTTGGCAAGGCACAGAACTAGCCAAGGTTACAACAGAATTTCTGCAGTACAAAAGGTTTCTAAGAGCACAGTGGCCTCCATAATACTTAAAGGGAACCTGTCACCCCCTCAGGTGTTTGTAACTAAAAGAGCCACCTTGTGCAGCACAAATGCTGCATTCTGGCAAGGTGGCTCTTTTAGTTATGATGCCTGCACACGCTGAAATAAACGTTTATAAAATGTGCCCCCTCATACCGGGTCTTTCCCTCCTAATCAGATGCAGCACAGCCGTCACTCCGGACCTCCTCCTCTTGCTTCATCAGCGTCTCTGGCGCCTGCGCTGTAAGTACAAAGGGCAGCACAACTGCACACGCCCGGAAAAAAAAACTTAATGCGCAGGCGCCGGGGACGATAATACAGCAAGAGGAGGCAGCGCCCAGCGTGCACGGGTCCGGAGTGACGGCTGTGCTGCGTCTGATTAGGAGGGAAAGACCCGCCTCCGGGAACATTTCACAGTAGGAGGGGGCACATTTTATAAACGTTTATTTCAGCGTGTGCAGGCATCATAACTACAATAGCCACCTTGTCAGAATGCAGCATTTGTGCTGCGCAAGGTGGCTCTTTTAGTTACAAATGCCTGAGGGGGGTGACAGGTTCCCTTTAAATGGAAGAAGTTTGGAACCACCAGAAGTCTTCCTAGACCTGGCCGTCCAGCCAAACCGAGCAATCGTGGGAGAAGAGTCTTGGTGAGAGAGATAAAGAAGAACCCCAAGATCACTGTGGCTGAGCTCCAGAGATGCAGTAGGGAGATGAGAGAACGTTCCACAAAGTCAACTATCACTGCAGCCCTCTCCTCAGTGCAAGACATATGAAAGCCGCATAGAGTTTGCTAAAAAAAAAAAAACACATGAAGGACTCCCATGACTCCCAGACTATGAGAAATAAGATTCTCTAGTCTGATGAGATGAAGATAGCCCTTTTTGGTGCTAATTCTAAGCAGTATGTATGGAGAAAACCAGGCAATGCTCATCACCTGCCCAATACAATCCCAACAGTGAAACACGGTGGTGGCAGCATCATGCTAAGGGGGTGTTTTTCAGCTGCAGGGACAGGATGACTGGTTGTCATTGAAGGAAACATGAATGCGGCCAAGTACAGAGATATCCTGGATGAAAACCTCTTTCAGAGTGCTCTAGACCTCAGACTGAGCTGAAGGTTCACCTTCCAACAAGGCAATAACCTAAGCGCACAGCTAAAATAACAAAGGAGTGGCTTCAGAACAACTCTGTGACCATTCTTGACTGACCCAGCCAGAACTCTAACCTAAACCCAATGGAGCATCTCTGGAGAGACCTGAAAATAGCTGTCCACAAATGTTAACCATCCAACCTGACGGAACTGGAGAGGATCTGCAAGGAAGAATGGCAGAGGATCCCTAAATTCGGGTGTGAAAAACTTGTTGCATCATTCCCAAGAAGACTCATGGTTGTACTAGCTCAAAAGGGTGCTTCTACTCAATGCTGAGCAAAGGGTCTGAATACTTATGACCATGTGATATTTCAGTTTTTCTTTTTTTGAAAATTTGCAAATATTTATACATTTCTGGGGGTTTTTTTCCAGTAAAGATGGGGTGCAGAGTGCACGTTAATGATAAAAAATGAACTTTTTTGAATTTGCCAAATGGCTGCAATGAAACAAAGTGGAAAATTAAAAGGGGTCTGAACACTTTCTGTACCCACTGTACTTGTGTTTCTGTGACAACTGCTTGAACCGGCAAGCAGAGCCAAATCCTAAGGCTTGAGTCACACTAGCAAGTGGCATCTGCTGCGAGAGCATCAGATGCAATATGTTAATGCCTCTCGGCTCCTGCCCTGCTGCAAGTAGTGTTATGCTACTGTCCTCCGATCCCCGCGCAGAGAGAATCGCAGCACAGCTGCGGAGGAGGCAGAGAAATTAAAGGGCTACTGTCACCCCCCTCCAGCCGTTATAAACTAAAAGAGCCAACTTGTGCAGCAGTAATGCCGCATTCTAACAAGGTGGCTCTTTTAGTTTTAGGTTCAAGTATACCCCAAATAAAGCGTTTTTATACTTAGCCACAATTCCTGTCTCTAGCCAGGGAGGCGGGTCCTCACTCCCCAGCTCTAACCGCTCCTCTGCCGTCACTCCAATCTTCCTGCGCTTTCGGCGCCACCCCCTCAGCGCTGTGTACATTTCAAAACCAGCGCCTGCGCAGTGTACTGCTGTGCTGCGCAGTCGCAGTAAGCTCTGGCCGTCTGACGTCCCAGCCAGGCTTGCAGACTGCGCCTGCGCGGGCATTGCGGCTAGCCACCTTTGGAATCCCTGCCCCGCACTGTGTTATGCATTATGCATAGATCAGAATATCCACTGATTGCACAACTTCCACATTAACATCTTCCTACTGCACAAGTTCACCGGCATCTGTCCTAATAACATTTTAGGACAGCTTTCTGTAAGGATAATAAGGCAGATGCAGCAGCCATTTTACTCAACTATAGTGACTTGCACCCTAGACAAAACAAGTTTGATTTACTAATTAAAAAGAAACTCATTTATGATAACATTTCCTTTAGTTATTTTTTTTATTTTTTCAAGTCCTGCAGAACCCCTATTAGTGTGGAATACTTTTTATCAAAGTCTACAGGTGTTACGGAAAAAGCTAAGTAAGCTTGCTCAACTGTTTTCATAACTCTCTTAGACTACAATAGAATCTATATTGCTATATTTTTTCCATCCTTGACATGTCCACTTTGACTTGCGGAACAGGATTTGGGGACCACGGCAGGGACGAGGGGTAGGCATCTGCCTAGGGTGCCACTTCCTGCCTACCCGGGGGGTGGGTGGCATTTTGGAGACACCCCCCATTATTGCTGAATGCCCGAGGCCGCCAGTCACCTTCCTCCAACTGCAGGCATTCAGCATGGTGACGGCCATGGAGCGGGCACACAGGGGAGCAGTGTCAGTCACTGACACCGCTCACCCGTTTTTCTGCCTGCACCCCGGCTGTTGCTTCTTACCCGCAATCAATTGTATTTGCATCTGTAAGTTGCGAATACAATTGATGTCAACGCCACTATGTCGACGGAGGGTATTATACCTGGGGTTAGTGGGGATATTACAAGACAGACTGGCTATGGGTACATTACTAAGGGGGGCATTACAATCGGGGCTGGCTATGGGGGGGTTGTAGGTTTATATGAGGGAGCACCATTGGCTTAATCTGCACCAAAATACTTTGTCCCGGCCCTGCAGGGGTCTCTTCTTCAATTAAGTGCAGTTTAGAATTGTACGGTACATCCAGTAGACAGCTGCTAGCCAGCTAGAATGATAACAGTAGTAAAGGTTAGGTTTGCTGGGAGGTTAGACATTATAGTAACTAAGTAATTTAATTTTTTTGCGTATAAGAGGTAATAAACATGGAAGTGTGTGAAAGTATTGGAGTTCACCAGCAAAATTGAAAAGTCATATTCAACTGTCTAAAGCCAAGAAAAGGGGATATCCCCATTGTTTGCTAGGTAGAGGCACATTAGAACGATTTCTCCATATATCTATCTATGAAGATAGGAGTACAAACAATTGTAGAAAAAGCCTTCTGAATTTTTAGTTAGCGTGAAAGAAGCAGGTAATGACAGGGGACATGTAAAAATCTGACAGTTAACATTTGTTTATTCTTTGAGCCAATAAATTTAAAGTCCATTTACGATGAAAGTTTATTGTGAATGAGTGTAATCAAGAACGCAATTTTCACAATTGTGCAATGTAACTAAGGGTACCGTCACACAGTGCCATTTCGATCGCTACGACGGTACGATTCGTGACGTTCCAGCGATATCGTTACGATATCGCTGTGTTTGACACGCAGCAGCGATCAGGGATCCTGCTGAGAATCGTACGTCGTAGCAGATCGTTTGGAACTTTGTTTCGTCGCTGGATCTCCCGCTGTCATCGCTAGATCGGTGTGTGTGACACCGATCTAGCGATGCGATGCAGCGATGCGTTCGCTTGTAACCAGGGTAAACATCGGGTTACTAAGCGCAGGGCCGCGCTTAGTAACCCGATGTTTACCCTGGTTACCAGCGTAAATGTAAAAAAAAAAACAAACAGCACATACTTACATTCCGGTGTCCGTCAGGTCCCTTGCCGTCTGCTTCCCGCACTCACTGACTGCCGGCCGTAAAGTGAAAGCAGAGCACAGCGGTGACTGACTGCCGGCCGTAAAGTGAAAGCATTTATTTGTGCAGGCATGTACTACGGAGGACAGAGAATGAACTTCAATCCAATATTGCAGCCAGCATGCAGCCAGCGGGTAAGGAAAGGGTGAATCAAACACCCGAAAACCCCGCCTCCATGGCTGAAGATTGTTTCCTCCAAATTCAGGTGACAGTGTCCCTTTAAGCCTTACAATGCTCCTCTAGAAAATTAAATACGCAAATTGTCTCTTCAGAGAGGAAGAAGACTAGAACTCTAGTGCCACCTATTGGAAGTAGCAATCCTAGAAGTCAATATTATTATTTTATTATTATTATTTATTTATATAGCACCATACTTCCATGGTGCTGTACATGAGAAGGGGTTACATCAAAATACAAATATCACTTACAGTAAACAAAACTAACAATGAAAGACTGGTACAGAGGGAAGAGGACCCTGCCCTTGTGGGCTTACATTCTACAGGATTATGGGGAAGGAGACAGTAGGTCGAGGGTTGCAGTAGCTCCAATGGTGTTGAGGTGGCCATGTGGTCTTTACAGGCTGTAAGCTTCCTTGAAGTGGTGGGTTTTCAGGTTTCTTTTGAAGGATCCAAAAGTAGTGGATAACCGGATGTGTTGGGGTACTGAATTCCAGAGGATGGGTGATATTCGGGACAAGTCTTGGAGGCGATTGAGTGAGGAGCGAATAAGTGTGGAGGAAAGGAGGAGCTCTTGGGAGGACCGGAGATTACGTGAGGGATGATATTGAGATTAGTGGGAAATATACGGAGGAGAAAGGTTATAGATGGCTTTGTAGGTCAGTGTTAGTAATTTAAACTGGATACGCTGGGAAATTGGGAGCCAGTGAAGGGATTTGCAAAGAGGTGAAGCAGGAGTGTAGTAAGGAGAGAGATTAATTAGTCGGGCAGCAGAGTTAAGGATGGACTGGAGGGGTGCGAGAGTGTTAGAAGGTAGGCCACAGAGGAGTATGTTGCAGTAGTCGAGGCGGGAGATGATTAGGGCAAGCATGAGCATTTTGGTAGAGTGTGGGTTGAGGAAAGGATGGATTCTGGAAATATTTTTGAGCTGGAGGTGACAGGAGGTGGCGAGAGCTTGGATGTGCGGTTTGAAAGGACAGGGCAGAGTCAAGGGTTACTCGGAGGCAGCGGATTTTGGGGACAGGGGAAAGTGTGATTTCATTTATTTTGATAGATAGCTTCCCTACCTGATCTATGCGTGATGGAGGAAAGATAATTTGTTCAGATTTGTCCACATTGAGCTTGAGGAAGCGAGAGGAGAAGAAGGAGGAAATGGCCGATAGACACTCTGGGATTCTGGAGAGCAGAGAGGTGACATCTGGGCCAGAGAGGAAGATCTGAGTGTCATCGGCATATAGATGGTACTGGAAGCCATAGGACCTTATGAGTTGTCCCAGGCCAAGTGTATAGATTGAGAAGAGTAAGGGTCCTAGGACAGAGCCTTGGGGGACTCCAACAGAAAGGGGGCGAGATGAGGAGGTAGTATGGGAGTAGGAAACGCTAAATGTGCGGTTGGCAAGGTATGAGGAGATCCAAGATGGAGCAAGGTCTTTGACCCCAAAAGGAAGAGAGGATCTGTAGTAGGAGGCAGTGGTCAACTGTGTCGAAGGCAGAGGATAGGTCTAGGAGGAGTATAGAGAATTGTCAATATCGGCCATCTAACGAGCCTTGTCATATGACTTAGGATAAAAGCTAAACCATAATCTCAATTTACAGACACTGTTTCAGGATACTGCTCCTTGTCAGTGCAAAGTGTGAGAACTGGTTTAGCTGGGTGAGACGTGTCTGACCTGGATCCAAGGGGTGGCATGTCAAACCTGCCATGCCAAGCTGAGGAGACTTTTAAGCCTTGTGTGAAACAGTTAGGTCTGGGTCCTGCTCTGCAACCCCAACCCATGTAGTCTGAGGTTTGCTTGTACATAGCGAGGAACTGTTCCATTTGTGTATACCTTATCCTGATCAGGTGACTTTGATCAAAATCTTATTTATATGCACTGTTATTATTTACTTAATGCATGGCATTTTTTCATTATTTTTAGCCAAGGTTCTGTCTGTTAATGGCCAAAGTGTGAATGTGCACCTACCCTTATACTAACTGGTGTGCCGGCCCATTTCTTTCGTTTTGCTTTAAATCCTCAAACTATTTAAGTACTCTACAGATTTCACATACACAAATGTTAATTAGGTTTACAGTACAGGCAGTTGGCAGTCTTAGGCTACGTTCACACTAGCGTTCTGCTAGTGTGCGTCGCCTTAGCGTCGGGCGACGCAGCGGCGACGCACGCGTCATGCGCCCCTATGTTTAACATGGGGGACGCATGCGTTTTTGTGTGTTGCGTTTTGCAACACTTGCGTCTTTTTTGCCGCTAGCGTCGGACCAAGAAAACGCAACAAGTTGCATTTTTCTTGCGTCCGATTTTCGGCAAAAAACGACGCACGCGTCGCAAAACGCAGCATTTTGCCGCGTTTTTGTGTGCATCGTGCGTTGCGTCGCCGACGCAGCGGCGCGCAACGCTAGTCTGAACATAGCCTTAAATAGCCTGATTACACAGGAACCCCCCATTTTGGATGCACCTTAAAGAGCTATAAAAGATCGTTAATGTGGGCAAAGGCTACCATTGTTTTCAGCAGCGCAAGTCTTGTTTACACAAGATGATCCTTTGTGCAAAAATAAAAAAGGCTGTTTAGATTACATGATTATTGTGAACCTAGTGTTCCAAGGAATGCTCATTCACAATAATCTTGTATTGTAAATGGACGTTAACTACAAGTAGGGATTACTATGCATCATTCTAGCTGATGATACAGGGTTTTATTTTCTGAGGGGTATCTAAAGCCCCCGTCACACATAGCGAGATCGCTGCTGAGTCACAAGTTTTCTGACGCAACAGCGACCTCCGTAGCGATCTCGCTATGTGTGACATGTAGCAGCGACCAGGCCCCTGCTGTGAGATAGCTGGTCGTGTCGGAATGGCCTGGACCGTTTTTTGATCGTTGAGGTCCCGCTGGGTAGCACACATCGCTGTGTTTGACACCTTACCAACGACCTCGTTGACATGACGTCCCATTGAATCATCATGAAATAGCATCGTTCTACAGGTCGCTACAGGTCGCCGCATCGCTGCTGCGTCGTTGGGGAGATCTCACTGTTTGACATCTCACCAGCGACCACATAGCGACGCAGCAACGATCCCTGACAGGTCGTATCGTTGTCGGGATCGCTTAAGCGTCGCTATGTGTGACGGGGCCTTAACACACCCTTGGGAATCTCAGGAACTATGAACAGCACACAGCCTGTATGACAGTATAGTTAGCTGCAGGTATGGGACTTACCATGACAAACAGAAAAAGCGTTGATGAAATATTAATGAACAACTTATTCAAGATCTGGAGATTTATACACAATGTACCGACTTTGCTGATCTTCGAAAAAGAAGAGAAAGATCAGAATTTATGAAAATATGCAAAAAACAAAAACGGAAAAAGCTGTTGAGAGTGTACATGATGAATAATACAGTTTCTGACACTATGAATACATTTTACACCAGTGTTTCCCTCTAATAGACTGTAGCCTCTGAGCTAGTGGGTGGAGACTATCAGTCACAGTGTCTCCCATACACAGCACACACAGACATGGGAGATTCCATCGCTCCCATCTCCATGTAGGAAAACAAAAAAGTTATAAAGTAGCAGCTCTTTTATGAGCAAACATGGAGATCTGCTCTTAATGGGGCCATGGGCGATCAAGACATAATGTGGTTGGTCTTTTACTCAATAATAATAAAAATAAGATAAGTGGTCAGGTGCGACTGCCCCCTTATTTAAAAAAATAAATCAAAAAGAAACTGGGCCTATGGAAATAAATTGAGATACAAGACTCTTTTACTAATTTCTTTATAAACAAGAACAAGAGAGACCTGTTTTCCCCTTCATGACCAGGCCAAATTTTACAATTCTGACCACTGTCATTTTATGAGGCAACAACTCTGGAACGCTTTAACGGATCCCAGTGATTCTGAGAATGGTTTTTTGTGACATATTGTACTTCATGATAGTGGTACAATTTATTCAATATGACTATTTGCGTTTGTGGAATAAAAAAATGTGAAATTTGGCAAAAATTTTGAAAATGTTGCAATTTTCAAACTTTGAATTTATATGTCCTTTTGTTTTTTTTAGAGACCACATCACATTTGAAATGACTGAGAGGCCTATACAGTAATTATAATTCACCGCACACTTGTGGATTATCAAAATTAGCTTAAAGATTATTAACACACAATCTGGGAGCGTAACAGAATACTGCTGTGGAAGCGATATACTCGTATACAAAACCTTTCGGCTCCACCCGAGCCTTTATCACACAATCGCTTGTTCCAGTGCCAGACAAGAGAAGGGTAAAGAGAGAAGGGATGAAGATCCCTGTAGTGTCACATAGAGACTAGTCATATGTTAATGTCCATGTAGAGGTGCCAGATCACCATCCATGGCTAGTGGGGATCTGTAAGGGCAGATATCATTAGCGGCGCACCCGCGCCTGGCTGAGAGGCCTATATGACAGAAAGTACCCAAAAGTGACACCATTCTAAAAACTGCACCCCTCAAGGTGCTCAATACCATATTCAAGAAGTTTATTAATCCTTCAGGTGCTTCACTAGAATTTTTGCAATGTGGAAGGAAAAAAATGAACTTTTTTTTTTCCCACAAAAAATTTACTTCAGACCCCAATTTTTTATTTTCACATGGGTAACAGGGGAAAATTCACCATGCAATTGTTTCCCAAGTATACCATGTGGGTGAAAAGTACTGTTTGGGCGCACGGCAGGGCCGTGAAGGGAAGGAGCAGCTTTTGACTTTTTGAATGCAAAATTGTCTGGAGTCATTACCGGACGCCATGTCATGTTTGGAGAGCCCCTGATGCATCTAAACAGTGGACACCCCCATAAGTGGGGTCATTTTGGAAACTAGACCCCTCAAGTATGTGTGGTGAGCACTTTGAACACCCAGGTGCTTCACGGAAGTTTATAACATTAACCTGTGAAAAAAAAAATCCCACAAAATTGTTGTTTTAGCCCCCAATTTTTAAAGTTTACGCAAGGACAGCAGGAAGAACATGGACCCGAAATATTGTTGTGCAATTTCTCCTGAGTACACAGATACCCCATATGTAGTTGAAAACTACTTTTGAGGCACAGTATAAAGCTCAGAAAGGAAGAAGCGCCATATTGCAGTTCAGAGTTTGCTGGACAGTTTTCTATATTTTGTTTGGGTTGCACTTTTGAAATCAGGCTATGATTAAGAAGCATCGCTTCGAAACGCGTCAACCTTGTTAATGAATTTCTTGTGGGACTGTCTCCTTGGATATCATATATAATCTAGGTCAAGTTTGAACTTTACCCTAATACTATGTTTTAAAGCATGAAATAAAGCCTGAGATTTCATCTGAAGTGCTAGATCCATTTCTTCATTTTTCTACATGGACTGCTACTTCCCCCCATGGATTGATAGGTGAGCTGATCATTTTTTCTTCTTGTTTTCCAGGGGCCATCATAGGTTCCTTAGTTCCAGTGAAGGGAAATCTTAGGGTACCGTCACATTTAGCGACGCTGCAGCCATATAGACAACGATGCCGATTGCTGCAGCGTCACTGTTTAGGTCGTTGTGTGGTCGCTGGAGGGCTGTCATACAGACAGCTCTCCAGCGACCAACGATGCCGAAGTCCCCGGGTAACCAGGGTAAACATCGGGTTACTAAGCGCAGGGCCGCGCTTAGTAACCCGATGTTTACCCTGGTTACCATTGTAAATGTAAAAAAAAACAAACAGTACATACTCACATTCCGGTGTCTGTCCCCCGGCGTCAGCTTCCCTGCACTGTGTCAGCGCCGGCCGGCCGTAAAGCAGAGCACAGCGGTGACGTCACCGCTGTGCTCTGCTTTATGGCCGGCCGGCGCTGACACAGTCAGTGCAGGAAGCTGACGCCGGGGGACAGACACCGGAATGTGAGTATGTACTGTTTGTTTGTTTTTTACTTTTACAATGGTAACCAGGGTAAACATCGGGTTACTAAGCGCGGCCCTGCGCTTAGTAACCCGATATTTACCCTGGCTACCAGTGAACACATCGCTGGATCGGCGTCACACACGCCAATCCAGCGATGACAGCGGGTGATCAGCGACCAAAAAAAAGGTCCTGATCATTCCCAGCGACCAACGATCACCCAGCAGGTGCCTGATCGTTGGTCGCTGTCACGCATAACGATTTAATTAACGATATCGTTGCTACGTCACAAAAAGCAACGATATCGTTAACGAAATCGTTATGTGTGAAGGTACCTTTAAGCATACTAAGACATTTTGGACAACTGTATGCTGTCAACAATGTAGTAAAGGTTTGGAGAAGGCACTTTTCTGTTCCAGCATGACCATGACCCAGTGAACATGGTGAGGTCTATAAAAGGAATGGTTGGGCAAGTTTGGTGTGGAAGAACTTAACTGGTCTGCACAGTGCCCAGACCATAACCCTACATCGTTGAACGAAGATTGTGAGCCAGACCTGCTCGTCTAACATTAAGGTACCGTCACACTAGACGATATCGCTAGCGATCCGTGACGTTGCAGCGTCCTCGCTAGCGATATCGTCCAGTGTGACAGGCAGCAGCGATCAGGCCCCTGCTGGGAGATCGCTGGTCGGGGAAGAAAGTCCAGAACTTTATTTCGTCGCTGGACTCCCCGCAGACATCGCTGAATCGGTGTGTGTGACACCGATTCAGCGATGTCTTCACTGGTAACCAGGGTAAACATCGGGTAACTAAGCGCAGGGCCGCGCTTAGTAACCCGATGTTTACCCTGGTTACCATCGTAAAAAAACAAACAGTACATACTTACATTCAGCTGTCTGTCCCTTGCCGTCTATTTCCTGCACTGACTGCTGGCCGCAAAGTGAAAGTGAAAGCACAGCGGTGAGTCACACAGCGGTGACTCACCGCTGTGGCTGTGCTCTGCTTTCACTTTGCGGCCAGCAGTCAGTGCAGCAAACAGACGGCAAGGGACAGACAGCTGAATGTAAGTATGTACTGTTTGTTTTTTTACAATGGTAACCAGGGTAAACATCGGGTTACTAAGCGCGGCCCTGCGCTTAGTTACCCGATGTTTACCCTGGTTACCGGGGACCTCGGGATCGTTGGTCGCTGGAGAGCGGTCTGTGTGACAGCTCTCCAGCGACCAAACAGCGACGCTGCAGCGATCCGGATCGTTGTCGGTATCGCTGCAGCGTCGCTAAGTGTGACGGTACCTTAAGTGTCAAAGTTCACAAATGCTCTTTTGGATAAATAAATCCTTAAATACACACTTGTAGAAAGCCTTCTCAGAAGAGTGGAAGGTGTTAGCTTCAAAGGGTGGGATTGGAAGAAGGAGGGAATAACTCCATTATTTAAAAACAAGCCGACTTTTCATACATTATTTACTATTCTTTTGTCTTCTTAATTTTAAGCATATCAAGGAGTCTGGATCCTGAAACCCCCTGTGATGTGTCCATATGTCCATACAACAGAAAGCATAGATTGGATTTAAAATGGAAGTTCAAGAAAGGTTCCATAGGTGTAATCTGTAGGTGTCCTAATAATTTTGCCTATATCTATGCACGTATCCAAATGTATTAAATATTACAAAAATATTTCAAATAATATTTTAAGCAGTTTAATATCTACTTGTCAAAAAAAGCTCTGGTGAATAAGCAGAAGATTATTTACTGACCAGATAGGCAAGAAACACCTTTGCCTTATTACACCTGAAGAGGGCAGTGTAGATTGTGGCTTCAATCTATATAACAGGATGTACAATACAATGACAGAAGCACACAGCCAGGTTATTTTATTGAGAAAGGAGCACACAAAGTGGAAAGGGAACTGGATATGTCTGTACCTATGCTCACTTCCAATTTTGCTGTGGCTATATTAAAGTTACCCACTGTGCTAGATATTGCAGAACTAAGCTCTCATAATATTGATCGTGTTGATGATTGCATTAAACCATCTTTATTGGGCAAGCAATAATGCAGAGATATTGGTATTGTTTTACTCCTTAACCCCAGGAGCTTTTTTTGGTTTTGCAATTTTGTTTTTCACTCCCCTCCTTCCCAGAGCCATAACCTTTTTATTTTTTCCATCAATATGGCCATGCGAGGGCTTAATTTTTTGCGGGACGAGTGGTACTTTTCAACGACACCATTGGTTTTACCATGACATGTTCTAGAAAACGGGAAAAAAAATTCCAAGCGCGGTGTATTTGCAAAAAAAGTGCAATCCTGCAAAAAAAAAATGCAATCCCACACTTTTAGTCATACATTATTATGCCCATGATACAGCAACTTTTCTAGATAAAGCTTGCATACTACTAGTTTTAACAGCTATGATATTAGCAAGCCATTAACACCTACAGCATTATTCATCGACCTTTGTTTATACCTAGCCATTATGACCCCATTGAGACATGATTTGTATGTGTTTAAAATGTTTTTAAATGTGTTTTATATTTGTATGTGCACCTGTTGCTTCAATAAAGCTGTTTTTTTCACATATATATCAGGTGTGTGCACCTCTATTAGCGACTTCTTTTTCCTTTTTCTTCCATGAGACCCTAGGAACAACACGATGTGATTGCGTTGTTCCGAGCGTCTTCTCTGTCGTCCTCCTCCCTGCAGGCCCCAGATCCAGTGAAACACTTGGGGGTTCAAAGTTCTCACAACACATCTAGATAAGTTCCTTGGGGGGGTCTAGTTTCCAATATGCGGTCATTTGTGGGGGGTTTCTACTGTTTAGGTACATCAGAGGCCAGTGGCGTAACTACAAAGTGAGGGGCCCCGATGCGAACTTTCAAATGGGGCCCCCCCGCGCCAAAATATTTCCCACCGAAATTCACATTTTCCCTATTCATTTCGCACACTATAGTCGTGTTGCAATGTTGTGTAGTCTGACCTAATACTGCCCTGTACTCGCTGAGAAAAATGATTTTATAACTAACATGTCCCTATAGTAATATGTCCTCCCTCGCTCTAATTCCAAGCGCACTCCCGGCGTTTGAACTCTGTGTGCTGTTTCTTCCTGGTATGACGCTGCAGTGCGTCATTTCCAGACCTGTGCAGTGTGGGGGTGTATTGGGTGTACTGGTTGGCTCTGGAGCATACGCACTGCACATTCTGACACTGGCAAGTACACGCAATACTCCCCCACAGTGCACATGCTGGGCTCTGCCCACAGCCGTGTACAGCCCGTACACACACGGCTTCGCTCCGAGAACCCGTACACACACGGCTCCGCTCCGTACACCTTGTACACACACGGCTCCGCTCCGTACACCTTGTACACACGCGGCTCTGCTCCGTACACCTTGTACACACACGGCTTCGCTCCGAGAACCCGTACACACACGGCTCCGCTCCGTACACCTTGTACACACACGGCTTCACTCCGTACACCTTGTACACACACGGCTCCGCTCCGTACACCTTGTACACACACGGCTCCGCTCCGTACACCTTGTACACACGCGGCTCCGATCCCTACACCTTGTACACATGCGGCTGCGCTCTTTACACCTTGTACACACGCGGCTCTGCACCGTACACCTTGTACACACGCGGCTCCACTCCTTACACCTCTTACACACGCGGCTCCGCTCCATACACCTCTTACACACGCAGCACCACTCCATACACCCCATACATACACGAATCCGCTCACCTCTTTCACCCACGGCTCAGCTTTGTACACACCTGACTCCGCTCCGTACACCTTGCTCCACTACATACATACACGGCTCCGCTCTGAACACCTTGTACACACACGGCTCTGTTACATAAACATCCCCTCATTCAGCACCATGACAATCAAGCACAGCAGAGTCCTGCATAGTGCATACACTGAGGCCACTGATCATGTGACCCCTGACTCCTCCCCTCCTGTGACCTCATCACAGGTCCTGTGCGCATAGAACAGGTAGGTGTGTGTGTGTGTGTGTGTGTCAGGTGTAAGCAGCACATCACTCACCAGCTAATGCCTGCCATCTCTCCAGCTTCAGTCAGTGACACGCACAGCCCTTCTGCTAGGTCACATGTCCTTCACGGACACGCCCACTCGCCTCACACTGCTGAAAGTCTGGGGAAGCTGTGGGCGTGGCCAGCAGGATGCGTGCGTGACTTGTCTCCTTCCCCTGCTACGTGTTTGCTGGACTGGGCGGGCCCTGAAAACACTGTGGGCCCCGTCGCAGTCGCGACCCCTGCGACCGCAGTTGTTACGCCCCTGTCAGAGGCTCTGCAAACGCAACGTGACGCCCGCAGACCATTCCATCTACAGTTGTGGCCAAAAGTATTGACACTCCTGCAATTCTGTCAGATAATACTCAGTTTCTTCCTGAAAATGATTGCAATCACAAATTCTTTGGCATTATCTTCATTTAATTTGTCTTAAATGAAAAAAACATAAAAGAGAATGAAGCAATGAGTTTCCTACAATACTCTGCTGGAATTTTAGACCATTCTTCTTTGGCAAACTGCTCCAGGTCCCTGATATTTGAAGGGTGCCTTCTCCAAACTGCCATTTTTAGATCTCTCCACAGGTGTTCTATGGGATTCAGGTCTGGACTCATTGCTGGCCACCTTAGAAGCCTCCAGTGCTTTCTCTGAAACCATTTTCTAGTGCTTTTTGAAGTGTGTTTTTGGTCATTGTCCTGCTGGAAGACCCATGACCTCTGAGGGAGACCCAGCTTTCTCACACAGGGCCTACATTATGCTGCAAAATTTGTTGGTAGTCCTCAGACTTCATAATGCCATGCACACCGTCAAGCAGTCCAGTGCCAGAGGCAGCAAAGCAACCCCAAAACATCAGGGAACCTCCGCCATGTTTGACTGTAGGGACCGTGTTCTTTTCTTTAAATGCCTCTTTTTTTCTCCTGTAAACTCTATGTTGATGCCTTTGCCCAAAAAGCTCTACTTTTGTCTCATCTGACCAGAGAACATTCTTCCAAAACGTTTTAGGCTTTTTCAGGTAAGTTTTGGCAAACTCCAGCCTAGCTTTTTTATGTCTCGGGGTAAGAAGTGGGGTCTTCCTGGGTCTCCTACCATACAGTCCCATTTCATTCAGAAGCCGACGGATAGTACGGGTTGACACAGTTGTACCCTCGGACTGCAGGGCAGCTTGAACTTGTTTGGATGTTAGTCGAGGTTCTTTATCCAACATCCGCACAATCTTGCATTGAAATCTCTTGTCAATTTTTCTTTTCCGTCCACATCTAGGGAGGTTAGCCACAGTGCCATAGGCTTTAAACTTCTTGATGACACTGTGCACGGTAGACACAGGAACATTCAGGTCTTTGGAGATGGACTTGTAGCCTTGAGATTGCTCATGCTTCCTCACAATTTGGTTTCTCAAGTCCTCAGACAGTTCTTTGGTCTTCTTTCTTTTCTCCATGCTCAATGTCGTACACACAAGGACACAGGACAGAGGTTGAGTCAACTTTAATCCATGTCAACTGGCTGCAAGTGTGATTTAGTTATTGCCAACACCTGTTAGGTGCCACAGGTAAGTTACAGGTGCTGTTAATTACACAAATTAGAGAAGCATCACATGATTTTTGAACAGTGCCAATACTTTTGTCCACCCCCTTTTTTATGTTTGGTGTGGAATTATATCCAATTTGGCTTTAGGACAATTCTTTTTGTGTTTTTTTCATTTAAGACAAATTAAATGAAGTTAATAATACCAAATTTGCGTTTGCAATCATTTTCAGGAAGAAAATGAGTATTATCTGACAGAACTGCTGGGGTGTCAACACTTTTGGCCATGACTGTATTAATGAGGCAATAAGGAAACCAAATCGTGTAAAAATTGTATAGACAACACAGAGGCCAGGAAACTTGTCTTACATGTTTATCCTGCCAGAATAACACACCGCTTGTTCTAATAAACGATGGTGCACAGCCTAATGCCAACAGATGAACATAGTTTGCTTATTGTACAACATTATGTGGTCAGCCGCCAATAAAATAGAATGCCAACTAATGATTCCCAGCATGTGGTGTGGTGTGGTGTGGTGTAAAACCTGCAAAGTATGAACACAACACTATCCCCCAACCAGTCCAATATGACTGGGGTCACTAACCATTCAGGCGCAGCTCTGCATCCAGGTTAGGACTGTCACCTGCGTAAATAATAGGAAGTCACCAATCTTTCGCCTATGTGTTTGTGTGGGAGTCTCAATAGAACAATAAAATAAACTCCATAGCTATAGTAAACCTTGCAGAGTTTCGTTACCATGCACGTGGATATTTTACATGTATGGTGTATGGGTAGGAAGATCAATAACAATTAGAGGCCCATCACACATTTTGCATAGGGTGCAAGAAATTAAGAAGAAGATTCTGTCTGCAGGAGTAATGTAACCTATCGAGAGGAAAATGCAAGGTCGAGCAACATTATCTCTCATCCCCTCTAAGAAAAAAAACAAACAAGATCACACAAACAATATTCTCTGCAATGCTCGTTATTGTACTCATCAAATAAAGTCTAAGGAGAACACGACAGTATTTCGATGTCAGATACAACTTGACCTAACTGCAGCTCACTCAACAAAAACCATTGGAATATAGAAGGACCAATAAGTCAGTAGTGAATTACACTGTGACATAGTTGCATCTATTGCAAGAAAAATCAGTTTAAGTGGAGGGGTACTGGGGGGTTAGGCTAAGGTGAGGTGGCCGTACATTCTCTTGAAGAGAATCGGTACGATTATGGAAAAGACACACTGATCAAACTGACCAGAGTGACAGCATAGTGTGATCTGATTCTCTCAGATTAAAGAATCGGAACACAGAAGAAGATGGAGAACAACATGTCTCCATTGCGTCAGTGCACGTTAACTGGACTGCACTCATGGGTCATCCTAGTATAGTCTGATGATTTGCATGCACTTATTAATTTGCATGGCAAAGTGTGTTTGGATGAGATGAAACTCGGGCAGGTACATGACCCCATAGACTAATATTGGGCTGAGTGCTAGCCGATGTTTTGTCAGATCACACTTGGATGGAAAATAGGTTGGTGTGAGTGAGCCCTTTAGCTGAGCAATTACACAAGATATGCTCCACTTTCCATTTAGTCCTAATGGATCAATCAACCATCATTACAGTGGACCCATGTAAACTCTAAAATGGTGAAATCTGGCATGTAAGGGCCCCACTTCCAGACCCTCCGTTGATCAAGGTGTCAATTGTGTAATCAGCAGGTAATGGATTTATGGCTCACAAGATGGGTAAATCTTGTGACCTGATCATGGGAACCATGGTTGCTGGGGTCCTCGGTTTACACACCATAGGCAGCGGGTTCTGGAACATGGGTGCTACAGGTTAGTATCTGCCATGATAATGCACTCTAGGTTAGCCATTTTAGCTCTTTCATCATAGTGATACAATATTCACTATTCAGACTGTTGAGAGGTATTACTTGGACACAGAAAGGTACTTGTGATGTATGTGGGTGTGGAGAAACTGCGCCATGGACCATGGGGACCCTGAAGAGGTGTAACCAAGTGGTCACTTAGTTCTTCACTAGAGCTCCTGCTGGTTTAGTTAGACTTGAGCCACAAGTGGTTGCCAGGGGCTATTCCAGGACAGACCCTGGAACAGCAGCAATGTGCACAGGGAATAGGGAGGCAAAGATGGACCAAATGCTGAAGCTAGTCCAGACAGAGCACATTCTGATTCACAGACAGGACGGACACTGGTGCTGGTTCAGACAGAGCGGATTCTGGAACAGGTATTTGACAGGATGATAGCAGGTGAAGGTACTGGTTCAGACTGGGCTAGTTACTGGTGTTTGTTCAGATCGCACATCTTCTGGATACAAGATGGATACAGGAACAGGGACGTTGCAACGGTCTAAGCAAACCAACTAAACGCTAATGTTGCTCAGGCACCTCCCAATAGGTGGATGTGCTTTAATTACTAAGTGCCTCCCAGCTATTGGCTGGAGACATATACATTAGGAGTGTGCTCGCTGTCTCTTTAAGAAACAAGGAGCGCGCCCTAAAAGCGCTGCCAGGAAGCCTATGTGGCATCCGCAGACCCTGTGACACAGGAGACTGCGCAGGGGACATGGCAAGGTGGCTTGGAAGGTAAGTCAGTGTCGCTTCCGGGTAGTGAGTAGTGGAGGCATGCAGTAATACTGGTGTTACAGTAGTTTTATTTTGTAAAAAATAGTAGTACTGTATGTATACACCATACATATCACAGTATACAGAGACTATTATTTAGACTTTGTATGGACGTATTATTTGGGCACTGAAGAGCTATGGGTTTTGCATGGAAATCTTATATGCCATTGCAGTATTTTTGGCAAAGAAATTCCGGTATAACATGCATAAAGATATGTTTTTTTGTTTTTTTTTATATAGACGTTTTGACATTTACAAAGATCACTAGTCTAAAATTTGTGAGCAGGGGCCTCCCACTTTGCTCCTTGTCTACTAACGCATTCCATATAAAATTAGCCCTGATGGAAAGTTTTGGTGTCAGGAATCCTGGTTAGGTGTCACCACAGACATAGAGCCAGTGCCAAATTCTATCTGCTCTCAGAGGATGAAACTTCTTCCGTCTAAGGCTACGTTCACATTAGCGTTGCGCCGCCCTGCGTCGGCGACGCAACGCGCGACGCATGTTAAAACGCGCGCAAACGCGCGCAAAAACGCGCGCGTTTTGCGACGCGTGCGTCGTTTTTGACGAAAATCGGACGCACAGAAAATGCAACTTGTTGCATTTTCTTGCGTCCGACGCTAGCGTCGGAAACGACGCACGTGGCGAAAAACGCCACCCAAAAAACGCACGCGTCCCCTATGTTAAACATAGGGGCGCGTCGCCGCTGCGTCGCCGACGCAACAGCGGCGCAACGCTAATGTGAACGTAGCCTAAAGTACCCATACTAAATCAGCCACACAGGCACAAACAGCTTTTCACTTATATACAACTTTTGCCTTTCAAGTGGGGACAATCCAATAACAGGGAAGCAGGGTTCTCTTATCAACCAATCTACGACCCAAACTGACCCACAACAGTCTAAAGTTGGCTATAAACATTAAATGGCTGTTGGCTTAATGACGCTTGGCTGAGCGCTCCTGTGTTATCGAACTGACACACTGGACGATGACTTATCTTCAAATTACGATGTGACCAGCAGTCCAGAATCAGACATGCGCCATTAATATCTCACCAGACGATCAGTTGGCTGGGGCCATCATACATATTAGAACCTGTTGATACTAGTCTTATGTGTATAAGAGCCTTTAATCTGATGCTCTACACCAAGATTAAATGGAAATTCACCGAAAAATGTACAAGGTTAGAACTAGTTTTTCCATACTTACTTTCCGACTCTTTTATTGGTACACACCCATTTGTATAAAGGTGAATTCTATTAATATAGTCGTATAGGGGAGTTGGTAGACTGGCGATTCCCTGACGTACGTGAATGTGAAGCATCATCATCGCAGTCCAAAAACCTGAGTTCATCAAGTGTAGTTTCACCATGATACTCTATGTCCTGGAAACTATTGTGATACATGTTGACATAAAAAGCAGGTGTAAAGTTTCCAATTTCATATCTTTAGTATCAGAATATGGAGTGACTCATGTTTATGGGTGTAGTCTCATTGTATAGTCTACAACCTGATCGGCCAGAATATCCTCATACCTTTGTCAGCAACTCTGCTCGAAAGCGGAGGTTCTGACACATGTATCTACAAGAAAGTAAATCATCACCAATAAGCTTGACAATTGTAATAACCAGAAGATACAAGGAGAACCAAGCTACATAAATGAACCATCATGACCACTCAAATTCTAAACTTAAAGTGGGTGGCATATGAAATAATTTCTAGGTACAATATTCACAATATTCACAGAATGAGAGCTGTTCATCACCAGATACAAATATTATTTGAAAAATTCTGGATACCGTCAATGGCTCGCTATACAACTCCAATTCCAAAAAAGTTTGGACTATGCATAACATAAAAAGAAAAACAAGAAAGCAATGATTTGGAAATTTCTTAAAGCTAAATTTTATTCACAATTGAACATAAACATATCAGAAGATGAATGTTGTACATTTTCGCATTTCAACTGAAAAAATGAACTCCTAGAAATTGATGGCAGCAACATCTCAAAAAAGTTGGGACATGGTCAACAAAAGGCTGGAAGTGTAAATGGTTATAATGAAAAACGTTCCTTCATTAGGTTAAATTATCATTTGCGCAACACACACACAAAAAAAATGATTGTTCCTGACGGTGCATTGTTGTGTGTAAAGAGGACTCACACTGTAGAGATCCATGGCAGCCTCTGTACACTGTGTGATCTATCTTTGACTTTGGCCTGCCTGCCTAAACATGCATTTAAATGACCACCAATCAGTACAAACTCCCATCAAAGATGGTCAGAGGCTCACCAATCTGAACAACGGTGTCTAAAAATTGTGGAACAATTTAAAAAAAAAAAACAAAACATGTTCTTACACATAAAATTCCAACAGTTAATATGCGACCATCTACAATACAAAATATCAAAAAGATTCAGAGTCTCTGGAGAAATCCACATGCGCAAGGAACTAGGCAGAATGTCAATAATGGATTCTCGTGATCCAAGGATCCTCAGGCAGGACTGCACTGAAAACATACATGATTCGGTCATGAAACTCACTGCATGGGCTCAGGAGTACTTCCAGAAATCATTGTCTGTGAATGCAGATTGTTGTGTAATTGAAAAATTCAAGTGACAAGCTCCATCATGCAGAATAGCATAGATCAGCATGATCCAGATCTGATCTGGGCCAAAGCTCATATAAAATGAACTGACGCAAAATGGAAAACCAAGAACCCAGTGTCCTGGAGAAAAGGGACCATCCAGCTTGTTATCTGCACAACATACTCTCATACAGACAACATGTATTTTAGGGAAGGACGTGCATATTTCAGCAAGACAATTCTAAACTACATACTGCATCCATCCCAACAGCATGGCTTCACAGAGGAAGTCTTTGGGTAACGAACTGACCACCTGTAACCCAGATCTTTCAACAATAGCAAACATTTGCACATTATGAAAAGAAACATTTAGAAAAGAAGACCCAGGACTGTTGAGCAGCTAGAATCCTACATCCGACAAGAATGGGACAAGATTCCTATCCCAACACCCCAGCAATTGGTCTCCTCAGTCACTTCCCAGACATTTACAGACGGCTGTAAACAGAATAGGGGCTGCTACGAAATAGTAGACATGGCCCTGTCCACGCATTTCTGAGATGTGTTGCTCTCAATTTCTAAAAGGAGTTAACTTTTTCAAAGGAATTGGACAACATCTAACTTTCACTTTCTGATCTGTGTTTTATGCTCTGTTGTGTTTTATGCTCTGTTGTGAATATCACATGGCTATAGAAGATTTACAAATCACTGCATTCTTGTCTCCTTAAAGGGAACCTGTCACCCCCAAAATCGATGGTGAGGTAAGCTCACCGTCATCAGGGGCTTATCTACAGCATTCTGTAATGCTGTAAATAAGCCGCCGATGTTACCTGAAAGAGGAGAAAAAGACGTTAGATTATACTCACCCAGGGGCGGTCTTGCTCTGATGGGTGTCTCAGGTCCGGAACAGCACCTCCCGTCTTCATTCCATGACGTCCTCTTCTGGTCTTCACGCCGCAGCTCCGGCGCAGGCGTACTTTGTCTGCCCTGTTGAGGGCAGAGCAAAGTACTGCAGTGCGTAGGCGCCGGAAAGGTCAGAGGCCCGGCGCCTGCGCACTGCAGTACTTTGCTCTGCCCTCAACAGGACGTCATGGAATGAAGATGGGAGGCGCCGGAGTGGACCTGAGACACCCTTTTGACCGGACCACAGCGGGACTGCCCCTGGGTGAGTATAATCTAACCTCTTTTTCTCCTCTTTCAGGTTACATCGGGGGCTTATCTACAGCATTACAGAATGCTGTAGATAAGCCCCTGATGACGGTGAGCTTACCTCACCATCGATTTTGGGGGTGACAGGTTCCCTTTAACATTTTACACAGGCAAAATTCAGTGGCACAATTCATATATCTAAAACTCTGGCCAAACTAATCAAGAGGTGTGTTTATTAAATGTTCCACATTAATCAAACGGAGACCTACCTCTTTTGACATGTTCACACACTTCAAATATGGGGTGTTCTGAATTTGTGGCAAAATTGCTACGTTAAATGCAAAGTTTTGGAAAATCATGGCAAAAAATAAAACAAACAGCATGACTGCATTATTTTAACATGGCCTTATACATTATATTAGGAATTTTATTGCCATGGGATTACAGGAAAACTTGTGAACATTCTATAGGGAAAAGGCCCTAAAAAAATAAACCCCGAGCATGCTGTGTTTTAGTAGAAAAAAATAAAATAAACACACCAACTGTCAAAACAATTTACCTAAACATTGTGAAAACACCTTTAAATGAGGTGTGTGAATTTAGACTTTAATTAAAACAGCTTTAAGGGCCTAAGTTCTTTGATATAAAAAAAAATAACTAAACTTGTAAGAGCTTGCACATGGTTTCTAGAGATATTGGTTTGCACCCTTTGAAGAACGTAGGAAATGACCTTGGTGGCAAAGGGATTCCCCTAAGGCTATGTACACACTTTGCGGTTTTTACCGCGGCGATTTTGATGCTGCGGGTCCGCAGCAGTTTCCATTGCGTTTACAGTAACATGTAAACCAATGGGAAACCGCAAACCGCTGTGCACATGCTGCGGGAAAAACCGCGCAGAAACGCAGCGGTTTATAACCCGCAGCATGTCACTTCTTTGTGCAGAATCGCAGCGATTCTGCACCCTTAGGAATGCATTGATCCGCTTACTTCCCGCATGGGGCTGTGCCCACCATGCGGGAAGTAAGCGGATAATGTGCGGGTAATACCCGGGGTGGAGGAGAGAAGACTCTCCTCCAGGCCCCAGGAACCATATTTGTGGTTAAAAAAAGAATTAAAATAAAAAATAATGTTATACTCACCTCTCAGCGCTGCACGCAGCCGTCCAGTCTGGGTTGCTGTGTGAGCAGGGCCAGCGGTGACGTCGCAGTCATATGACCGTGACGTCACGAAGGTCCTTCTCGCACAGCATCTTTGGAACCGGACCGCCGCCGAGGAGATCGGGACGTCAGAGGGTGAGTATATAATTATTTTATTATTTTTAACATTACTATTGATGCTGCATATTGCTGCATATGCAGCATCAATAGTAGGAAGTCCCACAGCGGAAACCGCAGGACAAAACGTGATAAATCTGCAGGGATAACCGCAGCGGGTTTGCCCTGCAGATTTATCAAATCCGCTGCGGGAGAACCCGCAGGGACCCGACGCAACGTGTGAACATGGCCTAACAGGTGGTGGAAGGAAGGCAGGTGAAAAAGGAGACATTGAAGAACAGCTTTACTCATGAAGAGGGAAATATCAACAGGTTCATGTACACTAGTGCATATGAGGTCAACTAATTCTTGGGGAAGTTGTCAACCTGGCATGTCCGATTTCAGCGTGTCGATCACATTTTTCTCTTGAAGATAAACATCTGCCACTTATATCAATCGGTGGCTATCTTATAGAGGACTCAAGAGCACTCTGCCAAACAAGCGCTCCTACGTATGGGAGGGACTGCTAAGATGGCGGCCAGCCAAACTATCAGCTGATGCATGTAGAGGAGCTGCGGAGACACCATCACGTGTTTCTCAACACAGGCAGTGAATAGCCAGGCCTTTCCCCGGGAAGGAACAACCAAGGGAAGGGCAGCATCCAATGAAGGAAAACATCCAATAAAGAAAAACCACCTATGCCAAGCATGGTATCCATCCACAGACAGCTGTTTCGGGGTTTTTGCCCCTCATCAGTGTGGAGTAGGAAACTGGCTATCAGGAGCAGTGCCTAGTAAAAAGTCTATAAAGGCACAGATGATTGACCTCGTGGAGACCAAAACATCCAACACCGCGTAGACACCATCACGTGTTTCTCAACGCAGTGATCCAGAACACTGCCCCCAAATATGCAAATGCATGTAGAGGAGCTGCGGAGACACCATCACGTGTTTCTCAACGCAGGCAGTGATGTTTTGGTCTCCACGAGGTCAATCATCCGTGCCTTTATAAACTATCAGCTGAAGCATCGCTCAGCTAACAGCCATCTAATGTGTATGGGGGCCTTCATTCCTGGGCAGCTTAGAACACAACAGTTAGGTTCAGGACACACAAATCCTTGATGTCTGCAGAAAAGTGGAGGACCAACTTTCAATTGTCTTTGTAGCTTACAATTTAATTGCAATGACAGCCATGATACAGTAGGTACAAACAGTTAACACTTCGTTCCACAAGCAGGAAAAAAATCCACTGAGATTATCCAATTGATCCTTGGTAAATTATTACTAAATAGCTGTTAAAAAATACCAGACAACCTTGCAGACAGCTTGAGATAAGACTCAAGAGCTCACCATTGTATAAACATGATTTTCAACCCTGCACATAAATCATGTAGCATTGAAGGAAAACTGAATTTTAAGTATGGCAAACAAAAGTGATTTATTGTTTATGGTCATCTTTTTTACTTTAGCCTTACAGTAGTGTTCAAATTAATCACGGTCCTTGGTATAATTTATATTATCAAATGTCAAACAATTTACGAGTTGGTGCAGTGGATTGTAAGAAAACCAACAGACTCCGCATTCATGATCTGCCATGTTTTTGAGTCTGTGTATTAGAATAATTAGTTGAAAGTGAGTGTAGTCAAAATAATAGCAGAGTGGAGTTCAGTTAGTGAGGTCAGTCATTCTGTGAAGAAACAGGTGTGAATCAGGTGGCCCTTATTCAAGGGTGAAGCTAGGACATGTTGTACATGCATTTCTCCTTGAAAGCCTGAGAAATATGGGTCGTTTGAAACATGATTCAGAAAAGCGTACTTTGATTAAAAATTTGATAGGAGAGGGTAAAACTTATAAAGAAGTGCAGACAATGTTAGGCTGTTCAGCTAAAATGACATGCAATGCTTTAAAATGGTAAGCCAAAAATCAGAGAGATGTAGAAGAAAACGGAAGACTACCGTTTGAATGGATCGAAAAATAGCCAGAATGGCAAAGGTTCAGCCAATGATCAGCTCCAGGATGATCAAAGACAGTCTCAAGTTACCTGTGATTACTGTGAGAGTTAGGCTGCCGTCACACTAGCAGTATTTGGTCAGTATTTTACATAAGTATTTGTAAGCCAAAACCAGGAGTGGAACAATTAGAGGAAAAGTATAATAGAAACACATGCACCACTTCTGCATTTATCACCCAGTCCTGGTTTTGGCTTACAAATACTGATGTAAAATACTGACCAAATACTGCTAGTGTTACGGCAGCCTTAGAAGACGCCTGTGTGAAGCTAATCTCATAGCAAGAAGTCCCCACAAAGTCCCACGAGTTTGCGAGTGCGCAATACAATCTTCGCTCGCGCAGTATGCTTTGCCCAACTGCGGGCAAGGCTGAAAAGCATTACTGCGCATGCGCTCGCGCACTATGTCCCAGAACACAGCGAAATACTTCCGGGACATAATGCGCGGGCGCACTAATGCTTTTCGGCTTTGCCCGCTCGTACGCGAGCGAAGATTGCATTGCTAAGCACGAACTATGGAGGACAAGTACTCTAATTCTCCAATATATTGCGGACAACAGGGACGGATGGGGTGGAGAAATGAAGATGAACCGCCGACCATCGGACCAGAAAAAAGGCATTTACATATCCCACCAATTTGAGGTGACAGGTTCCCTTTAATACTGTTTGCCCTTTTTCCGGGCGGATCATGTCAAGGGTTAACTTTGCTCTGCTTCATTCTGGGTTCAGGTTTGCTATTTAGTTCCGATACAATCCTGCTGGTGTTGTTAGCTATAGCTCTGCCTTCGGTGTGTGAACCTGACTGGTAGTCCTCGATTTGTCCTGCTCTGATCCCTGACTTTCCCCGTGTCTGTTGACTCACTGTCTGCCCTTTTCCCAGCGTGTCCCTGTTTGTCAATTTGATTCTCTGGTTTCTCACTTGGCTTGTATTCGGACTTGCATCTGCCTTCTAACTTTGTCTTATCCGCTCCTGACCGTTGCTGAACCTCCTGGCTTGTTCCTGACCATGTGTACTTCTGCCTCTGTTATTGACTCGGCTTGTTTGACCACTCTCTCGCCACTTGGTGGCGCCTGTGCTGCTGCTGCTCTGTGGTGCTTCTCTGTGTACGCAGTCTCACTTCCCTCTCAGGCTCCCTCTGGTGAAGGTTGCGCTATACTGCACCGCAGCAGCATGACACTCGCCTAAAGAGAAATGGAGAAACATTTTGTGGACTTAGGGTATGTGTCCACGTTCAGTATTACATCTGGATTAAATGCGGATGCGTACAGCCGCAGCGTTCAACCCGCAGAATCCAGATGTTACAGCATAGTGGAGGGGATTTTATGAAATCCCGTCTCTACTGCGCGTGCGAACATGCATCCAGCGGCCCTGCGTTAACGGACATGCGGCGTGTCTTTTTAGACCGCAGCATGTCTGTTTACCTTGCGGCGATGGGTTTTCCGCTCGGTTCAAAGCGCTGTGATTACGGACCGTGGACACATACCCTCATGAAAGTAAAATTGTTCTTTTTGAGTCCAAGGGCTGCAGACAGTTGGTCAGAAGACCCCCAATCTCTGCATTCAAGTCACCGTACACTCTGAAGACAGTGAAGCATGGTGGTGCCAGCATCATGATATGGGCAGGTTTCCCTTACTATAGAGCCGGACATATTTACCACATACCAGGTATCATGGACCAGTTTGCATATATTAAAAATACTTGAACAGGTGATGTTGCCTTACGCTCAAGAGAACATGCCCTTGAAATGGATGTTTCAACAAGACAATGACCCTAAACACATCAGTAAATGAGCAAAATCTTGGTTCCAGTCCTATAAAGTTGAGGTTGTGGAGTGGCCATCCCAATTCCCAAACCTTGATCTGATAGAACACTTGTGGGGTGACATTAAAAATGCTGTTTCTGAGGCACCAAATGCCAAAAAATGGTGGGATGTAGTCGAAGCATCCTGGGCTGGATTAACAGTGACAGGGGCCGTAAGTTGGTTGACTCAACGCAACATACAGTAGATGTGGGTATTCAACTAAATATTAGGTTAGTGATTCCCAGGAATGCTCAGTCCACACAAAAAATAGTACATATTGTGAGTTTGTAAAGACAAATGCAGACACTGCTATTTTTTTTAGAACAGATCAATGTTCATTTTTTGATATATTCTGTAAAGTAGCTGAAAACATGAAGAGAAATGTATATAATTTTTAATTAGAAATTCTAAGAGTAGGACGAAATTAACAGCAGTGTCACAGCCATCACACGACAAACCAGTTATTAGGCAAACCCTGCATGTATTGCGGCTGTCAAACAGCCACGAGACATGCAGCTGCGGCGACTCGAACATAGAGTATATTTGGCGCGCTCGAATACGATCAGCACATGAGTGTACCACTTTATCCGAGTACGTTCGCTAATCACTACTGCATGGTATACAAATCTTCCCTCAAGTCAATTTTATAGATATCTAAGAAGCTGAGGTACAGACTGCTGCATGCCTGACCCTCATATTGGAAAGATGCTATATTCTTTTAGTAATTATACCGATAAAAAAAATATATATTTTTTTTCAGTGTAAGGACTACGGGGAGCTTTCTTACTTGAGCCTCAGCTCTGAGTTAACAGCAATGCATAATTTGCTTAAAGGGAACCTGTCACCCCCAAAATCGAGGGTGAGCTAAGCCCACCAGCATCAGGGGCTTATCTACAGCATTCTGTAATGCTATAGATAAGCCCCCGATGTAACATAGTAACATAGTAACATAGTTAGTAAGGCCGAAAAAAGACATTTGTCCATCCAGTTCAGCCTATATTCCATCCTGATGTATCCTGAAAGATAAGAAAAAGAGGTTAGATTATACTTACCCAGGGGCGGTCCCGGTCCTGGTCCGGTCCGATGGGGGTCGAGGTTCGGTCCGGCGCCTCCCATCTTCATCAGATGACGTCCTATTCTGGTCTTCACACTGCGGCTCCGGCGCAGGCGTACTTTGCCTGCCCTGTTGAGGTCAGAGCAAAGTACTGCAGTGCGCAGGCGCTGGGCATCTCTGACCTTTCCCGGTGCCTGCGCACTGCAGTACTTTGCTCTGCCCTCAACAGGGCAGACAAAGTATGCCTGCGCCGAAGCCGCAGCGTGAAGACCAGAAGAGGACGTCATCCTATGAACATGGGAGGCCCCGGACCAGACCGCGACGCCCACCGGATCGGACCGCCCAGGTGAGTATAATATAACCTCTTTCTCTCATCTTTTAGGTTACATCGGGGGCTTATCTACAGCATTGCAAAATGCTGTAGATAAGCCCCTGATGCTGGTGGGCTTAGCTCACCCTCGATTTTGGGGGTGACAGGTTCCCTTTAACCCCTTTCTGACCTCGGATGGGATAGTACGTCCGAGGTCAGAACCCCCGCTTTGATGCGGGCTTCGGCGGTGAGCCCGCATCAAAGCCGGGACATGTCAGCTGTTTTGAACAGCTGACATGTGCCCGCAATAGCGGCGGGTGAAATTGAGATTCACCCGCCGATATTAACTAGTTAAATGCCGCAGTCAAACGCTGACTGCGGCATTTAACCGGCACTTCCGGCCGGAAATGAGCGCATCGCTGACCCCTGTCACATGATCGGGGGTCAGCGATGCTTCTGTATAGTAACCATAGGGGTCCTTGAGACCTCTATGGTTACTGATTCCCGGTAGCTGTGAGCGCCACCCTGTGGTCCGCGCTCATAGCACACCTGCATTTCTGCTGCATAGTAGCGATCTAATGATCGCTGCTATGTAGCTGAGCCGATCGAGTTGTGCCAGCTTCTAGCCTCCTATGGAGGTTATTGAAGCATGGCAAAAGTAAAAAAGAAGTACAAAAAAAAATGTGAAAAAAAAATATAAAAGTTTAAATCACCCCCTTTTCGCCCCATTCAAAATAAATCAATAAAAAAAAAAAAATTAAAAAAAAAATCAAACCTACACATATTTGGTATCGCTGCGTTCAGAATCGCCCGATCAATAAAAAAAAGCATTAACCTAATCGCTAAACAGCGTAGCGAAAAAAAAAATTGAAACGTCAGAATTACGTTTTTTTGGGTCGCCGCGACATTGCATTAAAATGCAATAATGGGCGATCAAAAGAACGACCCCAGATCATGAAAAATGGATACGCTACGGGTATCGGAAAATGGCACTTTTTTTTTTTTTTTAGCAAAGTTTGGAATTTTTTTTCACCACTTAGATAAAAATAAGTTTTAGCATTTAGTGAAGTTAGCAAAAAAGCCAAACAAAAAACAAGTGTGGGACTGCACTGTTTTTGCAATTTCACCGCACTTGGAATTTTTTTCTCGTTTTCTAGTACACGACATGCTAAAACCAATGATGTCGTTCAAAAGTACAACTTGTTTCGCAAAAAATAAGCCCTTACATGGCCATATTGACAGAAAAATAAAATTATGGCTCTGGGAAGGAGGGGAGCGAAAAACAAACACGGAAAAACGGAGCATCCCAAGGTCATGAAGGGGTTAAGGCTCTGTATACCTTTCACCATTTGACTAATTGCTTCCTAAATGCAAAAATACACAACTTTCTAAAATAGTAATCAATTATATTTCTTATGGTACTGTTTGTGAAACTGCTATACTACAGGTACCGTTACACTAAAGGACTTACCAACGATCACGACCAGCGATACGACCTGGCCGTGATCGTTGGTAAGTCGTTGTGTGGTCGCTGGGGAGCTGTCACACAGACAGCTCTCTCCAGCGACCAACGATCAGGGGAAAGACTTCGGCATCGTTGAAACTGTCTTCAACGATGCCGAAGTCCCCAGGTAACCAGGGTAAATATCGGGTTACTAAGCGCGGGCAGCGCTTAGTAACCCAATATTTACCCTGGTTACCATTGTAAAAGATAAAAAAAAAAAAAAACAGTACATACTCACATTCCGATGCCTGTCACGTCTGTCACGGCTCCACCCCTATATTCATCACTGTAATGGACGGCACCACGTGACCGCTCATACAGGAGAAGCTGCGGCGAGGAAAGAAAGCAGCGAGGGAGCCGGGTAAGTATTTTATTAACAGCGGGAAGGGGGGGGGGGGGGCGCACAGGGGGTGGGAGGGGGTTGGGGACAGGGATCTTTTTTTAAACACCAAAAAAAAACAAAAAAAGATTTTTCATATCTTCTCTCCAGCAAACGCTGCTGGAGAGAAGAAATGAATGGCGGCTTCAGCACCAGATGCAGGGGACAGCGCTTAACTGTAGCGCTGTCTCCTGCACGGTGCGTGTGGTACCCAGTCGGCACACAGGCGGCACACGGATGCCGCACGTGTGCCACACTGATGTGCCACGTGAGCACACGGACACGGATAATTCCGGTACCGATTTTTCCGGTACCGGAATTATCTGGACGTGTGGGACAGGCCTTAGAAAGGAAAAATTCCCATGAGAAAAGTCAGAAAATAGGAACCTGATTTTTGTTTTACCGCAACGTATTAACTAATCCATGTAAAAAAAACAAACAAAAACAAACAAAAAAACACAGCCTTTATTCACACCTGTGGGTCGTGGCCGCAGGTCTCGTGACCTGAACCCAATAGCCTCATTTATGCCTAGGACTATGAAACTGTTGAGTTTGGGTCAGGAGACTTGTGAATGTTCCGTACATCATGGACCACGGCATGCATATGTGTGATTGCAGCCTTAAAAAGGACCTGTCACCTGGTGAAAAGTGGCTAGTCTCTGCTCTGATTTTAATCTCGTTGTTCCCTTAAGGCCGGCATCACAGATGCGAGAAATATGGCCGAGTCTCGCATGTTAATACCCGGCACTGCTGCCGTCACTCAGGAGCGGAGAGCGCGGCCGCATAGCAATACATGCAGCTGCACACTCCGCTCCTGAGTGACGGCAATGCCAGGTATTAACATGCGAGACTCGGGTAGTATTTCTCGCATGTGTGATCCCGGCCTAAGTGTTTTGTAGTGTTTTTTTTTTTTTTTTTTTTTAAATCAACCATATGGCTTCAGAGATATAGGTCTTTTTCTTTGGCGCCAATTTCTATGATCATGGTTCACGGAATGCTTTGGGGTCGTATCTTTAGTCTACTCTGCATTATTATTCTATAAGCCAAGCATCCTTGGCAAAAACAATAGCGCTAAATAAAAAGGCCATTATCTCTGGAAGTGTTAAGGTACTGTCACACTAGACGATATCGCTAGCGATCCGTGACGTTGCAGCGTCCTCGCTAGCGATATCGTCCAGTGTGACAGGCAGCAGCGATCAGGCCCCTGCTGGGAGATCGCTGGTCGGGGAAGAAAGTCCAGAACTTTATTTCGTCGCTGGACTCCCCGTAGACATCGCTGAATCGGCGTGTGTGACACCGATTCAGCGATGTCTTTGCTGGTAATCAGGGTAAACATCGGGTTACTAAGCGCAGGGCCGCGCTTAGTAACCCGATGTTTACCCTGGTTACCATCCTAAAAGTAAAAAAACAAACGCTACATACTTACCTACAGCTGTCTGTCCTCCAGCGCTGTGCTCTGCTCTCCTCCTGCTCTGGCTGTGAGCGTCGGTCAGCCGGAAAGCAGAGCGGTGACGTCACCACTCTGCTTTCTGGCTGCCCGGAGCTCACAGCCAGACCAGAGAAGCAGAGCGCCGAGGACAGACAGCGGTAGGTAAGTATGTAGCGTTTGTTTTTTTACTTTTTAGGATGGTAACCAGGGTAAACATCGGGTTACTAAGCGCGGCCCTGCGCTTAGTTACCCGATGTTTACCCTGGTTATCGGGGACCTCGGGATCGTTGGTCGTTGGAGAGCTGTCTGTGTGACAGCTCTCCAGCGACCAAACAGCGACGCTGCAGCGATCCGGATCGTTGTCGGTATCGCTGCAGCGTCGCTATGTGTGACGGTACCTTTAGGCCGGGATTACACATGCGAGAAATACGTCCGAGGGTCTCGCATGGTAATACCCGGCATTGCCACCATCTCTCTGGAGCGGAGCGTGCGGCTCCATGTATTGCTAGCAGCCCCTTGCGTTCAACCACGTACACGGACCTATCTTGGTGAGATACTTTTACTTAGACTGGCATACATCACACTGAGTTCGGGATACCTAGTTTGTGGGCCACAATTGTGGTGATTTATGTGGTTTTTACCCTTGATCTCTCCCTGTAACCGGTGTTAGATGTTGATATATATAATGCCATACATCTATGGTCCTGTTTACACTATGTAATTTGGTTGTTTTCTGTTTGTGTCCTTCACATTTTAACCTGTTTGTCCAGGGTTTACTTTTTTAATACTATCTTGTATGTTTATGCTACATGCTTTTAGATTTGTCACCAATAAATATTAGATTTTATTTACGGGTGGTTTGGTACTCCTTTCTCTTTTTTGTTTAAGTCATCATATTATATAGCATTGTGTACTTACACCTGATCAATCTGAATTTCTAGAAAATAATTTCTTTATTGTTTTCAGCTTTTTATAGAAACAGGAAGTCTCTTGTCCCCGCATAAATCATTCCCCTCTTCAACTCCTGACCTTGCTATTCCCCCTGCAGAGACTTTTGCAGTAACTTATGACTCACGCAGGGAAAAATTGACCTCCTGTTTCTACATAGAGCTTAGAAGGATTCAGCTAGTCAGTTTTTAATCATGTGATGTCACAGTCCTAATGGAAAACAGAAGAATTAACTGGGTAGAAAGGCAAAAAGAGCAACTGTAAGGGCACAGTTCTATATAAAATAAGATGACTGCAATATATTAAGAAATGGCAGTGTCTGTTTAAGTAAAATAAATCAATCTAAAAATTGATAGTGGGAAAGCGGCTAAAAAAATAAAATTGCCCTAAGGAGGTTTTTTCCCCTTTTGTTCAAAAACACAAAAGCCAGGCGTGCTTTTACATTGTAAAGTACAACTGCATATAGTAATTGGCCATTTATGAAAAAGTCAGTCTGAGTTTGGAGTGTAGAAAAATAGAGCGATCGGGACCTTGGCTTATAGACTCCACAGCCCTTACTGCAACTAACACTGCATGTTTATATTGGGGTTCATTGAGACTCCACTGCGGTCCCTTACTGCAACTAACACTGCATGTTTATATTGGGGTTCATTGAGACTCCACTGCGGTCACCCCAAAATGACAGCAAGAACAGTGCTACAAGGTTAATTATAAAAACCTTGAAAAAAACAAAAACAAACAAAACTCTGAATGCAGGTGAACTTTAGTGAACACAGCCTAATCTTACACTATTTGGGGAGAAAAACTTGAACTATTTATTCAGACTGAGTATGCAGTGAATTAGAAAACAATGAGATTGCTAAATGAAGCTGTAGATTTAGATAATACTTTCCTATGATCTCCCTGGTGCATTTTCCGAAACAAAACATTAGGAACAGTAGAAATAATAACACTTCTAACTGTTGTAATTTGAACTCTCTTTTAAAATGAAATGCCTCCAAGATCAGCTTCACACACCACAGAGTATAGCGGCATTATCCATGGACGTGCAGTTTTATGCAGTGAAGTTTTTATCAAAATGGTCATGCTAGATATGGTGTTCTCCAATTTTATTTTCAATATAAAGTCAGGGTAAATATTTCAGCAGTGGACGAATGATTTCATCACGCCATCATACCTATGAAAGTAAGGTAACCCTGTAAAGGTAACCAATAAACCCAGTAAAATAACCCTGTATGTAACCCCTTTTCACATGTGCAGCACCATGGAATTAATGGTGCTATATAAATAAATAATAATAATAACTGCCAGTTGAGGGCGCTAGAACACAAGGCTCGCATACACGATAGGTATGCCCCGCACTGTGCATAATGCATAACACACTGCGGGGCGGGGATTCAGTAGCAGGGTGGCCGCACTGGCGCAGTCTGCAACCCAGCAGGTGAGGTCAGACAGTCAATGTTCAATGCGCCTGCCCCAGGCAAAAAAGAACAGCGCAGGCGCCGGATTTCAGAGAAAAACAGCGCTGAGGGGGTGGCGACCAGCGCCCCAGAAGATATGACTGACGGCAGTTGGGCGCTTCAAAGAGGTGGGTTCAGACCTGCCTCCAGGTCTAAAGAAAGGTATTTTGGCAAGATTATAAATACCTTTATTTTGGGAATAACAGCACCAAAAACTAAAAGAGCCACCTTGGTAGAATGCAGCTTTACGGCTGCACAAGGTGGCTCTTTCAGTTTATAACGGCTGGAGGGGGGTGACAGTGGCCCTTTAATACACTAGAGCGCGAATCACAGGGAGGTGGAGATAGAGGGGAAAACAAGTAGTTGAGAAGGTGCACTGAACTGTTTGGCCACACCAAGGGTGCACTGAGCGCCTGTACTTGGTTTGAACAGTCATTCTTTGATGACAAGGTCCCTTTGGATTTCAGCTGGCAGGGACACACACTCCACATTTAGAATACAGAAGCTGCCTTGGGAAGCATGGAAGGCAGGTCACTCAGAGCACAGCACCTAGACTCTGACATGGTAGTGGATATCTCTATCCCCAAAAGGTTTAGCTTTTTCGGATGAAGGATTAGGAAGGAGAGGTTGAGGATCAAAATAAAACAAAACTATCAGCTGTGTCTGAAGATGGCTCTTGTTGGATCCAAGTACCTCAACCCTCCACCTCACCAGGAAAATGTAAGCGCCTGTCCTGTTACATGTCAATGCATATACTGTAGACAATTGTTCACATTATCTGCCTAATTTAAACCACCACTAATGATAACTGTTGCATGAAGATGACATGTGCTCCCTAAAGAGGTGCCCAAGATCCTGGAAATAAGGCCTCATTCAGACTTCAGTGATTTTTCTGCAAAAAGTGATTAGGCGTTCAGTGTTTTATCAGATTTTCATCAGCACTTGGTCAGTCTGTCAATTTTTACAATCAGTATCTGGTCAGTTATTTTTTATATGAAAAAAAAAATAAAAAAAAACCAAAGGTCCTTCTATTCATTGCAAGGCTAATGATGGAGAGCACACGGACCGTACACTGATGTCACCCATACACACTTCGGCCAGTCTCACACGTTCAGATAATTCCGGTACCGGAAAAATCGGTACCGGAATTATCCGTGTCCTCGTGCTTACCGTGAACATCAGTGTGGCACACGTGCGGCAGCCGTGTGCCGACTGGGTACCACACAGAGCGTGCAGGAGACAGCACTAGAGACAAGCGCTGTCCCCTGCATCTGGTGCTGAAGCCGCCATTCATATCTTCTCTCCAGCAGCGTTCACTGGAGAGAAGATATGAAAAATCCTTTTTTTTTTAAATTTTCGTGTTTAAAATAAAGATCCCTATCCCCTCCCCCCTACCACCCCTTGTGCACCCGCCCGCTGTTACTAAAATACTCACCCGGCTACCTCGAAGCGTCCTCTTTTTTGGACCACAAAAAAAACAAACAAAACAACAAATGCGGACATGTGAACAGCTCCATACACTACAATGGGTACATGAGGCCTACATCATTAGCCATCACACCCTCATTGTGGATTCCTTATAAACAGCTCTAATGAAGCTGGATTATCATTGATACTAATGAAGCCTAATGGTGACTTAATGAGGTCCAATAGGACTTTTGTCATTTAGTCGGGATGAATACTGCGGCATGCAGTGCTATATTTCCAACCAATCTGCCAACAAAGGCTCGGACTACAGTATGAACAAAGCCTCAATGTTTCTGTAACAGGAAATGTAGACATTTTGTTCCAATACATTTACTGTATCAATTTCTCAAAGTTCTTAAGATCTCTGGTTGTGGTTATTTTAGGCTATGTGCACACGTTGCAGATTTGACTGGGGAATTTTCTGTGAGAATTCTGAATTTCTTGGCAGAAAACCCAGGTCAGAATCTGCACCTTTTTTTGGTATGTGCACACGTTGCAGATTTCTTCCTTTTTTTACCCCTGCAGATTTCTATTCTGGAATGGGTGCAGAAACGCAGCAGTTCTGCACAAAGAAGTGGCATGGTCCTTTTTTTAATCTGCTGCGTTTTCTGTGCAGATTTTTCCGCATTATTAGCACAGCATTTTTATTTTGCCATTGATTTACATTGTACTGTAAACCACTTGCAGATCTGCAGCGTTTCTGTGCAGAAAAAAAAGCAGCACATCTGCAGGAAATCTGCAACGTGTGCCCATACCCTAAGACGTTTTAATGATTTCTTTGAGGGGATAGAAATGAGTCTTGGCCACGTGATGATTGCAGGGCAAGACCCAGGTCTGACAGCTGTACGGTCAACATGGGACCGGGACACGACCACCGTGAGACCGGGACACGACCACCCTGAGGCCGGGACACGACCACCGTGAGGCCGGGACACGACCACCGTGAGGCCGGGACACGACCACCGTGAGGCCGGGACACGACCACCGTGAGGCCGGGACACGACCACCGTGAGGCCGGGACACGACCACCGTGAGGCCGGGACACGACCACCGTGAGGCCGGGACACGACCACCGTGAGGCCGGGACACGACCACCGTGAGGCCGGGACACGACCTCCACGTTTCTATTCCCATAATGAAGCTTCTTATTGAAATCACAACAAGCAGAGGATGTAAGAACCAGGGAGGACTGATAACGCAACATTGTGTTTCTTCATTATACACAGCAGAACATTTGCTGATGACGGAATATCCCTTTAAGCTTTGCTTTTAGAAATGTCCGTCAGGGTATGTGAGCAATGTAAAGAGCCAAGTATGTTTCTGAGAAAACTGGGTGACAACTCATCGGGCCGAGATTACAAATTCCTGATCAGTAAATAAGTAATTTTGTATAAAAAAAAAAAAAAAAAAAAAAAAACACACACACACAAGCTCTCACCTAAGGAGAATGAAGAATGAGAAGAATGACAAACATCTCGAGAGAAGAGGAAATACAAGAGAGAATATTTATGCCAGAATAGTCAAACATTCCCCATAGTCCAGTAAGAAATGATGTAGAAGAGCATTGTACACATCGAGAGTGAATCACCGTCACCAGTTCTGGGCTTTCTTACATTCTATCATAGCGGCGACATATTCTGCAGCGCAGTATGACTCCCCTATCCACTATAGATACTTCCTTTGCTGTCTGCTACAATGATCACGATAATAACAATGTTACTTATATAGATCTTATGCCTTCCATATCGGCAACATATTCTGCAGCGCAGTATGGCTTCCCTATCCGTTATTGAGGCCTCATTAGCTGTCGGCTACAATAAACATGATAACAACAATATTACTTATATAGATCCTATTCCTTCCATAGAGGTGACATATTCTGTAGCGCAGTATGACTCCCCTATCCGTTATTGAGGCCTCATTAGCTGTCGGCTACAATGATCGCGATAATAACAATATTACTTATATAGATTTTCTTCCTTCCATAGCGGTGACATATACTGCAGCGCAGTATGACTCCCCTATCCGTTATTGAGGCCTCATTAGCTGTCGGCTACAATGATCACGATAATAACAATATTACTTATATAGATCTTATTCCTTCCATAGCGGTGACATATTCTGCAGCGCAGTATGACTCCCCTATCCGTTATTGAGGCCTCATTAGCTGTCGGCTACAATGATCACGATAATAACAATATTACTTATATAGATTTTCTTCCTTCCATAGCGGTGACATATACTGCAGCGCAGTATGACTCCCCTATCCGTTATTGAGGCCTCATTAGCTGTCGGCTACAATGATCACGATAATAACAATATTACTTATATAGATTTTCTTCCTTCCATAGCGGTGACATATTCTGCAGCGCAGTATGGCTTCCCTCTCAGTTACTGAGGCCTCATTAGCTGTCGGCTACAATGATCACGATAATAACAATATTACTTATATAGATTTTCTTCCTTCCATAGCGGTGACATATCCTGCAGCGCAGTATGACTCCCCTATCCGTTATTGAGGCCTCATTAGCTGTCGGCTACAATGATCACGATAATAACAATATTACTTATATAGATTTTCTTCCTTCCATAGCGGTGACATATTCTGCAGCGCAGTATGGCTTCCCTCTCAGTTACTGAGGCCTCATTAGCTGTCGGCTACAATGATCACACCATTATGGGGTCAGGCCGCAGCCTCCAGGCCGGTGTTAGGAGGAGATAGGATATTCCCATGGCGGACACCCAGCAGCTATCGCATCCTATGGTCTATATGAATATTCAGTGTATACACCGGGGAACGGCTGCAGCCTGATACAGGATTATGTCACCATGTGCTCCGGCTCATCCATCACTAGTCCCATGCAGAAGGATGAGCAGAGGCTGCCACATTGGCACTGCTCCATCATAGGGCACTATTGCTCCATCATAGGGCACTGGTTACCTGCAGCCTGGGTCAGGTTGGACCTCCTGTGTCTCCTGTTGCCACCAGCACTGTCCCTCAGCTCCTCCTCCTCTTCCTCCAGCCAGGCTTCAGCCATCAGCAGACAGCACAGGGGAAAAGCATTGGAGGCTCAGAAAAATCACATTCCTCCTCGGCAGGAGAGCAGCCTTCACCGTGCAGCTGAGGCCGGAGCTGCGATCAGTGTGTGCGGCCGATCCCTACACGATGTCCATCCATCCACTAGATGCCGGTGTCAGCCCTGGATGCCGGTGTCAGCCCTGGATGCCCGTGCACCTGATGACACAGGCAGGCCGGCCTCTGCACCCAAACTTTGCCCGGGGTGAACATGCATGCAGCAGCCCCAGAGCCTGCCCGCCTGCCAGCGCTGCTGCCGGGGAACTTCCTCAGCACCGCTGCTGCCTCCGTGCCTGCCTGCCTTCCTCGCCTGCCCTCCTTCCCTGCACTTTCTAAATATTCCGGTGTCAACAGGAAATTGTTCTCTCCGTCTCCCTGTGATAGTAAAACAAAAGGCAGAGGGGGAGGGAGGAGGAGGAGGTACCTGCTGCAGGGGCACACCGAGAGCAATGACAGCAGTGCCAGCTGCCCCACACTGCCCAGGACTGGCAGGCAACACCTCATTCACATGCACATTTCTAACTGGCGTTTTAGAGGGGCTTCAGATTAAATTAAAAAAAAAACAATGTCAGTCATATTTATTCATTTAGCAATTTTCTCATGAGGTAGCGGTCACAGAGAAACCCAAGTATTTACCCACTGACTTAAGTCTAACATGTAGAATTAATGAAAAAAAGTATAGAAGGAAGGAAAGCCACGAATAAAGGGTGCAAAAAGCACGACGCTGTCTGTGGAAACATCCTAGGCCACAGTCAGCCATCCGGTTTTCACGTACGCGTTCTACGTGCGGTTCTCACTGTTGGAACGCGTCTATGCTTGTACAATGCGTTCCAAGGAAAAACCCTATGGCCAATGTTTGGATTCATCAGGAAAAAGAAAAGTAAAAACATTGAAGGAATTTACATTAAAAAAAAATAATGTATCACAGCTGAAAAAACCACAAAGAAAAAATATGTAAGGTGTGAATGAGATTTTAGAGAGCTCAGTTTGCTGCTACTGTAAAATGGTGCTTTTTTTTTCACCCGCGCTTACAGAATGGGAAAAGCAGGCATCAGGGATGAAAATGACCCATATAAGTCTGCGGGTCCATGAGAATCATCGACAGCACATGGATGGCATCAGTGTGCTGTCCGCGATTAAGGGCTCGTTCGTGGGACCGTGGAAAAAAAAAAAAAATCAGAGTTCACTCAGATGCCAGAGTGCGGTCAGGACAGACAGAATGGAGAAACGAGAGACTTTTTGTTTTTTTTCCACATGAGAAAAACTGATGCCACTCAGACCAAACTGATCAGAGGCTATTAAACTAATCAGTCCATTTTTCTCGTACTTGAGAGAATCAGACATGTGAATGAGCCCTAAAATTGCAATGAATAGGAGAAGATTTGCAGTTTATTTATTGTTCATATATGAAAATCACTGATGAAACTCAGATCAAAAACAATGATGACCCTCGTAAAAGAAAAATCACACATGTCCGCACACATGTCCTTTTCCTGAAGGTTGGCATTGTGCACGCCAGTACAAAACAAGAGAAAAAAATGAGCAAAAACCCTGCTGTAACTAAGTAAAAAGCAAAAAGGGAGTGCATCTAAATAACACAGAGTTCTTAGTAATACTGCTTTTGATCAAAAATAGCACAAAAGCCATCCCACCACGACAAGGTAACTCTGATCCGGACAGTCCTACACTGTCTAATATTACCAAATATGACCAAACCGCTGCATGACCAGCTCTACCCTCGCCTACTGTATTCTCACCCATCCCTTGTAGATTGTGAGCCTTCGCGGGCAGGGTCCTCTCTCCTCCTGTACCAGTTATGACTTGTATTGTTTAAGATTATTGTACTTGTTTTATTATGTATACCCCTCCTTACATGTAAAGCGCCATGGAATAAATGGCGCTATAACAATAAATAATTATAATATAAAGAAAAAACACAAAAATTGAGCTTAACAAGTTGGTACACATGCAGCACATAAACGCATGTTCACATTGGCCAAAAAAAATTAAAAAACCTACAAGAGAAAAAATGAGCAAAAACCCTGCTGTAAATAAGTAAAAAGCAAAAAGTGCATCTAAATAAGAGTTTTATTAATAATGTTTTTGATCAAAAATGGCACAAAAGCCATCCCACCACGACAAGGTAACTCTGATCAGGACGGTCCTACACTGTCTAATATTAAAAACCTTACCATGTGTCACGCCAGTCCAAATGAAGGCTCCGCTGGAGTGGGGGCTCACACCTCTTAATGAATTTGCCACATCTTACAATTGCAGTGCGCTTCTGCCAGAAATGTAACTACAGTCAGGGATTAGAGTAGATTTCTGGCATAATACTAGTATTATTACAGTAATAAAGTAAACTGGCGAAAACCCCTTAATGAATCTGGCCCTAAATCTCTGGCATTTGAACTTTATTAGCTTTTGCAGGTGGGTTTCGGGGCAGACCCACCTGTGCAGGATGCCATGTGCACATACCCTTAGGGCACGTGCAAACGACTATGTCCTGCACGAGTATGATCCAACAATACATCAGATAGCTGTCCCAAAGATATTCTATGGGGTTGAGTACATGGTTTGATTTCTGATACTGTCCGAGTGAAAACAAAAATTGCAGCATTTTAGATTTCCATCTGTGAGGCTGTGTGCACACGTTGCTTTTTTTCGTGTTTTTTTCGCTATAAAAGCGCATAAAAAAACGCAGACATATGCATCCTATCATTAAGGATGCATTCTGCAATTTTTGTGCACATGATGCACATTGCGGTAAAAAATGCAGCATGTTCATTAATTTTGCGGGGTTTTTTGCGTTTTTCCCGCTATATAATGCATTGGGAAAGCTCCGGAAAAAAACGCGCACAAAACGCGAAAAAAAGCTTGCGGTTTTCTTGCAGAAAATGTCCGGTTTTTTTCAGGAATTTTCTGCAAGAAATTCTTACGTGTGCACATACCCTAAGGGTATGTGCACGTTGCATATTTGCCTGTGGAATTTTCTGGTCAGATTCTTCCTCTCTTGCCAGAAAATACAGGTGCAAATTTTATGCGTTTTTGATGCGTTTTTTTTATGTGTTTTTTCATGTAGATTTGTATGTGTTTCTGAAAGCTAAATAAAGATCTATTATTGAACAAAAAAAAAAGAATTGCAATGTCATTTCTTGTCCACCCTCTTCATTTACATACTCCATTGAAGAATAATTTTTACACAGAAAGATAGATAGATCTATAGATAAATAGATATATCTAGAGATAGCTCTATCTATCTATAGATATATCTATCCATCTGTAGATATATCTATCCATCTATCTATATATCCATCTATCTATAGATCTATCTATTTATCTATCTAGATAATTCCAAGCCTGATGTTTAGTAATAAACATAATAAAATGGTACTAAAAAGAGTTAAAGACACACACACAAAATCTGCGTTGGCCAGGGTCACACTTGCGAGAAACTCGCACCTCAGTACCCGGCACTGCTGCCGGCACTGGGACCGGAGCGTTTAGCTGCATAGAAATACATGCAGCCGCACACTCCGGTTCGAAGTGCCAGCGGCAGTGCCAGGTATTGAGGTGCGAAACTCGGGCGAGTTTTTCGCAAGAGTGACCCAGGCCTTAAACACAATATCTGTGTCGACCTTCATGGATTCCATACTGGTAGTTGCCTCAACAAGCTGGGGAACAGGTGGTCTTTGGATGGACAGGGCCAAATGTGACTGTTTCCTCACACGCGTCACCTGTCTGGTTTGCTCTTGGAAGCTGGTAAGGGAAGATGTAGCAGAAGTTTCCGGATTTGGCTCATCGAAGACCTTTTAGAAGGCCACCAAGAAGGCCTGCAGGTCCGAGGTGATAGGAACACCTCTCTCCCATTAGGGTTTGGACCAGGCTTGGACTGGCACATGGAAGAACAGGAGAATCCTCCAGTGGGCCCCTGTGCAAGAATAGGCCACCAACCTCTTGCATGAGCAGTGCTTGGTACAATATAATTGAACCACTATGTGCAAAGACCGTATCTAATTCATTTAAAAATCTACCCAGTTTTTGTTATATAAATTTGTGACTGAGGATAATGTCACATTTGCATGAAGATGAAAAGTGGGGCTCTGGAGTTTGTTACTTCTGGGCCCTTGGCACTCCTGTCAGAAACTGGGTTGAGCAATGCCAGTGGATCTCCTGCTAGGTAGTACATTGGGAATCCCACCTTGACCCGATCGGAAGAAAACTGATGGCCCAAAACTTCATAGTGCCACATGCAAATCTCTAGTAACCCATGGCACTTTCTTGGATCCCCATAGTATCGTTTTGGATCAGACAGGACGGATTCCATTCCAGAAGTATAATTTTCAGGTTGTATAGGCACAGCCATACATACTTCAACTTGGCTTGGCACAGCTGAGTTTAGGGCTTCCAATTGGGCATCTAATGTATGCAGATGAAAATAAAAAACTTTTCCTGGATCTCTTGCTGTAACTTAACTGCCGACACAGCTCCGAGCAAAAAGAGGACTGGGGATCAGTATGGTCAATGGCCGAAGCAAACTGTTATGCATGCAGGTGACACACTTGGTTTGTGGACCCACTGTGACACTGAGTCGGGTTTACCTAGGAGGGGTATAGCTAAGGCTACGTTCACATTAGCGTTGCGCCGCCGTGCGTCGGCGACGCAACGCGCGACGCACGCTAAAACGCGCGCAAACGCGTGCAAAAACGCGCGCGTTTTGCGACGCGTGCGCCGTTTTCCGACGAAAATCGGACGCACAGAAAATGCTACAAGTAGCGTTTTCTTGCGTCCGACGCTAGCGTCGGAAACGACGCACGTGGCGAAAAACGCCACCAAAACGACGCACGCGTCCCCTATGTTAAACATAGGGGCGCGTCGCCGCTGCGTCGCCGCTGCGTCGCCGGCGCGTCGCCGGCGCAACAGCGACGCACATTGGCGGAACGCCAATGTGAACGTAGCCTAAGTGGCTACCTGGTGTTTTCTGGAACTCCTGAAAGTGGAGTCAGGCTTGAGCTGCAGGTTGCTGCTAGGTACCTGCAGCGCCCCAGAGATCTGGTCGTTGCAGTATGACACTCTGCCGCTAAGGGGAGTGATGGTATGTCTGATGGCACTGAAGGAATTCTACTGACCAGGTATCACCAGCACATATTACACTTCACACTCCGGCCACTAGGGGGAGAAAAAGGCTTTATTTATTGGGCCACTCCTCACACTGGTAAAACTAGGGGTTGGATAGGAAGTTAGTGAGAAGCTGACTGGGTTGGATTCAGGCAACATCCCGTGGCAGGGGGTGCTGCAGGGAGAAGATTCAGGGGGGTGCCTGTCAGGCGTGGGAACCTGGCAGGTACCTAGCAAACAGAACAGAACGTTACGGAACCGCGCCTGCACTACCTTGCGGCGGTATCCTAAGAAAGAGACACAAAGCGAAGGATATTGTGGAACAGTGAGAAACGAGATCAAGCACAGAGGAGAGCCAGTAGGAGTCATGCCGTGAGACCGAGGCAACATCCTACTGAGGCGCATAGCCAGTGGCCGGAACACCGAGGAAGTAACTGACTCTATGCCTTACTTCAAACTCCGCAGGACAGTTAATTATAGGTTGGCTGTCTACCTTAAATTTCCTACGAAGACATAGGGGGCAATGCGTGGAGAGGGGCGTCTCTAGGGTCCCGGAAGAGCTCCGAGCCTTCCCGTCATACGGGTGCGTCCTAGCCATAACATACCTGGGGGACGAGAAACTAGTAACATCTGGAACGAAATAGAAAAAAAGAGAAAGAACTAGAAAGAACGAACGAACTAGAACAGAAGTTGTGTGAGGACTATACCGAATGCTCAGCAGGGTAGCACTACAACACACAGGCACTATTGGTAGGCAATGATTTCCACCTGTAAAGGGAACTCTGGATGTGCCTTCGGACCGGCCGGTCTCAGACAGCCCTGTTAACTGTGCTCTGAATTGCGGATCCTGAAGTCTTCAGTAAAGAGGTAAAGAGACTGCAACCTTGTGTCCTCGTTATTGTCTGCACCTCACACCATCACCATCCACCCTACGGGAAGCCCTGGGGACATACTTCACCTGTGGGAAGGTATACCATCTAGCTGCCATTCCATCACCCCAGCGGACCCCACGCAGCGTCAGTCATCCTGACCGAACACCACAGGTGGCGTCACGAAACCTTGACAGACTCCTATCACCTTTTATTGGACGCCCCTTAGCAGGGTCACGGACCGGGTCCAGCCACCGTGACAACCCCAGAACTGAGACAGAAAGGACCGGTACCGAGTAACCTGTGGCCCTGTGTCTGGGGGCGATTCATACCACTCCTGGGCAGTTCTCGATACTGCAGCTGTTGATCCCAGAGGTCAGGTATGCAGACATGAACAGGACTCGGGCTCCATTCAGACTACTAGGTTCAGGATCCATGGGTAGAATGGTTACTGACATGGAGCCTCAGGCAGGGCTGATTCGGAGACTGGTTTTAGCAGCCTGGATACACGGAATACTCGGATAGGCAAACGGTCAGACACACGGGTCTTGGATACTGATTCAGGTACCAGGGGGCAAGGATCAGGCACTGGCTGCATGTGGAACTGGGAATGAGGTTCAGGCACTGGCCGCACGTGGAACAGGGACTATGGGTTCAGGACTGGCCACTGCAAGGACCAGAGACTACGGGTTCAGGACACTGGACACACCAGGACCAGGGACTTCGGGTTCAGGACCAGAGGATCTAACAACTTACTAGTTGCACCACTATGCCACTAATGAAACTCGTTGCTTGGGTCCCTCCCTCTTGAGGAGGGTGCCTTTATAGTAAGATACCTGCCAGCTATTGGTTTCTTAGCAGGTGCACGTGCTGGCTCATTAAGAACAGAGCAGCGCATGCACTAGGTGCGCCACTGAGAAACCAGAGTACCAGCAAGCAGGGAGCTCACTGAGGAACGTGCTATGCTGGCGGGGCAGTGAGTATGTCGGCATCCCTGCATGGAGGGCAGTAGCGTAGCTACCGGGGGGCAGAGGGGGTGGTCACCCAGGGCCCCGCGCTCTGAGGGGGCCCACCTGGAGCTACATTACTGTAACTATTTTGACCTCCCTGCTCTGCCGCCGGCCGCTATGGGGCCCCTGAGCAGGCCGGGGGCCTCCCCGCCTGTCATTACAAGGTCAGCTGTATCAGCATTTAGCTGATACAGCTGACCGCATTGATGTGAGAAGTAGCGGGTGCTCAGAGCAGCGGAGGAACCAGGAAGAAAATAGGTGAGTATTTATTTTTTAATGGGGGCTGCCTTATACTACAGGGTCTGCCTATGGGGGCTGCCTTATACTACAGGGTCTGCCTATGGGGTGCTGCTTTATACTACAGGGTCTGCCTATGGGCTGCTGCCTTATACTACAGGGTCTGCCTATAGGGGTGCTACCTTATACTACAGGGTCTCCCTATGGGGGTGCTGCCTTATAGCACAGGGTCTGCCTGTTGGGATGCTGCCTTATACTACAGGGTCTGCCTGTGGGGTGTTGCCTTATACTCAGGGTCTGCCTATAGGTGTGCTGCCTTATACTACAGGGTTTGCCTGTGGAGTGCTGCCTTATACTACAGGGTCTGCCTGTGGGGTGCTGCCTTATACTACAGGGTCTGCCTGTGGGGTGCTGCCTTATACTCAGCGTCTGCCTATAGGTGTGCTGCCTTATACTACAGGGTCTGCCTGTGGAGTGCTGCCTTATACTACAGGGTCTGCCTGTGGGATGCTGCCTTATACTACAGGGTCTGCCTGTGGGGTGCTGCCTTATACTCGCGGTCTGCATATAGGTGTGCTGCCTTATACTACAGGGTCTGCCTTTAGGGGTGCTACCTTATACTGCATGGTCTCCCTATGGGGGTGCTGCCTTATACTACAGGGTCTGCCTATAGGGGTCCTGCCTTATACTACAGGGTCTGCCTGTGGGGTGCTGCCTTATACTGCAGGGTCTACCTATAGGTGTGCTGCCTTATACTACAGCGTCTGCCTGTGGAGTGCTGCCTTATACTACAGAGTCTGCCTATGGGGGTGCTGCTTTATACTACAAGGTCTGCCTGTGGGGTGCTGCCTTATACTACAGGGTCTGCCTTTGGGGATGCTGCTTTATACTACAGGGTCATGCCCTTATCTCCCGCCTTGACTACTGCAAACTCCTACTCTCTGGACTCCCCTCTAGCACTCTTGCACCACTCCAATCCATCCTACACTCTGCTGCCCGACTAATCTACCTGTCTCCCCGCTATTCTCCAGCCTCTCCCCTATGCCAAGCCCTTCACTCGCTTCCTATCGCCCAGAGACTCCAGTTCAAAACCCTCACAATGACATACAAAGCCATCCACAACCTATCTCCTCCATACATCTTTGACATGGTCTCCCGGTACCTACCTACACGCAACCTCCGATCCTCTCAAGACCTCCTTCTCTACTCCCTGCTCATCTCTTCTTCCCACAACCGCATCCAAGACTTCTCCCGCGCTTCCCCATACTCTGGAACTCTCTACCACAACACATCAGACTCTTGCCTACCATAGAAACCTTCAAAAAGAACCTGAAGACTCACCTCTTCCGACAAGCCTACAGTGATCCTCAACCTACTGAACCGCCGCACAACCTGCTCTACCCTCTCCTAGTGTGTCCTCGCCCATCCCCTGCAGACTGTGAGCCCTCGCGGGCAGGGTCCTCCATCCTTATATACCTGTGTGGCTTGTTTTTTGCTCATGTCTAATGTATTTGTCTATATTTGCCCCGTATTCATTTTTTGCACTCATGGTGGGTCTCTGGGTAGAATAAGTGAATTATATTGTGCGGCAAAATTGAAAAAAAGTTGTTTGTGGTTTTGCTATCAAATACACAAAACTTGTTCTTTTCGTGTTTAAATTTATCTTTCAAGTCATTGTACAAGAAAATCATGTTTATTGTTATAACATGCACAGTACAGAAAATGTATTCTGCTTCTCTCTATAGGTAAAATATATTCCACATCAGGTTCCAGTTACGTACTGTATAGCACACACATGCCATGTCTTGTACAAATAGAAAAGGGAACGCAGTGTCTACTTGTAAGGCTGAAGTCACACAACGTTTCAAAAAAAGTTCTGATTCTCCCGCCCGAGAATCGCACAAAAGTTCTCCATATGTTCATCCATATGTGATCTGTTTGCAATGCGATGATGCGATTTCCTTACATCTAAGTATCCATATGACATCCATATAGCTTTACATTTCTCACTGCTTTTCTTCATTGATTTTAATGGCTCAATGTGCTGAAATGAGAAAAATGTGTGCGTATTTCTCGCAAGTCACACTAATGATCCGTGTGGCGAGACTCGGCCGATATACGCATACAATCGCAGCATGCTGCGATTTCACTCGCACGCAGAATATGCCCGAGAGAAAAAACGGTGATGTGAGCTGCCCCATAGATTAACACTGGTCCGAATGCTATGCGATTTTTCATCGCATAGTACTCGTCTGTATTCTACAGTAGTGTGACTCCAGCCTAAAGGTCAACAAGTCCAGAATGCCCCTTCATTTAATGATTTGCCCAATTAGTTCATTAGCTGTGAACATCCTGTTCATTTCACATATTATTGTGAAGCATTGCACTTTACTAAATACGGTAGCACCCTCGCTCCTCACTAGACAAATGTAGAAAAATATTTAGAATTGAGAGTCCTCAGTAGTTGATACCTTTTAATGGCTAACTGAAAAGATGGTAACAAATTGCAAGCTTTCGAGACTACATACTTCATCAGGCAGAGACTAAAACAAATTCTGAAGAATCACATATTTATGCACAACATAGTATAGAAAAAAAAAAAAGAGGGGGAAAAAAAACAATGGATAAGCCAGGTGACATGAAGCAGAATTACCATGGGTGATAAACAGTTATGTCCTTAAATATTGGGCCAATTCTTAGATAAGGATTGTTTTATCAAGAGCTACCAGAATATCAAGGAATCACCTGCTACATTACAAAACTAAAGAAGAAAATAGCCGGGTGCCTCTAGTAGTTACCTACAATCCAAATCTGGAGGTGCTAAGGGGAGCTGCATGGAAATTACAACTTTTACTGCAAAAAGATGCCGGCTTACAATCCATTTTTCCAGACCCCCATTACTGTGTTTTAGGCAGCCCCCAAATCTAAGAAGCATCATTGTCAAGAGCTCCCTGTCCTCTCCAACAGCTGCAGGAACCTTTCCTTGCAATCAGAAAAAATGTAAAACCTGTCCATTTATAATGACCACGGACAAGATAAAGATCCCCAATTCACATCAGGACTACAAGATCCCAGGTACTTTCACTTCTAATGTGGTGTACCTAATTATTGGTACTAAATGTCCAACTGGGGGTCTGTATGTGGGGGAGACAGGGCAGAAACTGAGAACAAGGATGAACTCTCACCACCACACAATAAGAGAAAAAAGAATGGATCTACCTGTAGCAATACATTTTTGTCTCCCAAATCATAACATTATGGACATGAAATTACTTGTACTAAAAGGTAACTTAAAATCGCAGAAAGATAGGAGAGTCTGGGAATATAAACTGATGACGACCTTTGACAGTCTCACTGCAGGAATGAATGTGTCATATGGATTTATGTATTTTTACATCAACTAAGGAACTTGCCCATCAGACCATGTGGGGTCACCCTCACCACAACAGAGACCCTAATCACAGGACAATAAAACAATCCTTATCTAAGAATTGGCCCAATATTTATGGACGTAACTGTTTATAACCCATGGTAATTCTGCTTCATGTCACCTGGCTTATCCATTGTTTTTTTCCCCTCTTTTTTTTTCCTATACTATGTTGTGCATACATATGTGATTCTTTACAATTTGTTTTAGTCTTTGCCTGATAAAGAGACGTATGTAGTCTCGAAAGCTTGCAATTTGTTACCATCTTTTAACATCTTTTTCAATTAACAGGCAGCCCTGGCTGACCAGCCTGACCAAAGAATTGAGACGGGCTTCCAGGATTGCTGAGCGGAGATGGAAGCGATCCCACTCTGCCGACCACTTCACTGCATACAAGCAGTCCCTCGCCAGCTTCAAGTCTGCGCTCACTGCCGCAAAACAAACTTACTTCTCATCCCTCATATCCTCCCTGTCCCACAACCCTAAACAGCTTTTCAACACTTTCAATTCTCTACTCCGTCCCCCCGCACCTCCTCCCTCCCCCCTCATTTCTGCTGATGACTTCGCCTCTTTCTTTAAACAGAAGATCGATACGATCAGAGAAAGCTTTGGCCCACAGCGCCCACTGCCCCTCTTAGCTGCTCAACCCTGCTCCTCCAAAACCAGCTTCTCCACCATGACAGAAGATCAGCTCTCCACCCTCCTGTCAAGATCACACCTCACCACCTGCACGCTTGACCCGCTCCCATCCCACCTCAGCCCTAACCTTTCCACGGTCTTCATCCCAACCCTAACACACCTCTTCAACCTCTCACTCACAACAGGTGTCTTTCCCTCATCCTTCAAGCATGCCAAGATCACACCCATCCTCAAAAAGCCCTCCCTCGACCCATCCTCTGTGTCTAGCTATCGCCCAATATCTCTTCTCCCTTATGCCTCCAAATTGCTGGAGCAACACGTCCATCTTGAACTGTCCTCCCACTTCTCCTCCTGCTCCCTCTTTGATCGGTTACAATCAGGCTTCCGTTCCCATCACTCAACTGAAACTGCCCTAACTAAAGTCACCAATGACCTACTAACTGCCAGGAGCAAGCGACACTACTCTGTCCTCCTTCTCCTGGACTTGTCTTCTGCCTTTGACACTGTAGACCACTCCCTTTTGCTACAAATCCTCTCATCCCTTGGCATCACAGACTTGGCCCTTTCCTGGATCTCGTCATATCTGACAGACCGAACATTCAGTGTCTCCCTCCCCCACACCACCTCCTCACTTCGCCCCTTGTCAGTCGGTGTTCCTCAAGGCTCTGTTCTAGGACCCCTACTCTTCTCCATCTACACTTTCGGCCTGGGACAGCTCATAGAATCCCACGGTATGCAATACCATCTCTACGCTGACGACACGCAGATCTACCTCTCCGGACCTGACCTCTCCTCCTTGCTTACTAAAATCCCGCACTGTCTGTCTGCCATTTCAGCCTTCTTTTCTGCTCGCTTTCTACAACTGAACATGGACAAAACAGAATTCATCATCTTTCCCCCATCTCACTCTACCCCTCCACCAGACCTATCCATCAATGTCAATGGCTGCTCACTATCCCCAGTCCCACACGCCCGGTGCCTCGGGGTGATCCTCGACTCTGCCCTCTCTTTCAAGCCACATATCCAAGCCCTTGCCTCCTCCTGTCGTCTCAAACTCAAAAATATTTCCCGGATCCGTGCTTTCCTTGACCGCAACACTGCAAAAACGCTAGTGCATGCCCTTATCATCTCCCGCCTCGACTACTGCAACCTCCTACTCTCTGGACTCCCCTCTAGCACTCTGGCACCACTCCAATCCATCCTACACTCTGCTGCCCGACTAATCCACCTGTCCCCCCGCTATTCCCCAGCCTCTCCCCTGTGTCAAGCCCTTCACTGGCTTCCTATCGCCCAGAGACTCCAGTTCAAAACCCTCACACTGACATACAAAGCCATCCACAACCTGTCTCCTCCATACATCTGTGACATGGTCTCCCGGTACCTACCTACACGCGACCTCCGATCCTCCCAAGACCTCCTTCTCTACTCCCCTCTCATCTCTTCTTCCCATAACCGCATCCAAGACTTCTCCCGTGCTTCCCCCATACTCTGGAACTCTCTACCCCAACACATCAGACTTGCGCCTACCATAGAAACCTTCAAAAAGAACCTGAAGACTCATCTCTTCCGACAAGCCTACAGCCTGCAGTGATCCTCAACCTACTGAACAGCCGCACAGCCAGCTCTTCCCTCTCCTAGTGTATCCTCACCCACCCCCTGCAGACTGTGAGCCCTCGCGGGCAGGGTCCTCCCTCCTTATGTACTCGTGTGCCTTGTTATCTGCTCATGTTTAATGTATTTGTCTATATTTGCCCCGTATTCACATGTAAAGCGCCATGGAATAAATGGCGCTATAAAAATGTATAATAATAATAATAATAATAATAATAATCTTTTCAGTTAGCCATTAAAAGGTATCAACCACTGAGGACTCTCAATTCTAAATATTTTTCTATCTACTGGCTAACACGGTACCAAGATATATTTCTTTCCTGTAGACAAATGTAGACATTTCTATATGAGGGAAAGCTCTGATAAACCCAATATGGCCACTGTTATGGCTTCTACAACAGCTGTAATCCAGCTCTTCTCCAAGTTTCTGAATGGCAAACTTTCTTTAAGCATTTTCCACTACTATACAAATGGAAGTAAAAAATACAAAATTGTCGCTCATCTCTGTAACCCGTGCTGTGTTTCCCCACTACTCTTGTGAGATCGACACCTGGAGGGGTGTCATGTAAGTGCTGCAGCCAGTAAGTGGCTGCTGATCATTTTCAATATTTTGCCTTTTGTCCTTGTGGATGATACACAATATACCCAGAACGTGCGCTAACCACCACAAACAGCCCAAAACACTGTTTGAAATGCATATTATATTGCACAGTAAACTTCAAAGTAACATCTGGCTGCAGCATTTTTGGTCAAGATTAAGAGCACTAAATGGCACCAAAACTGTGCCATTATACTGGAAACAAAGCTGTGCATGAAACCAAGTGCACTGGTTACATTAGTTTAGCATTTCATTAGTTTCGGAAGGTAATATCCTGTTGCTGTCTCGGTTACTTTTTCACAAATACTTCACCCCCACTCATGATTATCTTCCTATGCATGTGAGGCAACCTGATGTTTGAGAAGAAAGTTGTAAGTTAGCATTTCACGTATCATTGCAAGCCACTGGAAAGTGCAGAGTATGCTCAGGTGCTGTCACTTTACTGCGAAAAGGTCTTCTCTTCGCTGACCCATTTTATTTCTTTTATAGGTGTGTTCAAATATACAGTAGATAACAAGGAAAAACTGTTTAAATGTAAATGCAGAGCTTTTCCAAATTGGTACATTGTACTTGTGTTATGCCAGTCTTGGCACTGTGCTATAAGCAGTGGCATAACTAGAGTATGATGGGCACTGGTGCAAGATTTGGACCTGGGCCTCCCCACTCGCATGTTGGTCAGATTTATGGTCCCTTGTAGCGTTCTAAATCCTATAAGGATATAAAAGTTGCACCTCCTCCCCTATTATGTACTAACTAGATGGTGGCCCGATTCTAATGCATCGGGTATTCTAGAATATGCATGTCCACGTAGTATATTGCACAATCCACGTAGTATATTGCCCAGCCACGTAGTATATTGCCCAACCACGTAGTATATTGCCTAGTCATGTAGTATATTGCGCAGCCACGTAGTATATAGCCCAGCCACGTAGTATATTGCACAGCCACGTAGTATATTGCACAGCCCACGTAGTATATTGCCCAACCACGTAGTATATTGCCCAGTCACGTAGTATATTGCCCAGTCACGTAGTATATTGACCAGTCACATAGTATGTTGTACAGCTATGTAGTATATTGCCCAGCCACATAGTATATTGCCCAGTCACGTAGTATATTGCCCAGCCACGTAGTATATTGCCCAGTCACGTAGTATATTGCTCAGCCACGTAGTATATTGCCCAGCCACGTAGTATATTGCCCAGCGACGTAGTATACAGCACAGAGCCACGTAGTATATTGCACAGCCACGTAGTATATTGGCCAGTCACGTAGTATATTGCCCAGCTACGTAGTATATTGCCCAGCCACGTATGTCACAGGTTAAACAAAAAAAATAGACATATACTCCCCTTCCGAGGGCCCCTTGTAGTTCGGTCATATGACCGTGACGTCATGGCAGGTCCTTCTCGCGCAGGCACGCAGGACCTGTGATGACGTCGCGGTCACATGACCATGACGTCATGGCAGGTCCTTCTCGCGCAGGCGCGCAGGATCTGTGATGACGTCGCGGTCACATGACCATGACGTCATGGCAGGTCCTTCTCGCGCAGGACCTGTAATGACATCATGGTCACATGACCGTGACGTCATGGCAGGTCCTTCTCCCATACCATCCTTGCCACCGGAACCTGCCGCTTGCATGGAGCGGTCACCGGAGTGTCGCGAAAGGTGAGTATATAATGATTTTTTTTTTGTTGTTATTTTTAACATTAGATGTTTTTACTATTGATGCTGCATAGGCAGCATCAATAGTAAAAACTTGGTCACACAGGGTTAATAGCGGCGGTAACGGAGTGAGTTACCCCCTGCATAACGCAGTCCGTTACCACTGGCATTAACCCTGTGTGAGCGGTGACTGCGGGGAGTATGGAGCGGGCGCCGGGCACTGACTGCAGGGGAGTAGGGAGGGACTAAGCGGACTGTGGCCGTCGCTGATTGGTCACGGCAGCCATGACAGGCAGCTGGCGAGACCAATCAGTGACTTGGATTCCATGACAGACAGAGGCCGCGACTAATGAATATCCATGACAGACAGAAGGACAGACAGAAGGACAGACAGAAAGACGGAAGTGACCCTTAGACAATTGTATAGTAGATGTCCCCTATGAAGATCTGAGGTTGTGGGTAGAGTTGAACGAATTTTTCAAAATTCGGTTCCGATTATGATCGGCGATGAATATTGATTTTGCAATATTCGCCGAACACAACTGAACATCATTGGAGTGAACGGTAATAGAAGTGACAGAATATGTTCAGAATCGATCATCAAACAGAAATTCGTCACAAATATGGCAAATTCAGATTCGGCGATCGTTTCCAAACATATTCGCTCAACTTTACTTGTGGGTTCTCTTAATCACCTAGGCAGGTTAAGGATGCAATTAGTTTTAGGACCTCCATCCATGGTAGTCTTACAGAAACTCTGGTAGATGGCCACAATGAGATACAACTGGCTGTTCCACTGCCTCTGTACCAGGTGATATCCACTGTCTCTCAACTTTTGGTTGGCCCACAGCTTTTGTATCTCCTGCCAGTAAAGTTTGCAGTCACTGCCTATGCTCCTCCAGATGATGGGTACCACAACCATAGCACGTGTATCCAGCTCCAGTCAGCAACAACCCCCCCATTCCTTCACCAGTGTCCTAAATACCTCAAATCAGCCCCCGGAATTGAGCATAGCTCTCTGGAAACAACAACCACCCTCCCAAAGCTTCCTGTTTATTGGTGCAGGTATTTTCCTGAGGCCGAGACCCCCACCCGTGACTGCATGTTAGACCCCCTGTGGTGACAGCTCCATTGAGTCTACTATTCCCATCCACATAATGGAACTAGAGACTTGGAGAACAATGGCTAGAGTAATGGAATGATTGCTTTATATGATTACCAATGTTGTGTCTGCCTTTATGTATACATGAGATCCAGCCTGCACATCTTCCTCTGCTTAAAGGGACACTGTCACCTGAATTTGGAGGGAACAATCTTCAGCCATGGAGGCGGGGTTTTTGGGTTTTTGATTCACCCTTTCCTTACCCGCTGGCTGCATGCTGGCTGCAATATTGGATTGAAGTTCATTCTCTGTCTTCCATAGTACACGCCTGCGGAAGAATGCTCAGCAGGGAAGCACTACAACACACAGGCGCTAGTGGTAGGCAACGATTTCCACCTGCAAAGGGAACTCTGGATGTGCCTTCAGACCGGCCGGTTTCAGACAGCCCTGTTAACCGTGCTCTGGATTGAGGATCCTGAAGCCTTCAGTAAGGCTATGTTCACACTAGCGTTATGCTAGTTTGCGTCGGGTTTGCATCGGGCGACGCAGCGGCGACGCATGCGTCATGCGCCCCTATATTTAACATGGGGGACGCATGCGTTTTTGTTTGTTGCATTGTGCGACGCATGCGTCTTTTTTGCCGCAAGCGTCAGACCAAGAAAACGCAACAAGTTGCATTTTTCTTGCGTCCAAATTTCGGCAAAAAACGACGCATGCGTCGCAAAACACAGCGTTTTTGCGTGCATTTTGGTGCATTTTTATTTGCGTTGTGCGTTGCGTCGCCGACGCAGCGGCGCACAACCCAAATGTGAACGTAGCCTAAAGAGGTAAAGAGACTGCAACCTTTTTTCCTCGTTATTGACTGCACCTCACACCATCACCACCTACACTACTGGGAAGCCCTGGGGACATACTTCACCTGTGGGAAGGTACACCATCTAGCTGCTATTCCATCACCCCAGCGGACCCCGAAGCAGCGTCGGTCGCCCTGACCGAACACCACAGGTGGCGTCACGAACCCTTGACAAACTACTATCAACCTTTTCATTGGACGCCCCTTAGCAGGGTCACGGACCGGGTCCCGCCACCGTGACAACCCCGGAACAGAGACAGAGAGGACCGGTACCGAGTAACCTGTGGCCCTGTGTCTGGGGGCGCTCCATAAACTTAGGGAAAACTGCTGCGGATCCGCAGCGTCAAATCCGCTGCGGATCCGCAGCAAAATCCGCAGCGTGTGCACATACCCTAAAATTATAGACTGTTCACGTCTTTGTCAGTGGGCAAACTTACAAAATCAGTCCGAAATGTCACAGCAAAATCTACATGTGCTACATATGGATTTTTTCACAGACCCTAATCTACGATGAAGAATCTGTGACAAATCCAAGACATGGGAATTCACCTTTATGGGCTTAGAATAAATTATATTTCATTAAACAAAACATGCTACACGTACAGTAAGGCTACTTTCACACTAGCGTTGGACTCGGCCCGTCGCAGTGCGTCGGGCCGAGGTTCCGACGCTAGCAGTGAATGCGCCGCACAACGGAGGCAGCGGATGCATTTTTCCTGCGCATCCGCTGCCCCATTGTAAGGTGCGGAGAGGTGGGGGCAGAGTACCGGAAAAAGTGGTCCATCGGCAGCAAAAAACGTTACATGTAACGTTTTTTGCTCCTGGCGGTCCGCCACAACACGGCGCAACCGTCGCACGACGGTTGCGACGTGTGGCAATGCGTCGCAATCCGTCACTAATGTTAATCTATGGGGCAAAAATGCATCCTGCAAACAACTTTGCAGGATGCGTTTTTTCCCATAAACGACGCATTGCGACGTATTGCAAAAAACGCTAGTGTGAAAGTAGCCTAAGCTAGCACATAACATAAAATGTCTCCGAATTTGTAAGATCATTTTTTTTATGCCAAAGCTACACAAATACCTCAGAGTCGTAAATTACCCTTGAATTAGTCAGACCTGCAGAAACAAGTTTTTCTAGATAAGAACTTATTTGCATATTGCTTAACATACTACAGGCCTCAGAAAAGTCCAAGGTAGCAAATTCATGAAGATGACAAGCCACTCATGGGTACGAGCGTTCCTCATTGTTACCATTGGCCAATTATTGGGAACGAGAAGTTGTGTGTCTAAAAATTTATCCCGTAATAAAGAGGCAATTTGCTGCCAATAACATAATATTCTATTCTCATAAAACGGTCATACTAACGATCATGGACCCACAGACCAGCATTGCCAATTTTTATTATTGCTCCTGGAAAAAAAACTGACGTTTCCATGAGTTTTTTATGGATACACTGTCCATGAATAAATACGGCCAATACAAGTGGTCAGCCCATCTAAGCATGCCAGTAAACCACCGCCAATCACCTTCAAAGTAGTTGAACATCAGAACAGCTCTAACAGCTCTGTTAAATCAAGAAATGAGTCCTTCAAAAACCCTGAGGTGTCCTGTAGTAGCCACCCAAAAAAAGGACAAAGAGCTATACAAATAAAGGCAATGCACACTAAAAGTTATCATGAAAAATACAATTTCATTCCAGCTCAAATACAAGACAAAAAGAAACAACATAAATGTTTAAATAATAAGGCTATGATTCTAAAATGAGCTTTTGATGTTGCGGATTTTATGCACCATTTTGGCATCTAATAAGTAAATTAGGCTACTTGCGATTTTTTTGTGCATTTTCTCATCTCTTGTTGTCATGTCATGTTTTATATAAAGCTGCATTATTTTTGTTAATTCCTGGTATTTGGCCTTGTCAAAACTTTATTGATATAATCATATGCGGATTACATGTATTTTTTGTGCATTTCTGAGGCAGAAACGCACTAAAAATGAAAGTGGATTTTCTGCATCTATTCTGTCTATTGGAAAAATCTGCACATAAAACTGGGTATTTGCAAGAAAAATGGACATGTTGCAGATTTCAAACACGTACAGTACCGCAGGTCAGTTCACATTGAGTAATAAATAAGCACAGTGGTAATGACATTTCCATAAATCCTATCCACTTTGCTGAAACAGTAAGATCCTACGTTTTTGACGCAGGAAAAATACATGGCATCAAAAACTCATCATGGGAACGTAGCCTTTAGGTACCTTCACACATAACGATATCGTTAACGATATCGTTGCTTTTTGTGACGTAGCAACGATATCGTTAAGGAAATCGTTATGTGTGACAGCGACCAACGATCAGGCCCCTGCTGGGAGATCGTTGGTCGCTGAACAAAGTCCAGAACTTTATTTCGTCGCTGGATCTCCCGTGGACATCACTGGATCGGCGTGTGTCACACCGATCCAGCGATGTCTTCACTGGTAACCAGGGTAAACATCGGGTAACTAAGCTCAGGTCCGCGCTTAGTAACCCGATGTTTACCCTGGTTACCAGCGTAAAAGTAAAAAAAAACAGACACTACATACTTACCTTCAGCTGTCTGTCCCAGGCGCTGTGCTCTGCACTCCTCCTGTACTGGCTGTGAGCGTCGGTCAGCCGGAAAGCAGAGCGGTGATGCCACCGCTCTGCTTTCCGGCCGCTGTGCTCACAGTCAGTGCAGGAGGAGTGCAGAGAAGCAGAGCGCCGGGGACAGACAGCGGTAGGTAAGTATGTAGTGTTTTTTTTTTTTTTTACTTTTACGCTGGTAACCAGGGTAAACATCGGGTTACTAAGCGCGGCCCTGCGCTTAGTTACCCGATGTTTACCCTGGTTACCCGGGGACTTCGGGATCGTTGGTCGCTGGAGAGCTGTCTGTGTGACAGCTCTCCAGCGACCAAACAGCGACACTGCAGCGATCCGGATCGTTGTCGGTATCGCTGCAGCGTCGCTTAATGTGAAGGGACCTTTAGGCTCCTTCACACGTCTGTGTTTCCCGTATCTGTGGCGTCCATTTTCACAAGTACTGGAGACACGTACACACATTATAAATCTTTGGGACAGCTCACATGTCTGCGTTTTCATATGGACCTTGTGTCCGTGTGACCCACATGTAGAAATGTTTGTTTTTTTCTGGCAGCACGGATGAAAATACATACCACACACACACACGGATGACATAAGTGTGACGTGTGCCGGACTAGAATGCAGAATAGAAATTAAAGATTTTTATGTGTTAAAGATGTGCAAAAAATACAGATAAATAGTTAGAAGAAAAAAATTGGAACAGCACATTCAATCAAATGGGTGGACAAGCCTCCCGGGAACTAATTCATATACTTGCTAAACACCTCTGGCAAAAATTAAGAGACCACAGCAAAATTTTCAGTTTGTCTGATTTTTCTCTTTATAGGTATATTTTTGAGTATGGTGGACCATGACAGGGATTTGATGTGGTTGTCCTTTGTCCACACATTGATTGACCTAGCTGTGTGGCATGGCGCATTGTCCTGCTGGAAAAACCAGTTCTCAGAGTTGGGGAACATTGCCTGAGCAGAAGGAATCAACTGTTTTTTTCCAGGATAACCTTGTATGCGGCTTGATTCATACGTCCTTCACAAAGATTAACCTGCCCAATTCCAGCCTTGCTGAAGTATCCCCAGATCATCACTGTTTCTCCACCAAATTTCACAGTGGGTGCAAGACACTGTGGCTTGTACGCCTCTCCAGGTCTCCGTCTAACATTAGATGATCAGGTGTTGGGCAAAGCTGAAAATTAGGCTCAACAGAGAAGATTACCTTACTCCAGTCCTCTATGGTCCAATCCTTGTGGTCTTTGGCAAACTTAAGCCTGGCTCTCATTTGCTTCTAATTGATGAAAGGCTTTTTTCTACTATTACATGACATGAGCCCTGCCTCTAGGAGCCTGTTACGAACTTTTCTTGCTGTGCACTTTCACCAGCTGCCATTTGGGGTCATCCCGGTCAGTGGAGAAATTCATTTTCGCCCTCTGCCTGTCTGTAGCTTTGTTGTCCCTAATGTCTGCTGCTTGACCTCGTTGTAATGGACTGCCGTCTTAGAAATTTTATGGATGGAGACAACATGACACTCACTGTGTCCCTCTGTTAGTAAAGCCAGTATTTAGCCCTTCTTTTCCTCATTCAAGACTTATTTTCAACTCCTTTGGCATGGTTAAAAGTTATTTTTTCATTCCTATTTCTTTTGGGATATTACTAGCACTTGTTTTGCCATCCAGCTTGTCATATTGCAAGAGGATTGTGAGCACCACAGCAGGTTTTTTTTTATTCTTTCCTTTGTTAAATAAGATTTGGTTAAGGTGATCACCTAATCAGAAGCACATTAAAGGTACCTTCACACATAACGATATTGTTAACGATATCGTTGCTATTTGTGACGTAGCAACGATATCGTTAATGAAATCGTTATGTGTGACAGCGACCAACGATCAGGCCCCTGCTGGGAGATCGTTGGTCGCTGAATAAAGTCCAGAACTTTATTTCGTCGCTGGATCTCCCGTGGACATCGCTGGATCGGCGTGTGTGACACCGATCCAGCGATGTCTTCACTGGTAACCAGGGTAAACATCGGGTAACTAAGCGCAGGGCCGCTTAGTAACCCGATGTTTACCCTGGTTACCATGCTAAAAGTAAAAAAAAACAAACACTACATACTTACCTACCGCTGTCTGTCCTCCAGCGCTGTGCTCTGCACTCCTCCTGTACTGTCTGTGAGCCGGAAAGCAGAGCGGTGACGTCACCGCTCTGCTTTCCGGCTCACAGACAGTACAGGAGGAGAGCAGAGAAGCAGAGCGCAGCGCTGGAGGACAGACAGCGGTAGGTAAGTATCTAGTGTTTGTTTTTTTTTACTTTTAGCATGGTAACCAGGGTAAACATCGGGTTACTAAGCGCGGCCCTGCGCTTAGTTACCCGATGTTTACCCTGGTTACCGGGGACCTCGGGATCGTTGGTCGCTGGAGAGCTGTCTGTGTGACAGCTCTCCAGCGACCAAAGAGCGACGCTGCAGCGATCCGGATCGTTGTCGGTATCGCTGCAGCGTCGCTTAATGTGAAGGGGCCTTAAGTAGAATGAGGTGTACTCTGGTTGGAATTTAACTGACACTGGAATGGAATAGCTATCAGACATGTAGAGAAGTTGATTTTTATAAAACTGTGCAGTGGTCTCTTATATACAGCTCTGGCAAGAATTAAGGATAAAAAATGGGAAGTAGCACTTCAGACTTAGCAAAAAATAAAGGTGGACTTTATTAGGCCCACATGGTATGGCGACGTTTTGGCTTCAAAAAGCCTTTCTCAAACACTGTACAGACAGATATTATCAGGCTGAAAAGGTTCATGGTTATTGGGCCTTTCCCAGCCTAAAAATACCAACCAGCAGCTGCCCCAGAAGTGGAGAATCATTGGCGCTTTGTCTCGGCTCTTCCCAATTGCCCTGATGCGTTGGCAATTGGTGTAATGAGGCGTTGGCTGATGTCAGCTGTGAATTGTCCAAAAACAGCTGACATCAGGATCTAGTGTTAGTAATGGAGAGGTGTCTACTAGACACCCCATTACTAAAAAAATAAGTAAAAAAAAAAATAACACACCCAAAAATACTTTATTTAAAAAAAAAAAAACACACACACACTACAAACACTCCTCAACTCTTTCCCTGGCTCACCAATTTATTTAAAAAAAAAATTCCACTCAGGTCCGATGTAGTCCAAAGAATCAGACATAGTCCACAAATGGAAACCTGAAAAACATAATATGAGAGAAACAAAACCAAGACTCTGTCCATCAGGCACCAATATATTATATAAAAAAATTCTCACTCAGGTCTGACCTACATAGTAACATAGTTATTAAGGTTGAGGGAAGACTTTAAGTCCATCTAGTTTAACACGTAGCCTAACCTAACATGCCCTAACATGTTGATCCAGAGGAAGGCAAAAAAAAACCATGTGGCAAAGAGTAAGCTCCACATTGGGGGAAAAAATTCCTTCCCGACTCCACATACGGCAATCAGACTGGTTCCCTGGATCAACACCTTATCAAGGAATCTAGTATACATAACCTGTAACATTATACTTTTCAAGAAAGTCATCCAATCCCCTTCTTACACCGCCGCTGCCCCGGTTCTCAGCTGTCTCACTGCCACTGCCCCGGGTGCCTCCTCACACTTACCATTTCATGGCGTCCCGGTGCGCTTCTGCTTCTTCTGATGCTTCCGGTCTCCTGCGCGTTCGTCCCTCCTCTGTTTGTCCTCACGTGCGCGCGCACGCTCCGGACCCACTCTTTGATTCTGCCGCTCCCTCCGCTCCTCTCTATGCCCCTGGAGGACCCTGACCTGGAAGGTACGCTGCCGCTCTACATATCAGGCCGCCTCTTCCGTTCGGCAGTGCCTGACTATCATTTGTTTCCTCAAGTAACTCTGGCCCCCGTGTTCCTCTGCGTTCTGTCAGCAGCTAGCCCTCAAACTTGGTTTTCCCTAGCTAGCCTGCCTCTGTTTAGCCATTGCTTTCTCCTTTGTTTCCTTCCAGCTCCAGTCTGCCTGTGTCTCCATTCACTCAGAATGTCCGTGCGTCTGCGTGGTCTCCTGCCCGTATCTTCACCTTGTCCACTGGTTCATTTCTCACCTCTCATTGTACTCCCATCTCCTTGTCTTTTCTGACTACATCCCTGACTCCGTACGTGTTTATCCCGGTGCCTCTGCCTTGCCGTTTCCTTCATCTGGTTTCTCCTTCCGTTTTCTGTTAGTCCTATTCTTTTGTACCAGCTGCTGTAGCAGTAGTCTCCCCAGGGCCTGCTCCTAACGCTCCCTGTATAGGGAGTCACTGGGGTCACTCTTGTCAGACTAGATGTTTGCGTCCTGTCCAGCCTTTAAGGCCTTCCTGGTCAACCACAGCGCCTGCAGCTTTGCCTTCGGCCTATCACTCCTTTGCGGACATCTTCGACAAGAAGTAGGCGGAGAACTTGCCTCCGCATCGACCATATGATTGCCCAATCGACCTCCTTCCAGGTTCGTCTCTGCCTAAAGGCCGAACTTATCCGCTGAATCCTCTTGAATCTCTAGCCATGACCGACTATGTCCAATAGAATTTAGCCAGAGGTTTTATCCGGAAGTCCTTTTCACCCATGGGCGCGGGTCTCTTTTTTGGCAAGAAAAAGGATGGGACCATCCGTCCCTGTATCGACTACCGGCATCTCAATAGTATAACAATTAAAAGCAAGTATCTGCTTCCCCTTATTCCAAAACTTTTTGATCGGCTGCGGGGAGCATGGATCTTCACCAAGCTGGATCTTCGTGGGGCCTACAATCTCATTCGAATCTGTCCCGGAGATGAGTGTAAGACCGCTTTCAACACCAGAGATGGTCATTGCGAGTACTTGGTCATGCCCTTCGGCTTATGCAATGCTCCCGCAGTATTTCAAGAATCTGTGAATGACATTTTCCGAGATCTTCTGTATTCCTGCGTGGTGGTATACCTGGACGATATTCTCGTTTACTCTCCAGATTTATCTACCCATAGAAGTCTTGTGCTTCTGCGTTTAAGGGAGAATCATCTTTTTGCTAAACTCGAAAAATGTGCCTTTGAACTGTCATCTCTTCCATTTCTGGGTTACATCATCTCCGACTCTGGTTTGTGTATGGATCCGGAAAAGGTGTCCGCCGTGCTCAACTGGCCTTGTCCTCACGGTATCAAGGCTATCCAGCATTTCCTCGGCTTCGCAAATTACTATAGACAGTTCATTCCTCACTTTTCTTCTCTGACCAGACCCCTCTCCTCTCTGATTCACAAGGGATCCAATCCACATGTGTGGCCCTCGGAGGCTAATGATGCTTTTCAGTCCTTGAAACAAGCCTTTGCCACAGCTCCCGTACTGCATCGTCCTGAAGTCAATAAACCTTTTATTCTCTAAATAGATGCCTCTGCTGTTTGGTGCCAGAGCAGTACTTTCTCAAAGGTCTTCGTCTGGGCAGCTCGTCACCTGCAGTTTCTTCTCTAAGACTTTCTCCTTGTCTGAACGAAACTATTCCATTGGTGACCGGGAGCTCTTGGCCATCAAACTAGCGTTGCAGGAATGGAGGTATCTCTTGGAAGGAGCCGTTCATCCATTCAAGATCTATACGGACCACAAGAATCTGGCTTACATCCGTTCTGCACAGAGGCTTAATCTCCGGCAAGCTAGATGGTCCCTCTTCTTTGCTCGTTTTAATTTTGAATTGCACTTCTGTCCTGGCAATAAGAATATCAAGACCGACGCACTGTCCAGATCCTTTTTGTCTGTTGATACAGAGGAGGAGCCCGCACACATCTTGGATCCTTCTAAAGTCATCATGGTAGCACCTGTCAATCTATCCTCTTTGCCTCCGGGCAAAACCTTCATTTCTGAGCGCAACAGGAGGCTGGTCTTACGCTGGGGACATGCCTCTTAAGTTGCAGGTCATGCTGGTTTTAAGAAGACTCTCATGCTCGTGTCTCGCTATTACTGGTGGCCAACCCTATCCCAAGATGTCCAAAGTTTTATTGCCTCCTGTCCGTGTTGTGCCAAGAACGAGGTTCCTAGGCAACTACCTTATGGACTTCTCCATCCGCTTCCAGTTCCATCGGCTCCGTGGCAACACATTGCTATGGAGTTTATCACTGATCTGCTTCACTCTTCCGGCTGCACCGTCATCCTCGTAGTTGTGGATAGGTTCTTCAAGATGGCTCATTTCATATCCCTCCCTGGATTGCCTTCAGCACCTGAATTGGCAAAAGTTTTCGTTCATCATATCTTTTGTATTCATGGCTTCCCTCAACATATTGTTTCTGACAGGGGGGTCCAGTTCACCTCTCGGTTTTGGAGAGCACTTTGTAAATTCATGAACATTTCGCTGGACTTCTCCTCTGCCTACCATCCACAGCCCAATGGTCAAGTGGAACGCACTAATCAGACTCTGGTGTCTTATCTTCATCATTTCTCTAACTCCCATCACAGTGATTGGTCCGACTTACTCCCATGGGCTGAATTCGCCTATAATAATCATACCGGTGAATCTTCTTCCAAATCTCCCTTCTTTATCGTCTATGGGCAACATCCTGGTGTTCCTTTGCCAGTTCCTCCTGTCTCGGGTGTCCCGGCGGCTGATCTTCTGTCCGGGGAGTTCTCCAGGATCTGGCAGGAGACCAAGACCGCTCTTGAACTAGCATGTGACAAAATGAAGAGACATGCGGATAAGAGGCGTTTGGATTCTCCAATATCCTGGTGATAAGGTGTGGTTATCCTCCAAGTTTGTTTGCTTAAAGATGCCCTCACATAAGTTGGGTCCTCGCTATATTGATCCCTTTGAGGTTTTGCGTCACAATAATGAAGTTTCTTACAAGTTGAGGTTACCTTCCTCGCTCCGTATTCCCAATTCTTTCCACGTTTCCCTCCTAAAGCCAGTTGTCCTTAATCAGTTCCATGCCTCAGCTGTTCATTCTTCTCGGCCTGACTCCGCTAATGATGTTTTTGAAGTTAAGGATATCCTAGCTTTGAAAAAAGTGAGAGGGAGGACCTTTTTTCTAGTGGATTAGAAGGGTTTTGGTCCCGAGGAGAGATATTGGGAGCCTTGGGAGAATATTCAAGCTCCCCGAATCCTGGCTAGATTTCTTTTCGGTCTTAGGAGGAGGGGATGTAAGGGGCGGTACTGTTACACCGCCGCTGCCCCGGTTCTCTGCTCTCTCACCGCCGCTGCCTCCTCATACTTACCATTTCACGGAGTCCCGGCGCACTTCTGTTTCTTCTGCTGCTTCCGGTCTCGTGGGCGTTCGTCCCTCCTCTGTTTCTCCTCGGGTGCGCGTGCGCTCCGGACCCTACTGCGCACGCGCACACAGTGCTCTTTGATTCTGCCGCTCCCTCCGCTCCTCTTTATGCCCCTGGAGGACCCTGACCGGGAAGGTACGCTGCCGCTCTGCATATCAGGCCGCCTCTTCCGTTTGGCAGTGCCTGACTATCATTTGTTTTCTCAAGTGACTCTGGCCCCCGTGTTCCTCTGCGTTCTGTCAGCAGCTACCCCTCCAACTTGGTTTTCCCTAGCTAGCCTGCCTCTGTTTAACCATTGCTTTCTCCTTTGTTTCCTTCCAGCTCCGGTCTGCCTGTGTCTCCATTCCCTCAGAGTATCCGTGCATCTGCGTGGTCTCCTGCCCGTATCTTCACCTTGTCCGCTGGTTCGTTTCTCACCTCTCATTGTACTCCCATCTCCTTGTCTTTTCTGACTATATCCCTGACTCCGTACGTGTTTCTCCCTGTGCCTCTATGCCTCTGCCTTGCCTTTTCCTTCTTCTTGTTCCTCCTTCCGTTTTCTGTTAGTCCTATTCTCTTTTAGTACCAGCTGCCGTAGTAGCAGTAGTCTCCCCAGGGCCTGCTCCTAACGCTCCCTATATAGTGGTGGTCTACTTGGTCCCCTCGCCCAGGGAAGGTTCGCTGTTGCGGTCCAGTGGGTTGACCCTTAGTAGTCTCCCAGCCTATCTGCATAACACCCCTCTTAAATTTAAGTAATGAATCACTAATTACAACATCATACGGAGAGTTCCATAGTCTCACTACTCTTACAGTAAAGAATCCGCATCTGTTATTATGCTTAAACCTTCTTTCCTCCAGACATAGAGGATGCCCCCTGTTATGACCTGGTGGTTAGGAGCACCCGGAATGACCTGATAATTAAACCTCATACAGGACGAGCTCTGGGATGTGGGAGCTCTGCTGACCGCAAGCCCTAATCCTATCACACAAACTAGAAATAGCCGAGGAGCGCTCCTGACCAGACCTAGGTGCCTCATCACAGCCTAAGAGCTATCTAGCCCTAGAGATAGAAAATAAAGCCTACCTTGCCTCAGAGAAATTCCCCAAAGGTAAAGGAAGCCCCCCACATATATTGACTGTGAGTAAAGATGAAAGTCACAAACGCAGAAATGAAACAGGTTTCAGCAAAGGGAGGCCAGACTTACTAAATAGACAGAGGATAGGAAAGGTAACTTTGCGATCAGCACAAAAACCTACAAAAGACCACACAGAGTGTTCAAAAAAGACCTCCGCACCGACTCACGGTGCGGAGGGGCCACTCTGCATCCCAGAGCTTCCAGCTAGCAAGACAAAATTATGAAAACCAGCTGGACAAGAAAACAGAGAACAAATAAATACTATAAGGAACTTAGCTTCTGCAGGAGAAGGCAGGTCACCAGAGAGATCCAGGAGCGAACTGAACGAATGCAAAAACATTGACAGCTGGCATGGAGTAACGATCTGAGAGGAGTTAAATAGAGCAGCCAACCAAAGGATAAACCACGTCACCTGTGTAAGGAACCTCAGAAGCAGCAGCTTCACTCATAGCCACCAGAGGGAGCCCATAGACAGAACTCGCCGAAGTACCATTCACGACCACAGGAGGGAGTTCGACAACAGAATTCACAACAGTACCCCTCCCTTGAGGAAGGGTCACCGAACCCTCACCAGAGCCCCCAGGCCGATCAGGATGAGCCAAATGAAAGGCACGAACCAGATCGGCAGCATGAACATCAGAGGCAAAAACTCAGGAATTATCTTCCTGACCATAACCCTTCCACTTGACCAGGTACTGGAGTTTCCGTCTCGAAACACGAGAATCCAAAATCTTCTCCACCACATACTCCAACTCCCCCTCGACCAACACCGGGGCAGGAGGATCAACGGAGGGAACCATAGGCGCCACGTATCTCCGCAATAACGACCTATGGAACACATTATGGATGGCAAAAGAAGCTGGAAGGTCCAAACGAAATGACACAGGATTAAGAACTTCAGAAATCTTATATGGCCCAATGAAACGAGGCTTAAACTTAGGAGAGGAAACCTTCATAGGAACGTGACGAGATGACAACCAAACCAAATCCCCAACCCGCAGTCGGGGACCAACACAGCGCCGGCGGTTAGCTAAACGTTGAGCCTTCTCCTGGGACAATGTCAAATTGTCCACCACATGAGTCCAAATCTGCTGCAACCTGTCCACCACAGTATCCACACCAGGACAGTCCGAAGGCTCAACCTGCCCTGAAGAGAAACGAGGATGGAAACCAGAGTTGCAGAAAAAAGGAGAAACCAAAGTAGCCGAGCTGGCCCGATTATTAAGGGCGAACTCAGCCAAAGGCAAGAAGGACACCCAATCATCCTGATCAGCAGAAACAAAGCATCTCAGATATGTTTCCAAAGTCTGATTAGTTCGTTCGGTTTGGCCATTAGTCTGAGGATGGAAAGCCGAAGAAAAAGACAACTCAATGCCCATCTTAGCACAAAAGGACCGCCAAAACCTTGAAACAAACTGGGAACCTCTGTCTGAGACGATGTTCTCCGGAATGCGATGCAAACGAACCACATGCTGGAAAAACAATGGCACCAAATCAGAGGAGGAAGGCAATTTAGACAAGGGTACCAAATGGACCATTTTAGAGAAGCGATCACAAACCACCCAAATGACCGACATCCTTTGAGAAACAGGGAGATCAGAAATAAAATCCATGGAAATATGCGTCCAGGGCCTCTTCGGGACCGGCAAGGGCAAAAGCAACCCACTGGCACGAGAACAGCAGGGCTTAGCCCGAGCACAAGTCCCACAGGACTGCACTAAAGAAAGCACATCCCGTGACAAAGAAGGCCACCAAAAGGATCTAGCCACCAAATCTCTGGTACCAAAGATTCCAGGATGACCAGCCAACACCGAACAATGAACCTCAGAGATAACTCTACTAGTCCATCTATCAGGGACAAACAGTTTCTCCGTTGGACAACGGTCAGGTCTATCAGCCTGAAACTTCTGCAGCACGCGCCGCAAATCAGGGGAGATGGCAGACAATATTACCCCCTCTTTAAGAATACCCGCCGGCTCCGGAACACCCGGAGAGTCAGGCACAAAACTCCTTGACAGGGCATCAGCCTTCACATTCTTAGATCCCGGAAGGTAAGAAGCCACAAAATCAAAACGGGAGAAAAAGAGCGACCATCGAGCCTGTCTAGGATTCAACCGTTTGGCAGACACGAGATAAGTCAAATTCTTGTGATCCGTCAAGACCACCACGCGATGTTTAGCTCCTTCAAGGCAATGTCGCCACTACTCGAATGCCCACTTCATGGCCAACAACTCTCGATTGCCAACATCATAATTGCGCTCAGCAGGCGAGAATTTTCTAGAAAAGAAGGCACATGGTTTCATCACCGAGCCATCAGAACTTCTTTGCGACAAAACAGCCCCTGCTCCAATCTCAGAAGCATCAACCTCGACCTGAAACGGGAGCGAAACATCTGGCTGGCACAGCACAGGGGCAGAAGAAAAACGACGCTTCAACTCCTGAAAAGCCTCTACAGCTGCAGAGGACCAATTGACCACATCAGCACCTTTCTTGGTCAAATCAGTCAACGGTTTAGCAATACTAGCAAAATTAGCGATGAAGCGACGGTAAAAATTAGCAAAGCCCAGGAACTTCTCTAGGCTCTTCACAGATGTCGGCTGAGTCCAATCATAAATGGCCTGAACTTTAACAGGATCCATCTCGATAGTAGAAGGGGAAAAAATGAAACCCAAAAATGAAACCTTCTGAACTCCAAAGAGACACTTTGACCCCTTCACAAACAAGGAATTCGCACGAAGGACCTGGAACACCATTCTGACCTGCTTCACATGAGACTCCCAATCATCCGAAAAGACCAAAATGTCATCCAAATATACAATCATGAATCTATCCAGGTACTCTCGGAAGATGTCATGCATAAAGGACTGAAACACAGATGGAGCATTAAAAAGCCCGAACGGCATAACCAGGTACTCAAAATGGCCCTCGGGCGTATTAAATGCCGTTTTCCATTCATCGCCCTGTTTAATTCGCACAAGATTATACGCCCCTCGAAGATCTATCTTGGTGAACCAACTAGCCCCCTTAATCCGAGCAAACAAATCAGACAGCAGCGGCAAAGGATACTGAAATTTGACTGTGATCTTACTAAGAAGGCGGTAATCAATACAAGGTCTTAAAGAGCCATCCTTCTTGGCCACAAAAAAGAACCCTGCTCCCAATCGTGACAACGGGTGAATATGACCCTTCTCCAAGGATTCCTTTATATAACTCCGCATAGCAGCGTGCTCTGGCACAGATAAATTAAACAGTCGGCCCTTAGGAAACTTACTACCGGGAATCAAATTAATAGCACAATCGCAATCCCTATGAGGAGGTAGGGCACCGGATTTGGGCTCCTCAAATACATCCCGGTAATCTGATAAACACTCAGGGACTTCAGAAGCAGTGGAAGACTAAATTGACAACAATGGAACATCACCATGTACCCCTTGACAACCCCAGCCGGACACAGACATAGATTTCCAATTCAATACTGGATTATGGACCTGTAGCCATGGCAACCCCAAAACGACCACATCATGCAGATTATGCAACACCAAAAAGCAAATATCCTCCTGATGTGCAGGAGCCATGCACATGGTCAATTGCGTCCAGTACTGAGGTTTATTCTTGGCCAAAGGCGTAGCATCAATTCCTCTCAATGGAATAGGATACTGCAAGGGCTCCAAAGAAAAACCACAGCGCCTGGCAAACTCCAAGTCCATCAAATTCAGGGCAGCGCCTGAATCCACAAATGCCATAACAGAATAGGACGACAGAGAGCAAATCAGAGTAACGGACAAAAGAAATTTAGACTGTACCGTACCAATGGTGGCAGACCTAGCGAACCGCTTAGTGCGCTTAGGACAATCGGAGATAGCATGAGTGGATTCACCACAGTAAAAACACAGTCCATTCCGACGTCTGTGTTCTTGCCGTTCAGCTCTGGTCAAAGTCTTGTCACACTGCATAGGCTCAGACCTATTCTCAGATTACACTGCCAAATGGTGCACAGCTTTGCGCTCACGCAAGCGCCGATCGATCTGAATGGCCAAGGACATAGACTCATTCAGACCAGCAGGCGTGGGAAATCCCACCATGACATCCTTAAGGGCTTCAGAAAGACCCTTTCTGAAAATTGCCGCCAGGGCACATTCATTCCACTGAGTAAGCACAGACCACTTTCTAAACTTCTGACAGTACACCTCCGCTTCATCCTGACCCTGACACAAGGCCAGCAAGATTTTCTCTGCCTGATCCACTGAATTTGGTTCATCATAAAGCAATCCAAGCGCCAGAAAAAACGCATCAACATCACGCAATGCAGGATCTCCTGGCGCAAGGGAAAATGCCCAGTCTTGAGGGTCACCACGCAACAAAGAAATAATTATTTTTACTTGTTGAGCGGGGTCACCAGAGGAGCGGGGTTTCAAAGCTAGAAATAGTTTACAATTATTTTTGAAATTCAGAAACTTAGATCTATTTCCAGAAAATAAATCAGGAATATGAATTCTAGGCTCTAACATCGGATTCTGAACCACAAAATCTTGAATGCTCTGTACCCTTGCATTGAGATGATTCACACAAGAGGACAGACCTTGAATGTCCATATCTACACCTGTTTCCTGAACCACCCAAAGGTTTAGGGGAAAAGAAAGACAAAACACAGTGCAAAGAAAAAAAAATGGTCTCAGAAGTTCTCTTATCCCTCTATTGAGATGCATTAATACTTTGGGGGGCCAGCTGTACTGTTATGACCTGGTGGTTAGGAGCACCCGGAATGACCTGATAGTTAAAACTCACACAGGACAAGCTCTGGGATGTGGGAGCTCTGCTGACCGCAACCCCTAATCCTATCACACACACTAGAAATAGCCGTGGAGCGCTCCTGACGCTACCTAGGCGCCTCGTCACAGCCTAAGAGCTAGCTAGCCCTAGAGATAGAAAATAAAGCCTATCTTGCCTCAGAGAAATTCCCCAAAGGAAAAGGCAGCCCCCCACATATATTGACTGTGAGTAAAGATGAAAGTCACAAACGCAGAAATGAAACAGGTTTCAGCAAAGGGAGGCCAGACTTACTAAATAGACAGAGGATAGGAAAGGTAGCTTTGCGAGCAGCACAAAAAACTACAAAAGACCACGCAGAGTGTGCAAAAAGACCTCCGCACCGACTAACGGTGCGGAGACGCCACTCTGCATCCCAGAGCTTCCAGCTAGCAAGACAAAATCATGATATCCAGCTGGACAAGAAAACAATGAACAAATTAGATACTATCAGGAACTTAGCTTCTGCTGGAGTAGACAGGTCACCAGAAAGATCCAAGAGCGAACTGAACCAATGCAGAAACATTGACAGCTGGCATGGAGTAACGATCTAAGTGGAGTTAAATAGAGCAGCCAGACAAAGGATAAACCACATCACCTGTGTAAGGAACCTCAGAAGCAGCAGCTCCACTCACAGCCACCAGAGGGAGTCCATGGACAGAACTCACCGAAATACCATTCACGACCACAGGAGGGAGTTCGACAACAGAATTCACAACAGACCTTATGAGAGGCTCCTCAGTAAGGTACTACAACACCCAGGCGCTAGAGGAAGGCTACTGATTTCCACCTGGATAAGGGGACTCTGCATTTGCCTCCAAACCGGCCGGACTCTGCCTGCACTGTGATCTGGTGCTCTGGACTGTGGATGATGAAGCCTTCAGTAAAAAGGTAAAGAGACTACAACCTTGTGTCCTCGTTCTTCACTGCGCCTCACACCATCCACCATTTACACACTGGGAAGCCCTGGGGACACACTTCATCTGTGGGAAGGTATGCCATCTACCTGCCATAACATCACCCCAGCGGACCCCTAAGCAGTGTCGGTGACCATGACTGAATACCACAAAATGGCGTCACGAACATTTCCCCTTTAAAGACCTTTCCCTGTTATTAACGGACCTCCCGAGGGCCACGGACCGGGTCAGCCACCATGACATCCCCCTTGAGAACCGAAGGACCTGGTACCAAGTACCCCACTGCCTACTGGGGCGCTCCACTTCCATTATTCTTGGAGAATTATAACAAACCCCTATCAGTAATTTATTATTTTTTCCCCCTCCCCTTTTCTCCACCCACAGGGACTCTACATTTTCATTTGAGTCACCTATATTATCACACTGGATGGGTTTTAACCCCTTCATGACCCAGCCTATTTTGACCTTAAAGACCTTGCCGTTTTTTGCAATTCTGACCAGTGTCCCTTTATGAGGTAATAACTCAGGAACGCTTCAACGGATCTTAGCGGTTCTGAGATTGTTTTTTCGTGACATATTGGGCTTCATGTTAGTGGTAAATTTAGGTCAATAAATTCTGCGTTTATTTGTGATAAAAGCGGAAATTTGGCGAAAATTTTGAAAATTTCGCAATTTTCACATTTTGAATTTTTATTCTGTTAAACTCAGAGAGTTATGTGACACAAAATAGTTAATAAATAACATTTCCCACATGTATACTTTACATCAGCACAATTTTGGAAACAAAATTTTTTTTTGCTAGGAAGTTATAAGGGTTAAAATTTGACCAGCGATTTCTCATTTTTACAACGAAATTTACAAAACCATTTTTTTTAGGGACCACCTCACATTTGAAGTCAGTTTGAGGGGTCTATATGGCTGAAAATACCCAAAAGTGACACCATTCTAAAAATTGCACCCCTCAATGTACTCAAAACCACATTCAAGAAGTTTATTAACCCTTCAGGTGCTTCACAGCAGCAGAAGCAACATGGAAGGAAAAAATTAACATTTAACTTTTTAGTCACAAAAATTATCTTTTAGCAACAATTTTTTTATTTTCCCAATGGTAAAAGGAGAAACTGAACCACGAAACTTGTTGTCCAATTTGTCCTGAGTACGCTGATACCTCATATGTGGGGGTAAACAACTGTTTGGGCGCACGGCAGGGCTTGGAAGGGAAGGAGCGCCATTTGACTTTTTGAATGAAAAATTGGCTCCACTCTTTAGCGGACACCATGTCACGTTTGGAGAGCCCCCGTGTGCCTAAAAATTGGAGCTCCCCCATAAGTGACCCCATTTTGGAAACTAGACGCCCCAAGGAACTTATCTAGATGCCTAGTGAGCACTTTGAACCCCCAGGTGCTTCACAAATTGATCCGTAAAAATGAAAAAGTACTTTTTTTTTCACAAAAAAATTCTTTTAGCCTCAATTTTTTCATTTTCACATGGGCAACAGGATAAAATGGATCCTAAAATTTGTTGGGCAATTTCTCCTGAGTACACCAATAACTCACATGTCGGGGTAAACCACTGTTTGGGCACATGGTAAGGCTCGGAAGGGAAGGAGCGCCATTTGACTTTTTGAATGAAAAATTATCTCCATGGTTAGCGGACACCATATCGCGTTTGGAGAGCCCCTGTTTGCCTAAACATTGGCGCTCCCCCACAAGTGACCCCATTTTGGAAACTAGACCCCCCAAGGAACTTATCTAGATGCCTAGTGAGCACTTTAAACCCTCAGGTGCTTCACAAATTGATCTGTAAAAATGAAAAAGTACTTTTTTTTCACAAAAAAATTCTTTTCGCCTCAATTTTTTTATTTTCACATGGGCAATAGGATAAAATGGATCATAAAATTTGTTGGGCAATTTCTCCCGAGTACGCCGATACCTCATATGTGGGGGTAAACCACTGTTTGGGCACACGGCAGGGCTCGGAAGGGAAGGCGCGCCATTTGACTTTTTGAATGGAAAATTAGCTCCAATTGTTAGCGGACACCATGTCGCGTTTGGAGAGCCCCTGTGTGCCTAAACATTGGAGCTCCCCCACAAGTGACCCCATTTTGGAAACTAGACCCCCCAAGGAACTTATCTAGATGCATATTGAGCACTTTAAACCCCCAGGTGCTTCACAGAAGTTTATAACGCAGAGCCATGAAAATAGAAAATAATTTTTCTTTCCTCAAAAATGATTTTTTAGCCTGGAATTTCCTATTTTGCCAAGGGTAATAGGAGAAATTGGACCCCAAATGTTGTTGTCCAGTTTGTCCTGAGTACGCTGATACCCCATATGTGGGGGTAAACCACTGTTTGGGCGCACGGCAGGGCTCGGAAGGGAAGGCACGCCATTTGGCTTTTTAAATGGAAAATTAGCTCCAATCATTAACGGACACCATGTCACGTTTGGAGAGCCCCTGTGTGCCTAAACATTGGAGATCCCCCAGAAATGACCCCATTTTGGAAACTAGACCCCCAAAGGAACTAATCTAGATGTGTGGTGAGGACTTTAAACCCTCAGGTGCTTCACAAATTGATCTGTAAAAATGAAAAAGTACTTTTTTTTCACAAAAAAATTCTTTTCGCCTCAATTTTTTTATTTTCACATGGGCAATAGGATAAAATGGATCATAAAATTTGTTGGGCAATTTCTCCCGAGTACGCCGATACCTCATATGTGGGGGTAAACCACTGTTTGGGCACACGGCAGGGCTCGGAAGGGAAGGCGCGCCATTTGACTTTTTGAATGGAAAATTAGCTCCAATTGTTAGCGGACACCATGTCGCGTTTGGAGAGCCCCTGTGTGCCTAAACATTGGAGCTCCCCCACAAGTGACCCCATTTTGGAAACTAGACCTCCCAAGGAACTTATCTAGATGCATATTGAGCACTTTAAACCCCCAGGTGCTTCACAGAAGTTTATAACGCAGAGCCATGAAAATAGAAAATAATTTTTCTTTCCTCAAAAATGATTTTTTAGCCTGGAATTTCCTATTTTGCCAAGGGTAATAGGAGAAATTGGACCCCAAATGTTGTTGTCCAGTTTGTCCTGAGTACGCTGATACCCCATATGTGGGGGTAAACCACTGTTTGGGCGCACGGCAGGGCTCGGAAGGGAAGGCACGCCATTTGGCTTTTTAAATGGAAAATTAGCTCCAATCATTAGCGGACACCATGTCACGTTTGGAGAGCCCCTGTGTGCCTAAACATTGGAGATCCCCCAGAAATGACCCCATTTTGGAAACTAGACCCCCAAAGGAACTAATCTAGATGTGTGGTGAGGACTTTGAACCCCCAAGTGCTTCACAGAAGTTTATAACGCAGAGCCGTGGAAATAATAAATACGTTTTCTTTCCTCAAAAATAATTATTTAGCCCAGAATTTTTTAATTTTCCCAAGGGTAACAGGAGAAATTTGACCCCAATATTTGTTGTCCAGTTTCTCCTGAGTACGGTGATACCCCATATGTGGGGGTAAACTACTGTTTGGGCACATGCCGGGGCTCGGAATTGAAGTAGTGACGTTTTGAAATGCAGACTTTGATGGAATGCTCTGCGGGCGTCACGTTGCGTTTGCAGAGCCCCTGATGTGGCTAAACAGTAGAAACCCCCCACAAGTGACCCCATTTTGGAAACTAGACCCCGAAAGGAACTTATCTAGATGTGTGGTGAGCACTTTGAACCCCCAAGTGCTTCATAGAAGTTTATAATGCAGAGCCGTGAAAATAATAAATACGTTTTCTTTCCTCAAAAATAATTATTTAGCCCAGAATTTTTTAATTTTCCCAAGGGTAACAGGAGAAATTGGACCCCAGTAATTGTTGCGCAGTTTATCCTGAGTATGCTGGTACCCCATATGTGGGGGTAAACCACTGTTTGGGCGCACATCGGGGCTCGGAAGTGAGGGAGCACCATTTGACTTTTTGAATACGAGATTGGCTGGAATCAATGGTGGCGCCATGTTGCGTTTGGAGACCCCTGATGTGCCTAAACAGTGGAAACCCCTCAATTCTACCTCCAACACTAACCCCAACATACCCCTAACTCTAATCCCAACTGTAGCCATAACCCTAATCACACCCCTAACCACAACCCTAATTCCAACCCTAAGGCTATGTGCCCACGTTGCGGATTCGTGTGAGATTTTTCAGCATCATTTTTGAAAAATCTGCGGGTAAAAGGCACTGCGTTTTACCTGCGGATTTTCTGCGAATTTCCAGTGTTTTTTGTGCGGATTTCACCTGCGGATTCCTATTGAGGAACAGGTGTAAAACTGTTGTGAATTCTGTGGCTGAATTCACTCCTGTGGTCACAAGTGGTACTGCAGCTTCTGAGCTTCCTCCCTCAGGTGTTCTGGTGAGCTCGTTAACTGCTTCATTACTTAACTCCGCCTGATGCTGCTATCCTTGCTCCTTGTCAATGTTTCAGTGTTGGATCTGAGCTTCTCCTGATTGTTCCTGTGACCTGCTGCTCTGTATAGCTAAGTGCTTTTTGCTTTTTTGTTGCTTTTTTTCTGTCCAGCTTGTCTTTTGTTTTGCTGGAAGCTCTGAGACGCAAAGGGTGTACCACCGTGCCGTTAGTTCGGCACGGTGGTTTTTTTTTGCCCCCCTTGCGTGGTTTTGCTTTAGGGTTTTTTGTAGACTGCAAAGTTCGCTTTACTGTCCTCGCTCTGTCCTAGAATATCGGGCCCCACTTTGCTGAATCTATTTCATCCCTACGTTTTGTATTTTCATCTTACTCACAGTCATTATATGTGGGGGGCTGCCTTTTCCTTTGGGGAATTTCTCTGGGGCAAGTCAGGCCTATTTTTCTATCTTCAGGCTAGCTAGTTTCTTAGGCTGTGCCGAGTTGCCTAGGTAGTTGTTAGGCGCAATCCACAGCCGCTTTTAGTTGTGTTTAGGATAGGATCAGGTGTGCAGTCTACAGAGTTTCCACGTCTCAGAGCTCGTTCTTGTATTTTTGGGTATTTGTCAGATCACTGTGTGCGCTCTGATCGCTAAGCACACTGTGTTTCTGGATTGCCTTCATAACACCTGTCATTAGCAAACATAACAGTACAAGGAGCCAAACTAATGATTCTCAATAGAGGGAAAGAAAAAGTTCTGACATCATTTTTTTTTTTTTTCTGCTCTGTGTTCACTTTTTTTTTTCCCCTAGACATTTGGGTGATTCTGGACACAGGTGTGGACATGGATATTCAGGGTCTGTGCTCTTCAATGGATAATCTCGTTATAAATGTACAAAAAATTCAAGATACTATTGATCAGAAATCTATGTTAGAACCAAGAATTCCTATTCCTGATTTGTTTTTTGGAGATAGAACTAAGTTTCTAAGTTTCAAAAATAATTGTAAGCTATTTCTGGCCTTGAAACCTCATTCTTCTGGTAATCCTATTCAACAGGTTTTGATTATTATTTCTTTTTTGCGCGGCGACCCTCAAGACTGGGCATTTTCTCTTGCGCCAGGAGACCCTGCATTGAGTAGTGTCGATGCGTTTTTCCTGGCGCTCGGATTGCTGTACGATGAGCCTAATTCAGTGGATCAGGCTGAGAAAAATTTGCTGGCTTTGTGCCAGGGTCAGGATGATATAGAAGTATATTGTCAGAAATTTAGGAAATGGTCAGTACTTACTCAGTGGAATGAATCTGCGCTGGCAGCTTTGTTCAGAAAGGGTCTCTCTGAGGCTCTTAAGGATGTCATGGTGGGATTTCCTATGACTGCTGGTTTGAATGAGTCTTTGTCTTTGGCCATTCAGATCGGTCGACGCTTGTGCGAGCGTAAATCTGTGCACCATTTGGCGGTACTGCCTGAGGTTAAACCTGAGCCTATGCAGTGCGATAGGACTATGACTAGAGTTGAACGGCAGGAATACAGACGTCTGAATGGTCTGTGTTTCTACTGTGGTGATTCCACTCATGCTATTTCTGATTGTCCTAAGCGCACTAAGCGGTCCGCTAGGTCTGCCGTCATTGGTACTGTACAGTCCAAATTCCTTCTGTCCATTACCTTGATATGCTCTTTGTCGTCGTTTTCTGTCATGGCGTTTGTGGATTCGGGCGCTGCCCTGAATCTGATGGATTTGGATTATGCTAAACGTTGTGGGTTTTTCTTGGAGCCTTTGCGGTGTCCTATTCCATTGAGAGGAATTGATGCTACACCTTTGGCCAAGAATAAACCTCAATACTGGGCCCAGCTGACCATGTGCATGGCTCCTGCACATCAGGAAGTTATTCGCTTTCTGGTGTTGCATAATCTGCATGATGTGGTCGTGTTGGGGTTGCCATGGCTACAAACCCATAATCCAGTATTGGATTGGAATTCCATGTCGGTATCCAGCTGGGGTTGTCAGGGGGTACATGGTGATGTTCCATTTTTGTCGATTTCGTCATCCACCCCTTCTGAGGTCCCAGAGTTCTTGTCTGATTATCAGGATGTATTTGAAGAGCCCAAGTCCGATGCTCTACCTCCGCATAGGGATTGTGATTGTGCTATCAATTTGATTCCTGGTAGTAAATTCCCTAAAGGTCGATTATTTAATTTATCCGTGCCCGAACACGCCGCTATGCGCAGTTATGTGAAGGTATCTCTGGAGAAGGGACATATTCGCCCATCGTCATCACCACTGGGAGCAGAGTTCTTCTTTGTAGCCAAGAAGGATGGTTCGCTGAGACCGGGTATTGATTACCGCCTTCTTAATAAGATCACTGTTAAATTTCAGTATCCCTTGCCATTGTTATCTGACTTGTTTGCTCGGATTAAGGGGGCTAGTTGGTTCACTAAGATAGATCTTCGTGGTGCGTATAATCTGGTGAGAATCAGGCAAGGAGATGAATGGAAAACTGCATTCAATACGCCCGAGGGTCATTTTGAGTATCTAGTGATGCCGTTCGGACTTGCCAATGCTCCATCTGTGTTTCAGTCTTTTATGCATGACATCTTCCGTGAGTATCTGGATAAATTCCTGATTGTTTACTTGGATGACATTTTGATCTTCTCAGATGATTGGGAGTCTCATGTGAAGCAGGTCAGAATGGTTTTTCAGGTCCTGCGTGCTAACTCTTTGTTTGTGAAGGGATCAAAGTGTCTCTTCGGTGTGCAGAAAGTTTCATTTTTGGGGTTCATCTTTACCCCTTCTACTATCGAGATGGATCCAGTTAAGGTCCAAGCCATCCAGGATTGGATTCAGCCGACATCTCTGAAAAGTCTGCAAAAGTTCCTGGGCTTTGCTAATTTTTATCGTCGCTTCATCTGTAATTTTTCTAGCATTGCCAAACCATTGACCGATTTGACCAAGAAGGGTGCTGATTTGGTTAATTGGTCTTCTGCTGCTGTGGAAGCTTTTCAGGAGTTGAAGCGTCGTTTTTGTTCTGCCCCTGTGTTGTGTCAGCCAGATGTTTCTCTTCCGTTCCAGGTCGAGGTTGATGCTTCTGAGATTGGAGCAGGGGCGGTTTTGTCACAGAGAGGTTCTGATTGCTCAGTGATGAAACCATGTGCTTTCTTTTCCAGGAAGTTTTCGCCCGCTGAGCGTAATTATGATGTGGGCAATCGAGAGTTGCTGGCCATGAAGTGGGCATTCGAGGAGTGGCGTCATTGGCTTGAAGGAGCTAAGCATCGCGTGGTGGTATTGACTGATCATAAGAACTTGACTTATCTCGAGTCTGCCAAGCGCTTGAATCCTAGACAAGCCCGTTGGTCGTTATTTTTTGCCCGCTTCGACTTTGTGATTTCGTACCTTCCGGGCTCTAAAAATGTGAAGGCGGATGCTCTGTCTAGGAGTTTTGTGCCCGACTCTCCGGGTTTATCTGAGCCAGCGGGTATCCTCAAGGAAGGAGTCATTGTGTCTGCCATCTCCCCTGATTTGCGGCGGGTGCTGCAAAAATTTCAGGCGAATAAACCTGATCGTTGTCCAGCAGAGAAACTGTTCGTCCCTGATAGGTGGACTAATAAACTTATCTCTGAACTTCATTGTTCGGTGTTGGCTGGTCATCCTGGAATCTTTGGTACCAGAGAGTTAGTGGCTAGATCCTTCTGGTGGCCATCTCTGTCACGGGATGTACGTACTTTTGTGCAGTCCTGTGGGATTTGTGCTAGGGCTAAGCCCTGCTGTTCTCGTGCCAGTGGGTTGCTTTTGCCCTTGCCGGTCCCAAAGAGGCCTTGGACACATATTTCGATGGATTTCATTTCTGACCTTCCCGTTTCTCAAAAGATGTCAGTCATTTGGGTGGTTTGTGATCGCTTTTCTAAAATGGTCCATCTGGTGCCCTTGGCTAAATTGCCTTCCTCCTCTGATTTGGTACCTTTGTTCTTTCAGCATGTGGTTCGGTTGCATGGCATTCCTGAGAATATTGTTTCTGACAGAGGTTCCCAGTTTGTTTCAAGGTTTTGGCGAGCCTTTTGTGGTAGGATGGGCATTGACCTATTCTTTTCCTCGGCTTTCCATCCTCAGACTAATGGCCAGACCGAACGAACCAATCAGACCTTGGAAACATATCTGAGATGTTTTGTTTCTGCAGACCAGGATGATTGGGTGTCCTTTTTGCCGTTGGCGGAGTTCCCCCTTAATAATCGGGCCAGCTCGGCTACCTTGGTTTCTCCATTTTTTTGCAATTCTGGGTTCCATCCTCGTTTCTCTTCAGGACAGGTTGAGTCTTCGGACTGTCCTGGTGTGGATTCTGTGGTGGATAGGTTGCAGCAGATCTGGACTCAGGTAGTGGACAATTTGATCTTGTCCCAGGAGAAAGCTCAACTTTTCGCTAATCGCAGACGCCGTGTGGGTCCCCGACTTCGTGTTGGGGATCTGGTTTGGTTATCTTCTCGTCATATTCCTATGAAGGTTTCCTCTCCTAAATTTAAACCTCGTTTTATTGGTCCGTATAGGATTTCTGAGGTTCTCAATCCTGTGTCTTTTCGTTTGACCCTCCCAGACTCCTTTTCCATACATAATGTATTCCATAGGTCGTTGTTGCGGAGATACGTGGCACCTATGGTTCCATCTGTTGAGCCTCCTGCCCCGGTTTTGGTGGAGGGGGAATTGGAGTATATTGTGGAGAAGATTTTGGATTCTCGTGTTTCTAGACGGAAACTCCAGTATCTGGTTAAATGGAAGGGTTATGCTCAGGAAGATAATTCCTGGGTTTTTGCCTCTGATGTTCATGCTTCTGATCTTGTTCGTGCCTTTCATGCGGCTCATCCTGGTCGGCCTGGGGGCTCTGGTGAGGGTTCGGTGACCCCTCCTCAAGGGGGGGGGTACTGTTGTGAATTCTGTGGCTGAATTCACTCCTGTGGTCACAAGTGGTACTGCAGCTTCTGAGCTTCCTCCCTCAGGTGTTCTGGTGAGCTCGTTAACTGCTTCATTACTTAACTCCGCCTGATGCTGCTATCCTTGCTCCTTGTCAATGTTTCAGTGTTGGATCTGAGCTTCTCCTGATTGTTCCTGTGACCTGCTGCTCTGTATAGCTAAGTGCTTTTTGCTTTTTTGTTGCTTTTTTTCTGTCCAGCTTGTCTTTTGTTTTGCTGGAAGCTCTGAGACGCAAAGGGTGTACCACCGTGCCGTTAGTTCGGCACGGTGGGTTTTTTTTGCCCCCCTTGCGTGGTTTTGCTTTAGGGTTTTTTGTAGACTGCAAAGTTCGCTTTACTGTCCTCGCTCTGTCCTAGAATATCGGGCCCCACTTTGCTGAATCTATTTCATCCCTACGTTTTGTCTTTTCATCTTACTCACAGTCATTATATGTGGGGGGCTGCCTTTTCCTTTGGGGAATTTCTCTGGGGCAAGTCAGGCCTATTTTTCTATCTTCAGGCTAGCTAGTTTCTTAGGCTGTGCCGAGTTGCCTAGGTAGTTGTTAGGCGCAATCCACAGCTGCTTTTAGTTGTGTTTAGGATAGGATCAGGTGTGCAGTCTACAGAGTTTCCACGTCTCAGAGCTCGTTCTTGTATTTTTGGGTATTTGTCAGATCACTGTGTGCGCTCTGATCGCTAAGCACACTGTGTTTCTGGATTGCCTTCATAACACCTGTCATTAGCAAACATAACATAAAACGCAGCGGAATCCGCACAAAGAATTGACATGCTGCGGAAAATACAACGCAGCGTTTCCGCGCGGTATTTTCCGCACCATGGGCACAGCGGATTTGGTTTTCCATAGGTTTACATGGTACTGTAAACCTGATGGAACACTGCTGCGAATCCGCAGCGGCCAATCCACTGCGGATCCGCAGCCAAATCCGCACCGTGTGCACATAGCCTAATTCTAAAGGTATGTGCACACGCTGCGGATCCGCAGCAGTTTCCCATGAGTTTACAGTTCAATGTAAACCTATGGGAAACAAAAATCGCTGTACACATGCTGCGGAAAAACTGCACGGAAACGCAGCGGTTTACATTCCGTAGCATGTCACTTCTTTGTGCGGATTCCGCAGCGGTTTTACAACTGCTCAAATAGAAAATCGCAGTTGTAAAACCGCAGTGAAATGCGCAGAAAAAACGCGGTAAATCCGCCATAAATCCGCAGCGGTTTAGCACTGCGGATTTATCAAATCCGCAGCGGAAAAATCCGCAGAGGACCAGAATATGTGTGCACATACCGAAACCCTAACCCTAACCCTAGCCCTAGCCCTATACCTAACCCTACCCCTAACCCTACCCCTAACCCTACCCTTAACCCTAGCCCTAACCCTAACCTTAACCCTATTCTAACATTAGTGGAAAAAAAAAAATTCTTTATTTTTTTATTGTCCCTACCTATGGGGGTGACAAAGGGGGGGGGGGGTCATTTATTATTTTTTTTATTTTGATCACTGAGATATAATCTATCTCAGTGATCAAAATGCACTTTGGAACGAATCTGCCGGTAGGCAGATTCGGCGGGCGCACTGCGCATGCGCCCGCCATTTTGGAAGATGGCAGCGCCCAGGGAGAAGACGGACGGACCCCAGCAGGATCGGTAAGTATGATGGGGTGGGGGGGAGCACGGGGGGGGGGATCGGAGCATGGGGGGGTGGATCGGAGCGTGGGAGGGGTGGAACGGAGCACGGGGGGTGGAACGGAGTGCAGGGGGGGTGATTGGAGCACGGGGGGGTGATTGGAGCACGGGGGGAGCGGACAAGAGCATGGGGGGAGCGGAGCACAGGATGGAGGGGAGCCGGAGCAGTGTACCGGACAGATCGGGGGGCTGGGGGGGGCGATCGGTAGGGTGGGGTGGGGGCACATTAGTGTTTCCAGCCATGGCCGATGATATTGCAGCATCGGCCATGGCTGGATTGTAATATTTCACCAGTTATAATAGGTGAAATATTACAAATCGCTCTGATTGGCAGTTTCACTTTCAACAGCCAATCAGAGCGATCGTAGCCATGGGGGGGGGGGGTGAAGCCACCCCCCCTGGGCTAAACTACCACTCCCCCTGTCCCTGCAGATCGGGTGAAATGGGAGTTAAACCTTTCACCCGATCTGCAGGGACGCGATCTTTCCATGACGCCACATAGGCGTCATGGGTCGGATTGGCACCGACTTTCATGACGCCTACGTGGCGTCATGGGTCGGGAAGGGGTTAAGGATGATTTTACATATAGACACACACACCTCCCCCTCGCTTATCTGTTCGGTCATTTCTGAACAGACTATAGCCCTGCAAGTTAACAGCCCAGTCATGGCTCTCATCCAGCCATGTTTCAGATATCCCCACCATGTCATAATTATGCTCCAACAACATTAATTCTAATTCGTCCATTTTGTTGGCAGACAAAGTGCCAGAATTGATGCATCCCATATGATATGCCACTTCTGGGGTGGCTGTGGGCTGGTATTTTTAGGCTGGGAAGGGCTCAATAACCATGGATCTTCTTGGCTGTCTTTTTTTCATTAATTTATTTATAATGCATCCTGGTGTTGTGAAATTAGAGGTCTATCTATTCTATCTACCAAGGGTCTTTCCAAACTTTTAACACATAAAGATCATTATTTTCTGCAAGGCAGTTTATTCTTGTATTTGTCACATGGAAAGCAGACTGATGATGCACACATTCACACCAATGCACATGGATGCCACACGGATGATTCACACGTACACAAATGTCACACAGACACGCCACACTGATAACGCCGGTAATATTTTCTCCAGTACCAGCATCCTCGGGATGTGTGAAGGTAAAGGGTGCTTTACAGCGAATTGGTCAGCACAAACTGACAGTATTAACCCTTTCACCCCGAAGCCTGTTTTAACCTTCCTGACCAGGCCAATTTTTACAATTTTGACCACTGTCACTTTATGAGGTCATATGTTATGACCTGGTGGTTAGGACAATAATGGACCTGGTGGTTAAGAGCACACGGAATGACCTGATAGTTACAAATAATACAGAACAAGCTCTGAGACGTGGGAACTCTGCTGACCGCAATCCCTAATCCTATCACACACTAGAAATAGCCGTGGATTGCTCCTAACGCTCCCTATGCAACTCGACACAGCCTAAGGAACTAGCTAGCCCTAAAGATAGAAAAATAAAGCCTACCTTGCCTCAGAGAAATTCCCTAAAGGAAAAGGCAGCCCCCCACATATAATGACTGTGAGTTAAGATGAAATTACAAACACAGAGATGAAATAGATTTAGCAAAGTGAGGCCCGACTTACTGAACAGTCAGAGGATAGGAAAGGTAACTTTGCGGTCAGCACAAAAACTACAAAAAGACCACGCAGAGGGTGCAAAAAGACCCTCCGCACCGACTCACGGTGCAGAGGCGCTCCCTCTGCGTCCCAGAGCTTCCAGCAAGCAAGACAAAAATCAAAATAGCAAGCTGGACAGAAAAATAGCAAACAAAAGGAAAACAAGCAGGAACTTAACTTCTGCTGGGAAGACAGGTCACAAGAACGATCCCGGAGCGACCTAGACCAATACTGGAACATTGACAGGTGGCATGGAGCAATGATCTAAGTGGAGTTAAATAGAGCAGCCAGCTAACGAATTAACCTCGTCACCTGTGGAAGGAAACTCAGAAGCCGCAGCCCCACTCACAACCACCAGAGGAAGCCCATGGACAGAACCAGCCGTAGTACCATTCATGACCACAGGAGGGAGCTTGACAACAGAATTCACAACAGTCATAACTCTAGAATGCTTCAACGGATCCCGGTTATTCTAAGAATGTTTTCTCATCACATATTGTACTTTATGATAGTGGTAAAACTTCTTTGATATGACTTGCGTTTATTTGTTAAAAAAATGGAAGTTTGTCGAAAATTTTGAAAATTTCACAATTTTCAAACTTTTAATTTTTATGCCCTTAAATGAGAGAGTCATATCGCACAAAATAGTTAATAAATAACATTTCCCACGTTTCTATTTTAGATCAGCAACATTTTAGAAACAATTTTTTTGTTAGGAAGTTATAAGGGTTAAAAGTTGACCAGCGATTTCTCATTTTTACAACAAAATGCAAAACCGTTTTTTTCTTTTTTTAATTTTTTTTTTAGGGACCACCTCACATTTGAAGTGGCTTTGAAGGGTCTATGTGACAGAAAATACCCCAAAATGACACCATTCTTAAAACTGCACCCCTCAAGGTACTCAAAACCACATTCAAGAAGTTTATTAATCCTTCAGGTGCTTCACAGGAATTTTTGGAATGTGGAAGGGAAAAAAAACCATTTACTTTTCTTTCACAAAACTTTTCATTTAGACCTATTTTTTTTAAACTTTTGCTAGGGTAACAGGAGAAAATGGACCATAGATTTTGTTGTGCAATTTCTCCTGAGCATGCCAATACTCCATATGTGGGGGAAATCTACTGTTTGGGCACATGGCAGGTCTTGGAAGGGAAGGAGCGCCATTCGACTTTTTGAATGCAAAATTTACTGGAATAATAAGCAGTCGCCATGTCGCGTTTGGAGTGCCCCTGATGTGGCTAAATAGTGGAAACCAACCACAAGTGACACCATTTTGGAAACTAGACCCCTTAGGGAACTGATCTAGACGTGTATTGAGCACCTTGAATCCCCATGTGCTTCGAAGAAGTTTATAAGGTTAAGCCATGAAAAAAAAAAAATCAAATTTTTCCAAAATAAATCTTTTTTTGCTCTATATTTTGCATTTTCATAAGGGTAACAAGGGAAATTGCTTTATACAATTTGTTGTGCAATTTCTCCTGAGTGCACAAATACCCAATATGTGGAAGAAAACAACTGTTTGGGTGCACAGCAGGGCTTGGAAGGAAAGGAGGACCATTTGACTTTTTGAATGTAAAATATACTGGAATAATTAGCGGTTGCCATGTTGCATTTGGAGAGCCCCTCATGTGCCTAAACAGTGGAAACCCCCACAAGTGACATCATTTTGGAAACTAGACCCCTTACGGAACTTATCTTGATGTATATTGAGCACCTTGAACCCCCATGTGCTTCACAGAAGTTTACAACGTTAAGCCATGAAAAAAAAAATTTAAATGAAATTTTTCCAAAATAAATCTTTTTTTGCTCTATATTTTGCATTTTTATATGGGTAAGAGGTGAAATTGCTCCATACAATTTGTTGTGCAATTTCTCCTGAGTACACCAATACCCCATATGTGGGGGAATACGTCAGGGTGGGCCATTTATATGGATACACCTAAATAAAATGGGAATGGTTGGTGATATCAACTTCCTGTTTGTGGCACATTAGTATATGGGAGGGGGAAAACTTTTCCTACATAAACAGTTTCCTGGAAAGTGGATTGGTCATCATGGGCCAGTTGAGTGGCCACCAAGGTCTCCCAATCTGACCCCCTTAGGCCGGCCTCACACTCAGCGTTGAAAAATACGGTCCGTATATTACGGCCGTAATACACTGAAAAGTCCCCAAAATAGTGGTCTGTAGCTCCTCCGTAGGCAGGGTGATTCAGCGTCTTTTGCGCATGGCATCCTCCGTATGTAATCCGTATGGCATCCGTACTGCGTGTTTTTCTCGCAGGCTTGCAAAACCAACATACGGCTATACAAGGGATCCATGTGTAAAAAAAAAAACATATATACTGTTATATATATATATATATATATATTTACATATATATATATATATATATAATGTGTCATTAGACACATATATGTATATATATTATTATTTCATACAGCGCTAGATAGCTTTAAAGCCGGTAATTCAATTACCGGCTTTTGCTATCTCCTTCCTAAACCCAAAATGAGACATGGTTTACATACAGTAAACCATCTCATATCACCTTTTTTTTGCATATTCCACACTACTAATGTTAGTAGTGTGTATATGCAAAATTTGGCCGTTCTAGCTATTAAATTAAAGGGTTAAATGGCGGAAAAAATTGGCGTGGGCTCCCGCGCAATTTTCTCCGCCAGAGTAGTAAAGCCAGTGACTGAGGGCAGATATTAATAGCCTGGAGAGGGTCCATGGTTATTGCCCCCCCCCCTGGCTAAAAACATCTGCCCCTAGCCACCCCAGAAAAGGCACATCTGGAAGAAGCGCCTATTCTGGCACTTGGCCACTCTCTTCCCATTCCCGTGTAGTGGTGGGATATGGGGTAATGAAGGGTTAATGCCACCTTGCTATTGTAAGGTGACATTAAGCCAAATTAATAATGGAGAGGTGTCTATTATGACACCTCTCCATTATTAATCCAATAGTAGTAAAGGGTTAAAAAATACACAAACACATTATTAAAAATTATTTTAATGAAATAAAAACAAAGGTTGTTGTAATAATTTATTCTACGCTCATCCAGTCACTGAAGACCCTCGATCTGTACCAAAAAACAAAACAAAAACCAACAATACCCATACCTTCCGAAGATCTGTAACGTCCAATGATGTAAATCCATCTGAAGGGGTTAAAATATTTTGCAGCAAGGAGCTCTGCTAATGCAGCGCTGCTCCTTGCTGCAAAACCCCGGGGAATGAAGGTAAAGTAGGTCAATGACATATATTTACCTTCATTTGCGGTGAGGCGCCCTCTGCTGGTTGTTCCTAGATCGTGGGAACTTTCCTAGAAAGCTCCCAGGCTCGAGTTCATAAGAGGCGCCCTCTGCTGGTTGTTCCTAGATCGTGGGAACTTTCCTAGAAAGCTCCCAGGCTCGAGTTCATAAGAGGCGCCCTCTCCTGGTTGTCCTCATATGAACTCGAGCCTGGGAGCTTTCTAGGAAAGTTCCCACGATCTAGGAACAACCAGCAGAGGGCGTCTCACCGCAAATGAAGGTAAATATAGGTCATTGACCTACTTTACCTTCATTCCCCGGGGTTTTGCAGCAAGGAGCAGCGCTGCATTAGCAGAGCTCCTTGCTGCAAAATATTTTAACCCCTTCAGATGGATTTACATCGTTGGACGTTACAGATCTTTGGAAGGTATGGATATTGTTGGGTTTTTGTTTTTTTTTGTTACAGATCGAGGGTCTTCAGTGATTGGATTGAGCGTAGAATAAATTATTACAACAACCTTTGTTTTTATTTCATTAAAATAATTTTTAATAATGTGTTTGTGTATTTTTTAACCCTTTACTACTATTGGATTAATAATGGATAGGTGTCATAATTGACGCCTCTCCATTATTAATTTGGCTTAATGTCACCTTACAATAGCAAGGTGGCATTAACCCTTCATTACCCCATATCCCACCGCTACACGGGAATGGGAAGAGAGTGGCCAAGTGCCAGAATAGGCGCATCTTCCAGATGTGCCTTTTCTGGGGTGGCTGGGGGCAGATGTTTTTAGCCGGGGGGGGGGGCCAATAACCATGGACCCTCTCCAGGCTATTAATATCTGCCCTCAGTCACTGGCTTTACTACTCTGGCGGAGAAAATTGCGCGGGAGCCCACGCCAATTTTTTCCGCCATTTAACCCTTTAATTTAATAGCTAGAACGGCCAAATTTTGCATATACACACTACTAACATTAGTAGTGTGGAATATGCAAAAAAAAGGTGATATGACATGGTTTACTGTATGTAAACCAGGTCTCATATCATGTCGGGTTTTAGGAAGGAGATCGCAAAAGCCGGCAATTGAATTACCGGCTTTAAAGCTATCTAGCGCTGTATGAAGTAATAATATATATACATATATGTGTCTACTGATTATATATATATATATATATATATATATATATAGACAGTATATATGTTTTTTTTTTGTTTGTTTTCTACACATGGATCCCTTGTATAGCCGTATGTTGGTTTTGCAAGCCTGCGAGAAAACCACGCAGTACGGATGCCATACGGATTACATACGGAGGATGCCATGCGCAAAAAACGCTGAAACACCCTGCCTACGGAGGAGCTAAGGACCACTATTTTGGGGACTTTTCAGCGTATTACGGCCGTAATATACGGACCGTATTGTCTTACGCTGAGTGTGACTCCAGCCTTAACTAGTGGGATAGCTTTATAGAGAGGGTTGTTACGGACACGGTGATACCAAACGTGTGTGTTTTGTTTGTTTTTTTATTTACATACTAGAAGCTGCACTTGTCCGGTCGCCTCTGCTGCATAGAGCAGGGCTGCAGTACTGCTCAATGTACCAGAAATGCTCACTTGCTATGAGTGCCGACCACAAGGCTGCACTCATAGCGATCCAGCAATGACAACCACAGGGGTCTCCTGCTGACCCCAGGTTGTCATGCCAACACATCGGTGACCCACGGTCACGCAAAACGGGCGCTGATGGGAGGAGGTAATGACGCGCTTCCTGCACGTGCATGTTAAGTGCCGGAAAAGGTGCAGGCTCATCGTCGGAGCCCGCACTAAACAGGGGGAGGCGTCCAATGAAGGACTGTGTCTGTCACTGGACGTAAAGGGGTTAATCCGGATAGTCACACTCTAGAAAAACATTTATAAGTAACATTTCCCACATGTCTGCATTACATCATCACCATTTGTAAAATGTTCTTTTATTTTGTTAGCATTTTAGGAGGTTTAAAAATGTAGCAGTAATTTTTTATTTTTACAAGTAAATGTACAAAATTTTTTTTTTTTTTTTTAGGGACCTATCCAGGTATGAAGTCACTTTGAGGGTCCTATCTACTGGAAAAACCCCAAAAGTGATACCATTTTAAAAACAGCACCCCTAAACATATTGAAAACTGCTGTCAGGTACTTTATTAACCCTTCAGGTGATTTTCAGGAATTAATACAAATAGGCATGACAGTAACGAAAAAAAATGTCGCTAACGTCTGAACAGACCACTGTAGTCTGCAGATTCTAAGGCCGCTATTTGGTCGTGAATTGCCATGGCAAACATCTGGACCACACAATCATGATCTCAGGGTGCCAATGGGGATAAAGAGGGAGACCCCAGACTCTGTTAACCATTTATATGATGTAGTCACTTTTGACAGCAGCATCTAAGGGGTTAAACAGATATGGATTGTACAAACACTGATCGTGGCTGGTGCAGTAAGTTGTCAGCTATACTGTCCAGCCGACAGCTGCTGGATTGTCACCTGTATGTGGAGGTTAGTCTCTTATATCTCAGGTCAGTAAAAAGACGTATTGGTGGTCATTAAAGGGTTAAGCTTATTATTGGTAATATTGTTCCTTTAGTAAATCTTGATTTCTTCCAGCCAGTATATTTAATAGAAAATCCCATCTTAGGAAAGCGGAAGGAGTAAGCATTGCCCTGTGTGATTTCAAATACCAGGGCTGAATTTCTGTCTTGTCCAGGTAATTACAGCATAAAAAGTAATTATATAGGGTAATAAAATGTAGCTATATTTTTTAGATAACAAACAAAAAATCCATAATCAAGCAATAATGTGTAATAATAGGCAATGTGTGTGAGGAAGAGACCATTATGGAATGTTGTGTGGCGGAGGTTTGTATGATCCCACATCATGTGTCGCCACAACACACGGCTTCCTCAGGGGGTAACTGGTAGTGTTGTTCCAGTGTCTTTTATAGTCATATTGCAGTGATAGAGCAGCACATCACCTGTATGAATTTGGAGGCAGAGGGTCACCCTTCCTGCATGGTAGATCCACATGCGCAGTATAGGCTACTAATAAATGTGCCTCTGATTACTAGCAAGAAGTTACCATGTTATCTCTAATAGAAGAACATGGCGCAGTGTTCCAGCGAGCAGGCATGGAGTTCTGCATTGCCTCATTGCAAATACACAAGCACAGCATAAGCTACTCACCTAATACAAGTGTCATCCACTCCCTGCAAGTCAGAAGCTACCACACTATGTCTAATAGAAGCACGAAGGGGGCAGATAATACCAATGAATATGGACACAGTTTTTCTGCCAGGCTAAGGTCAGGGCTATGCTGCAAGTTTTTTTCTAGTGCTAGTAATTGATTTTAACTATTGAGTGGCAGCTGTAGTCCATCCAATTGCTTTAGACTGCAACTGTAGCTAAATAGTTAAAATCAATCCGTAGCGCTACTAAAAAAAAAAATCACACTACAGTATAACCCCTGCTTAAGGGTATGTGCACATGACGTCTTTCTCTGGTGGGCAAAACATTTTTTTTCAAGATAAAGATGCTTCAGGAAATACTTTTTTTTCCTGAATTGTATTTTTCAATATTTTTTTTGTTGTTTCCTGAGTGCCGAGTTTAACGAGAAAAAAAATGAAAAAGCCGGAATTACTTTTTTTTGGTATACTCAACATTGCAATAAAATGGAAACATTATGGGTCTCGGAAAATGGCAACATGTTTTTATTTATTTGTTTTTAGACACTTTGTGTTTTTTTTGTAAAAAACTTAAATAAAAAAGAACCCATACAATGCTTTACATCTGAGTGCAGCGCAATTGCTACCCGATTGCAATGCTATTTTAACATGAGCCTTTACATAGAGCAATTCTCTGTCATTTACACATGGTTTTCAAAGGACAGATTCGTCAAAAGACACACACACACATATATATATTTATGTTTATATATATATATATATATATATATATATATATATATATATATATATATATATATATATACAGGTCCTTCTCAAAAAATTAGCATATAGTGTTAAATTTCATTATTTACCATAATGTAATGATTACAATTAAACTTTCATGTATTATAGATTCATTATCCACCAACTGAAATTTGTCAGGTCTTTTATTGTTTTAATACTGATTATTTTGGCATACAACTCCTGATAACCCAAAAAACCTGTCTCAATAAATTAGCATATTTTACCCATGCAATCAAATAAAAGTGTTTTTTAATAACAAACAAAAAAACCATCAAATAATAATGTTCAGTTATGCACTCAATACTTGGTCGGGAATCCTTTGGCAGAAATGACTGCTTCAATGCAGCGTGGCATGGAGGCAATCAGCCTGTGACACTGCTGAGATGTTATGGAGGCCCAGGATGCTTCAATAGCGGCCTTAAGCTCATCCAGAGTGTTGGGTCTTGCGTCTCTCAACTTTCTCTTCACAATATCCCACAGATTCTCTATGGGGTTCAGGTCAGGAGAGTTGGCAGGCCAATTGAGCACAGTAATACCATGGTCAGTAAACCATTTACCAGTGGTTTTGGCACTGTGAGCAGGTGCCAGGTCGTGCTGAAAAATGAAATCTTCATCTCCATAAAGCATTTCAGCCGATGGAAGCATGAAGTGCTCCAAAATCTCCTGATAGCTAGCTGCATTGACCCTGCCCTTGATGAAACACAGTGGACCAACACCAGCAGCTGACATGGCACCCCACACCATCACTGACTGTGGGTACTTGACACTGGACTTCAGGCATTTTGGCATTTCCTTCTCCCCAGTCTTCCTCCAGACTCTGGCACCTTGATTTCCGAATGACATGCAAAATTTGCTTTCATCAGAAAAAAGTACTTGGGACCACTTAGCAACAGTCCAGTGCTGCTTCTCTGTAGCCCAGGTCAGGTGCCTCTGCCGCTGTTTATGGTTCAAAAGTGGCTTTACCTGGGGAATGCGGCACCTGTAGCCCATTTCCTGCACACGCCTGTGCACGGTGGCGCTGGATGTTTCCACACCAGACTCAGTCCACTGCTTCCTCAGGTTCCCCAAGGTCTGGAATCGGTCCTTCTCCACAATCTTCCTCAGGGTCCGGTCTCCTCTTCTCGTTGTACAGCGTTTTCTGCCACATTGTTTCCTTCCAACAGACTTACCATTGAGGTGCCTTGATACAGCACTCTGGGAACAGCCTATTTGTTGAGAAATTTCTTTCTGGGTCTTACCCTCTTGCTTGAGGGTGTCAATGATGGCCTTCTTGACATCTGTCAGGTCGCTAGTCTTACCCATGATGGGGGTTTTGAGTAATGAACCAGGCAGGGAGTTTATAAAAGCCTCAGGTATCTTTTGCATGTGTTTAGAGTTAATTAGTTGATTCAGAAGATTAGGGTAATAGGTCGTTTAGAGAACCTTTTCTTGATATGCTAATTTATTGAGACAGGTTTTTTGGGTTATCAGGAGTTGTATGCCAAAATCATCAGTATTAAAACAATAAAAGACCTGACAAATTTCAGTTGGTGGATAATGAATCTATAATATATGAAAGTTTAATTGTAATCATTACATTATGGTAAATAATGAAATTTAACACTATATGCTAATTTTTTGAGAAGGACCTGTATATATATATATATATATATATATATATATATATATATATATATATATATATATATATATATATATATATATATATATATATACCGTATATACTCGAGTATAAGCCGAGATTTTCAGCCCATTTTTTTTGGCTGAAAGTCCCCCTCTCGGCTTATACTCGAGTCATATACCCGGGTGTCAGCAGGGGAGGGGGAGCGGGGGCTGTGTAATTATACTTACCTGCTCCCAGCGCGGTCCCTGCAGTCCCTGGCTTCTCCGGCGCTGCAGATTCTTCCTGCACTGAGCGGTCACATGGCACCGCTCATTACAGAAATGAATAGGCAGCTCCACCCCCATAGGGGAGGAGCCGCATATTCATTGCTGTAAATGATCGGTGCCATGTGACCGCTCAATTACAGGAAGAAGCTGCAGCGCCGGAGAAGCCAGGGACTGCAGGGACCGCGCCGCAGCAGGTAAGGGGAGCGCAGCGCTATAATTACCTGCTCCTCGCTCCGGCTCCGTCTGCAGCGTCCTCTAGCAGTGACGCTCAGGTTAGAGGGCGCTGTGACGTAGTCAGTGCGCGCCCTCTGCTGAGCGTCAGTGCTGGAGACGGAGCCGCAGAGGAGCAGGTAATTATTGAAAGCGCCGGCGTCCTGAGAAGAGAGGTGAGTATGTGATTTTTTTTTTTTTTATGGCAGCACCAGCAGCATTCTAAGGAGCACCTATGGGGCCATAAAGGTGCAGAGCATATAAGGGGCACAGCATTATAAGGAGCACCTATGGGGCCATAAAGGTGCAGAGCATATAAGGGGCACAGTATTATAAGGAGCACCTATGGGGCCATAAAGGTGCATAGCATATAAGGGGCACAGCATTATAAGGAGCACCTATGGGGCCATAAAGGTGCAGAGCATATAAGGGGCACAGCATTATAAGGAGCACATATGGGGCCATAAAGGTGCAGAGCATATATGGCACAGCATTATAAGGAGCATCTATGGGGCCATAAAGGTGCAGAGCATATAAGGGGCACAGCATTATAAGGAGCATCTATGGGGCCATAAAGGTGCAGAGCATATATGGCACAGCATTATAAGGAGCATCTATGGGGCAATAAAGGTGCAGAGCATATAAGGGGCACAGCATTATAAGGAGCATCTATGGGGCCATAAAGGTGCAGAGCATATATGGGGCACAGCATTATAAGGAGCATCTATGGGGCCATAAAGGTGCAGAGCATATATGGCACAGCATTATAAGGAGCATCTATGGGGCAATAAAGGTGCAGAGCATATAAGGGGCACAGCATTATAAGGAGCATCTATGGGGCAATAAAGGTGCTGAGCATATAAGGGGCACAGCATTATAAGGAGCATCTATGGGGCCATAAAGGTGCAGAGCATATATGGGGCACAGCATTATAAGGAGCACCTATGGGGCCATAAAGGTGCAGAGCATATATGGGGCACAGCATTATAAGGAGCACCTATGGGGCCATAAAGGTGCAGAGCATATATGGGGCACAGCATTATAAGGAGCACCTATGGGGCCATAAAGGTGCAGAGCATATATGGGGCACAGCATTATAAGGAGCATCTATGGGGCCATAAAGGTGCAGAGCATATATGGGGCACAGCATTATAAGGAGCACCTATGGGGCCATAAAGGTGCAGAGCATATATGGGGCACAGCATTATAAGGAGCACCTATGGGGCCATAAAGGTGCAGAGCATATATGGGGCACAGCATTATAAGGAGCACCTATGGGGCCATAAAGGTGCAGAGCATATATGGGGCACAGCATTATAAGGAGCACCTATGGGGCCATAAAGGTGCAGAGCATATATGGGGCACAGCATTATAAGGAGCACCTATGGGGCCATAAAGGTGCAGAGCATATATGGGGCACAGCATTATAAGGAGCACCTATGGGGCCATAAAGGTGCAGAGCATATATGGGGCACAGCATTATAAGGAGCACCTATGGGGCCATAATCAAAGGTGCAGAGCATATATGGCACAGCATTATAAGGAGCATCTATGGGGCCATAATCAACGGTGCAGAGCATTTTATATAGCACAGTTGTATATGGAGCATCTATGGGGCAATAATGAACGGTATGGAGCATCTATTTTTATTTTTGAAATTCACCGGTAAATGCTGCATTTTCTACCCTAGGCTTATACTCGAGTCAATAAGTTTTCCCAGTTTTTTGTAGCAAAATTAGGGGGGTCGGCTTATACTCGGGTCGGCTTATACTCGAGTATATACGGTATATAGAACAATAGAGCAAAAGCCGGCAATTCATGTGCCGTGTACAGTATAATCACAGCAACAAGCATGGAAAGTAACATAGTAACATAGTAACATAGTTAGTAAGGCCGAAAAAAGACATTTGTCCATCCAGTTCAGCCTATATTCCATCATAATAAATCCCCAGATCTACGTCCTTCTACAGAACCTAATAATTGTATGATACAATATTGTTCTGCTCCAGGAAGACATCCAGGCCTCTCTTGAACCCCTCGACTGAGTTCGCCATCACCACCTCCTCAGGCAAGCAATTCCAGATTCTCACTGCCCTAACAGTAAAGAATCCTCTTCTATGTTGGTGGAAAAACCTTCTCTCCTCCAGACGCAAAGAATGCCCCCTTGTGCCCGTCACCTTCCTTGGTATAAACAGATCCTCAGCGAGATATTTGTATTGTCCCCTTATATACTTATACATGGTTATTAGATCGCCCCTCAGTCGTCTTTTTTCTAGACTAAATAATCCTAATTTCGCTAATCTATCTGGGTATTGTAGTTCTCCCATCCCCTTTATTAATTTTGTTGCCCTCCTTTGTACTCTCTCTAGTTCCATTATATCCTTCCTGAGCACCGGTGCCCAAAACTGGACACAGTACTCCATGTGTGGTCTAACTAGGGATTTGTACAGAGGCAGTATAATGCTCTCATCATGTGTATCCAGACCTCTTTTAATGCACCCCATGATCCTGTTTGCCTTGGCAGCTGCTGCCTGGCACTGGCTGCTCCAGGTAAGTTTATCATTAACTAGGATCCCCAAGTCCTTCTCCCTGTCAGATTTACCCAGTGGTTTCCCGTTCAGTGTGTAATGGTGATATTGATTCCCTCTTCCCATGTGTATAACCTTACATTTATCATTGTTAAACCTCATCTGCCACCTTTCAGCCCAAGTTTCCAACTTATCCAGATCCATCTGTAGCAGAATACTATCTTCTCTTGTATTAACTGCTTTACATAGTTTTGTATCATCTGCAAATATCGATATTTTACTGTGTAAACCTTCTACCAGATCATTAATGAATATGTTGAAGAGAACAGGTCCCAATACTGACCCCTGCGGTACCCCACTGGTCACAGCGACCCAGTTAGAGACTATACCATTTATAACCACCCTCTGCTTTCTATCACTAAGCCAGTTACTAACCCATTTACACACATTTTCCCCCAGACCAAGCATTCTCATTTTGTGTACCAACCTCTTGTGCGGCACGGTATCAAACGCTTTGGAAAAATCGAGATATACCACGTCCAATGACTCACCGTGGTCCAGTCTATAGCTTACCTCTTCATAAAAACTGATTAGATTGGTTTGACAGGAGCGATTTCTCATAAACCCATGCTGATATGGAGTTAAACAGTTATTCTCATTGAGATAATCCAGAATAACATCCCTCAGAAACCCTTCAAATATTTTACCAACAATAGAGGTTAGACTTACTGGCCTATAATTTCCAGGTTCACTTTTAGAGCCCTTTTTGAATATTGGCACCACATTTGCTATGCGCCAGTCCTGCGGAACAGACCCTGTTGCTATAGAGTCACTAAAAATAAGAAATAATGGTTTATCTATTACATTACTTAGTTCTCTTAGTACTCGTGGGTGTATGCCATCCGGACCCGGAGATTTATCTATTTTAATCTTATTTAGTATAAGTATATGCACACAAAACAGGGATCATCAAGAAAATAAACAATTCTTTATTATATAGCATACATAGATATATAGATGTCAGTGACACACACACACACACACACACATATATATATATACACATATGTATATCTATTACATACATAGATAGACAGAAGAAAAGCCGGAATTCATGTGCTGTGCACTGTAAAATCACAGCAGGAGGAGACAGGATAGAAGAGATGGATTACGTACAGTAAATACATATAGAATAAATAGATGTATATGTGGCACCCCTAGGGGTATTTGCCACAAAAATAGTTACTGACAGTAAGTACAAATACTAAAATAGCAAGACTGCACTACCACCTCCGGCCAGAAGGGGGAGCTCCAGAGACTCCCCTTGATCCATTCTGGTCTGAGAGAAGAAATGGCAGTTGGGCCAAGGAGCTGATAGTGAGAGGTCATACAGTTGAATCTCTAACAGCCCTGTGACTGTTACCAGGCCTAAATCACCGGCCTGAGGAGAAGAGGGATAGAGAAAAAGGACATTGTGAGAACCGGGTAGCATTAATCACTACCCAGAACAGGCGCAAAGACGGATACCGGATCCGTGGCTGTATTCATTATATATAATACAGCAACCGGAAAAACGTGAGGTGATATCAGCTTCACTAGGGCCGGACGCAGCAACAGACACAGAGTTCAGCGGTACTCCCAGAGGGGGTAAACCGATAAAAGGACTCGGGTTGCCCGTCGAACCAGGACCCGGAGGGGACAGATTGGGCCGGCAGCCAGTTCACATACAGCAGCAGGGCCACACAGAAATTGCGCACAATAAGAGGCGAAGACCCCGGCAGGGTCAAAGTAACTCAGAGTTCCCATACAGACTCCGGTGACAGGACTGGTTGTAAATCCTTTTATGTTAAAGTAAACTGGTTAAACGTTTCAGTGCCTCAGTCTTTCATTTGGACAATAGCCATCTATCCAGGATCGGGATCGTCACCGCTGGGAGAACCTGCTGCTGATCAAGTAAGTGCCTGTCCCCTCATGATACCCCTTACACTGTGCATTGCCTGAGGCCACAGCACCGGGTCAAGCCACCCGTGACATCCCCCTCAAGAGACAGACTCCATTGGTCCGGTGCTGGGTATCCCGGTCTCCTGGGCGTCACAATTGGCGTCACGAACAGGATCTAGCCAGCCCGTATACCGGGTATTGTGTGCCGTGATTGGAGCCCAAAACTGTGAAAACTGGGATGAAAAATCTTGAAAATTGACTTTATTAAAGAAAAATCCATTCCCCATTGAAAACTATTGAAAGTGACTTTTCCCCATTGGTTATAATGGAGTAAAGATGGCCGCCATCCCCTGAGGTAATCACTTCATAACCGTTAGGCACGAGACTGTTAATTGAGCTACGCCATCACCTGAGCCCCAGTCTAACTGAAAAACTTCAAAATCCGCCATTACAGAGCGCGGTGGGTGGGAGCAGCAGGGGGCGTGTCATTGTGGGCGGCACCAAGCTGAGCGCTCTGACATCAGAGCAAGGGGAAAATCGATCCTGCTGCACAGCGGAACGAATCTACACTATCCCGACGGAAGCGGAGGACCGGAAGGGTCCGGATTAACTAAGGGGGCACAGTATGTCGCAGCACGGAGACGCCGCAGCACCCGGCAACGCTAATGCAGCTAAAAGACAGAGTGTCAATAGAGAGTCCGGCAGCGCAGCGGTGCAAGGAGTGGCGCCCATCATGCCGGTGCTGATGCCATATACCCCGGGTGGCCCATGGCTTCCAATGTATGAAGGTGAGCCTAATACCCTTGACGATTTCAGAGAAAAGATGCTGGCCCATTTTGACATGTTCCCTGTGGGTGAAGTTCAGCGTGTTAGTCTCCTGATGATGCAGTTAAGTGGCCATGCTAAGCGAGAAGTCACAGCATGGGCAGCTGATCTAAAAGGCACTGTTGAACGCATATTTGCTGGATTAAAAGCTACATTTGAAACCACGGCCAGCAGCAAAGCTAAAATACGATTCTTTAATTGCAAACAAAAAGCTAATGAGGGCGTGAGAGACTTTGCCTTAAACCTGCAGGAAGCCCTTAAATCACTTACACTGGCTGAACCCATTTTTAACACCGGAGCGGATAAACTGCTAAGAGATCAATTTATTGAGGGACTCTACACCCCTTCTCACCGGGGGCATGTGAGCATGCTTGTTTTTAAGAACCCTGAATTGACATTTGCCCAATTAAAGGAGAGCGCTATACGTCTCCAGCTGGCAGAGGCACCTCGGGATCAGGATCCTGCGCAACCCATGGCAGAGGCACCTCAACAACAGGGAGTGCCAGTGACATCAGCTATGTCTGGGGCCATTGCTAAGCCCCTGGGGCCCAGTACTAATGAGGCTCTTCAACAAAAGCTTGACTCTTTAGCTGATGTTGTTGCTTCAATGGCTAAAACCATGCAGGAGATCAGAGGACACAAGATGGAGTTGGCAAACTGTAGAGAGGATGTTCCATGGATGAGACCCCGGAGATACCCGACATGGAGAGGACGACCCCGCGACCGCTACCAACCGGATGGACAGCCCATTTGCCGCCGTTGCCAGCAGCCGGGCCACTTTGCACGAGATTGTGATTTAAACGGGAATCCCCTGGGAATGCGGGCCGCTTCGCAGGAATGAACTTTCAAGGCCCAACACCCTGGCACGACAGGTACATCGGAGGACGACCCATTATCCCTATCGTGCTGGACGGAATTCCCCTCAACGCTTTGCTGGACACAGGTTCCCAGATTTCATCTATACCGTATATCCTTTATAAGAGGTACTGGGCTGATGCAGATATTGATAAAGGGCCCTCTGATGTTGAACTAGATATATGGGCCAGTAATGGTAAGTTGGTACCGAAACTAGGATTCAGGGAGATGACCATAAAGATTGGTAAAGTAGAACTGAAGAAACAGGGTATAATTGTTGTTGATGTTGACCGGCGGAACTGTGAACCAACTGTATTGATAGGAATGAATGTGTTAGAGAACTGCTTTTCCGAAGTCATTTCTGTCTTACAGCAAATTGCTGAAACTGCCCAATCCTGCCAGCAGAGAGTTCTCCGGAGGGAAATAAAAGTATTGATGTTAAGGCAACAGGTTGAAGTTGCAGGTGGAGAAATCGGCAGTGTGAGGGTAAGTGATCCAACGTCTATTGTAATCCCACCAAAAACAGAAATGCTGGTATGGTGTAGAGCAGCCATTGGTACTAAGGGACGAGATTATCAAGCCTTAATAGAACCAGTGTACACCGACAGCAGGCCCACTATACTCACAGCACGAGGGATAGTCGAGGTACACCGGGGACGAGTGCCGGTACGACTTTTGAACTGTGGAGAGGAAGAGGTCACTTTGCCAAGGTATGCTACAATGGCAAAGCTATATACTGTTGACAACAATGCCATCACAACCATTGAGCCCTTAGAACCAACCTGTCAGGTGGAAGGCAATGGCTCAGATGGAGAAATGGAGGATTGGTGCCAACAGCTACACGTGGGCATAAATTCAACACCTACCCATCAAAAACAAGGGGTGTATAGGCTAGTGACGGAATATGAACAAGTCTTCAGTAAACACCCATTGGACTTCGGACGGATAGAAGGGGTAGAACACACAATCCCCACAGGTGACCATCCCCCAATAAAAGAAAGATATAGACCCATACCGCCCGCTCACTATCAATGTGCAAAAGATATGCTGAGGGAAATGAAACAGGCCGGGGTAATAAGAGACAGCTGTAGCCCCTGGGCGGCCCCTCTAGTGATTGTCAAAAAAAAGGACGGAACCATGAGAATGTGCGTAGACTACCGGAAGATTAATAACATCACCCATAAAGACGCCTACCCCTTGCCTAGGATAGAAGAGTCCTTAACTGCTTTGAAATCTGCTAATTATTTTTCCACCTTAGACTTAACAAGCGGGTATTGGCAAGTCCCTGTGGCTGAGAGAGATAAGGAAAAGACGGCATTCACCACACCAATGGGTCTATGTGAATTTAATCGCATGCCGTTCGGACTCTGCAACGCATCCGGTACCTTCCAGCGGCTGATGGAATGCTGCCTCGGACACAAGAACTTCGAGACCGTCCTCCTGTACCTAGATGATGTGATCGTCTACTCAAAGACTTACGAACAACACTTAATAGACCTGGCAGAAGTGTTCGAAGCCTTATCCAGGTATGGCATGAAAGTCAAGCCATCCAAATGTCACCTTCTCAAGCCAAAGGTACAGTACCTGGGACACATCGTGAGTTCGGAGGGAGTAGCACCAGATCCCGAGAAAATAAGCGCCATAAGGGATTGGCCAAGGCCTACCAGCGCAAAAGAAGTGAGACAATTCCTGGGATTGGTGGGTTACTATCGCAGATTTATAAAAGGATTTACCAAGTTGGCAGCACCCTTGCAAGACACTTTGGTAGGGCAGACGAAGAAACCTTCAAACCGAAACCCTCCTTTTCAGTGGAACGACGAAAGGGAAGACTCCTTTGAACAACTAAAGAAGGCACTAACTGGAGAAGAGGTTCTGGCATACCCAGATTACCATCAACCTTTCATCCTCTACACCGATGCCAGTAATGTGGGACTAGGAGCGGTGCTGTCACAAAAGCAAGAAGGTCGGGAGAAAGTCATCGCCTTTGCAAGTAGAAAGCTCCGGCCTACTGAAAGAAATTCAGAAAATTACAGCTCCTTCAAATTGGAACTACTGGCAGTAGTTTGGGCTGTGACAGAGCGTTTCAAACACTATCTGGCCGCTGCAGAATTTATTGTCTATACTGACAACAATCCGTTGACCCACCTGGACACAGCCAAATTAGGTGCGTTAGAACAGCGATGGATAGCCCGGTTATCTAATTACAACTTCATAATCAAGTATCGAGCAGGTCGCAAGAATGGAAATGCCGATGCCCTATCCCGGATGCCACACTTGAGAGATGTAGAAGAGGAAACGGGGGAGCTTGAAGAAATTGAACTACCAGCCTTCCATCGTCCCAAGGCAAAACATCATCAGTCAAGTACCTATCAGAAACAACAAGAGGTGAATTTTAATCCGTTAGCACACCATAGATGGGCTGACACCCAAGACAGCAATCCGGCTGTGAAGTTGGTGAAGGAACTGTTGACTGAGCAAAGTGCATATCCCGATGAGGATGCCCCAGAAGAGACGCATCAACTCTGGAAAGAGAGAGGCAAAATGTTCCTGTATCAAGGGAAGCTCTGTAGAAGATACACCAATCCGAAAACACATGAATTGGTTTGGCAGATTATTGTGCCTAAACAAGATGTGAAGATGGTCCTCGAAGCTTACCATAATGGTGCTGGTCACTTCGGTTGGAAAAAGTTAGAAGTACTTCTAAGAGAAAGATTTTATTGGGTCGGGATGAGAAAATCAATCGAACAGTGGTGCAGAAATTGTGGCCCGTGCAACCTCAGAAGAAACGATCAAAAGAACCAAAGAGCACCACTGCAGCCCATAATCACCAAACAACCACTTGAACTTGTAGCCATGGACCACGTGAAGTTGACACCAAGCCGGTCCGGCTATGTCTATGCCTTGACCATCGTGGACCATTATTCACGTTTCTTGGTAGTAGTACCCGTAAAAGATCTGACAGCAAAAACAGCAGCCAAAGCGTTCCAAACTTACTTTTGTAGACCCCATGGATATCCGGAACAGGTTCTCACCGACCAAGGTACAGCCTTTGAATCAGAGATCTTCAGAGAATTCTGTAATATGTATGGTTGCAAAAAGATCCGGACGACGGCCTATCATCCACAAACAAACGGCTTATGCGAGAAGATGAACCATATTGTAATAGACCTACTAAAGACTTTACCTGAGACAGAAAGGAATCAATGGCCAGAGAAATTGCCTGACTTGGTGGATCTGTATAATCATGTCCCGGTGAGCTCCACCAACTGCACCCCAGCTTACCTTATGCGTGCAAGACCCGGCCAATTACCAATCGATCTAGAAATGGGAATTCTGAAACCAGACGCAGAAGTTCAAGACTCCAATTGGGATATCATACGGCAAAAGCAGTATCGCCAAGTGCAAGAGAGTGTGGAAAGAAGCCTTCAGCAAACTAGAGAAAGACAAGAGCGAACTTTCAACCAGAATGCTCTAGCGACCCCATTAAGACCGGGTGACCAAGTGCTCAAGAGAAATCGTCGAACCAATAAACTGGACAATCAGTGGGAAGCCGTACCCTACACAGTTTTACCAACAAGAGTGGATAATCCTAAAATGTGTCTCATTAGCAAAAACGGAGGCTTAACATCTGTACTAGTGTCAAGAGACAATCTTAAATTGTGTCCGGAAGCATTGAAAGAGCCAGACGTTGTCCAGCCAGAACCAGAAGTTATTCAACCCATACAGGTTCAACCAGTAAAGGAAAAAGAAGAGGAAGTGTATCACACCTGTATAGGAGACTTTCCCAAAACCCTACTAACATACCATGGTGCAGTAGTGGTTCCCATGGTGGCCTTTTACCCAACACCGAACCCAATACCAGAAGTCCCAAGACAGGAAGAGGCTGACCCCGTACTACAGGAGGTTCCAGGCCAGGACGAACAGATTCCTGGTCAGAGTAATCCCATTCACGGTGGACTTGCCAACTCCATAGTCGTGGAATTATCTTTAGCAGAGCGGGCAGATACTACATCCGCAGTAGACAGTAGTACACCACATGAAGAGACACCGCTATTACGTAGATCACAGCGTAGTACCCAGGGTCAATTACCGGCCAGGTATGCAGATTACCAACTATAAAGCTCATAATGTGAATTGTATATATGTTATGCCGTATATAGTTAAACAGAAAATGTAGTATAGTCATTGTTATCAGTCTGCAACGTTTAAGCCCAGTGCCTACAGAGACTTGTCTGTATGAACTTATTGCATATTCTTGAACTTTTTATCAGCCCGGAGGCACTAAATCAAAGCTCCGGAAAGACTGCTTTTTGAACTTTGCTTTTTGCTCTTTTTGAACTTTCTTTAGACTTTATATTGATAACTCCGTTGGAAAAATGGAACTAAATTCCTGGACACTAAGTACAGTGCCTTTCCTAATACCTTCAAGGATAGAACTGTATTAATGGACGCTATTTGAAGTGACTTTTTTACAGAACTCTATTTTTGTTTCCTTGAGTGGTTTTTGTAACTTTTCATTTTTAAGACTCTGTACATATTAATTGTTATTTCAAAATGTTATTGTCCCACAGTCCCGGAGTACTGTTCTTAACTAAGGGGGAATGTGGCACCCCTAGGGGTATTTGCCACAAAAATAGTTACTGACAGTAAGTACAAATACTAAAATAGCAAGACTGCACTACCACCTCCGGCCAGAAGGGGGAGCTCCAGAGACTCCCCTTGATCCATTCTGGTCTGAGAGAAGAAATGGCAGTTGGGCTAAGGAGCTGAAAGTGAGAGGTCATACAGTTGAATCTCTAACAGCCCTGTGACTGTTACCAGGCCTAAATCACCGGCCTGAGGAGAAGAGGGATAGAGAAAAAGGACATTGTGAGAACCGGGTAGCATTAATCACTACCCAGAACAGGCGCAAAGATGGATACCGGATCCGTGGCTGTATTCATTATATATAATACAGCAACCGGAAAAACGTGAGGTGATATCAGCTTCACTAGGGCCGGACGCAGCAACAGACACAGAGTTCAGCGGTACTCCCAGAGGGGGTAAACCGATAAAAGGACTCGGGTTGCCCGTCGAACCAGGACTCGGAGGGGACAGATTGGGCCGGCAGCCAGTTCACATACAGCAGCAGGGCCACACAGAAATTGCGCACAATAAGAGGCGAAGACCCCGGCAGGGTCAAAGTAACTCAGAGTTCCCATACAGACTCCGGTGACAGGACTGGTTGTAAATCCTTTTATGTTAAAGTAAACTGGTTAAACGTTTCAGTGCCTCAGTCTTTCATTTGGACAATAGCCATCTATCCAGGATCGGGATCGTCACCGCTGGGAGAACCTGCTGCTGATCAAGTAAGTGCCTGTCCCCTCATGATACCCCTTACACTGTGCATTGCCTGAGGCCACAGCACCGGGTCAAGCCACCCGTGACATCCCCCTCAAGAGACAGACTCCATTGGTCCCGTGCTGGGTATCCCGGTCTCCTGGGCGTCACATATAGATGTCAATGACAAACACAATTAGTGCAGTGTATGTGCAGCTTACTGCACATGTATTTAACAAAAGATTAGTTTTCGGAGAAAAAATGGCGTGGGCTCCCTCACAATTTTCGTAACTAGCAGAGGGAAAGCCGATAACTGGGCAAAGATGTTTATAGCCTGGGAAGGGGGCAATACCCATGGAGCTTCGCAGGCTATTAATATCAGCTCACAGCTGTATATTTAGCCTTTACTAACCATTAAAATGGGAGACCTTAAAAAAAAATTAAGCCGCCCTAGAAAAGGAACATCTCTAAGATGTGCCAAATCTGACACTTAGCCTTGCTCTTCCCATTTGCCCTGTAGTGGTGGCAAGTGGGGTGATAGTTGTGGGGTTGATGTCACCTTTGCATTGTCAGGTGATATCGAGCTCCAAGGTTAGTAATGGAGAGGCATCAATAACTACATAAATAATAAGAAACTAAAAAATGATAGTGTAGGTCCCCTTACAAATAGTCTGGGTGAAATGGTGGATGAGGATGAGGAAAAAGCCAATATGCTAAATGACTTTTTTTAACAGTATTTACACAAGAAAATCCCATGACGGACAACATGATCAGTGATATCAAAAATTCCTCATTAAATGTCACAAGCTTCACCCAGCAGGAAGTACGGCGGCGTCTAAAAATCACTAAAGTTAACAAATCTCTGGGCCCGGATGGGATACACCCCCGAGTACTGCAGGAATTAAGTACAGTCATTGATAGACCATTATTTTTAATCTTTAAAGACTCCATAATAACAGGGTCTGTACCACCGGACTGGCGTATAGCAAATGTGGTGCCAATGTTCAAAAAGGGGACAAAAACTGAACTTGGACATTATAGGCCAGTAAGCTTAACCTCTACTGTTCGTAAAATCTTGGAGGGTATTCTAAGAGATGCTATGCTGCAGTATCTGAAGAGGAATAATCTCATGACCCAGTATCAGCACGGGTTTACTAGGGACTGTTCCTGTCAGACTAATCTGATAAGCTTCTATGAAGAGGTAAATTCCGGACTGGACCAAGGACACGCAGTGGACGTGGTGTATACGGGCTTTTCAAAAGCTTTTGATACGGTGCCACACAAAAGGTTGATACATAAAATGAGAGCAATGGGGATAGGGGAAAATATGTGCAAGTGGGTTGAGAGCTGGCTCAGGGACAGCACACAAAGGGTGGTTATTATTGGAACACACTCAGACTGGGTCACAGTTAACAGCGGGGTACCACAGGGGTCAGTATTAGGTCCTCTTCTTTTTAACATATTTATTAATGACCTTGTAGGGGGCATATAAAGTAGAATTTAAATTTTTGCAGATGACACTAAACTCTGCAGGGTAATCAATACAGAGGAGGACAATTTTATATTAAAGGAGGATTTATGTAAACTAGAAGCTTGGGCTGATAAATGGCAAATGAGCTTTAATGGGGGTAAATGTAAGGTCATGCACTTGGGTAGAGCAAATAAGATGTATAATTATGTGCTTAATTGTAAAACACTGGGCAAAATAGTCAATGAAAAAGACCTCGGTGTATGGGTGGATGACAAACTCACATTTAGTGGCCAGTGTCAGGTAGCTGCTACAAAGGCAAATAAAAATAATGGGATGCATTAAAAGAGGCATAGATGCTCATGAGGAGAATATAATTTTATCTTTATACAAGTCACTAGTGCAACCACAGTTAGATTACTGTGTACAGTTCTGGTCTCCGGTGTCTAAGAAAGACATAGCTGAACTAAAGCGGGTGCAGAGAAGAGCGACAAACGCTATTAGAGTACTGTGGGGTCTGCAATACCAAGATAGTTTACTACACTTGGGGCTATTTAGTTTGGAAAAACGAAGGCCAAGGGGTAATCTTATTACATTGTGTAAATACATGAGGGGACAGTACAAAGACCTTTCTAATGATCCTTTTACTCTTAAGGTACCGTCACACTTAGCGACGCTGCAGCGATACCGACAACGATCCGGATCGCTGCAGCGTCGCTGTTTGGTCGCTGGAGAGCTGTCACACAGACCGCTCTCCAGCGAGCAACGATGCCGGTAACCAGGGTAAACATCGGGTAACTAAGCGCAGGGCCGCACTTAGTAACCCGATGTTTACCCTGGTTACCATCCTAAAAGTAAAAAAAACAAACAGTACATACTTACCTACAGCCGTCTGTCCTCCAGCGCTGTGCTCTGCACTCCTCCTGTACTGTCTGTGTGAGCACAGCGGCCGGAAAGCAGAGCGGTGACGTCACCGCTCTGCTTTCCGGCTAACCGAAGCCGTTGGTTACTATGTGCACATCGTATACAATATCGTGCACACCTTTGTTACACGATGCGATCATGCCGCCACAGCGGGACACTAGACGACGAAAGAAAGTTTCAAACGATCTGCTACGACGTACGATTCTCAGCAGGGTCCCTGATCGCAGGAGCGTGTCAGACATTGCGAGATCGTAACTATATCGCTGGAACGTCACGAATCGTGCCGTCGTAGCGATCAAAATGCCACTGTGTGACGGTACCCTTAGACCTGAGAAGAGGACAAGGGGGCATCTTTTACGTCTGGAGGAAAGAAGGTTTAAGCATAATAACAGGGCAGTGAGACTATGGAACTCCCTACCGTATCATGTTAAAATGAGTGATTCATTACTTAAATTTACATTACTAAAATTTAGGAGGGGACTGGATGCCTTTCTTGAAAAATATAATGTTACAGGTTATATACACTAGATTCCTTGATAGGGCATTGATCCAGAGAACTAGTCTGATTGCCGTATATGTGGAGTCGGGAAGGAATTTTTTCCCCAATGTGGAGCTTACTCTTTGCAACATGTTTTTTTTTTTGCCTTCCTCTGGATCAACATGTTAGGGCATGTTAGGTTAGGCTATGAGTTGAACTAGATAGACTTAAAGTCTTCCTTCAACCTTAAAAACTATGTTACTCTGTTACTATGTAATAAGACGCTCCCATTACTAACCCCATAATCACTTTGTACGAAAACACAGACACGCAGAATAAAGTCCTTTAATTGAAAGAATGACACAGACTCCATTAATAACCTTAATTAAGCCACACTTGTGACCTCATCCATTCCCCTGATGCCCTCGTCATTTGCAAAAGAGTAAAAAAAAACAATGTTCCTCACCTTTCCGCAGAGATGCTGCTAATCCATTTGCCTCACAACAGGTCCAGCTCTGCTGCATCTAGATGGCAGTCTGCATGATGCGACCATACAGCCTGTCATCCAGCAGAATCGGAGCACTGTGCGCTCAGTGTCTCCCTGTGAACTCATATTCCCTGTCTGAGTGCAACGTGAGCGTGAGAAAGTTCTCCTGCTTGTGGTGCCATCACACAGGTCTTGCGAGTTCACAGCCAATGAACTCACTTCAGCTTTCTGACGTCAATGCAAGCTGCTTTTCAAAGGACACCAGTGCGTAAAAATCAGGCAGCACTCGCATGGTCCGAGTGCTGTGCGATATTTTTCTCGCACACATAGGCTTGCATTGGCGAGTCTCAGCCAAATCTCCCTGACACTCGCAGCATGCTGCGATTTTACACGCAGGCTGAATACGCCCAAGAAAATAAACGGTGATGTGAGCTACCCCATAGATTAACACTGGTCCGAGTGCTATGCGATGTATTCTACGGTAGTGTGACACCAGCTTTAGTCAATGACTCATGAGTATCTTAAAATCACAAGTGCAATAGACTATGTACACTCACCTTGCATGGTGGCACACAGATTTCTTGTTACAACTCTTTGTTTCCAGTGCTTGATTTTAGGGGTTGTCCAAGCAAAAAGAAAAGTTTCCCAGGATCATGGTTTCCCATGTGGATCAAATCAGAATGTTCTGTAGTCTGTGCGGACACAAGAAGGGGAGACATCAGGTTTTTACCAGCATGAGCACCGCTGTGGCCTCTGATTGGCTTCATCGGTCAGGTGACAAGCAGCGTGTTATCAGAAATACACTCATGATGCGCTGCTAACTTCTCCTGACCACTGGAGCTAATCACGTGTCTTGCTGCTTGTGGAAGAGTGACATCTTCTCTCCTTGTGTCAGCGCAGTCCACAGAGTGTATCCAGGTTAGTGTCGGTAGATAAGCATCACTTTGTTATTTTTGGGCAATGTAAGTCCCTGAAAAATTTTTCTTTAATGTTGTTAAAGCCCTTTAGAAGAAAATGTCTGCAGAACCCATCACATTTGTGGGAATTGGACCCCCTTCTTACACCCTTTATCAATCATTTATAAGTGAGAGAGCCATGTCTATGGGTTGTATGGAGCCACCTACTGTAAATTAGCACCACTCACAGAACAGCCATATACAGAAGTGGGTCCCAGAGGTGAGAAATGAGCACATTCACATGATCACATGATGATCCCAGGAGCATCACTAAACAATTCTGGAGGCAGATCTGAAAAGGGGACTGGATAGAGAAATCAGTAAATGCTTTCATGGCATTCAAGCTGGAGAAACCCCAGTGTGCAGCTCTGGCAAAAATTAAGAGACCATTTAAAATTTTCAGTTCGTCTGATTTTTCTCTTTATAGGTATATTTTTGAGTAAACTGTAAATTGTTCTTTTATTCTATAAACTACTGACAACATGTCTCCGAAGTTCCAAGCAATAAATTTTGTATTTACAGTATGTACTCCATGCCTCTTCTTCATTATATGGCCCTGTTTCCATACAAGGTCCAATATTTCTCCTTATAAATAACACTTCACTCACACAATAATATGAGATTAGATGAAACATGCCTTTCAGTATCTACACTATAGGGGCTATATGATACAACACAGCACAAATCAATTATACGTTGGTTGTGTATGAGACTTAACATTAAGAATGTGTGGTCAATTGTAAAAATCTTGAAAAAAATTATCTAAAACACATCAAAGCAGTATTTACTGAAATAAACCTTTATGTAACTACTGGATGGTGGCCCGATTCTAACGCATTGGGTATTCTAGAATATGTATGTATGTATGTACGTCACGCTTAGCACAGCCACGTAGTATATAGCACAGCCATGTAGTATATAGCACAGCCACATAGTATATAACACAGCCACGTAGTATATAGCACAGCCACGTAGCATATAGCACAGCCATGTAGTATATAGCACAGCCACGTAGCATATAACACAGCCCACGTAGTTTATAACACAGCCCACATAGTACTTACAACAGCCACGTAGTATATAGCACAGCCACGTAGTATATAGCACAGCCATGTAGTATACAACACAGACAGCCACGTAGTATATAGCACAGCCACACAGTATATAGAACAGCCACGTAGTATATAGCAGCCACATAGTATATAGCAGCCAAATAGTATATAGCACAGCCCACATAACACAGACAGTCACGTAGTATGTAGCACAGCCACGTAGTATATAGCAGCCATGTAGTATATAACACAGCCCACGTAACATATAGCACAGCCCACGTAATATATAGCACAGCCCACACAGTATATAACACAGGCCACGTAGTATATAACACAGCCCAAGCAGTATATACAACTGCCCACGTAGTTTATAGCAGCCAGGCAGTATATAGCACAGCCTATGTAGTATATAGCACAGCCCACACAGTTTATAACACAGCCCACGTAATATATAGCACATATATATATATCAGCGACGCAGGATTTCCTTTACAGACAAACAGACAGGCAGACAGACAGACAAACAGACGGAAGTACCCCTTACTTAGACGATTATACAGATAGATTTTCATATACTGAAAGACATGGGTTTAATACATTGTACTGCTAGTACACTTCCTGCTGACCACTCACAGTAGATATAGAAATATGACATATATATGTAAAAAATTGTATGTGCTGTGCCTGTAACATAATGAAATACATGACATTGAAGGCCACAAAAAGGAAATTGTTGATGTAAATGCAGCAAATGGAAAGTTCTCTACTCGAGGACATGGTAACTGCTTTTAATGGCCGAACCTTTTATTCTGGCACCAGTGAATGTGCAAGCTGATCTTAGGTCCCATTGTAGTTTATAAAAAGCATAAAAAAGCAACAAAATGAGGCAGCACTTTAGATATACTGTAAAGAAAAAGTGGAACCTTTATCTACACTTGCCCTATATTTAAGAGCATTCAATGGAGCCTTTCTTAAGTGTCATTCAAGGCTTCCTTGGGTGAAGTGAAATGTAGCTTATGGGTGTGTTATAGTTGTCTTAAATGAAAAAACAGTATAGCAAGGAATTAAATAATAAACGTGAACATGAATTCCCTATAAAATTTACTTTATTTTATAATGTTTAAAAATACACCTACCCAGTGAAAATTTAGAAGGTTCGATACCAATATATTACACTGACCTAGAAAAATTTGCCTACAGATTCCCTGCAGTAAACCTAAATGAAACCTACCTGGCTGTGGAGCTTGGCACCCTAAAGAGTGATCTGGCGCCCTCACTCAACATGGTCTATCTCTCACTTCCCTAACACAGCCCTCTCCACAAGGTTGGAAAACAATGTATAATAGAGTAGGACTGAAGAGTCTTTTAGATAAATACACTCTATAGTAACAATATTGCAGAAATCTTGCATGGCAAAATGATACAAAATATTCATCCGTAATCATAACTCAATAAACTGCCCAAGAATCACTTCCCACAGATACAATATATCCAACAGATATGTGCCCTAATGTGCTATGATAACTGTTGTGAATTCTGTGGTCAAGCTCCCTCCTGTGGTCATGAGTGGTACTTCGGCTGGTTCTGTCTATGAGCTTCCTCTGGTGGATGTGAGTGGGGCTGCGGCTTCTGAGTTTCCTTCCTCAGGTGACGAGGTTAAGTCGTTAGGTGCTGCTCTATTTAACTCCGCCTAGTTCTTTGTTCCTGGCCTCCAGTCAATGTTCCAGTATTGGTCTTGCTTTCTCCTGGATCGTTCTTGTGGCCTGTCTGCCCTGCATAAGCTAAGTTTTGCTTGTGTTACTTTTGTTTGCTATATTTTCTGTCCAGCTTGCTATATTGGTTTTTCTTGCTTGCTGGAAGCTCTGAGACGCAGAGGGAGCACCTCCGTACCGTTAGTCGGTGCGGAGGGTCTTTTTGCCCCTCTGCGTGGTTGTTTGTAGGTTTTTGTGCTGACCGCAAAGCTATCTTTCCTATCCTCGGTCTATTCAGTAAGTCGGGCCTCACTTTGCTAAAATCTCTTTGATCTCTGTGTTTGTATTTTCATCTTAACTCACAGTCATTATATGTGGGGGGCTGCCTTTTCCTTTGGGGAATTTCTCTGAGGCAAGGTAGGCTTATTTTTCTATCTTCAGGGCTAGCTAGTTTCTCAGGCTGTGCCGAGTTGCATAGGGAGCGTTAGGCGCAATCCACGGCTACCTCTAGTGTGGTATGATAGGATTAGGGATTGCGGTCAGCAGAGTTCCCACGTCACAGAGCTTGTCCTATGTTAGTAACTATCAGGTCACTTTGTGTGCTCTTAACCACTTGGTCCATTGTGGTTCTGAATCACCTGTTCATAACAGTACTGGAGGCCCAAAGTACTAATGCTTCTCAATAGAGGGAAAAGAGAAGTTCTGAGACCATTTTTTTTTCTCTGTACTGTGTTTTGTCTTTCTTTTCCCCTAGACATTTGGGTGGTTCAGGACACAGGTGTAGTGATGGACATTAAAGATCTGTCTACTTGTGTGGATCATCTCACTGCAAGAGTACAAAATATTCAAGACTTTGTGGTTCAGAATTCTATGTTAGAGCCAAGAATTCCTATTCCTGATTTGTTTTCTGGAGATAGAGCTAAGTTTCTGAGTTTTAAGAATAATTGTAAACTGTTTCTGGCTTTGAAACCCCGCTCCTCTGGTGACCCAGTTCAACAAGTTAAGATCATTATTTCTTTATTACGTGGCGACCCTCAAGACTGGGCATTTTCCCTTGCGCCAGGAGATCCTGCATTATGTAATATTGATGCGTTTTTTCTGGCGCTCGGATTGCTGTATGATGAACCTAATTCAGTGGATCAGGCAGAGAAAAATTTGCTGGCTCTGTCTCAGGGTCAGGATGAGGTAGAGATATATTGTCAGAAGTTTAGGAAGTGGTCTTTGCTCACTCAATGGAATGAATGTGCGCTGGCAGCAATTTTCAGAAAAGGTCTCTCTGAAGCCCTTAAGGATGTCATGGTGGGATTTCCTATGCCTGCTGGTCTGAATGAGTCTATGTCTTTGGCCATTCAGATCGGTCGACGCTTGCGTGAGCGTAAAACTGTGCACCATTTGGCGGTATTATCTGAGCATGGACCTGAGCCTATGCAGTGCGATAGGACTTTGACCAGAGCTGAACGGCAAGAACACAGACGTCAGAATGGGCTGTGTTTTTACTGTGGTGATTCCACTCATGCTATCTCCAATTGTCCTAAGCGCACTAAGCGGTTCGCTAGGTCTGCCACCATTGGTACGGTACAGTCGAAATTTCTTTTGTCCGTTACTTTGATCTGCTCTTTGTCATCCTATTCTGTCATGGCATTTGTGGATTCAGGCGCTGCCTTGAATTTGATGGACTTGGAGTATGCTAGGCGCTGTGGGTTTTTCTTGGAACCCTTGCAGTATCCTATTCCATTGAGAGGAATTGATGCTATGCCTTTGGCCAAGAATAAGCCTCAGTACTGGACCCAGCTGACCATGTGCATGGCTCCTGCGCATCAGGAGGATATTCGCTTTTTGGTGTTGCATAATCTGCATGATGTGGTCGTGTTGGGGTTGCCCTGGCTACAAGTCCATAACCCAGTATTGGATTGGAAATCAATGTCTGTGTCCAGCTGGGATTGTCAGGGGGTACATGGTGATGTTCCTTTTCTGTCTATTTCATCATCCACCCCTTCTGAGGTCCCAGAGTTCTTGTCGGATTACCGGGATGTATTTGATGAGCCCAAGTCCAGTGCCCTACCTCCGCATAGGGATTGTGATTGTGCTATCGATTTGATTCCTGGTAGTAAATTTCCTAAAGGTCGACTGTTTAATTTGTCTGTGCCTGAACACGCCGCTATTTGGAGTTACGTAAAGGAATCCTTGGAGAAGGGTCATATTCGTTCGTCGTCGTCGCCATTGGGAGCAGGGTTCTTTTTTGTGGCCAAGAAGGATGGTTCGCTGAGACCTTGTATTGATTACCGCCTTCTAAATAAAATCACGGTCAAATTTCAGTACCCCTTGCCACTGCTGTCTGATTTGTTTGCTCGGATTAAGGGGGCTAGTTGGTTAAACAAGATAGATCTTCGAGGGGCGTATAATCTTGTGCGTATTAAACAGGGCGATGAATGGAAAACAGCATTTAATACGCCCGAGGGCCATTTTGAGTACCTGGTATTCCAGGTTCTGCGTGCAAATTCTTTGTTTGTGAAGGGGTCAAAGTGTCTCTTTGGTGTTCAGAAGGTTTCATTTTTGGGGTTCATTTTTTCCCCTTCTACTATCGAGATGGACCTTGTTAAAGTTCAGGCCATTTATGATTGGACTCAGCTGACATCTCTGAAGAGTCTGCAAAAGTTCCTGGGCTTTGCTAATTTTTATCGTCGCTTCATCAATAATTTTTCTAGTATTGCTAAACCGTTGACTGAGTTAACCAAGAAGGGTGCTGATGTGGTCAATTGGTCTTCTGCTGCTGTGGAAGCTTTTCAAGAGTTGAAGCGTCGTTTTTCTTCTGCCCCTGTGTTGTGCCAACCAGATGTTTCACTCCCGTTCCAGGTCGAGGTTGATGCTTCTGAGATTGGAGCAGGGGCTGTTTTGTCGCAAAGAAGTTCTGATGGCTCGGTGATGAAACCATGCGCCTTCTTTTCCAGGAAGTTTTCGCCTGCTGAGCGTAATTATGATGTTGGCAATCGAGAGTTGCTGGCCATGAAGTGGGCATTCGAGGAGTGGCGTCATTGGCTTGATGGAGCTAAGTATCGCGTGGTGGTCTTGACTGATCACAAGAACTTGACTTATCTCGAGTCTGCCAAACGGTTGAATCCTAGACAGGCTCGTTGGTCGCTGTTTTTCTCCCGTTTTGACTTTGTGGTTTCGTACCTTCCGGGCTCTAAAAATGTGAAGGCAGATGCCCTGTCTAGGAGTTTTGTGCCCGACTCTCCGGGTTTGTCTGAGCCGGCGGATATTCTCAAAGAGGGGGTAATTTTGTCTGCCATCTCCCCTGATTTGCGGCGGGTGCTGCAAAAATTTCAGGCTAATAGACCTGACCATTGCCCAGCGGAGAAACTGTTTGTCCCTGATAGGTGGACGAATAAAGTTATCTCTGAGGTTCATTGTTCGGTGTTGGCTGGTCATCCTGGAATCTTTGGTACCAGAGATTTGGTGGCTAGATCCTTTTGGTGGCCGTCTCTGTCGCGGGATGTGCGTTCGTTTGTGCAGTCCTGTGGGATTTGTGCTCGGGCTAAGCCCTGCTGTTCTCGTGCCAGTGGGTTGCTTTTGCCCTTGCCAGTCCCGAAGAGGCCCTGGACACATATCTCTATGGATTTTATTTCGGATCTCCCCGTCTCTCAAAAAATGTCGGTCATTTGGGTTGTTTGTGATCGCTTCTCTAAGATGGTCCATTTGGTACCCTTGTCTAAATTGCCTTCCTCCTCTGATTTGGTGCCATTGTTCTTCCAGCATGTGGTCCGTTTACATGGCATTCCGGAGAACATCGTTTCTGACAGAGGTTCCCAGTTTGTTTCGAGGTTTTGGCGAGCCTTTTGTGCTAGGATGGGCATTGATTTGTCTTTTTCCTCGGCTTTCCATCCTCAGACAAATGGCCAGACTGAACGAACCAATCAGACGTTGGAAACATATCTGAGATGTTTTGTTTCTGCCGATCAGGATGATTGGGTGTCCTTTTTGCCTTTGGCTGAGTTCGCCCTTAATAATCGGGCCAGCTCGGCTACTTTGGTTTCGCCGTTTTTCTGCAATTCTGGTTTCCTTCCTCGTTTCTCTTCAGGGCAGGTTGAGTCTTCTGACTGTCCTGGTGTGGATACTGTGGTGGATAGGTTGCAGCAGATTTGGACTCATGTGGTGGACAATTTGACATTGTCTCAGGAGAAGGCTCAACGTTTCGCTAACCGCAGGCGCTGTGTGGGTCCCCGACTTCGTGTTGGGGATTTGGTTTGGTTGTCATCTCGTTATATTCCTATGAAAGTTTCCTCTCCTAAGTTTAAGCCTCGTTTCATTGGTCCGTATAGGATTTCTGAGGTTCTTAATCCTGTGTCTTTTCGTTTGACCCTTCCAGCTTCTTTTTCCATCCATAACGTATTCCATAGGTCATTGAGATACGTGGTACCTGTGGTTCCATCCGTTGATCCTCCTGCCCCGGTTTTGGTTGAGGGGGAGTTGGAGTATATAGTGGAGAAGATTTTGGATTCTCGTATTTCGAGACGGAAACTCCAGTACCTGGTTAAGTGAAAGGGTTATGGTCAGGAAGATAATTCCTGGGTCTTTGCCTCTGATGTTCATGCTGCCGATCTGGTTTGTGCCTTTCATTTGGCTCATCCTGGTCGGCCTGGGGGCTCTGGTGAGGGTTCGGTGACCCCTCCTCAAAGGGGGGTACTGTTGTGAATTCTGTGGTCAAGCTCCCTCCTGTGGTCATGAGTGGTACTTCGGCTGGTTCTGTCTATGAGCTTCCTCTGGCGGATGTGAGTGGGGCTGCGGCTTCTGAGTTTCCTTCCTCAGGTGACGAGGTTAAGTCGTTAGGTGCTGCTCTATTTAACTCCGCCTAGTTCTTTGTTCCTGGCCTCCAGTCAATGTTACAGTATTGGTCTTGCTTTCTCCTGGATCGTTCTTGTGGCCTGTCTGCCCTGCATAAGCTAAGTTTTGCTTGTGTTACTTTTGTTTGCTATATTTTCTGTCCAGCTTGCTATATTGGTTTTTCTTGCTTGCTGGAAGCTCTGAGACGCAGAGGGAGCACCTCCGTACCGTTAGTCGGTGCGGAGGGTCTTTTTGCCCCTCTGCGTGGTTGTTTGTAGGTTTTTGTGCTGACCGCAAAGCTATCTTTCCTATCCTCGGTCTATTCAGTAAGTCGGGCCTCACTTTGCTAAAATCTCTTTCATCTCTGTGTTTGTATTTTCATCTTAACTCACAGTCATTATATGTGGGGGGCTGCCTTTTCCTTTGGGGAATTTCTCTGAGGCAAGGTAGGCTTATTTTTCTATCTTCAGGGCTAGCTAGTTTCTCAGGCTGTGCCGAGTTGCATAGGGAGCGTTAGGCGCAATCCACGGCTACATCTAGTGTGGTATGATAGGATTAGGGATTGCGGTCAGCAGAGTTCCCACGTCTCAGAGCTCGTCCTATGTTAGTAACTATCAGGTCACTTTGTGTGCTCTTAACCACTTGGTCCATTGTGTGTTGTGAGTTCTGTTTTTGGGCTCCCTCTGGTGGTTACTGATGGTACTGGGTGATTTGTGTTCTGCTGTCTCTGGTGTCCACCTGTTCTATTAGGATTTGGGAGTTTCCTATTTAACCGGGCTTTCTTGTCATTTCCCCGCCGGCTATCAAGGTTATCAGAGTGTTTTGTTACCTCAGCTTCTGGCTTCAGTAATCTTCAGGACAAGCTAAGTTTTGATTTTCTTGTTCCACGTTTTGCTTTATTTTTGTCTTGTCCAGCTTGCATATAATTGTCTCTTTGCTGCTGGTTGCTTTAGTGGGCTGTAATTGCTCCTCATGTTCCATGAGTTGGAACATGAGTTCAAGTAATTACAGGATGGTTTTTTGAAGGGTTTTTTGCTGACCACGCAGTTTACTTTTGTATCCTCTGCTATCTAGTTTTAGCGGGCCTCATTTTGCTGAATCTGTTTTCATACTGTGTATGTGCCTTCCTCTCATTTCACCGTCATTATATGTGGGGGGCTGCTATTTCTGTGGGGTATTTCTCTGGAGGCAAGAGAGGTCTGTGTTTCTTCTAATAGGGGAAGTTAGATCTTCGGCTGGTGCGAGACGTCTATGATCAACGTAGGCACGTTCCCCGGCTATTGTTATTTGTGTGTTCAGGTTTAGGGTCGCGGTCAGCTCAGGTTCCATCACCCTAGAGCTCGTTGGTGCTTGTCCTTTTGTGATTTCCTGCCATTGGAATCATGATAGTATAGCCGGCCAAAATGTTTGGGCTGAAGTAGGAGGAAAAGTAGTCTGAGGAAGTTTTTTTTTTTTTCTCTCCTCTGAGGTTGCTGCCTAGCCTTAATTGCAGCCAGGCTGATTTTTTTTTTCTCCTCCTCTTAATCCTTGAATGGCTCTGACCTTAGCTGTTTATCATGGACGTCCAGAGTTTAGCTTCCAGCTTGAATAATCTTGCTGCTAAGGTTCAAAATATACAAGATTTTGTTGTACATGCTCCTATGTCTGAACCTAGAATTCCTATTCCAGAGTTCTTTGCTGGAGATAGATCTAGTTTTCTGAATTTTAGGAACAATTGCAAGCTGTTCCTTTCTTTGAAATCTCGCTCTTCTGGAGACCCTGCTCAGCAGGTTAAGATTATTATATCTTTCCTGCGGGGTGACCCTCAAAATTGGGCATTTGCATTGGCACCAGGGGATCCTGCGTTGCTTAATGTGGATGCGTTTTTTCTGGCATTGGGTTTGCTCTATGAGGAACCTAACCAGGAGATTCAGGCTGAAAAAGCTTTATTAGCTCTCTCTCAGGGGCAAGATGAAGCAGAAATATATTGTCAAAAATTTCGGAAATGGTCAGTGCTTACTCAGTGGAATGAGTGCGCCCTGGCTGCAAAGTTCAGAGATGGCCTTTCTGAGGCCATTAAAGATGTTATGGTGGGGTTCCCTGCGCCTACGGGTCTGACTGAGTCTATGACTATGGCTATTCAGATTGATCGGCGTTTACGGGAGCGCAGACCTGTGCACCATTTGGCGGTGTCTTCTGAACAGGCACTTGAGACAATGCAATGTGATAGAGTTCAGCCTAGAAGTGAACGGCAAAACTATAGGCGGAAAAATGGGTTGTGCTTTTATTGTGGTGATTCAGCTCATGTTATATCAGCATGCTCTAAACGCACAAAAAAGGTTGATAAGTCTGTTGCCATTAGTACGTTACAGTCTAAGTTCATTCTGTCTGTGACTCTGATTTGCTCATTATCATCCATTTCCGTCGATGCCTATGTAGATTCAGGCGCTGCCCTGAGTCTTATGGATTGGTCATTTGCCAAGCAATGTGGGTTTAGTCTTGAGCCTCTGGAAGTCCCTATTCCTTTGAAGGGAATTGACTCTACGCCTTTAGCTATGAATAAACCTCAGTACTGGACACAAGTGACCAAGCGTATGACTCCCGTTCATCAGGAGGTGATTCGCTTCCTGGTATTGTATAATTTACATGATGTTCTAGTACTTGGTCTGCCATGGTTACAAACTCATAATCCAGTCCTTGACTGGAAAACAATGTCTGTGTTAAGCTGGGGATGTCAGGGGGTTCATGATGATGCACCTCTGATTTCTATCGCTTCATCTACTCCTTCTGAGGTTCCTGTATTTTTGTCTGATTATCGGGATGTTTTTGAGGAGCCTAAGCTCAGTTCGCTTCCTCCTCACAGGGATTGCGATTGTGCTATAGATTTAATTCCTGGTAGTAAATTTCCTAAAGGTCGTTTGTTCAATCTGTCAGTGCCAGAGCATACTGCTATGCGGGATTATGTTAAGGAGTCCTTGGAAAAGGGACATATCCGTCCATCTTCGTCCCCTTTGGGAGCAGGTTTTTTTTTCGTGGCCAAAAAAGATGGGTCCTTGAGGCCTTGTATAGATTATCGTCTTTTGAATAAGATTACCGTAAAATATCAGTATCCTTTGCCTTTGTTGACTGATTTGTTTGCTCGCATTAAGGGGGCTAAATGGTTCACTAAGATTGATCTTCGGGGTGCGTATAATCTTATACGAATAAAGCAAGGTGATGAGTGGAAAACCGCATTTAATACGCCTGAGGGCCATTTTGAGTATTTGGTAATGCCTTTCGGACTTTCTAATGCTCCTTCAGTCTTCCAGTCCTTTATGCACGATATTTTCCGTGAATATCTGGATAAATTTATGATTGTGTATTTGGATGATATTTTGGTTTTTTCTGATGACTGGGAGTCTCATGTTCAGCAGGTCAGGAAGGTGTTTCAGGTCCTGCGGGCTAATTCCTTGTTTGTAAAGGGCTCAAAGTGTCTCTTTGGAGTCCAGAAGATTTCTTTCTTGGGGTATATTTTTTCCCCTTCTACTATTGAGATGGATCCCGTCAAGGTTCGGGCTATTTGTGACTGGACGCAGCCTGCATCTCTTAAGAGTCTGCAGAAGTTCTTAGGCTTTGCTAATTTCTATCGTCGTTTTATAACTAATTTTTCTAGTGTTGTTAAGCCTTTGACGGATTTGACTAAGAAGGGTGCTGATGTTGCTGATTGGTCTCCTGCGGCTGTGGAGGCCTTTCGGGAACTTAAACGCCGGTTTTCTTCTGCTCCTGTGTTGCGTCAGCCTGATGTTTCGCTTCCTTTCCAAGTTGAGGTTGATGCTTCCGAGATTGGAGCGGGGGCGGTTTTGTCACAGAGAAGCTCCGATTGCTCGGTGATGAAGCCATGTGCGTTCTTTTCTAGAAAATTTTCGCCCGCTGAGCGGAATTATGATGTGGGTAATCGGGAACTTTTGGCCATGAAGTGGGCATTTGAGGAGTGGCGTCATTGGCTGGAGGGTGCTAGACATCGTGTGGTGGTCTTGACTGATCACAAAAATCTGATTTACCTTGAGTCTGCCAGGCGTCTGAATCCTAGACAGGCTCGTTGGTCACTGTTTTTCTCTCGTTTCAATTTTGTGGTTTCATACCTGCCAGGTTCAAAGAATGTGAAGGCGGATGCTCTTTCTAGGAGTTTTGTGCCTGACTCCCCTGGAAATTCTGAGCCCACTGGTATCCTTAGGGATGGGGTGATTTTGTCGGCCGTCTTCCCAGACTTGCGACGTGCTTTGCAGGAGTTTCAGGCGGGTAAACCTGATCGTTGTCCGCCTGAGAGACTGTTTGTTCCGGATAGTTTGACCAGTAGAGTCATCTCCGAGGTCCATTCTTCTGCGTTGGCAGGTCATCCTGGAATATTTGGTACTAGAGACTTGGTGGCCAGGTCTTTTTGGTGGCCTTCCTTGTCGAGGGATGTGCGTTCTTTTGTGCAGTCTTGTGAGGTTTGTGCTCGGGCTAAGCCTTGCTGTTCTCGAGCCAGTGGATTGTTGTCACCTTTGCCTATCCCGAAGAGGCCTTGGACGCACATTTCCATGGACTTTATTTCGGATCTCCCTGTCTCTCAAAAAATGTCCGTCATCTGGGTTGTGTGTGACCGCTTTTCTAAAATGGTTCATCTTGTACCCTTGCCTAAGTTGCCTTCCTCCTCTGAGTTGGTCCCTCTGTTTTTCCAGAACGTGGTTCGTTTGCATGGGATTCCGGAGAACATCGTTTCTGACAGGGGATCCCAGTTTGTGTCTAGATTTTGGCGGACTTTCTGTGCTAAGATGGGCATTGATTTGTCCTTTTCGTCTGCATTCCATCCTCAGACGAATGGCCAGACGGAGCGAACTAATCAGACCTTGGAAACTTATTTGAGGTGTTTTGTTTCTGCTGATCAGGATGACTGGGTTACCTTTTTGCCGCTGGCTGAGTTTGCCCTTAATAATCGGGCTAGTTCTGCTACCTTGGTTTCTCCTTTCTTTTGTAATTCGGGGTTTCATCCTCGTTTTTCCTCTGGTCAGGTGGAGCCTTCTGATTATCCTGGAGTGGACATGGTGGTGGATGGGTTGCATCGGATTTGGAGTCATGTGGTGGACAATTTGAAGTTGTCCCAGGAGAAGGCTCAGCAGTTTGCTAATCGCCGTCGCCGCGTGGGTCCTCGACTTCGTGTTGGGGACTTGGTGTGGTTGTCTTCTCGTTTTGTTCCTATGAAGGTCTCTTCTCCTAAGTTCAAGCCTCGGTTCATCAGTCCTTATTGGATCTTGGAAATTCTTAACCCTGTGTCGTTTCGTTTGGATCTCCCGGCATCGTTTGCTATTCATAATGTGTTCCATCGGTCGTTGTTGCGGAGGTATGAGGTACCTGTTGTTCCTTCACTTGAGCCTCCTGCTCCGCTGCTGGTGGAGGGAGAATTGGAGTATGTTGTGGAGAAGATCTTGGATTCTCGTGTTTCCAGACGGAAACTCCAATATTTGGTCAAGTGGAAGGGTTACGGTCAGGAGGATAATTCTTGGGTGGTTGCCTCTGATGTTCATGCTGATGATTTGGTCCGCGCTTTTCATAGGGCTCATCCTGGTCGCCCTGGTGGTTCTCGTGAGGGTTCGGTGACCCCTCCTCAAGGGGGGGGTACTGTTGTGAGTTCTGTTTTTGGGCTCCCTCTGGTGGTTACTGATGGTACTGGGTGATTTGTGTTCTGCTGTCTCTGGTGTCCACCTGTTCTATTAGGATTTGGGAGTTTCCTATTTAACCGGGCTTTCTTGTCATTTCCCCGCCGGCTATCAAGGTTATCAGAGTGTTTTGTTACCTCAGCTTCTGGCTTCAGTAATCTTCAGGACAAGCTAAGTTTTGATTTTCTTGTTCCACGTTTTGCTTTATTTTTGTCTTGTCCAGCTTGCATATAATTGTCTCTTTGCTGCTGGTTGCTTTAGTGGGCTGTAATTGCTCCTCATGTTCCATGAGTTGGAACATGAGTTCAAGTAATTACAGGATGGTTTTTTGAAGGGTTTTTTGCTGAACGCGCAGTTTACTTTTGTATCCTCTGCTATCTAGTTTTAGCGGGCCTCATTTTGCTGAATCTGTTTTCATACTGTGTATGTGCCTTCCTCTCATTTCACCGTCATTATATGTGGGGGGCTGCTATTTCTGTGGGGTATTTCTCTGGAGGCAAGAGAGGTCTGTGTTTCTTCTAATAGGGGAAGTTAGATCTTCGGCTGGTGCGAGACGTCTAGGATCAACGTAGGCACGTTCCCCGGCTATTGTTATTTGTGTGTTCAGGTTTAGGGTCGCGGTCAGCTCAGGTTCCATCACCCTAGAGCTCGTTGGTGCTTGTCCTTTTGTGATTTCCTGCCATTGGAATAATGACAATTGTGGTTCTGAATCACCTGTTCATAACAGATAACCATACTGTATGGGAGAGAGTGACAAAATCACATGAATAAAAGTTCCCTACCAATGCCCCATGACTGAGGCTAAATCATATCATGTTGGACATAAAATGGAGTGAAAAAACATTCTTTTAAAGATATTGAGAGGTGAGCTTATTTGATTCGGATACACCCCAACGCGTTTCCCCGCATTATACGGTTCATCAGGAGGTATTATAGATGTTTCCGGGGCCGGGTGTCATGATAAATGGTGACCTGTCCCGGCGGCCAAAGAGGTGGACTTAAATAACCACCGTAATCGCTGCTCCTATGACACGCTCCGCCCCACAATAGGGCGGGTATAATTACCGGGTTATGAAACTTTACGCTCCACAAATACACTACCATCTTACCCATCTCGGCGTGCGTTCCACTCCGAGGGAAGTGATGTGACTTACGGCCGTAAGGGGGAGTGTGCGCTCTAACATGTGGACCGCAAGCATAATTTCCTGTGACGCTTCCCATGGGCGGGTCGTCTTCCAACCTACAGAATGCGTTCCAGGTGGTGGAACGCATATCGATGTTGTAGCACATCCGGTCCAAGTGCAAGATATCAGCAGCATCAATATATATGCACTGATCATTTTTGATTCCACCCCTTCCACATTTAACGGGGAGTCGATTTACAACGCAGTCCATTGACGCAGGAAATATCTTATATCCCTCCATGAATAATCAAAATAGCCGTATCTTCTATTTTCCGAGAAGAAACTCTGTATATACACACATAGTAGAAAAATCAGATATATCAGAGAATTTTCTATACATATAAATCTTGCAACTTTAGATGAAACTGTGCAGTGACTATTTTACTACTATTAACATCAAACAGCGTAAGTATGGATGAAGCACACATCTATAATTAAATAATAAAGAAAAGGAAGATTTTAAATACACAAATAAATGAATATCTAGATAAATTAGCCCCCAATGTGGACCATGTGGAAACAAGTATTAATACGGTGTTTCAACAGTATATCCCAAACAAAAACAGAGCCAGTTACCAACAAGGATTAGACCAAACGTACAATTATATATTTCCTCAAATAAAACAATCATATGACAGAAACTCGTTTAATCCCTTAGGAGAGAGGGACTGCAATCTAAAAATCCACTCTGCCTCCCGCTTCAGGATATTTCTATCGAAATCCCCTCCTCTAATACTTGGGCTTACCATTTCAATCATTGTGAAGGTAATATCGCTCGTCCTACCACCATGTATTTAATTCATATGACAGGCGATAGGGGTGTCTCTTTTGTTCTTAATATCACCCAAATGTTCACCTACCCTCACTCTCAATTCTCTTCTGGTTTTACCAATGTAGTCCATAGGGCAGGTACACGTGGCCTTATACACCAGGCCCACTGACCTTACCATTTGCCGCACTGCAAAAGGTTTTACTCTGCGTCATTATGGCACATCTGGAACAACTCCCGCACCTAAAAAAAACAAGGTGTCTTCTATCAAGCCACATTCCAGCCTTCATAGGTCTCTGGTAGAGGCTGTGCACTAAACCATCTCCAATGGAACGACCACTCCTATATGTAATGCTAGGTTTAGATAACACAAAATTACTCAAATTGGGGTCTGCTGTAAGGATCCCCCAATGTTTATTGATAAACTGATAAACCCTTTCGGACGGACCATCAAAAGTCCCAATCAGCCTGACTATGTTTTCATCCTCATTATTTCGAACTGTGTTAGTCCTCAGGAGAGATTGCCTATCAGCCGCATAGTCCTCCCTTAGCGGTTTGTCTAGCGCAGTACACGGATACCCCCTCGTCCTGAACCTTTGATACAGGAACCTCGATTGTCTTCTAAATGTACCAAGGTCGGAGCAGTTCCTCCTAATTCAGAGGGACTGTCCCTAGGTATACCGCTTTTGAGAGGGACAGGATGGTGACTAGTCCATCTCAAAAGATTATTTGTCGTGGTGGGTTTTCGATATGTGCATATACTTATACTCCCATCCACCTCTTTAGAAATTGTCAAGTCCAGGAAGTTAATACTTCAGCTATGATACTCTGAAGTAAACCTAAGTCCAATGCTATTTTTCTTTATACTCTCCACAAAATGGCGGAACTCTTCCCCTGGGCCAGACCAAAAAAACAAGATGTCATCAATATATCTGGCTCAGAGACTGATAAAAGGAGTCCACCAAACCTCCCCCTTCCCAACAATGTGGGTTTCCTCCCACGAGCCCAGGAAAATATTTGCATAAGTTGGGGCCCAAGGGCTCCCCATTGCAGTCCCCCTGAGCTGGGGGAAGTATTTACCATCAAAAAGGAAATAATTGTGAGTGAGAGCAAAATGCAGAGGTTTTTCAATGAACAAATTGTGCCCATAACAATCAACCAATCTTGTTTTCAGGAAATGGGTAATAGCCCTCATGCCACACTTGTGTGGGATGCTGCTGTAGAGTGCCTCCACATCAATTGATGCCACCAGTGTGTTGGCCTCCACTGCAGTCCCCTCCAGCATGCTTAAAAGATGGGAAGTATCCCGGACATATGAGGGAAGCGATACTACAAAAGGTAGTCAGAGTTCTGTCAAGATAAATTCCACAATTCTGTGTTAAATAATCTATCCCTGCCACAATCGGTCGACCCCTCAGGCGTTCTAGCCACTTGTGGATCTTAGGCAGAGCATAGAATGTTGGTATAATAGGATTGTCAGGAAACATAAATTTCATTTCATTTTCATGTATTAAACCTTCCTCTCTTGCCTGATTCAAGATTCTTGACAGTTCCCCTTTCTAAACTAGAGTTGGATCACCTCGCGACACCTCGTATGTCTCCAGGTCATGCAGTAATGTGTGACACATTTTCACATAGACACAATGGTCCATAAGTACGAGGTTACCACCCTTATCCGATGCCTTAATAATAATGTCCCTATTCCTCTCCAAACTCTCAAGAGATGATATTTCACTCACTGATAGGTTGGAGAGACCTTGACGGTCTTTACCTGGAATTTTACATAAATCAGCTTCAACCAGTTTTATAAAAATGTCAACACTGGTGACCTCAGTGATGGGTGGCATCCTCGTACTTTTCCTTTTCAAGTTAGTAAATGAACCTTTTCCATGACCCTGTGCATTTTCATCTAGAAGGCCCGTTAGGGCCTGAAAACCCTCTACATCATCCTCCGATAGACCTAGCCTTCTACACTGCTCCAGATCATGTTTTTGAAAGTGAACACACATGACTTCAAAACTTGGCAGAAAGTAACAACATTTTCTGTTTTGTGCACTCTGCACTTTATACACTCCTCGACATTGAAATTGCAACATCAAAAAGAAAAAGTTGTGGATTTATGGAAATCAGAGGATGCACAGACATGTTAATGATATGTAAATTATGAAAAAGGGCAAATAGCAGTTAATAAAACATCTTGATTATTCAATGACAAGTATGAGTGCCACTCATAGAAATTCACGCACTTGCACGCATCAGCTCCTATCAAAGAGGTTATTAATGTATGTCTGAGTAATGTCCTGCCACGCTGAATGCAGTTGGGCACGCAAATCATCCTGATCCCTTTGCTGACAAATTACGTTTCTGATGTGCTCGATGGGAGACAAGTCCAGAGACACTGCATACCATGGTATAATGTTTAAGCCCCGTAGGCTTCTCACAGTAACTCATGCAACAAGTGGCTTGGAATTGTCATGTTGAAAACCTGCTCCAGTGAAATTTTGGAGAAATTATGGTAAAACTGCTTAAGTGAAATGAATATTCACCTCTCTCCACGCCCATGTAGTTAAATATTCATTTCACTTAAGTAGCGGCACACGTGACAGCAGCTGCACAAAGGCTTCGGCTGACACTGTGCACTCTACTGAAGAACAATGAATACTCACTGCTCTCTGCGCACACAGTCCTGGCATGCAGAGCAGTGAGTATTCCGGCAGCTACCCTTTGGCTTGCAAGCAGCGTCGGACTGGAGTACCTTGGGCCCACCAGAGAAAAATCATTCTTGGGGCCCACCATGCCATTTAAAAATACCACACAGGATAGATCCTATATACCACACCAAACACAAGAGCTGACAGATCCTCTATATACCACACCACACAGGACAGACCCTCTATATACTACACCACACAGGAGAGCTGACAGATCCTCTATATACTACACCACACAGGAGAGCTGACAGATCCTCTATATACTACACCACACAGGAGAGCTGACAGATCCTCTATATACTACACCACACACGAGAGCTGACAGATCCTCTATATACTACACCACACAGGAGAGCTGACAGATCCTCTATATACTACACCACACAGGAGAGCTGACAGATCCTCTATATACTACACTACACAGGAGAGCTGACAGATCCTCTATATACTACACCACACAGGAGAGCTGACAGGTCCTCTATATACTACACCACACAGGAGAGCTGACAGATCCTCTATATACTACACCACACAGGAGAGCTGACAGATCCTCTGTATACTACACCACACAGGAGAGCTGACAGATCCTCTATATACTACACTACACAGGAGAGCTGACAGATCCTCTATATACTACACCACACAGGAGAGCTGACAGATCCTCTATATACTACACTACACAGGAGAGCTGACAGATCCTCTATATACTACACTACACAGGAGAGCTGACAGATCCTCTATATACTACACCACACAGGAGAGCTGACAGATCCTCTATATACTACACCACACACGAGAGCTGACAGATCCTCTATATACTACACTACACAGGAGAGCTGACAGATCCTCTATATACTACACCACACACGAGAGCTGACAGATCCTCTATATACTACACCACACGGGAGAGCTGACAGATCCTCTATATTCTACACCATACAGGAGAGCTGACAGATCCTCTATATACTACACCACACAGGAGAGCTGACAGATCCTCTATATACTACACCACACACGAGAGCTGACAGATCCTCTATATACTACACCACACAGGAGAGCTGACAGATCCTCTATATACTACACTACACAGGAGAGCTGACAGATCCTCTATATACTACACCACACGCGAGAGCTGACAGATCCTCTATATACTACACCACACGGGAGAGCTGACAGATCCTCTATATTCTACACCATACAGGAGAGCTGACAGATCCTCTATATACTACACCACACAGGAGAGCTGACAGATCCTCTATATACTACACCACACATGAGAGCTGACAGATCCTCTATATACTACACCACACAGGAGAGCTGACAGATCCTCTATATACTACACCACACACGAGAGCTGACAGATCCTCTATATACTACACCACACGGGAGAGCTGACAGATCCTCTATATTCTACACCATACAGGAGAGCTGACAGATCCTCTATATTCTACACCACACAGGAGAGCTGACAGATCCTCTATATACTACACCACACAGGAGAGCTGACAGATCCTCTATATACTACACCACACAGGAGAGCTGACAGATCCTCTATATACTACACCACACAGGAGAGCTGACAGATCCTCTATATACTACACCACACAGAGAGCTGACAGATCCTCTATATACTACACCACACAAGAGACCGGACAGATCCTCTATATACTACACCACACAGGAGAGCTGACAGATCCTCTATATACTACACCACACAGGAGAGCTGACAGATCCTCTATATACTACACCACACAGGAGAGCTGACAGATCCTCTATATACTACACCACACGGGAGAGCTGACAGATCCTCTATATACTACACTACACAGGAGAGCTGACAGATCCTCTATATACTACACCACACGGGAGAGCTGACAGATCCTCTATATACTACACCACACCGGAGAGCTGACAGATCCTCTATATGCTACACTACACAGGAGAGCTGACAGATCCTCTATATACTACACCACACAGGAGAGCTGACAGATCCTCTATATACTACACTACACAGGAGAGCTGACAGATCCTCTATATACTACACCACACGGGAGAGCTGACAGATCCTCTACATACTACATTACACAGGAGAGCAGTAATGTAAGTCCAGTGTGTGTAGTAAAATACTTACCGGTGTCCGTATTCCACTGCAATGAAGACAGAAGCAACGACACAGCGGCAGAAGACGGCGACTGCTGCGTATTTTATTACGCACAGGGAAGGTTTCTGTTGGGGGCGAGACATTGTTTTTATTAGTATGATTTTGGTATAGATGTGATTTTTTTTCATCACTTGTTATAGCTTTTTTTGTGGAATTGTGGCGACCCGAAAAAAGGACATTTGGAATTCTTGAGTTGTTTCTGTTTACGGTGTTTACTGATCGAGTTAATTGTTTTTATATTTTGATAGATCGGACGTTTCTGAACCCAGCAATGCCAAATATGTGTTGTTTTTTTATTTTTTAAATATATTTATTTTCAATTGACTAAAAAGGGGTGATTTGAACTTTTAGGAATTTTTAAAATTTTGTTTTTCCCTTTCACTGGTACAGATAGCCCCCTTAAAGGACATGAGGATGCGATCATCCGATCGCATGTGCCATTAAATACAGTGATGCCACAGCATCACTGCAGATAGCAGAAATCAGTCATGACAACCCATCGGTGACCCACGATCACATCATGGGCGCCAATGGGTGAGAGAATGATGCGCACGCATGTTGGCATGTGTTATATGCTGCTGTCAGAGATTGACACTGGCATTTAACACGCGCCATACATGTAAGGCTGATGTCGTAAAGGTGTTACCTGAGGACCCCCTTCACCACTGTGTCACCCAATATCCTGTGGGCCCCCTCCCCCACTGTGCTACCTCTATTTTCCCGTGGGCCCCCTCCCCCACTATGCTACCTCTATTTTCCTGTGGGCCCCCTCCCCCACTGTGTCACCTCTATTTTCCTGTGTGTCCCCTCCCCCACTGTCACCTCTATTTTCCTGTGGGCCCCCTACCCCACTGTGTCACCTCTATTTTCCTGTGGGCCCCCTACCCCACTGTGTCACCTCTATTTTCCTGTGGGCCCCCTCCCCCACTGTGCCACCTCTATTTTCCTGTGGGCCCCCTCCCCCACTGTGCTACCTCTATTTTCCTGTGGGCCCCCTCCCCCACTGTGCTACCTCTATTTTCCTGTGGGCCCCCTCCCCCACTGTGCTACCTCTATTTTCCTGTGGGTCCCCTCCCCCACTGTGCTACCTCTATTTTCCTGTGGGCCCCCTCCCCCACTGTGTCACCTCTATTTTCCTGTGGGCCCCCTCCCCCACTGTGCCACCTCTATTTTCCTGTGGGCCCCCTCCCCCACTGTGCTACCTCTATTTTCCTGTGGCCCCCCTCCCCCACTGTGCTACCTCTATTTTCCTGTGGGCCCCCTCCCCCACTGTGCTACCTCTATTTTCCTGTGGGCCCCCTCCCCCACTGTCACCTCTATTTTCCTGTGGGCCCCCTCCCCCACTGTCACCTCTATTTTCCTGTGGGCCCCCTCCCCCACTATGTCACCTCTGATTTCCTATGGGCCTAGTCAGAGAGGGAAAGGGGAGCCACAGTAAAATAGAGGTGGATGACACAATAGGGGAAGGGGTCCACAAGAAAATTAGAATATCACTGTGGGCCCCCTCCCCTAACTGCCTCTGTGCAGGCATCATAGAGTTATTTACTTACAGTCACAGTGACTGACTGCAGCCATCAGACTCCTTCTGCTCCACTGCTGCTTGGGTAGGACTGCTGACCAATCACAGCACAGCTCCTTGCCTGAGCTGTGCTGTGAGCTCACACAAAGAAAACTAACGCTGATTGGCTGAATTGCAGCCAATCAGCGTTACACTGCTGCCCAGGGCTTTGTGGATTGTGGAAGAGGAGCAGAGATCATACCCAGCACAGGAGACAGGTGACTGCGGCAGGTCAGCTGTGTGTGCTGTCTGCTCTCAGCCTCACAGTCAGCTGTTCCTTTGACTGTGCTGCTGGCTGAAGAGAGGGTCGGCACACACACACACAGCTCTCCTGGCAGAGGAATGGCAGCGGCAGCAGGTGATGTGAAGGAGCTGCTCCTGCACTTCCCATCACCTGTGCAGTCTGCCAGCTGTGCCGACTATACAATAAAGTGCACACTGCTGTGCGCAAGCTATGAGCATGCAGGGCAGGCACAAATGAAGGAGGCAGGAGATGGGGGGCGGGGCCCACCGGAGGATTCTCCGGTGTCCCGGTGCCCCAGTCCGACCCTGCTTGCAAGCAGCGCATGGCATCCCTGCCATGCGCTGCTTGCAAGCATAAAGCAGCTGCTTGCATCAGAACAAGATGCTGCGAGGGAGTGCTGGTAAGGTAAGTAATGTTTTTTAAAATGTTTTCTGATGGGGCCATGCATACCAGGATGGGGTTGGGAGACAATTATACCAGAATAAGGATGGAGCCCTGCATACGAGGACCGGGATGGGGGCCAATCATACCAGGTTAGGGATGGGTGTTGTGAGTTCTGTTTTTGGGCTCCCTCTGGTGGTTACTGATGGTACTGGGTGATTTGTGTTCTGCTGTCTCTGGTGTCCACCTGTTCTATTAGGATTTGGGAGTTTCCTATTTAACCGGGCTTTCTTGTCATTTCCCCGCCGGCTATCAAGGTTATCAGAGTGTTTTGTTACCTCAGCTTCTGGCTTCAGTAATCTTCAGGACAAGCTAAGTTTTTGATTTTCTTGTTCCACGTTTTGATTTATTTTTGTCTTGTCCAGCTTGCATATAATTGTTTCTTTGCTGCTGGTTGCTCTAGCGGGCTGTAATTGCTCCTCATGTTCCATGAGTTGGAACATGAGTTCAAGTAATTACAGGATGGTTTTTTGAAGGGTTTTTTGCTGACCGCGCAGTTTACTTTTGTATCCTCTGCTATCTAGTTTTAGCGGGCCTCATTTTGCTGAATCTGATTTCATACTGTGTATGTGCCTTCCTCTCTTTTCACCGTCATTATATGTGGGGGGCTGCTATTTCTGTGGGGTTTTTCTCTGGAGGCAAGAGAGGTCTGTGTTTCTTCTAATAGGGGAAGTTAGATCTTCGGCTGGTGCGAGACGTCTAGGATCAACGTAGGCACGTTCCCCGGCTATTGTTATTTGTGTGTTCAGGTTTAGGGTCGCGGTCAGCTCAGGTTCCATCACCCTAGAGCTCGTTGGTGCTTGTCCTTTTGTGATTCCCTGCCATTGGAATCATGACAGATGGGGCCCTGTATACCAGAATAGGGATGGGGCCATGCATACTCGGACAAGATGTTTGCCCTGTATACCAGGATAGGGTTGGGGCCATGCATACTAGGACGAGATGGAGTCCTGCATACCAGAATAGGGATGGGGCCATGCATACTAGGATGAGATGAGGTCCCTGCAAACCGGGATGGGGATGAGAGGGACCATTCCTATTAGGATAGGGATGAGGGGGCCATGCATACCAGAATAGGGATGAGGGGGCCATGCATACCAGGATAGGGTTGATAAAGAAATATAAGAAAGTCAGCTCACCCATCAAGTCTTCCAGGATTCCAAGCACGGAAACTGCCGAGCGGCAGGAGAAAGCAATCAATCAAATAGGACTAAGAACCACAAGGTTCGAAACACACATGCCCACGCTATTCTTCCAATATTGAGGTTGTGATTTTTACTGTAATTGGATCATTAATCTTAAAAGGACTTTTTCAATAAAACATAAACGTTTTTATGGGACTGTTTGAGCTGGAGTACCTAGGATAGGGATAAGGGATCCATGCATTCCAGGGTAGAGACGAGGGGGCCATGTGTTTCAGGATGGGGATAAGCGGACCATATATACCAGGATAGGAGATACTAAGCACAGAATTGACCACTTTTTTTTCTTCATTTTTCTTTCCTACTTTCCTCTTCTAAAACCTAGGTGCGTCTTATGGTCCGATGAGTCTTATTCATTAAAAAAGGAAGAATGTGCAGTGAAATATAAATTATATGCATGAGGTTTTGTTCAAGATTTTGGCCAAAATACACAAGCTCACAAGCAACGTCAAGTGCCGCCATACTTGTCCCCACACTAAAATTAATAGCAATAACACAGCAAAACTAAATATAAAAGAAAAAAGGCAGCTGTATTTACCAACACAGGTCAGAAAACTAATGCCCTTACAGAATGCAGCCACGTTTTAATTTTGTCATGTCCTTTTGCTGCGTGATGGTTTTAATTTTAGTGTAGAGACTCACGAGCTTGCGAAGCTTGGAAAGAAAGAATAACTATTGTCTTCTTGGAGTGCAATTTCTGCTGGAATAGATTGTGAACACCATATTACATTTGCAGAGTCCCTGAGGTACCAAAACAGCAGGCACTCCCTACAAATGATCCCATTTTGGAAAATAGACCCCTCAAGGAATTCATCTAGGGTTGCGGTGATCATCTTGTACCTATAGATGACTCATAAAACTTTATAAAATTTGTGACATTTTTAAGTCTCAAATTTGAAATTTTCACAAGGGGTAACAGGGGAAAATAGGCCTCAGAATTTGTTTACTCAGTTTCTCTCCAATGCGATGATACCCCAAATGTGGTCAAACAAAAGCTAATGTTTGAACAAATGGCCGGCTGGGAAAGTAAAGAGCCCTACTTGATTTTTAAAGTGTAAACTTGGACGTAATGTTACATTTTAATAGCCCCTGACATGCCAAAAAAATAGAAGCCACCACAAGAGACCCCAAACTAAACACAACAAGGAATTCATCTAGGGGTATGGTGAGCTTTTTTACCCCATAAAATGCATCACAGAATTTTGTATATTTGGCCATGGAAATAAAAAATGTAATTTTTATCACTAAAATGTTTTATTTGCTACACATTTTTCATTTACTTATGCTAAAAGTTTTATCAGAGTTCAGTCATTGTAAGATTTTACTGTCATAGTTTGATCATAGTTTGATCAGAGTTTCATAAGTTTTTCTCATGAAAAAAAGACTGATGGCTTCTTGAAGTTTCTCATATCAAACAGTCCTTGAAAAATGGACGGTACACAGATGGCAAATCAAACCAATTTCAGATCAAAATTGGTCATCTCTCATGTATCATAGACACCCCCTAACGAAGCCTTGGTTGAAACTTGCATTGGGGCTGGTAGGCAAGCACATGTACACTCTACCCCGGTACATTCACATACCATCTTTGATGTAAGTATTAGAATTGTTTAGCAATAGTCATTGCTTCCCTTTTTCTTTGAATAGGGGTATTTGGTTAGAGGCCATAATGTTGATAGGCCCTGCTGTAAATATACATATGAAAAAATTCTCTGCTAAGTTTATTTACATGCTTGCTGGCACGACTTTTTTCAGGAGTGCTCTGTTTGTGTCTTATTTATGTTTGTTCAGTCATAATATCTTTTAAAAATATTGAAATAAAATGTTATTTTTTTATGAGACCTATTTTGCACTCGGTTTTCTCATGTTGGTCTACCCCCTTAATGACCGCCGATACGCCTTTTAACGGCGGCAGTTAAGGGTACTTAAACCACAGCGCCGTTAGCTGTGGAAAAAGTGAATAGCGCCCCCCAGAGTCGGATTTTCTCTGGGGACTTGCTTACCGGGGGTAGCTGAGACCCCAGAGAACATGATTCGGGGGGGTTTTACCGACCCCCGGGTTGCGATTGCCGGGAATTAACCGTTTACCGGCGGTCGCAAAAAATACCCCTGCGATTTCCCATTTAATTTCTCTGTGCTCCAATGTGATCGCACATCAGAGGACAGAGAAATGGGGTCCCCGATCGCCCCCCGATACTCACCTGTCTCCCCCGGTGCTCCTCGTGGCTCCCGATGGGCGCCGCCATCTTGTTCCGGCCAAAAAGTGGTGGGCGCATGCACAGTGTGCCCGCTGGCCGGCACCCGGAAGATCTTTGGGGTCTCGGCTGCCGGGAGCAGCCGAGACCCCAAAGAACATGATCAGGGTCGGTTTTTACCGACCCCTGTTTTGCGATCGCCGGTAATTAACTGTTTACCGGTGACCGCAAAAAAAAAGCAGTGTGTTATTCTCTGTCCTCTGATGTGATTGCACATCAGAGGACAGAGAAATAGGAAGATTCGGGAACCCTGTTATGCTTATCGGTGTCCCTGGATCCTCCTGCGTCCCCTCCTGCCCGCCGGCTTCTTCATCCGGTAAGAATATGGTGGGTGCATGCGCAGTGCGCCCACCATGATCTGCCGGCCGGCAGCTAGAGGAGTTGGGGCTAAAATTAGGGTTAGGGTTAGGGTTGGGGCTAAATTTAGGGTTAGGGTTGGGGCTAAATTTAGGGTTAGGGTTGGGGCTAAATTTAAGGTTAGGGTTAGGGCTAAATTTAGGGTTAGGGCTAGGGTTAGGCTTCTTTCACACTTGCGTCAATACGGGGCCGTCGCAATGCGTCGGTCCGACGTACCAACGCATGTTGTGAAATTGTGCACAACGTGGGCAGCGGATGCAGTTTTTCAACGCATCTGCTGCCCAGTCTATGTCCTGGGGAGGAAATGGCAGACGCGACGTACAAAAAAGTTACATTGAACGTTTTTTGTGACGACGGTCCGCCAAAACACATCGGATCCAGTGCATGACGGACGCGACGTGTGGCCATCCACCGCGATCCGTCGGCAATACAAGTCTATGGGCAAAAAACGCATCCTGCGGGCACATTTGCAGGATTTGTTTTTTGTCCAAAACAACGGATTGCGACGATGCCACACGACACAAGTGTGAAAGTAGCCTTAGGGCTAGGGTTAGGGCTAGGGTTAGGGTTGGGGTTAAAGTTAGGGTTAGGGTTAAGGTTGGGGCTAAATTTAGGGTTAGGGCTAGGGATAGGGTTGGGGCTAAAGTTAGGGTTAGGGCTAGGGTTAGGGTTGGGGCTAAAGTTAGGGCTAGGGTTGGGGCTAAAGTTAGGGCTAGGGTTGGGGCTAAAGTTAGGGCTAGGATGGCGGCTAAAGTTAAGGTTAGAGTTGGGATAAGGGTTAGCATTAGGGTTACGTTTGGGATTAGGGTTAGGTTTGGGATTAGGGTTAAGGTTAGGGATGAGATTAGGGTTAGGGGTGTATTGGGATTAGGGTTAGGTTTGAGGTTAGGATTGAGATTAGGATTAGGGGTGTGCTGGATTTAGGGTTTTGATTAGGGATATGGTTAGTGTTGAGATTAGGGTTGTTTTAGGGTTAGGGTTGTGATTATCGTTAGGGCTGTGATTAGGATTATGGATCGGGTTGGGATTAGGGTTAGGGGTGTGTTGGGGTTAGGTTTGGAATTAGAATTGGGGGTTTCCACTGTTTAGGTACATCAGGGGGTCTCCAAACATGACAGCCAATTTTGTGCTCAAAAAGTCAAATGGTGCTCCCTCCCTTCTGAGCTCTGCCGTGCACCCAAACAGTGGTTTACCCCCACATATGGGGCATCAGCGTACTCGGGATAAATTGGACAACAACTTTTGGTGTCCAATTTCTCCTGTTACCTTTGTGAAAATAAAAACTTGGGGGCTAAAAAATCTTTTTTGTGGGAAAAAATATTTTTTATTTTCACGACTGCATTATAAAATTCTGAGAAGCACTTGGGCATTCAAAGTTCTCACCACACATCTAGATAAGTTCCTTGGGGGGTCTAGTTTTCAAAATGGGGTCACTTGTGGGGGGTTTCTACTGTTTAGGTACATCAGGGGCTCTGCAAATGCAACATAACCCCCTGCAGACCATCCCATCAAAGTCTGCATTCCAAGCAGCGCTCCTTCCCTTCCGAGCCCCGATGGGTGCCCAAACAGTGCCCCCCCCAGGATCATACTCAGGACAACTGGTCAATAGATTTTGGGGTCCAATTTCTCCTGTTACCCTTGAGAAAATAAAAAATTGCAGGCTAAAAATCATTTTTGAGGAAAAAAAAAGGATTTTTTATTTTCACGGCTCTACTTTATATATTTCTGTAAAGCACTTGGGGGTTTAAAGTGCTCACAACTAGGGTTGAGCGACCTTGACCTTTTTAGAGTCGAGCCGTGTTTCGCGAAACCCGACTATCTTAAAAGTCGAGTCGAGTGGAATCGGCCGATTATCGCGAAAAGTCAGGTATCGACCGAAACATGAAACCCAATGCAAGTCAATGGGGGAGCATAGTCGGCAGTGAGTGGAGGCCAGGAAAACACCTACACTGCCCATTTTAATGGCAAAAACATCCATTCTTGTTACAGAAGCTTGTCAATCGTAATTTAGCTTATAATAATTGGAAGGCATTTGAAATTGGGGGTCATTTGGCTAATGTTGTGGGGGGTAGGGCTGGTTCAAGTAATTAGTGGGCCCAGTAAATCTGGACCACGTCACGGCAGTGGAGCAGGGAGAGGTAAGTATTTCAACTTTGCAAGTGCTGTGATCCTGAGAAAGCAGGGGGCGCCCACTCGTTGGCATTGGCACTGGCACAGGGCCCCTCAAAGTACAGCGGTGTGTTTGCACGGCTGGGGGCGCCTCCCACCGGCAGCAACACTTTTGCGTACTATGAGAGGCCCTGTGCCAGTGACGTCGCCAACTAGTATTCCTCCCCCCACCTGATGAAGGAACCTGCACTTTCATCTGCACCTTCCTCTTTGTCCCCGTGTAAGGTGGTATGGTATGTGGGAAGAGGAACCTGACTTTCAGCAGGGTCACAATCTTGCTGTGTAGCGTGCACGGGGAATGTTGCGTTATGGGTCAATGTACCAGCAGACTCATCTATCACTGGCTGGGCAATGGGCAGGATGAGGAGGAAACACAGATATAGGCCCAAAGAATAAAAGTGGGCTAAATGCAGTTCAAAATTTTTAACACAGGACTAACCAGGGGGCATTGCAGTGGAGGACAACTGGAATGAGAGGCTGACACAGAGAGTAGGCCCAAATCAGTAAGTAGTCGAAATGCAGTTCAAAATTGGCAACAGTAGTAAACAGGCGGCACAGCTTTGTTCAGTGGAGGAGAACAGCAAGGAGTGGCAGACACCGATAGTAGGCCCCAACCCAACTAGTATGCCAAATGCAGTCTAACATTAACAACTACTTAACGAGAGCCTGAAAATGGAAATTCAGGACAGGAAACCAGGAGAACAGCAAGGAGCGGCAGACACTGTTAGTAGGCCCCAAACCAACTAGTACGCCAAATGCAGTTGTTCCATTTAACAACTATTTAACAAGAGCCTGAAGATAGAAGCTCAGGAAAGGCAACCTGGAGAACACCTTGGAGTGGAACACACCGTCTCTACACCCCATACCCAATTTGTAGGCCTAATGCAGTGTAGTTTGCAACAACTACTAAACGAGAGTCGGAAGACCGAAGCAATGGCGAGGAAACCTGGGGAACACCTTGGAGTGGGACACACCGTTTCTACACCCCATACCCAATTTGTAGGCCTAATGCAGTGTAGTTTGCAACAACTACTAAACGAGAGTCGGAAGACCGAAGCAATGGCGAGGAAACCTGGGGAACACCTTGGAGTGGAACACACCGTCTCTACACCCCATACCCAATTTGTAGGCCTAACACAGTGTAGTTTGCAACAACTACTAAACGAGAGTCGGAAGACCGAAGCAATGGCGAGGAAACCTGGGGAACACCTTGGAGTGGGACACACGGTCTCTACACCCCATACCCAATTTGTAGGCCTAATGCAGTGTAGTTTCCAACAACTACTAAACGAGAGTCAGAAGACCAAAGCAATGGCGAGGAAACCTGGGGAACACCTTGGAGTGGGACACACCGTCTCTACACCCCGTACCAAATTTGTAGGCCTAATGCAGTGTAGTTTGCAACAACTACTAAACGAGAGTCGGAAGACCGAAGCAATGGCGAGGAAACCTGGGGAACACCTTGGAGTGGAACACACCGTCTCTACACCCCATACCCAATTTGTAGGCCTAACACAGTGTAGTTTGCAACAACTACTAAACGAGAGTCGGAAGACCGAAGCAATGGCGAGGAAACCTGGGGAACACCTTGGAGTGGGATACACCGTCTCTACACCCCATACCAAATTTGTAGGCCTAATGCAGTGTAGTTTGCAACAACTACTAAACGAGAGTAGGAAGATCGAAGCAATGGAGAGGAAACCTGGGGAACACCTTGGGGCGGCAGACACCGTTAGTAGGCCCTACCAAAGTAGTAGCCCCAATGCAGTTTTAAAATTCCTAGAGGCTGAAAACAAGACTATTGACGCTCTGCTTTTTTCAAAGGAGGACAGCTGTATTGAGTGGCGCAGACAGACACAGGTAGCAGGCCTTAAACCAAAAATGTGGCTCACTGCAGTTTAAAAAAGGTTACAGGGGTACACAGGCAGCATTGCTCTGGGCAGTGGAGGACAATTTCAATAGTGGACCGCAGACAGACTTTGTACGCCTACTATTAAAAAAAGGATGCTCTATGCAATTAAAAATAGGTTCCAGGGGTCCACGGGCAGCAATGGTGTGGTCAGTGGACGAGTATTGGAAGGAGGGACCTCAGACAGGCGTAGTAGGCCTAACATAACAAACTTAGGTTGTAGGCACTTTAAAATTGGTTCCAGGGGTACACGGGCAGCAGTGGTGTGGTCAGCGGAGGACAATTTGAATTAGGGACTGCAGACAGACTTTGTAGGCTGTCCCCTGTGGACCATGCATCCAACACATTAACCCAGTGCACCGTAATGAACACGTAACTTTTTGTGGACATGCCTACTGGTCCATGCGTCTCTTGTCAGGTGCACCTTTCTACTGTTTGATTGCCTGAGTGCTATGACAATGCAGACTTTTTCATGCCGGTGGAGGGCTGGGATGGCTTTTCTGGCAAAAGAAATGTCGACTGGGTAGCTTGAACCGTGGTACAGCGTAGTTCATCTGGGCTTTCTTAATATAAAACAAATTAAAAAAGGAGGCTCCATGCACTTTCAGCTGGGTTCCAGGGGTACACGGCCAGCATTGGTCTGGTCAGTGGAGAACTATTGGAAGGAAGGACCGCAGACAGGCTTCGAAGGCCTAACATAAAAAAATTGGGCTGTAGGCACTTTTAAATAGGTTCCAGGGGTACACGGGCAGCAGTGGTCTGGTCAGTGGAGGAGTAGTAGAAAGAAGGGACCGCAGACAGGCTTCGAAGGCCTAACATAATAAAATTGGGCTGTAGGTACTTAATAATTGGTTCCAGGGGTACACGGGCAGCAGTGGTCTGGTCAGTGGAGGAGTAGTAGAAAGAAGGGACCGCAGACAGGCTTCGAAGGCCTAACATAAAAAAATTGGGCTGGAGGCACTTTTAAATAGGTTCCAGGGGTACACGGGCAGCAGTGGTCTGGTCAGTGGAGGAGTAGTAGAAAGAAGGGACCGCAGACAGGCTTCGAAGGCCTAACATAAAAAAATTGGGCTGTAGGCACTTTTAAATAGGTTCCAGGGGAACACGGGCAGCAGTAGACAGGTCAGTGGAGGCCTAGTGGAAGGAGGGACCGCAGACAGGCTTCGAAGGCCTAACATAATAAAATTGGGCTGTAGGCACTTAATAATTGGTTCCAGGGGTACACGGGCAGCAGTGGTCTGGTCAGTGGAGGAGTAGTAGAAAGAACGGACCGCAGACAGGCTTCGAAGGCCTAACATAATAAAATAGGGCTGTAGGCACTTAATATTTGGTTCCAGGGGAACACGGGCAGCAGTAGACAGGTCAGTGGATGCCTAGTGGAAGGAGGGACCGCAGACAGGCTTCGAAGGCCTAACATAATAAAATTGGGCTGTAGGCACTTTGAATTCTCTTGCAGGGGTACACTGGCAGTGGGCACCATTGGTGTTGTCAGCGGTGGCCGATTGAAATGAGTGTCTGCCAGTTAGTAGTCCCAAAAAATCAATACATGTTAATGTCTCGCATTACAACAAAAAGAAAAACCAAAAGGGTGCAATCATTAGGTACAGGGTTGGGCTCCTCTGCGTAGTTTCAGACCTAGTAATTTTGCACAAAGTATTTACTTGGGTAAATATAGAACACTGCCCCTGACTATGTTAAGTACCATCATACATGTCAACACAATGGTATTGTCAGTGGCAGTAATTTACGGATGTCAGCGCATAGACTAAACATAGGTGTAACTGTGAGAGATAATTGTGCAAGTGGTAGAGCAATGTTTGAGCTGGGGGTGGGTGAACTCTCTTGTGGCCGGCGGTACATGCCCAGGGCCCCTCATGTTACAACAGTGTGTCTGACATTGGGTGCGCACCACCACCGCCAGAGACACTTTATTGTACTATGAGGGACCCAGTGGCAGTGCCGTAGACCAAAAGCGGGCACACCCACCTCTTCAGACAAACAGCACTCTCACGGGTGCTTGCGCCAAGTGGCGATACCACGGCCCCGTGTGGGGAGTTTGGCCATTTAGGGAGGTGTAAACATGTCGTATGCTGGACAATCAGCTGCTGCAAATTACGAGATTGGTAAAGTCATTCAGAGTAGTCCACAGGCAATACCTTTTCATAGGAAAGCTAGGTGTCGGCCGGGCAAGGTGGGGCAAAAGAATTCGAAATCCAGTTGTGGTTCATTTTAATGAAGGTTAGATCATCAATATTTTGGGTGGCCAGACGAGTCCTTTTTTCGGTTAATATTGAACCTGCAGCACTGAATACTCTTTCTGATAGGAAACTAGCTGCCGGGCAAGCAAGCTCCTGCAATGCATATTCTGCCAATTCTGGCCAGGTGTCTAATTTGGATCAGATCCAACCATGTATATACTCCAGCTCCAGATGAATGGTAAAAAACTTTTTCTTTATTGATCCAACGTAATAAAAACAGGATAATCCTTACAGGTGGCAGACAGAATAAGTGATTGCGCAGAGAACGGCTACGCGTTTCGACCACAACGGGTCTTAAGGCCCCTTCACATTAAGCGACGCTGCAGCGATACCGACAACGATCCGGATCGCTGCAGCGTCGCTGTTTGGTCGCTGGAGAGCTGTCACACAGACAGCTCTCCAGCGACCAACGATCCCGAAGTCCCCGGGTAACCAGGGTAAACATCGGGTTACTAAGCGCAGTGCCGCGCTTAGTAACCCGATGTTTATCCTGGTTACCAGCGTAAAAGTAAAAAAAACAAACACTACATACTTACCTACCGCTGTCTGTCCCCGGCGCTCTGCTTCTCTGGTCTGGCTGTGAGCACAGCGGCCGGAAAGCAGAGCGGTGACGTCACCGCTCTGCTTTCCGGCTGACCGACGCTCACAGCCAGACCAGAGAAGCAGAGCGCCGGGGACAGACAGCGGTAGGTAAGTATGTAGTGTTTTTTTTTTTTTACTTTTACGCAGGTAACCAGGGTAAACATCGGGTTTCTAAGCGCGGCACTGCGCTTAGTTACCCGATGTTTACCCTGGTTACCAGTGAAGACATCGCTGGATCAGTGTCACACACGCCGATCCAGCGATGTCCACGGGAGATCCAGCGACGAAATAAAGTTCTGGACTTTGTTCAGCGACCAACGATCTCCCAGCAGGGGCCTGATCGTTGGTCGCTGTCACACATAACGATTTCCTTAACGATATCGTTAACAATATCGTTATGTGTGAAGGTACCTTTACTCATGCCTAGATAATCTCAGAAATGGTAGCTATATATATAGCACCCTAGAACCTATCACAAGCATTTCATCCGTCACATGACTAAATACACAGGTCCTGGAAGTGCAATAAAGACAAATGCAGATAGTATGGTAGCTATATATATAGCACCCCAGAACCTATCACAAGCATTTCATCCGTCACATGACTAAATACACAGGTCCTGGAAGTACATAAAAGACAAATACAGATAGTGCATATAAAAGTAAAATAACGCATACATAAATGCAAAATATAAAATTGTCAAACCTACCTATTGCCTTAATTAGCAATAATGGTAAAGTATTTCGTTTCTTTTATTCATACCCGCGGGGAAGCGAGTGTTCAGACTGTACATCCAAAACGCCTCCCTAGTAAGTAGGCGTCTTTTTACATCACCCCCGCGGCTTTGAGGAAAAACTCTCTCTATGCCGTGTACTCTAAGAGCTGCGGTGTCTCCATTATGTGTCATACCGAAGTGTTTGGATACCATTGAGATATTCCTATTAATCATGTTGTAATTTTTTGCGTCCCTGAGATGTTCGGAGACGCGTGTTTTCAACTTTCTTGATGTGCACCCTATGTATGAAATTTGGCAAATTAAACAGTCTATTTTGTAGATCACATTTTTATTGTGACAATTTATAAAACTATTAATTTTGTAACTTTTAGTTTTGTCGGTATTTTGAAAGGTGTTGCCTACACAAGAATGCGCACAGGTACTGCAAGCCGCAGTGCCGCATCTAAAGAAACCCTTGCATTCAAGCCAGGTTTTGGATCCTGATTTAGTCAGAAACGAATTCGGAGCTACTAGATCCCCGATAGTTCGAGCCCTTCTCGCCACCACATTAACCCCATCTTTCAGAATATTCATGAGTGTATGGTCTCCATATAAAATAGGTAATCTATGATTGATAATTTTTTTGATATGATTAAACTGAGAACTGAACTGTAAACATACATGAGGTTTATCACTTAATCTCTTTTTATTAGATCCACTCATAGCACTATTTACCAAAAGATCTTCTCTGCGTTTTTTGTCCACTATATTTTTGTTTAATTTGCCAAATTTCATACATAGGGTGCACATCAAGAAAGTTGAAAACACGCGTCTCCGAACATCTCAGGGACGCAAAAAATTACATGATTAATAGGAATATCTCAATGGTATCCAAACACTTCGGTATGACACATAATGGAGACACCGCAGCTCTTAGAGTACACGGCATAGAGAGAGTTTTTCCTCAAAGCCGCGGGGGTGATACAAAAAGACACCTACTTAGTAGGGAGGCGTTTTGGATGTACAGTCTGAACACTCGCTTCCCCGCGGGTATGAATAAAAGAAACAAAATACTTTACCATTATTGCTAATTAGGGCAATAGGTAGGTTTGACAATTTTATATTTTGCATTTATGTATGCGTTATTTTACTTTTATATGCACTATCTGTATTTGTCTTTTATGCACTTCCAGGACCTGTGTATTTAGTCATGTGACGGATGAAATGCTTGTGATAGGTTCTGGGGTGCTATATATATAGCTACCATAATATCTGCATTTGTCTTTATTGCACTTCCAGGACCTGTGTATTTAGTCATGTGACGGATGAAATGCTTGTGATAGGTTCTAGGGTGCTATATATATAGCTACCATTTCTGAGATTATCTAGGCATGAGTAAGACCCGTTGTGGTCGAAACGCGTAGCCGTTCTCTGCGCAATCACTTATTCTGTCTGCCACCTGTAAGGATTATCCTGTTTTTATTACGTTGGATCAATAAAGAAAAAGTTTTTTACCATTCATCTGGAGCTGGAGTATATACATGGTTGGATCTGCTGCTGCTTGGAGTCCCGGGTCAGGACTTACTTTCGTGCTCCACATCTGATGGTCTGGTTGGTGAGCTGGCTGCGGCTTTTGTTAGCCGTTTTTCTTTTTTTGTCTAATTTGGATGCCCAGTAATCAAATGGGAATGATGGTTGAGGTAGAACATCGATAAGGGATGAAAAATAGTTAGTAACCATACTGGACAAATGTTGTCTCCTGTCACTTTGAATTGATGCAGCAGTACCTGTCCTGTCTGCGGTCATAGCAAAATCACTCCACAACCTGGTCAGAAAACCCCTCTGTCCAACGCCACTTCGGATTTCTGCACCTCTAACACTTCTGTTCTGCTGCCCCCTGCTGCTTGTGTGAGAACGATCACGGGCACTGTGTGCTGGGAATGCCTGAAGCAAACGGTCAACAAGAGTTGATTGTTTGGTTGCTAATATTAGTTCCAAGTTCTCATGTGGCATAATATTTTGCAATTTGCCTTTATAGCGAGGATCAAGGAGGCAGGCCAACCAGTAATCGTCATCGTTCATCATTTTAGTAATGCGTGTGTCCCTTTTGAGGATACGTAAGGCATAATCCGCCATGTGGGCCAAAGTTCCAGTTGTCAAATCTGCGGTTGTGCTGGGTTGAGGGGCTGTTTCAGGCAAATCTACGTCACTTGTGTCCCTCAAAAAACCAGAACCCGGCCTTGCCACGCCACCAATTTCCAGTGGCCCCAGAAAAGCTTCCTCATTAAAAATATACTCATCCCCATCATCCTCCTCGTCCTCCTCCTCTTCGCCCACTACCTCTTCCTGTACACTGCCCTGACCAGACAATGGCTGACTGTCATCAAGGCTTTCCTCTTCCTGTGCTGCAGACGCCTGATTTTTTATGTGCGTCAAACTTTGCATCAGCAGACGCATTAGGGGGATGCTCATGCTTATTATGGCGTTGTCTGCACTAACCAGCCGTGTGCATTCCTCAAAACACTGAAGGACTTGACACATGTCTTGTATCTTCGACCACTGCACACCTGACAACTCCATGTCTGCCATCCTACTGCCTGCCCGTGTATGCTTATCCTCCCACAAAAACATTAGAGCCCGCCTCTGTTCGCACAGTCTCTGAAGCATGTGCAGTGTTGAGTTCCACCCTGTTGCAACGTCTATGATTAGGCGATGCTGGGGAAGGTTCAAAGACCGCTGATAGGTCTGCATACGGCTGGAGTGTATGGGCGAACGGCGGATATGTGAGCAAAGTCCGCGCACTTTGAGGAGCAGGTCGGATAACCCCGGATAAGTTTTCAGGAAGCACTGCACCACCAGGTTTAAGGTGTGAACCAGGCAAGGAATGTGTTTCAGTTGGGAAAGGGAGATGGCAGCCATGAAATTCCTTCCGTTATCACTCACTACCTTGCCTGCCTCAAGATCTCCTGTGCCCAGCCACGACTGCGTTTCTTTCTGCAAGAACTCGGACAGAACTTCCGCAGTGTGTCTGTTGTCGCCCAAATACTTCATAGCCAATACAGCCTGCTGACGCTTGCCAGTAGCTGCCCCATAATGGGACAACTGGTGTGCAACATTGGCAGCTGCGGATGGAGTGATTGGGTGACTGCGATCTGTGGACGAGCTCTCGCTTCTGCAGGAGGACGAGGAGGAGGAGGAGGGGGTGCGAACGCCTACAGCCAACTGTTTCCTAGACCGTGGGCTAGGCAGAACTGTCCCGAAATTGCTGTCCCCTGTGGACCCTGCATCCACCACATTCACCCAGTGTGCCGTGATGGACACGTAACGTCCCTGGCCATGCCTACTGGTCCATGCATCTGTTGTCAGGTGCACCTTTTTTACTCACAGATTGCCTGAGTGCATGGACGATGCGCTCTTTAACATGCTGGTGGAGGGCTGGGATGGCTTTTCTCGAAAAGAAGTGTCGATTGGGTGGCTCGTAGCATGGTACAGCGTAGTCCATCAGGGCTTTGAAAGCTTCACTTTCAACTAACCGGTAGGGCATCATCTCTAACGAGATTAGTCTAGCTATGTGGGCGTTCAAACCCTGTGTACGTGGATGCGAGGATAAGTACTTCCTTTTTCTAACCAGAGTCTCATGTAGGGTGAGCTGGACTGGAGAGCTGGAGATCGTGGAACTAGCGGGTGTGCCGGTGGACATGGCAGACTGAGAGACGGTTGGAGACAGTATTGTTTCCGCCTGTGCCCTAGATGCAGTGTTTCCTACTACAAAACTGGTGATTCCCTGACCCTGACTGCTTTGGCCTGGCAAAGAAACCTGCACAGATACTGCAGGTGGTGCGGAAAACGGTGGCCTTACAGTGACAGCAGGGATGTAGCATTGGTGAGTAGCTTCATTGGCCGAGGGTGCTACAACCTTAAGGGACGTTTGGTAGTTAGTCCAGGCTTGCAAATGCATGGTGGTTAAATGTCTATGCATGCAACTTGTATTCAGACTTTTCAGATTCTGACCTCTGCTTAAGGTAGTTGAACATTTTTGACAGATGACTTTGTGCGGATCAATTGGATGTTGTTTAAAAAATGCCAGACTGCACTCTTTCGAGCCTCGGATCCCTTTTCAGGCATTGCCGACTGAGCTTTAACCGGATGGCCACGCTGTCCTCCAACAGGTTTTGACTTTGCCACGCGTTTTGGGCCAGATACGGGCCCGGCAGATGGAACCTGTTGCGATGTTGATGTCTGCTGCGGCCCCTCCTCCTCCGCTTCAGAACTACTGCCGCCTGCACCCTGTTCCCCCAATGGCTGCCAATCGGGGTCAACAACTGGGTCATCTATAACCTCCTCTTCTAGCTCGTGCGCAACTTCATCTGTGTCACCGTGTAAGTCGGTGGTAGAGCGTTCGTGACGGGGCAACATAGTCTCATCAGGGTCTGATTCTGGATCAGTACCCTGCGAGGGCAATGTTGTGGTCTGAGTCAAAGGACCAGCATAGTAGTCTGGCTGTGGCTGTGCATCAGTGCACTCCATGTCAGATTCAACTTGTAATGGGCATGGCCTGTTAACTGCTTCACTTTCTAAGCCAGGGACGGTATGTGTAAAGAGCTCCATGGAGTAACCCGTTGTGTCGCCTGCTGCATCCTTCTCTGTTGTTGTTTTTGCTGAAGAGGACAAGGAAGCGACTTGTCCCTGACCGTGAACATCCACTAACGACGCGCTGCTTTTACATTTACCAGTTTCAAAAGAGGAGGCAAAAGAGCTAGAGGCTGAGTCAGCAAGGTAAGCCAAAACTTGCTCTTGCTGCTCCGGCTTTAAAAGCGGTTTTCCTACTCCCAGAAAAGGGAGCGTTCGAGGCCTTGTGTAGCTAGACGACGAACCTGGCTCCACAGCTCCAGACTTAGGTGCAATATTTTTTTTCCCACGACCACCTGATGCTCCACCACTACCACTACCCTCATTACCAGCTGACAATGAACGCCCCCGGCCACGACCTTTTCCACCAGACTTCCTCATTGTTTTAAAAACGCAACCAAACTAACGGTATTTGTTGCTGTCAAACAACTTACACGGTGAGCTATAACTTCAGTATGATTTAGATACCCCTTTACAGGTGGGTGAGACCGCAAGGAAAAGCAGGCACAATGTTACACACTCTGTTTTTGGTGGCACCAAATGAGAGAGATGACACACACGCAGGACTGTCACTCAAGCACAAATGTCAATATTAATCTCCCACTGTTTGTTTTTATTTTTTCAGGGAGAATTTAGAAACCCCCCCAAAAAAATGATTTTTTCAGGAAGAATTTAGAAAACAAATTAAAAAAAGTGATTTTTTTCAGAGAGAATTTAGAAACCAAATAAAAAAACAAAACAAATAAGCTTTCTATGGTCCACTATCTGAGAGAGAGATTGCACACCCAGGAGTCAGGACTGGCACACAAGCAGAAAAGCCAATATTAATCTCCCACTGTTTTTTTTTATTTTTTCAGGGAGAATTTAGAAACCCCCCCCAAAAAATGATTTTTTAAGGAAGAATTTAGAAAACAAATTAAAAAAAGTGATTTTTTCAGAGAGAATTTAGAAACCAAACAAAAAACAAATAGGCTTTCTATGGCCCACTATCTGAGAGAGAGATGGCACACCCAGGAGTCAGGACTGGCACACAAGCAGAAAGGCCAATATTAATCTCCCACTGTTTTTTTTTTTAATTTTTTCAGGGAGAATTTAGAAACCCCCCTGTTATGATAAGATAATTCAGTACCACAATGGACATAGAGGTCAGAGCACATACAGTGACCTGACAATAACCCAAAAACATTGAACGAGCTCTGAGACGTGGGAACTCTGCTGACCGCAATCCCTAATCCTCTCCAACCACACTAGAGGCAGCCGTGGATTGCGCCTAACGCTCCCTATGCAACTCGGCACAGCCTGAGAAACTAGCTAGCCTGAAGATAGAAAATAAGCCTACCTTGCCTCAGAGAAATACCCCAAAGGAAAAGGCAGCCCCCACATATAATGACTGTGAGTTAAGATGAAAAGACAAACGTAGAAATGAAATAGATTTAGCAAAGTGAGGCCCGACTTTCTGAACAGAGCGAGGATAGGAAAGGTAACTTTGCGGTCAACACAAAACCCTACAAAAACCACGCAAAGGGGGCAAAAAGACCCTCCGTACCGAACTAACGGCACGGAGGTACACCCTCCGCGTCCCAGAGCTTCCAGCAAGCAGGAAAAAACAAATAGACAAGCTGGACAGAAAAAAACAGCAAACAAAATAGCAAAGCGGAACTTACTATGCAGAGCAGCAGGCCACAGGAACGATCCAGGAGGAAACAGGTCCAATACTAGAACATTGACTGGAGGCCAGGATCAAAGCACTAGGTGGAGTTAAATAGAGCAGCACCTAACGACTTCACCACATCACCTGAGGAAGGAAACTCAGAAGCCGCAGTACCACTTTCCTCCACCAACGGAAGCTCACAGAAAGAATCAGCCGAAGTACCACTTGTGACCACAGGAGGGAGCTCTGCCACAGAATTCACAACAGTACCCCCCCTTGAGGAGGGGTCACCGAACCCTCACCAGAGCCCCCAGGACGACCAGGATGAGCCATATGAAAGGCACGAACAAGATCGGGAGCATGGACATCAGAGGCAAAGACCCAGGAATTATCTTCCTGAGCATAACCCTTCCACTTAACCAGATACTGGAGTTTCCGTCTTGAAACACGAGAATCCAAAATCTTCTCCACAATATACTCCAACTCCCCCTCCACCAAAACCGGGACAGGAGGATCAACAGATGGAACCATAGGTGCCACGTATCTCCGCAACAACGACCTATGGAATACGTTATGTATGGAAAAAGAATCTGGAAGGGTCAGACGAAAAGACACAGGATTAAGAACCTCAGAAATCCTATACGGACCAATGAAACGAGGTTTAAACTTAGGAGAGGAAACCTTCATAGGAATATGACGAGAAGATAACCAAACCAAATCCCCAACACGAAGTCGGGGACCCACACAGCGTCTGCGATTAGCGAAACGTTGAGCCTTCTCCTGGGACAAGGTCAAATTGTCCACTACATGAGTCCAAATCTGCTGCAACCTGTCCACCACAGTATCCACACCAGGACAGTCCGAAGACTCAACCTGCCCTGAAGAGAAACGAGGATGGAACCCAGAGTTGCAGAAAAACGGTGAAACCAAGGTAGCCGAGCTGGCCCGATTATTAAGGGCGAACTCAGCCAAAGGCAAAAAGGACACCCAGTCATCCTGATCAGCAGAAACAAAGTATCTCAGATATGTTTCCAAGGTCTGATTGGTTCGTTCAGTCTGGCCATTAGTCTGAGGATGGAAAGCCGAGGAAAAAGACAAGTCAATGCCCATCCTACCACAAAAGGCTCGCCAAAACCTCGAAACAAACTGGGAACCTCTGTCGGAAACGATATTCTCTGGAATGCCATGTAAACGAACCACATGCTGGAAGAACAATGGCACCAAATCAGAGGAGGAAGGTAATTTAGACAAGGGTACCAAATGGACCATCTTAGAGAAGCGATCACAGACCACCCAAATGACTGACATCTTTTGAGAGACGGGAAGATCTGAAATAAAATCCATAGAGATATGTGTCCAAGGCCTCTTCGGGACCGGCAAGGGCAAAAGCAACCCACTGGCACGAGAACAGCAGGGCTTAGCCCGAGCACAAATCCCACAGGACTGCACAAAAGAACGCACATCCCGCGACAGAGATGGCCACCAAAAGGATCTAGCCACTAACTCTCTGGTACCAAAGATTCCAGGATGACCAGCCAACACCGAACAATGAACCTCAGAGATAACTTTATTCGTCCACCTATCAGGGACAAACAGTTTCTCCGCTGGGCAAATATCAGGTTTATTAGCCTGAAATTTTTGCAGCACCCGCCGCAAATCAGGGGAGATGGCAGACACAATTACTCCCTCTTTGAGGATACCCGCCAGCTCAGATAAACCCGGAGAGTCGGGCACAAAATTCCTAGACAGAGCATCCGCCTTCACATTTTTAGAGCCCGGAAGGTACGAAATCACAAAGTCAAAACGGGAGAAAAACAGCGACCAACGAGCCTGTCTAGGATTCAACCGCTTGGCAGACTCGAGATAAGTCAAGTTCTTATGATCAGTCAAGACCACCACGCGATGCTTAGCTCCTTCAAGCCAATTACGCCACTCCTCGAATGCCCACTTCATGGCCAGCAACTCTCGATTACCCACATCATAATTTCGCTCAGCAGGCGAAAACTTCCTGGAAAAGAAGGCGCATGGTTTCATCACCGAGCAATCAGAACTTCTCTGCGACAAAACAGCCCCTGCTCCAATCTCAGAAGCATCAACCTCGACCTGGAATGGAAGCGAAACATCTGGTTGACACAACACAGGGGCAGAAGAAAAACGACGCTTCAACTCTTGAAAAGCTTCCACAGCAGCAGAAGACCAATTGACCACATCAGCACCCTTCTTGGTCAAATCGGTCAATGGTTTAGCAATACTAGAAAAATTGCAGATGAAGCGACGATAAAAATTAGCAAAGCCCAGGAATTTTTGAAGACTTTTCAGAGATGTCGGCTGAGTCCAATCATGGATGGCTTGGACCTTATCAGGGTCCATCTTGATAGTAGAAGGGGAAAAGATGAACCCCAAAAATGAAACCTTCTGAACACCAAAGAGACACTTTGATCCCTTCACAAACAAAGAATTAGCACACAGGACCTGAAACACCGTTCTGACCTGCTTCACATGAGACTCCCAATCATCCGAGAAGATCAAAATGTCATCCAAGTACACAATCAGGAATTTATCCAGATACTCTCGGAAGATGTCATGCATAAAGGACTGAAACACTGATGGAGCATTGGCAAGTCCGAATGGCCTTACAAGATACTCAAAATGGCCCTCGGGTGTATTAAATGCAGTTTTCCATTGATCGCCTCGCTTAATACGCACAAGATTATACGCACCACGAAGATCTATCTTGGTGAACCAACTAGCCCCCTTAATCCGAGCAAACAAATCAGATAACAACGGCAAGGGGTACTGTTGTGAATTCTGTGGCAGAGCTCCCTCCTGTGGTCACAAGTGGTACTTCGGCTGATTCTCTCTGTGAGCTTCCGTTGGTGGAGGAAAGTGGTACTGCGGCTTCTGAGTTTCCTTCCTCAGGTGATGTGGTGAAGTCGTTAGGTGCTGCTCTATTTAACTCCACCTAGTGCTTTGATCCTGGCCTCCAGTACTGTTATGATAAGGTAATTCAGTACCACAATGGACATAGAGGTCAGAGCACATACAGTGACCTGACAATAACCCAAAAACATTGAACGAGCTCTGAGACGTGGGAACTCTTCTGACCGCAATCCCTAATCCTCTCCAACCACACTAGAGGCAGCCGTGGATTGCGCCTAACGCTCCCTATGCAACTCGGCACAGCCTGAGAAACTAGCTAGCCTGAAGATAGAAAATAAGCCTACCTTGCCTCAGAGAAATACCTCAAAGGAAAAGGCAGCCCCCACATATAATGACTGTGAGTTAAGATGAAAAGACAAACGTAGAGATGAAATAGATTTAGCAAAGTGAGGCCCGACTTTCTGAACAGAGCGAGGATAGGAAAGGTAACTTTGCGGTCAACACAAAACCCTACAAAAACCACGCAAAGGGGGCAAAAAGACCCTCCGTACCGAACTAACGGCACGGAGGTACACCCTCCGCGTCCCAGAGCTTCCAGCAAGCAGGAAAAAACAAATAGACAAGCTGGACAGAAAAAAACAGCAAACAAAATAGCAAAGCGGAACTTAGCTATGCAGAGCAGCAGGCCACAGGAACGATCCAGGAGGAAACAGGTCCAATACTAGAACATTGACTGGAGGCCAGGATCAAAGCACTAGGTGGAGTTAAATAGAGCAGTACCTAACGAATTCACCACATCACCTGAGGAAGGAAACTCAGAAGCCGCAGTACCACTTTCCTCCACCAACGGAAGCTCACAGAGAGAATCAGCCGAAGTACCACTTGTGACCACAGGAGGGAGCTCTGCCACAGAATTCACAACACCCCCCCCCCAAAAAAAAATGATTTTTTAAGGAAGAATTTAGAAAGCAAATAAAAAAAAAGTGTTTTTTTCAGAGAGAATTTAGAAACCAAATAAAAAAATGAAAACAAATAGGCTTTTTATGGCCCACTATTTGATAGAGAGATGGCACGCTCAGGACTGGCACACAAGCCCAAAGGGCAATATTAATCTCCCACTGTTTTTTTTTTTTCAGGGAGAATTTATAAAACCAATGAAAAAATAATAAATAGGCTTTCTATGGCCCACTATTTGACAGAGATGGCACGCTCAGGACTGGCACACAAGCCCAAAGGGCAATATTAATCTCCCACTGTTTTTTTTTTTTTTTTAGGGAGAATTTATAAAACCAATAAAAAAAAAAAAGGCTTTCTATGGCCCAGTATTTGAGAGAGAGATGGCACGCTCAGGACTGGCACACAAGCCCAAAGGGCAATATTAATCTCCCACTGTTTTTTTTTTTTTTCAGGGAGAATTTATAAAACCAATGAAAAAAAAAAAGGCTTTCTATGGCCCACTATTTGAGAGAGAGATGGCACGCTCAGGACTGGCACACAAGCCCAAAGGCCAATATTAATCTCCCACTGTTTTTTTTTTTCAGGGAGAATTTAGAAACCCCACAAAAAAAAAAAAAAACAGAAAAAAAAATTAGGCTTTCTATGGCCCACTATGTGAAATGGCACACACAGGGATGGCACTCGAGCAGAAATGCCAATCTTAATCTCCCACAGCTTTTTTTTTTTAGGGAGAATTAAAAAAAAACAAAAAAACACAGGGACTGTCCTACAATTACTATCTCCCTGCAGTAATCTCAGCCAGGTATGGCAGGCAGCAATAAGGAGTGGACTGCTGCACAAATTAAATAAAAAGTGTGGACAAACAAACAAGATAGCTGTGCAGAAAGGAAGGAACAACAGGATTTGTGCTTTGAAAAAAGCAGTTGGTTTGCACAGCGGCGTACATACAGCAATGCAGCTATCAGGGAGCCTTCTAGGGCAGCCCAATGAGCTACAGCGCTGAGGAAAAAAAAATGAAGCTTCCACTGTCCCTGCAAACAAAGGTGGTGTTGGACAGTGGAAATCGCTACAGCACAAGCGGTTTGGTGGTTAATGGACCCTGCCTAACACTATCCCTGCTTCTGAAGAAGCGGCAGCAACCTCTCCCTAGGCTCAGATCAGCAGCAGTAAGATGGCGGTCTGCGGGAACACCCCTTTATAGCCCCTGTGACGCCGCAGACAGCAAGCCAATCACTGCAATGCCCTTCTCTAAGATGGTGGGGACCAGGACCTATGTCATCACGTTGCCCACACTCTGCGTCCACCTTCATTGGCTGAGAAATGGCGCTTTTCGCGTCATTGAAAAGCGACTTTGGCGCGAAAGTCGCGTACCGCATGGCTGACCCCGCACAGGGGTCGGGTCGGGTTTCATGAAACCCGACTTTGCCAAAAGTCGGCGACTTTTGAAAATGAACGATCCGTTTCGCTCAACCCTACTCACAACACATCTAGATAAGTTCCTTAAGGGGTCTAGTTTCCAAAATGGTGTCACTTGTGGGTGGTTTCCACTGTTTAGGCACATCAGGGGCTCTCCAAACGTGACATGGCATCCAATCTCAATTCCAGCCAATTCTATATTGAAAAGTAAAACGGCACTCCTTCTCTTCCAAGCTCTGCGGTGCGCCCAAACAGTGGTTTTCCCCCATATATGGGGTATCGGCGTACTCAGGAGAAATTGCACAACAAAATTTATGGTTAAATTTCTGCTTTTACACTTGTAAAAATTAAAAAAATGGTTCTGAAGTAAAATGTTTGCAAAAAAAAGTTAAATGTTCATTTTTTCCTTCCACATTGTTTCAGTTCCTGTGAAGCATGTAAAGGGTTAATAAACTTCTTGAATGTGGTTTTGAGCACCTTGAGGGGTGCAGTTTTTAGAATGGTGTCACACTTGGTTATTTTCTATCATATAGACCCCTCAAAATGATTTCAAATGTGATGTTGTCCCTAAAAAAAAATGGTGTTGTAAAAATGAGAAAGCGCTGGTCAACTTTTAACCCTTATAACTCCCTAACAAAAAAAAATTTGTTACCAAAATTGTGCTGATGTAAAGTAGACATGTGGGAAATGTTATTTATTAACTTTTTTTTGTGACATATCTCTCTGATTTAAGGGCAATAAAAATTTTTGCCATATTTCCGTTTTTTTCATAAATAATCACAAGTAATATCGAAGAAATGTTACCACTAACATGAAGTACAATATGTCACGAAAAAACAATCTCAGAATCAGCGGGATCCGTTAAAGCGTTCCAGAGTTATAACCTCATAAAGTGACAGTGGTCCGAATTGTAAAAATTGGCCCGGTCACTAAGTACCAAATTGGCTCTGTCACTAAGGGGCTACATTTTAATTGGAGATATTTACTAATATTATTAATAGCACACCTACTGCATTATTTGGATGGGATCTTGGAGATGGGAATACCCCTATAACGTGTGGACGTGTAAAACAGTTACAGGTCACAGAAGATGGCAACATAAAACATTTTTTTCTAATGGTTCTGAATTTTTTAACCGCTAAATTGAAAAGAAAAAAGCAACAACTCCTGTTTTTTTATCGCTATAATCATAGTGACCTGGAGAATCAGGTTGCCAGGTCATTTTTACCATAGACTGAACACCATAAAAACAAATCACAAAAAATAATAATGGAATTGCAATATTTTTTCCTCCTGTTTTTCTGAATATTGCATGGTAATGTAAATGGTAGCATACAAAACAGGAACTCACCCAACAAAATCAAGCCCTCATACGGCTAAAGTGACGGAAAAATAAAATTAAAATTTCTAGGTCCTTAAAGGGTTAACAAGGTGGTGTTCTTAATGTTGAGTGTTGTGGCATATGTCAATGTCCAAGTACAGACTATGATGCCTGGACCAACCACAGATCTGCTACCCAAACTCAGCAGCCTTGTACATGCCTATGAAGCTGTTGAGTCCAGGAGAGGAGAGCAGCGGTCGGTCTGGAGATAACGATTTGTGCAAGGATAGTAAAACTCATCCGTTGGACCTCCACCTAGGGCTACGTCACACCTGCACACAGACTTTCCGTCTGTCTGTTTCATTTTTAGAAAGAAACCAAATAAATATTAAAAATGGATTTATTACATAACTGATACGAATAGAAGCAGAAGGACCCCATTGGTGCATGTGGTTCCTGCTGTGTTTACGTATTGGGATAGAGAATCATACAGAACCTTATTTTTTCTACTGTAAAACAGACACATAACGAAACCAAGACACCCCATAAACACCAGTGGGCCCTTCTGCTTCCATTTGTGTCACTTAAGCGATAGGTTCATTTTAGACATTCATCATGTTTGAGTTAAAGAACAGCACAGTCGTTTGGCATTTCTGCATACAGGTGGGGACGTGGAAAACAGTTTAGTAGACTTGTAGATTTCTTATTGTCAAAGCAGCTGGGCCCGATGGCCTCAGTCCACGTGTCCGCAGAGCATGTGCAAACCAACTGTGTACTGTCTTCCTGGACCTGTTTAACTGGAGCCTTCAATCACAGGGTGTACCAGTTCTGTGGAAGACCACCTGCCTGGTGCCGGTTCCTAAGACCACTTTTCCAAATTCCCTACAAGATTATCGTCCAGTGGCCTTAACATTGCATGCTATGAAGTCCTTGGAGAGAATAATACTCACCTACTTGTGTCCCAGTGCTGACCCCCTGCAGTTTGCGTACCAGCAGAGATTGGGGGTGGATGATGCTGTAGTGTCTCTGCTACATACAGTACATTCATTCTTGGACAATGATGGATCTGTAGTTCGCGCCATGTTCTTTGACTTCTCAAGTGCTTTCAATACCTTACAGCCGCCCTTACTACGTAATAAGTTGACTGATATGGCGGTAGATGAGGGGATGGTGGACTGGATAAACGACTACCTTACGGACAGGACGCAGTTTGTAAGGATGGGAGAGGTGGTATCTGGCAGTGTACGGAGCAGTGTTTGAGCCCCTCAGGGTACAGCGCAGTCGCCCTTCTTCTTCACATTGTATACAGCTGACTTTCAGTATAAATCAGATTTTTGTCACCTCCAAAAATTCTCAGATGACTCAGTGATAGTAGGTGGCATTGTGGGGGGCCAGGGGGAGGAGGAATATTGAAGGGTGGTTTCTGACTTTGTGGATTGGTGCCTGTCTAACTGTCTAGAACTAAATGTAAAGAAAACCAAGGAGTTGGTGGTAAGTTATAGAAAGAAAAAGGAGGATTACTTACCGATCAATATTGCTGGCCAGGAGGTTGAGATTGCTGAGAGCTACAAATATTTGGGGGTTCACCTTGACAGTAAACTCAATTGGAGGTGTCATACAGAAAAGGTTTACAAGAAGGGAATGAGCAGACTGTACTTTCTTCGGAAGCTCAGGTCGTTCAATGTGTGCTGGAAATGTTCTATCAGTCCATTGTGGCAAGAGCCATTTTTTTTGCCATCATTTGCTGGGGCAGTAGTGTGCGAGTATCTGACGCAAATAAGCTCAACAAACTTATCAAGAAGGTAAGCGCAGCTGTTGGCCTCCATCTGGACTCTTTTCAGGAGGTATTGGAGGTTAGGATTCAGAAGACGTGTAGGGCTATAATGATCAATAATACACACCCAATATATGAGCTGTTCTTGAAGCAGAAGAGCACATTCAGCAGCCGTCTAATACTACTAAGGCTACATTCACATTTGCGTTGTTGGGCGCAGCGTCGGCGACGCATACCGACGCATGCGTCGTGCACCCCTATCTTTAACATGGGGGGCGCATGGACATGGACCGGTATGCGTTGTACTGCGTTTTACGACGCATGCTTCATATAGACGCACAAGACAGGGCGCAGAGGACGCTACTTGTAGCGTTTTCCCTGCGCCGAAATTCCTGATCTGTAGGATCTTATGACAACGCATGCGTCGCAAAACGCTGCGTTGTGTACATGCGTTGTTGGTTGCGTTGCGTCGCTGATGCTGCGCCCAACAACGCAAATGTGAACGTAGCCTAAGGTGTAAGAAGGAGAAATTCAGGAAATCGTTTGTACCTACTGCTATGGGGATGTATAATAATTTTCTAAGGGTGGTAGACAACAATGACTGATTGCTGGTGTACTAATGTCAATTAACAGTGACTTATATACCTGTACTACCCACATTTATTTGTTATGTAATGTTGGTATACTTGTGCAAGATTTGTGTCCTAATATTTTATGTACTGCAGTTTGTATTGCTGCTGTAATACCGTAATTTCCCACGGGATCAATAAAGTGTATTGTATCGTATCATATCATATTTGTTCTCAGAATTGTCTCCTTTATCTTTTATTACATAGGACTGCAGGTGACATCTACTACATTATCTACTTATACAGTTAGTTATTACTGTGTTATCTGTGGTGTTACATAGGACTGCAGGTGACATCTACTACATTATCTAACCAGAGAATTATCACTGTGTTATCTGTGGTGTTACATAGGACTGCTGGTGACATCTACTACATTATCTAACCAGGGAGTTATCACTGTGTTATCTGGGTAACTTTTTTTGCTTGGGTTGGAGGATAGGTTGCAAAACATAAGTCTTGGGCCCCTGATCTTTTCTGACCCCTGATGAACAGAGATCATTGTAACAAAATGGACAAATCCTTAAGCTTCCAATGTTCTTGTGTTAAGGATATTAATAACTTTGCTCAGCGAGAGGCAAAATATGTGTAGCTTTCAGAACCCATTGACACGTAAGTCATCTTTGTTAGTTTAGTCATAGAAAAAGGGACTTTAATCTTGCAAGCAGGAATTTGCTGCTGGTCAAAGCTCATGTTATGTAAAGGTTCATTATTTTAAAGAATATTTTGATGTATCCAAGCACTGAATGACTGAATATCACAGATAATGTTCCTTTATCTGTGGACAAACCTTATTTAGAACAAGAGGATGAGAGGCTTGTGATGTGTCCATCTCAGCAAGCAGTCTTTGTCTGAAATTAGAGAAGATTTTCAACTGAAAGGGCCTCAGGGGGCTCTGAAATATAGGTCTGGTGAGTTGAGTGATACTGCTTCCTGCCCATGCTGCTCGTGTAGTGATTAGTTCTATAGAGCCAGTGTCACTATTCAGTACAATGTCAATTTAAATCTGGATAATCCAAGATATATAAGTTACTAATTTAGTTTACCTGCATAATATGATGTCAATTGCATAAAGAATGGTACATTCAATTTGGAATCAATCCTTTTACATAGGGCGACAATCACCTAAAGAATCTTTTACACGAACAATGGTTTAAAATTATTGCTCAATGTGATCATGGCGATCGATCAACCGGCAAACGATAATCCACGCATCTGTGGTTGATCTTATCTGTTAGGATTCGCTCACATTCGCGTATAAATCAGACGAGAGCAATGTAAGAATAAATTGGATTCCATTTGGACCAATGTAATTCGTTAAGGAGATGCAGATCTGCTTTTTTTCTAACCTTTATTCAGTGAGGAAAACATGGCAGCATGCTGCGTATGGATGCATAAATTGTCCAAGACTTACCAATGCAAGGCATCTATGGGGCCATAACGTTTGTGCAGCACTATATGGGGCAAGTGTCTCTATATACTACATGGCTGTTCTATATACTACGTGGGCCATGTTGTATACTACGTGGGCTGTTATATGCTACGTGGGCTGTGCTATATACTAGATGGCTGTTCTATAAACTACGTGGGCCGTGTTATATACTATGTGGCTGTGCTATATACTATACTAGCTGAAGAGCCCGGCGTTACCTGGGCATAGTAAATATCTGTGGTTAGTTATAGCACCTCACTTCTCTTATTTTCCCATCACGACTCTCATTTTCCCCCCACACCTCTCATTTTCTCCCTTACACCTCTCATTTTCCCCCTCACTCCTCTCATTCCCCCCTAACACTTGTCATTTCGACCTCACATCTGTCATTTTCTGATCAATCCACTATTTTTCCTCACTCCTCTCATTTTGCACTCACACCTTTTCATTTTCACCTCACACCCCTCATTTTCACCTCACACCTCTCATTTTCCCCTCAGTATATACATGTTTGTCATCTCCCTTATATATAGTATACACCTGTATGTCATCTCCTGTATATAGTATATACCTGTATGTCATCTCCCCTGTAAATAGTATACAACTGCTGTATGTCATCTCCTCCTGTATATTGTATATACCTATGTGTCATCTCCTCCTGTATATAGTATATAACTGTATGTCATCTCTTCTGTATATACTATATACCTATTTACTTAGTTATATCAGGGTTTTCATTTACTTTTTTCTCTTGTAGGTTTTATGTTTTGTGGCCATTTTTAACATGCGTTTTACCTCTGCATGTATACCAACTTAAGTTAAGCTCAATTTTGTGTTTTTTTTCTGTGTATTGTTGCATTCTGTGCAATCCGGGGTGTGGCCTCCCTGTTTCTGAGCTAGAAACTATATAAGGCTTCCCTAGTCTAGTGTTTCACTGTTTGGGCTCAGTCCTTTCATCTGCCCTTATTCACACTGAGGTCAACATTGACACATGGTAAGGTTTTAATATTAGATAGTTTAGGACTGTCCTGATCAGAGTTACCGTGACGAGGTGGGATGGCTTTTGTGCTATTTTTTGATCAAAAAACAGTATTACTAAAAACTCTGTGTTATTTAAATGCATTTTTGCTTTTTTTACTTAGTTATATCAGGGTTTTCATTTACTTTTTTCTCTTGTAGGTTTTATATACTATATACCTGTATGTCGTCTCCTGCTATATATAGTATATACCTGTATGTCATCTCCCCTGTATATAGTATATACCTGCTGTATGTCATCTCCTCCTCTATATACCTATGCGTCATCTCCTCTTTTATATAGTATATACCTGTATGTCATCTCCTCCTGTATACAGTATATACGTGTGTCATCTCCTCCTGTATATACTATATACCTGTAAGTCATCTCCTCCTGTATATAGTATATACCTGTCTGTCATCTCCTCCTGTATATAGTATGTACCTGTATGTCATCTGCTCCTGTATATAGTATATATCTGTGTGTCATCTTCTCCTGTATATAGTATATACGTGTGTCATCTCCCCTGTATATAGTATATACCTGCGTGTCATCTCCTGTATATAGTATATACCTGTAAGTCATCTCCTCCTGTATATAGTATATACCTGTGTGTCATCTCCCCTGTATATAGTATATACGTGTGTGTCATCTCCCCTGTATATAGTATATACCTGTGTGTCATTTCCTCCTGTATATAGTATATACCTGTGTGTCATCTTCTCCTGTATATAGTATATACATGTGTGTCATCTCCCCTGTATATAGTATATACCTGTGTGTCATTTCCCCTGTATATAGTATATACCTGTGTGTCATCTCCCCTGTATATAGTATGTACCTGTATGTCATCTCCCCTGTATATAGTATATACCTGTATGTCATCTCCTCCTGTATATACTATATACGTGTGTCATCTCCCCTGTATATAGTATATACCTGTGCATCATCTCTCCTGTATATAGTTTATACACCAGAGTGTCATCTCCTGCTGTATATAGTATATACCTGTGTGTCATCTCCCCTGTATATAGTATATATGTGTGTGTCATCTCTCTTGTATATAGTATATACCTGTGTGTCATCTCCTCCTGTATATAGTATATACCTGTGTGTCATCTCCTCCTGTATATATATATACCTGTGTGTCATCTCCCCTGTATATAGTACATACCTGTGTGTCATCTCCACTGTATATAGTATGCACTTGTATGTCATCTCCCCTGTATATAGTATATACCTGTGTGTCATCTCCTCCTGTATATAGTATATACCTGTGTGTCATCTCCCCTGTATATAGTATATACCTGTGTGTCATCTCCCCTGTATATAGTATATACCTGTGTGTCATCTCCACTGTATATAGTATGTACCTGTATGTCATCTCCCCTGTATATAGTATATACCAGTGTGTCATCTCCTCCTGTATATAGTATATACCTGTATGTCATCTCCTCCTGTATATAGTATATACCTGTGTGTCATCTCCCCTGTCTATAGTATATATGTGTGTGTGTGTCATCTCCTCCTGTATGTAGTATATACCTGTGTGTCATCTCCCCTGTATATAGTATGTACCTGTATTTCATCTCCTAAATTGGCAGCCTGATAAATCCCCAGCCAACAGGAAGCCCTCCTCCCTGGCAGTATATATTTGCTCACACATACACATAATAGACAGATCATGTGACTGACAGCTGCCGTATTTCCTATATGGTACATTTGTTGCTCTGGTAGTTTGTCTGCTTATTGATCAGATTTTTATTTTTGAAGGATAATACCAGACTTGTGTGTGTTTTAGGGCGAGTTTCATGTGTCAAGTTGTGTGTGTTGAGTTGCATGTGGCGACATACATGTTGCGAATTTTGTGAGACGAGTTGTGTGGCGACATGCGTATAGCAACTTTTTGTGTGTTGAGTTACATGTGACAGGTTAGTGTAGCAAGTTGTGTGCAGCAAGTTTTGCGCATGGTGAGTTTTGCACGTGGCGAGTTTTATGTGTGGTGCGTTTTGAGTATGTGCAAGTTTTCTGTGAGGCAACTTTTGCATGTGTTGCAACTTTTGTGCATGTGGCAATTTTTCCACGTGTGCAAGTTTTGTGTGTGGTGGGTTTTCCATGAGGTGAGTTTTGCACGTGTGGCGAGTTTTGCGTGAGCCTAGTTTTGCATGTGGCGAGTTTTGTGCGTGGCGAGTCTTGAGCGGCGACTTTTGTGTTTCGACTTTTATGTGGCGAGGTTGGTGTATGTGTGGTGAAATGTGTGCTGAGGGTGGTATATGTGTTCAAGCACGTGGCGCATTTTGTGTGTGTGTTCATATCCCCGTGTGTGGTGAGTATCACATCTGGCAGCTGTCAATTTGCCTCCAACACTTTTCCTTTCACATTTTCCCCATTATGTAGATAGGGGCAAAATTGTTTGGTGAATTGGAACGTGCGGGGTTAAAATTTTGCCTCACAACATAGCCTATGACGCTCTCGGGGTCCAGACGTGTGACTGTGCAAAATTTTGTGGCTGTAGCTGCGATGGTGCAGATGCCAATCCCGGACATACACATACATACACACACATTCAGCTTTATATATTAGATGGGCTGTGCTATGTACTACGTGGCTGTGTTATATGCTACGTGGGCTGTTATATACTACATGGCTGTGTTATATGCTACGTGGCTGTGCTATATACTACGTGGGCTGTGTTATATACTACATAGCTGTGTTTATATGCGATCATGAATCGTGGTATGTGTTAAAGGGGGTCCCACTGAGACTCTTTCGCCTGGGGCCCTCAAAAACCTGGAGCCTGCCCTGGTTCTGCTTTATATACAGAGAAAAAATAACACATGATATTCAATCATGCCATGACAGGATCATCAAGTCATCATACAAGGAAGTCTTTGCACCCTCCCCAAACTGACCCATACCTTCAAGACTCCACAAAGGCATGTAGGATCATTAATGTCGAGATACTCCTGGTCCTTATGCAGGAATGGCCAGAGCTATGGGACATCACAAAGTCCCCAGAATATGTAGACAGGCCTAAATGTGATGCCTCCAGGACGTACATCTGTGGTCAAGTACACACCACATTTTTGTTTTTTGCTCCCTTTCTTCCCAGAGCCTTAACTTTTTTATTCTTTGGTGAAAATGGCCATGTTAGGACTTGTTATTTTGGGGGATGAGTTGTAGTTTTGAATGACACCACTGGTTTTAACATGTCGTGTACTGGAAAACGGGAAAATAATTCCAAGTGTGGTAAAATTGCAAAAAAAAGTGCAAACCCGCACTTTTTATTTTTTTTATTTTTACCATGTTCACTAAATGCTAAAACTGATCTGCCATTATGATTCTCCAGGTCATTATGAGTTCATAGACACCAAAACATGAATTTTCTGTTACCCATAGCGTCTCCATTTTTCGTGATCTCGGGTTGGTTGAGGGCTTATTTTTTGCCTGCCAATCTGACATTTTTAATTATACCATTTTGATGCCAATAAGATCTTTTGATTGCCCGTTATTGCATTTTAAAGCAATGCTGCAGCGGCCAAAAAACGTAATTCTTTCGTTTTGACTTTTTTCTCATTGCGCCATTTAACGATCGAGTTAATTCTTTTTTTTATATTAATAGATCATGCGATTCTGAACTCAGCAATACCAAGTATGTTTATATTTGGTATCACAGAAATATGTATACAGTATATATTTTTTAATTGTTTTATTTTGAACAGGGCAAAAAGGGGGGATTTAAACTTTTCTTTTTTTTTAAATTTTTAAATATTTGCAAAAACATTTTTTTTTACTTTTTGCATGTTTCAATAGTCTCCATGGAAGAATAGAAGCTGCAGTTGTTTGATCTGCTCTGTTACATACATGTGATGCTCAGATCACCTGTATGTAGCAGAAATGCTCACTTGCTATGAGCACCGACCACCGGACGGTGCTCATAGCAATCTGGCTAAGACAACGATAGATGTCTGCTGGAGACCTCTGGTTGTCAGGCCAATCCATAGCTGACCCGCGATCACGTGACGGGGTCACCGATGGGCGGGTTTAGTGACACGCTTCTGGTAAGCGCAAGTTAAATGTCACTGTCAGAGCGGCACGTCCTCACGTTTAAATGCCATGGCGATCGTGCTAGCACCGATCGCAAGCATTTAACCCCTCTGATGCTGCTGTCAGTAGTGACAGTGGCATAGAGGAGCATCGCCCAGTGAATAAATTCCCTGCGCGCTTCCATTAGGACAATGTGATGCGATTGCGTTGTCAAAATGGTCTTCGTGGAGACCCCCAGCCCCAAGTTGGCCGCGGGGTCATCCCGGGGTCCTGCAGGCCAGGTGGATTCCCAGTGCCTGCAGACAGCATCACCAGAGACGCCTCCTTCCCTGCCCATCAGCCTCTGCGCCGATGTTCTGCAGTGCAGATGCATTGCAGAACATCAGATCAGCGATCTGATGTAGTACAGTTATGTCCCAGAATGGGACAATGTAAAAAAGTTAAAAAAAAATTTAAATAAAATCCCCAAATAAAGAAAAAAAAAAGAACCAAATGTTTCCAATAAATACATGTATTTATATAAATATAAAATAAACAATAAAAGTACACATATTTGGCATCGCCGCGTCCGCAGCAACCCACAGTATAAAACTGTCCCACTAGTTAACCCCTTCAGTAAACATTGTAAAAAATTAAAAAATAAATAAAAAACAATCATCATACCGCCGAATAAACAGTGCAATAAAATATCAAAATTATAAAAAGACGAATGTAAATTAAAATGGTATCTCTGAAAACGTCTTCATGTTCCGCAAAAAACAAGCCATCATACAGCTCCATAAGCAGAAAAATAAAAAAATGTATAGCTCTCAGAATAAAGTGATGCAGAAATAATTATTTTTTCTATAAAATAGTTTTTCTTGTGTAAAAGCGCCAAAACATAAAACAAATATAAATTGGGTATCGCTGTAATTGTACTGACCCAAAGAATAAAGCTGCTTTACCAATTTTATCACAAGCGGAACGGTATATATATTAAAAAAAAGCAATTCCTGAATTGCTGGTTTTTGTTCATTCTGTCTCCCAAAAATCAGAAAAAGAAAGCAATCAAAAAAGTCATGTGCCCGAAAATGATACCAATAAAAACATCAGCTTGTCCCACAAAAATCAAGCCCTCACATGACTCTGTGGGCCAAAATATGGCCTTTAGAATCGACACAGGCTCCACCCCAGCTCCACCTGCACACCTTGAACCTTCCACAGTCCCACCGTCCACTCTTAGAAAAACTCATCTTCTTTACCACGTCCTCACCAATCTGATATTAACATTTCCCATCAAACACCAGATCGCATACATAGCCAGCAGCTTTTGTTTTGGCCCAAAGAATTTTTAAGCCGCCACCACGACAAGGTAGACTCTTTTGGCCGGGCTCTACTCAACTCTAACCTATTAAACATTTCTTAAAATATCCAATACTCTTTTTAGGTATATTTTTCTTTCTTTTTTTTTAACTGAACTAGTCACATATTTTTTAGAATGACCATTAATACCAAATTAAAGAGACAAATACCATCACACGATGACCAGCCCACATATTACCATAGCATAATGACTGAATACTACCACATGCAAGGAAGAAATATCTCCAAACCAGGACCAGACCACGTATTACTACGGCATGGTGACCTAATTCTACCACATACAGGAACAAATACTGCCACACCATGACCAGACCACATACTACCACCACATAGTGACTGAATACTACAATACTGATCATTAATAAAAAAATACAAATACTAATACCATTATACACAGCAGCTCTGTATATAGTGTCAGTGTACAGATAATACAGTGATCACCAGTGACATTATACACAGGAGCTCTGTATATAGTGTTTAGTGTACAGGTAATACAGTGATCACCAGTGACATACACAGGAGCTCTGTATATAGTGTTTGGTGTACAGGTAATACAGTGATCACCAGTGACATTATACACAGGAGATCTGTAGATAGTGTCTAGTGTACAGGTAATACAGTGATCACCAGTGACATGCACTGGAGCTCTGTATATAATGTATAATGTACAGGTAATACAGTGACTACTGGTGATATTATACACGGGAGCTTTGCATATAGTGTCACTGTACAGGTAATGCATTGATCACCGGTGACATTATACACAGGAGCTCTGTATATAGTGTTATTGTACAGGTAATTCAGTGATTGCCAGTTACATCATGCACAGGATCTCTGCATATAGTGTCCAGGTAATACAGTGATCACCATTGACATTATACACAGGAGCTCTGTATAAAGTGTATAGTGTACAGGTAATGCAGTGATCACCAGTGACATTATACACAGAAGCTCTGTATATAGTGTACAGTGTATAGTGTCAGTGTACAGGTAACACACTGACTCACCAGTGACATCTCTAGCTGAAGTCCTTCATCCTTGCTTTTCTTTTTCATGCAGCACAGACCGCCATCATTTCTTCCGTCCAGGACTGATCTCTGCATAAAATAGCACATAGGTACCTAGAGCACTGCTTCCACAGCACATCCCCCACTTTTTCCCTATCTTCTACACTACACAGCTGAATACAGATGTGCACCCACCATTAATATATAATTAGTTATTATGCAAATAGATTAATGGCTGCACTCAAAATGAATATGTGCTAGAGCAAGGAAATGTGCAATACATGAAATGGGAATAGCATAATGGCTTGTGAAATATATGAAAAAACACATGAGATTCTTAGCACAAGATTTGGCCAAAAGTTGTGAGCCCATCCACCAAACGTCAAGGTAATCTCAGATCGGATGGGTACCTGAGCTGACTGCCTAGTGTGAACACTTACCTATGGCTAATAACGTGGTAAAGCCTGCTTTTATAGGAAGCTCAGAACCAACTGTGTTAGGATGTAATTAAAATCACAGCATGGTGAAGGGCGGGGCGTTCAAGTCAGAAAAAAGTACATAGTAGATATAGAAAAACTGACTAAACTGCAATCTAATCTGAACTGGTGCATAACCAAAAAAGTCATATAGCAAATAGATTAATGGCTGCACTCAAAATGAATCTGTGCTAGAGCAAGGAAATGTGCGATGCATGAAATGGGAATAGCATAATGGCTTGTGAAATATATGAAAAAACACATGAGATTCTTAGCACAAGATTTGGTGAAAAGTTGTGAGCCCATCCACCAAACGTCAAGGTAATCTCAGATCGGATGGGTACCTGAGCTGACTGCCTAGTGTGAACACTTACCTATGGCTAATAACGTGGTAAAGCCTGCTTATATAGGAAGCTCAACTGTGTTAGGATGTAATTAAAATCACAGCATGGTGAAGGGCGGGGCGTTCAAGTCAGAAATCTACTATGTACTTTTTTCTGACTTGAACGCCCCGCCCTTCACCATGCTGTCATTTTAATTACATCCTAACATAGTTGGTTCTGAGCTTCCTATAAAAGCAGGCTTTACCACTATTCCCATTTCATGTATCGCACATTTCCTTGCTCTAGCACGGATTCATTTTGAGTGCAGCCATTAATCTATTTGCTATATGACTTTTTTGGTTATGCACCAGTTCAGATTAGATTGCTGTTCAGTCAGTTTTTCTATATCTAGTTATTATGCAATCCACCATTCATATATAAATTATAATCTACCACTGTGCCCCACCAACTATAAATAGCCATTTTCCCACGTAATAAATATATACATTAATTACCCCCTGTACTCTTTCCCCCAATTAATTGCCAGTCACTACATCCTCAACGCCTCCACTACGTGCCTCCCGCTCCACCGATTCATTATATTTACATGCCACCCTCAAAATTCATCATTATTTGCTCTCCCCAGGTTCCCATTTGCTCTCCCCATCCCCCCACCTTCAATTCAATTGCTCTCCCCATCCCTCACCCTCAATTCATCATTTGCAGTCCCCCATCCACCCCTCACTTCACCATTTGCAGTCCCCCACCCCTTCACTTCATCATTTTCAGTCCCTCTTCCACCCTCACTTCATCATTTGCTGTCCCTATTCCCCTCACTTCATCATTTGCAGTCCCCCGTTCTCCCCCTACTTCATTATGTGAAGTCCCCCTCCGTTCATCATGTGCAGTCCCCTTTCATTCGTGTGCAGTCCCCTTCCCCACACTTCATCATGTGCAGTCCCCAGTCCCCTCCCTCACATCATCATTTGTAGCCCCCTCCATCATTTGCAGCACCCCTCTATCATTTGCCGTCCATCATTTGAAGCCCCTCTTCCATCATTTGCAGCCCCTTCATCATTTGCAGTCCCCTTCATCATTTGCAGCCCCCCTCCATCATTTGCAGCTTCCCTTCATCTTTTGCAGCACTCCTCCATCATTTGAATCCCCCACCCTCATTTGCAGCACCCTCCATTATTTGCAGCCCCACTTTTTCATTTGCAGCCCCACTTCATCATTTGCAGCCCCCTTTATCATTAGCAACCCCTCCTCTATCATTTGCAGCCCCCTACATCATGTGCAGCCCCGTTACCATTTGCAGCCCCCTCCATCATGTGCAGCCCCCCTTCATCATGTGTAGCCCCCTTTTCATCATGTGCAGTCCCTCGTCATTCCCTCCTCACGCATTTAATTCATTTTATAAAGAAAAACAAACGTTTTACATACTTACCTCATAAGCAATCCCCAGCAGACGCAGCTCCACTTGTGGTCAAAGTGTCCTCGTACATGTCGGCGCGTACGCGATGACATCATCACATATGTCAGTGGTGTCAAACTGCATTCCTCGAGGGCTGCAAACAGGTCATGTTTTCAGGACTTCCTTGTACTGCACAGGTGATAATTTAATCACCAACTCATTATTTGTGTAGGTGATTAAATTATCACCTGTGCAGTACAAGGAAATCCTGAAAACATGACCTGTTTTCAGCCCTCGAGGAATGCAGTTTGACACCCCTGACATATGTGCCAACACATGACCAGAAGTCCAGGGAGGGCTGAGGGAGTCAGAGCTGAGCAGCTGTCAAGGTAAGACGGTCGTGCACAGCTCCGAGTAAGCTCCCTGGCACCGACGTGTGGCCCGTAGCGTATAGCACATTAGTGCACGATGGGGTCCGGTGAGCAGAAGCACAAGAGGAGGGGCCCTGCAGGCCCCCTGTGTACTGCTGCTTATCGGGCCCCATACAGCAGTAAGGGCAGTAATGCCCTGATAGCAGCCCTGGGTAAATGTCTAATGATATCTTCTATTTCCTCCACCAAAACTGATAGATTTAAAGACACTAGGGAGTTCTAAGAAAAGGTTGTAAATAGCAAGACGTAAGATAGTCTAAGCTTGTTTGTGCATGAATCAGGATAATCTGGGAGTGAGCTTTTATAGAAGTTATAAAATATATATGCTATTTTACTAGCATTGGATTTCAAAATACCAGCAAATATTATTTTAAGATTGTGGGGAGGTGGCTAGAGCATGACCTCTTAGGCAATTAGCTATCAACATGAGATCTATATTGCCCTGCTAATAGTATTTTTAACTAGAGCAAAGAAGTGATTTCTCATCGCTTTTTATGGCTTTGCATTGAAGCTGCATTCTTACTTCAGTTAGTGAACTCAAAGAGGCTACAGAAGGACTCTGCAACATTTTCTTTTCTAGTTTCTTAGTACATTGTAGCAAATTAACTTTAAATTGTTGCATCTATTTTTAATCAGTTACCTATAGCCTTTGATACCCACTTTATGGGCTTCCCAAAGAGTTGACAATAAAAAGACTGTGCACTCACTTTCAGAAAACTAAGATTTATTAAGCGAATTTCATCTGTCTGTAAAGGTTTCAATCCGGTATCATTGACCAGATAGGATAAAGGATTTTCAGCAACTAATTTAACAGTTAGTGGCGAATTGTTGGACCATGGAATGGGTCCTGTGCTGCACTCGGCTGTCCCCAGAATTCCATTTGAGAATAAATGAAGTGGAGGTGTGCATGCTTGAGCTGTACATCTTTTAAAGAGGCTTTTCTGAGCCTCGTACTACGGATCAGTGATCAAATCCCAAAAGATTTAGAAGTTATCCCGTATCCTATAGATAGGGAGTATATTGTAAGCAAGTTTACACTTGCACCCTTTAAGCAAGTTTATATTTGATCATTAGAGTTATAGATAGCATCCAATGATTCATTAGGTGGTTTCCAATGGTAAGGTGTGGAGTATCCGCAGTTGGGGACTTTTAGGATGGTGGTCTTCTTTTCTTTAATAGGACTGTTTACCAAATTCTTGGCGGAGCAGGCCAGGGGCGGACATACCACATGTGCAGCCAGTGCGACTGCTCTGGGGCCCGGAAGCGGAGGGGGGGGGGGCCCGGCAGGGTGGCTAACACTGAGGGAAATCTGGCCTGTTTATCCGGCCATGAGGCTCCAGGGGGCCCCTGGCCAGATTGCTCTTATATGCAGCGGGCAGAGCGATCCCTGCAGCTCCGCTGCCTACAGGAGGAAATGGCTGCGGAGCGGAGCTGCAGAGATCCATCCTGCTTCCTGCCCGCGCTTTCTGTCTGACACAGCCATGCGGCTGGATGACGCCAGCATTCAGCACGCTTCTGTGTCAGACAGAAAGCTGCCGGTAACAACGATGCTGCAGCTGTTGGGGAACATGCGGAGAGGTAAGCGGTGTGTGTGGGTGGCTGTTTGTGTGTGTATGTGTGTATATGTGTGTAGGTGCTGGAGATGTGTGTGTGTGTGTGTGTGTAGTTGGTTGAGAGGGCAGTGGCTGGGAAATGTCGATAAGAAGGTGGAGAAGAAACAGGAGAAAGCGGCTCTAATCAGATGAGATGTCAGCGGTAAGTGCCTGAATGAATATATTATTCTGATAATGTTATCTGTAAAATCACTTATTCTACATTCTCAAATTTGTGTCAAATGTCCATATGTTTCCAGGTTTTCTTATCGGATGGCACACGAACTTGTAGAGTTTTATAGGTCTATTCACACACACACAGTACATGAAAATCATGGATCTAAGAATGAGATCCGTGAGGGTCAGAGAATGTTCTGTTCTGATCCGATTTTGAGGATCAGAAAGCGACATGCTCAATGCGTCTGTAAAAGCGGGCAGCATACCAACACTGCGCACAGATACAGAAATGTAGCCTTATTATGTATCACACAGTCTCTTAGTATATAATATACTCACTATGTATAGCATAGTCCCTTAGTATATAGTGTACTGACTTATGTATAGCACAGTCCATTACTACATTGTGTACTCACTTATTATGTATAGCGCCGTCCTTAGTTATTATTATTATTATTATACATTTATATAGCGCCATTTATTCCATGGCGCTTTACATATGAATAGGGGGCAAATATAGACAAATACATTAAACATGAGCAAAAAACAAGGCACACAGGTACATAAGGAGGGAGGACCCTGCCTGCGAGGGCTCACAGTCTGCAGGGGATGGGTGAGGATACACTAGGAGAGGGAGGGTTATGTATAACACTGTCCCTTATTACGAACCATCCTCTCTAGTTATATATTGCCATCCCTTATTCTATAGCTTTCTCTGGTGTTATGTACAGTGCTGTCCTTTACACAGTGTATTCTTGTTATTTTTATTATTCACAGCGCCCTCTTTAATTACATAGTTCCCTCTCTTTTTAGATATAAAATCACTGCTGATGATGCAGATAGTGCCTGCAAGTATATGATTAAAACAGAAATCTTTAGCAATTCCTCCAAGACACGTGAGTTCAAGATTGTTCACCCAATTAATTGTAAAACAACATCAGTAATATACTATCTGACATGCCCAAGTGGGCTCATTTACGTGGGTCTCACGTCGAGACAGCGTCGAGTACGCATCTTGGAACATGTAAAAGACATAAGGTCTGCAAGGCTTCTTGATTTGGAAGAAGATATTGCGAAATTGAAGACAATCCCTGCTCACTACCGAAAATTTCATCTCTGTGGAGCTATAGAACTTCAGGTGAGAGGCATTGATGTGGTGCATCTTGACATTCGTGGTGGGGATATTATGAATAAACTAGCCCAAAGGGAATGTCGCTGGATTACCAATCTTAGGACTATGAAACCATGTGGTTTGAATGACCAATGGGGATTTGCTAGTTTCTTATAAAAATGCAGTTTGAATAATGAGTATGTGCTGAAAAAAATATATGAAAATAATGATTATTGAGAAGATAGGGAACTGCCACTTAATTATAGAAAAGAGAGTTCTGAAGTAGCTGCTTGTCTGTCTATATTTTATTGATTATTAATCTTAATTATTTTTATTTTGTATATATCTGTGTATTATATGAATGTATGTAATTGTGTGTGTATATGTGCATGTGTATTATGCACATGGGTGTGTGAATGTATATGCAGCGCCCCAGAGACCTGGTCGTTGCAGTATGACACTCTGCCACTAAGGGGAGTGATGGTACGTCTAATGGCACTGAAGGAATTCTTCTGACCAGGTATCACCAGCACACATTACACTTCACACTCCGGCCACTAGGGGGAGCAAAAGGCTTTATTTATTGGGCCCCTCCTCACACTGGTAAAACTAGGGGTTGGATAGAAAGTTAGTCAGAAGTTGACTGGGTTGGATTCAGGCAACATCCCGTGGCAGGGGGTGTTGCAGGGAGAAGACACAGGGGGGTCCCTGTCAGGCGTGGGAACCTGGCAGGTGCCTAGCGAACAGAGCAGAATGTAACGGAGCCGCGCCTGCACCTCCTTGCGGCGGTATCCTAAGAAAGAGACAAGAAGGGAAGGATATTGTGGAACAGTGTAAACGAGATCAAGCAAAAAGGAGTACCAGTAGGAGTCGTGCCGTGAAACCGAGGCAACATCCCACTGAGGCGCGTAGCCGGTGGCCGGAACACCGCGGGAGTAACTGACTTTAGGCCTTACTTCAAACTCTGCAGGACAGTTAATTATAGGTTGGCTGTCTACCTTAAATTTCCTAAGAAGACATAGGGGGCAACAGTGGAAGAGGGGCGTCTCTAGGGTCCCGGAAGACCTCCAGGCCTTCCCGTCATACGGGTGCGTCCTAGCCAAAACATACTGGGGGACGAGAAACTAGCAACATCTGGAACTAAAGAGAGAGAGAGCTGTAGAGAATGACGAATGAGAACAGCAGTTGTGAGGACTATTCCGAATGCTCAGCAGGGTAGGACTACAACACACAGGCGCTAGTGGTGGGCAACGATTTCCATCTGAGAAGGAGACTCTGGAAGTGCCCATCTGACCAGCCGGTCTCTGATAGCCCTGTTAAACGTGCTCTGGATTGAGGATCCTGAAGTCTTCAGTAAAGAGGTAAAGAGACTGCAACCTTGTGTCCTCGTTATTGCCTGCACCTCACACCGTCACCATCCACCTTACTGGGAAGCCCTGGGGATATACTTCACCTGTGGGAAGGTATACCATCCAGCTGCCATTCCATCACCCCAGCGGACCCCACAGCAGCGTCGGTCACCCTGACGGAACACCACAGGTGGTGTCACGAACCCCTGACAGAATGCATCACCTTTATTGGTCGCCACTTAACAGGGTCGCGGACCGGGTCTAGCCACCGTGACAGCCTCAGAACCGAACCAGAGAGGCCCGGTACCGAGAACTCGTGGCCCTGTGTCTGGGGGCGCTCCAACTTGGCGTCTTGAACAGGATTCTACTTAAGCCTGAGAAGCAGGTTATGTGTGCCTTGGAACTGTGATTGAAACGTGTTGGACTGTGATTTATTGCAAGGACTGTGTATTGCTATCTGCCGCAAGATTCCCGCCAAAACTGCTGGCGTTGCAAGGCCAGGTTCAGGGGTTTTGAGGGAGACAAGTGACATTGATTTGCTCGAAAGTGCTCCTCAACCCAGCACAAGCAGTGATTTGACTACTGGAACATTGGCCCACATGGCGGATTATGCCTTGCGTATCCTCAAAAGGGACCCACGCATTATAAAAATGATGACCGATGACGATGACGAAGCGGCAGCAACCTCTCCCTATGCTCAGCTCGGCAGCAGTAAGATGGCGGTCGGCGGGAACGCCCCTTTATAGCCCCTGTGACGCCGCAGAAAGCAAGCCAATCACTGTAATGCCGTTCTCTAAGATGGTGGGGACCAGGACCTATGTCATCACTCTGCCCACACTCTGCGTCCACCTTCATTGGCTGAGAAATGGCGCTGAACGCGTCATATGAATCGCGACTTTGGCGTGAAGATCGCGTACTTTGCCAAAAGTCGGCGACTTATGAAAATGACCGATCCGTTTCGCTCAACCCTAGGGAGGACTATGGTTTTTTGTATGTTGAAAAGGTATTACTTGAGATCTGCACTTGTACTTATATATTTTCCTTTTATATATTTCCTCTCTATCTAGGATCTCACTTAATAAGTAGTGTTGAGCATTCCGATACCGCAAGTATCGGGTATCGGCCGATATTTGCGGTATCGGAATTCCGATACCGAATTCCGATACTTCCCGCGTATCGGATACCGGAATCGGAAGTTCCCAGAATTCAAACAGAACGCAGCAGCCAATGAGGAATGATTGGAAGTGTGGGCACATCCTGTTTAGCATGGTGGGCATGTAAGTACTGGCAAGGCTGTGATTGGCTGCTGAAATGATGTCACTCTGCACTATAAAAAACGCTGCCGCCATTTTGCGCTCACTCTGCTGTGATTTCAGTTAGGGACAGGACGCTGTGTTCTAACTGAGGGCCAGTTGAGCTAGCTAATTGCTTTATTTTCCTTTCCAAAGGCTAATTTAGCAAAACGCTGTGTGTTCTTCACTGTTCACCTTGCTCTTGCCTTGCAGCGCTGTTTTAACAGCGTTCTGCAAGGTCTCTGTGTGTGTGTGTGTGTGTGCAGCTCACTCTGTAGTCTGTGTGCAGCCATATACCCGGTTGTATTCAGCTCAGGGGGGGTTCACACTGCCTCACACAGTTGTCCTTTTTTGCTCATAGTGCAGCCTGCTGCACATTTTTTCTCAAATTTCCTATTAGTGTTTTTCCACCCGTCTCCAGCTAAATTGTGGAAAAACACTACATAGGATAACCTAGAGGGGTTTTTTTGGGCCTTGCAGCGCCGTTTACGGCTGTCTGCACGGTCTCCGTGTGAGCCCAGCTCGCCCTGTAGTCTGTGTGCAGCCATAGCCGGTTGGATTCAGCTCAGGGTTCGTTAGTGGCTCATACCTTGAGAAAAATTTTCCTTTTTTTCAAATAGTGCAGCCTGTTTAAAAATTAAAAAAAAAATTCCCTATTAGTGTTTTTCCACCCGTCTCCAGCTAAATTGTGGAAAAACACTACATAGGATAACCTAGAGGGGGGTTTTTGGGCCTTGCAGCGCCGTTTACGGCTGTCTGCACGGTCTCCGTGTGAGCCCAGCTCGCCCTGTAGTCTGTGTGCAGCCATAGCCGGTTGGATTCAGCTCAGGGTTCGTTACTGGCTCATACCTTGAGAAAAATTTTCCTTTTTTTCAAATAGTGCAGCCTGTTTAAAATTTTTTAAAAAAAATTCCTATTAGTGTTTTTCCACCCGTCTCCAGCTAAATAGTGGGAAAACACTACATAGGATAACCTAGAGGGGGTTTATTGGGCCTTGCAGCGCCGTTTACGGCTGTCTGCACGGTCACTGTGTGAGCGCAGCTCGCCCTGAAGTCTGTGTGCAGCTATAGCCGGTTGGATTCAGCTCAGGGTGCGTTACTGCCTCATACCTTGAAAAACAATTTACTTTTTTTCAAATAGTGCAGCCTGTT